>NC_084929.1:19587500-20212500 GCF_958298935.1 Phragmites australis
GAGGGGTGGCCCAGACCCTCACCTCCCCAGCCCTCCCATCGTCCTCTGAGGCGACTCGGGGGTGATCTTCACCCCCTGCCTTCCCACCACGTCGGCCCACACGAAGCAGCTGTTGCCGCCATCACCGGCCAGCGGTGGAGGCAATGGCTAGTGGTGGGGCCAAGTGATGGCCGTCGTGGCTTCCCTCCCTTCTCTCTCCTCCTCTTCGCTTCCCTTCTCCATCAGATCTATGCGCTTGACTTGATCTGGTGCCGACGCACCCAGCATGGCCACTCCTCTTTCAGGTCTAAGCATTGCTCCGGCACTAATGCGCTAGGAAAAGTGTGAGGAACCGTCCAAGCAGTATTCTAATTAATCATTAAGTCGATCACTTACATATTCACGACTTCAACGATTAATCAGAATACCGTCCCGATAGCCCCGACACGTGTTTTGTGCCCAAAATCAGAACACATGCCTTCCAACATTTAGCATCACAACATAGCTTAAGAAAGAGCAAGTAATTAAAAGTTATATTACAAGTTCTTAAGCAACATGATTTATAACAGTTTACAACAAAAAAATAAACTACGCAGCAGAACAAAACCTAACAACACAAAAAAATCTAGGCGGAGCCATATGTCCTTAGGCTCCACCCAAAAGCACGCTACAAGAGAGTAGTATGCCACTCTTGCCCGCCACCAACATCGGCGAACATGAAGTAGCCAAACACGACTCCTCCTCACCTGCAAAACCTGAAGAGCAGCTGAGTACGAAGGTACTCGTAAGACTTAATCCATATAGAGCACATATAAATAGCCCGACTCCAAGGATTATGCATTGAGCCATTAGCAAGGAAAAAGGTCACAAGGTTAAGTAACTTATTATGCGAAAGCAAAACTTGACACAACTGTGTGAGCATCTACACTAGAACCCCTATATCAAACTATTATGTAACCAACAACATAATATAACAAATATTGTAAATAGAACCATAATAGACCAACAATAGTAACGACCAACCACCTCCCAACATACCAATCATCCCACAATCGTGACTCTACGACTGATGCAGATGGACAGAAACTTGCTCAATAACCGAGAGCGTGGCAATTCAGATTGATTTTACACCCTACAGAGGAGTACTCCTGGACCCACACGACACGAGACCACCGCCCACACGACCTGTCAGTCGCGAGTGATGATTCATGTATCAACCATTCACGTACCCACCCTGAACCTTTGTGCCCCGGTTGAGTTAATGTGAAGGCCACCTAGGTCCCGTGCGTATGACGACTTACCAGCACAACCTCAGGCACCCCTAACAGCATCCCTACTCACACCTCAACCACAGGGTCAAATGAACGCGACGACTTACGATACTTGGCTTAACGTTCCCATATGCGACATGTGGTGAGTACGAAAAAGTGCTAAAGCCAACAATACCGACGATCGGTACTTAAACGATGCAAGGGGCGGTCAGACCGCCAGGAGTCACGGTCAGACCATTGGAAATTGCAGTCAAATCTCCAGCGTGTAGAGAGGTTTGGGTTCTGGCGGTCAGACCAGGCCAAAGGGCTATCGAACCCCTGGAACGAAGGTCAGACCATGGAAAATCACGGTCAGACCACTGGGAGTAGCCAGAGGCACTTTGTGAGCTCACCGGCGATGATTCCAGTGATTCCGATGGCTTTTGGGGTGGGGATTTGGACCTAGAGTACCTTCTTGACCTCCTCTACAGCATAGGATCACACGTATAAGCTGAAATCGACCAAAACTCAGCTATTGCCTTAAATGTTCAAGAACACTAGAACTTCACAACCTTAGCTCCAAATTCAAAATCTATCCAACCAAAACACGGATTCTTGACATGTATGCCTAGGGGACTTACCCAAGGTGCTTTGCCGAGGTTGGGGGCCACCGGGTGAAGGAGGAAATGGAGGGAAATCGCTCGGGAGGAGGATGAACGCCGATGTTCCTCGTGTTTCAACCATAAACACCAAAAGACATCAAATCCGGCCCAAATCCTTCGGAAAAGAGCAAACGAATTGGAGGGATAAGAAGCTTATGAGCTAAGGATCGCATGAGTACCACATGCATACCTCAAATCCTTCTCTTGAGTTCAGATTTTGGGAGAAAGGGAGAGAGAGCTTGAGAGGGGAGTGAGAGGGAGCTGCTGCCCTTGCTAGCTCGGTTGAGCACGGGAGAGAGGGAGTGGGAGCAGGTGGGCACGGTGGGGCTGCTGGTGGGGGCAGCCAAGTGAGAGGGAGAAAGAGGTAAGGTGTGGGACCGGCCGGTGGGTCCCACGTGTTAGAGAAAAAGTCCGTTTTAACTGCGAATTCAATTCTTTTCTCTTCCAAATTTCTTTCTCTCATCCAATTGACTCAAAACGAAATACTCTAGAGTTACAAAATAAAATCACACAAAATTAAACATAATGCTTAATAAGCATAATTATGCTTACTTATGTGACTACGAATCTGGGATGTGACAAAAAGGCCATGGCGCCCAGCGGCCGAATCTACACACCGCCACCCAGTTCTTCACGCTGCCACCAGGATCTATGTGCCCTGGCCAGGATCTGCATGACGATGCGCTTGGGTAGCCATTTCTGCTCATCGCCATTGGTTTCTTTATGTTGTTACCGGGATCTACACACACTACTACAGAAATGCCCGTTACAGACGGTTTCTGGGAACCGTCACTAAGAGAGACGTCACAGACAGTTTTTAACAAGAAGTGTCTATGGCAGAATCATATAGTATCTGATTGCTACATACCGCATACGATTTTTATTCTAACCCATTTGTGGTGAGACCACAGATGGTTTTTATTGAAATCCATCTAAAAGCCACAGACAGTTTACTTGGTAAAACCGTCTAGGGCAGCATTAGAGACGGGTTTAATGTCCACTCATCTGAAGTCTTATAGACGGTTTTTTAGGAATAAGTGTTTATGGTATCCGTGGAAGTCAGAGATAGTTTTGCATTGAAAACCGTCTGTGATATGAATGTGCCATGTCATCAATCCATACGCCTACGTCTCCACCAATCAGGTACAAGTGCATGGATATGTGTTTTCTTCACTTGAGTGTTGGTTCGGTTAGTGGCCCTTCCTTTCTCCTATCCTGTATCGTTTCATCTCCTTTATCATTCCTAGCTGATGGACAAAAGGAGGGGATGGGGGTGGTGAGCATGACGGAGACGGAGCCGCAACGGACGCGGTTGAGGAGGAAGGCGACTGCACCATCACGTACTCGGCATCCATCAGCATCAGGATGTCGTGCTCTGCGCACCGCGCACCCACAGCCAGCAACCATTCATGCGCAAGTTGGTGCTCGCACTCCTCCTCTACCATCAGCGCAGGCAGCTCTGACGCCATGAGGTACACCGAGCTAGAGTATGACAAGATCAGGACAGAGTGCGACTTCCATGGCAGGTGGAACAACAAGTGCTTCTTCCGCCACCACAACAAGTCACTTGTCTTCCTCCATTTCCATGGTATTCTTTGGCTTCTCAGTTCTTCTCTTGCAGCACCAACACCCACCACCTATTCAACGCAATGCCTCCTAGGTGCAAGGACGAAAAACTCAAGAGAAGCGTTGTTGAGAGCGACGAGGTCCATATCTAGTGCCTAGAGCTACCAAGAGCACCTCCAGTGTGCGCACCTTCGTGAGGAGATGCTACTTGTGCTACACATTGCGATGCTCTGCACCACGCGGGCACCACGGGACAAGGCGTCCATGCGCAACATCATCACCATGCTCGGCAAGGCCAAGCCGCGGCACAAGAGCGGGAAATGGGTACAACTAGGTTGTTAACTCCCAAAACACTATATGAGATTGTATGTTGAGTTATGCTTATTTCATTTGTTTGTTCTGGTGTTTGATTTATTACGCTATAGTGACATGAAAGGAAAATGAATAAAACTAGCTATAGATGGTATTTCATTTTTTTGCCCTTTTACATAGATTACATATGGTTTTTAATGACAACCATCTATGGCTGGGCCTAACCACAGACGGTTTTTAACGAAAATCATCTGTGGCCTCTCTAGGTACAGAGGGATTTTTATATGTTTGTGGCATCAAGATACCATAAACACTTTTTTATAGATAGCTCAAAAACCCGATGTAAAAAGAGTTTAAAACCGTCTGTAACATGCTTTTTTTAAGTAGTGTACATGTTGCTCTAGCGCTAATGCACCCGGTGAGTCTAGGGCATGACCGGTGGTGCGACAGCGCCTCGACGCGGTGGCGACCGGATCTACATGTTGTCGCCTAGTTCTTTGTGATGTTGTCGGGATCTACATGCCTCAATCGGGATCTACAGAATGACGTGCTTGGGCAGCCATTTCTTCACTCCACTGCCAGATAAGTGTGTGGCCGGCTACCGATGATGGCGCCAGCTCGGGCCATGTAGATCTATTGCCGCAATCATGCGTCCAAGCCATCAACCCTTGCGCCGCCAACCACCCCAGCATGGTTCATCTTCATGCGCATCAAGGCTGCCATGTTTCAGATCCACGCCCAGGATGGCATGCCCCCACCACAGGCGATGGTTGTCTGCCGCATCACGTTTCATGTCCATGGTGCTCCCAGTGTCATCGTACCTGGGTTCCCTGAAGTTCGAGCTCTTCTTTTGTGGATGGCTTCAGATGTGGCCCGTGAGGTGCTCGTCTATGGATCGTGTTGTGGGTATCCAAACCAAGCTACACCATTTGGGGGCAAGGTTGTTTCTGTGATGCAGATATCGTGTGTTGTTGTCCTGAGTACCAGATCTATCTTTAGAGGCAAAGTTGTGAGTTCACCGCCAGAGCCATCGAGCCAAGGTGCATGTCTGTTGTTGTGGAGGCCCCTTGGTTTTAGTAGTTGTTGGTGTCAAGGCAAGTTGCTCGTCGTTGATGTGACTCATAGGGGAGGAGGCTAGGATATTTGGGTTGTCGTCTTTCTGTGTTATGCCCTTCGTCCCTGCCAGGCTAAGGAGCTGCTCGCTTATGCCATCCTGAGGTTGATGGTCGAAGGTTGTAACGGCCCAATTTCTAAAACCAAAAGAGATAAAAAGTTTTATAAAGAAAATAAAAAGGTTTTGCAAAACTAAATAAACCCTAAGTGTTATGCATATATGTATACATACATGTAAATGTGTATATATGTATAGGCATATATACATATGAAAGGGGCTATTTTCCTTATATAAGGACATATAAGTATATATATATTTATAAATAATTGTTTGATTGCTTGTTAATTGCATATGTGAGCTAATATGTATATGTGTAAAGTGTATATACTGTATATGTATATAAATACATGTATATATACAAGAGAATACAAGAATGGAATAGAAAAGAAATAGAAAAGGAAAAGGTGAATTGGGCCGAAACCCAAGCAGCCCACATCTTCTCCCTATCTCTTTCTGGCCTGTCAGCCCAGCCCATCCCCTCCCACCCTCCTTGTCTCTGACCGGTCAAACCCACATTCCAGCTCTCTCTCTCTCTCTCTCTCTCTCTCTCTCTCTCTCTCTCTCTCTCTCTCTCTCTCTCTTTCTCTCTCTCTCCCTCCCTCCCTCTCTGCTTTCTTTTTGTTTACGTTCAACAACACAAGCCACCAAGGTAGCCGCATGTGGAGACACCGTGTTCAAACCGGTGATCGCACCACAACTGCCAAAACGGAACCACCTGACCCTCGAGAAGCTCAAGCCCACACCATTTTTGCCAGAGTTCGAGCCGATCATGAAAAGACCTCAAGAACGTGTCCGCCGGTCACACGGGAATCTGATCAAATTCGAGAAAACCAGCTAGAGATAAGCTAAGAGATAAAAGAGGATAGGATCGTGGAGCTATACGTGAACTTTGGCCTGATCTATCTGCAGCCAAGCCCATTTGAAACACAAGATAGAGCTCAGACCTCCGCCGCCACTGTTTTTCAAATCCGATTAAATTACGAGATATCAAGCCCTCCCCATGTATAAATATAACAGCCCTAGAGCCTCCCAGAGCATCGCACATCTTTTGCCCATATCGCCGAGCCAAGAGCTTGACCGCAGCCCTAACTTCGACGAGATCTGAAGATCCGAAGTTCCAAGCCGCCGCTCACTGTTGCTAGTCTCACCAAGCCACTACTGGCATCAACCTGTAGCCTTGATGTGTTTGCCATGAGCACATGGTCCTGTTCCGTCACTCATCAGAGTAAACGGAGCACAGCGACAAGGTTCCGGCCATCGCCGGTGTTCGCGCTGTCGTGGGAACTCTTTGAGTCGCCGTTCTTTGCGTCGGGGAAGAAGCCGAAGAAGGTGAGCCATTCAATCTGATATGAGCGGTTGCGATTAGATGGATGCTTACTGGTTCACCGGTTAGATCTAGATCGTTTGATCTCAGATCGACGGTCCAGATTTAATGAAACTTAACGTCAGCCATAGCCACAAAGACTCGTTAGTGCCACAACAACATGCTGAGTTGGCAAGCCCGCGTCAATGTTTTTGCTAACATAGCAAGCCATGTCGGTAGTTTTTGCTGACGTAGTAGGCCACATTGGTAGTTTTTGCTAAGTCAGTGTGCCCAGTCAACACTGGTTTTCCTTTTTAATCGTTTAATTGTTTTTGTTGACATCATAAATCATATATATTATGCAATAAATAGTTTTTTAGTATAAAAATAATTCTAAAATAGGAATAATTTGGAAAGTAATTTTTAATAATGTTTTAATGGTCTTTATTTAATTCTTTTTAATAGTTTTATAATTCAAATAAATGCTAGAAAATTTCAAAAAAATCCTAAAAAATCATAGATGCCTCTGGAAAAATTCTAGAAAAATCCTAGCGACATAATTTCATCTTTAGATAATCTTTTGGTCTTGTTGTAATCTTTCAATGTTAACTATAGCTCTGTTTTGATCCGTTCTTTCGCTGAATTATCTGGATAAGTGTGATCTTGTGTGTGATGATGTTTGGTGTGTGATATTTGGTTCTTTTGGATCTTTGTGTTTGTGTGTTGCCTTTTCTCTTATATTTACGAGTATACGCCAACGTTCTGGGGAGGTATAAGGACTGCAGAATCAAGACTTTAAAGACCCAACTGAGTACAGTGAAGGCAAGTTGTGTTCTTGAACATATTTATCCTAGTTTTACAAATATTTTGTTTTACAAACATGCATACTAATTATGTTATCGGTAATCCTAAGAGTTAGGTTTTACCCTAGTTTTGTCTTATCATCCTTGTCGCCAGGGTTATGGTTTTGGGTTATGAAAGGGTGGATGATGCTTAGCCTTGCTTTAGGATGATGTCATGATCATTGCTCTACAAAACCTTATAATGGTCTTATGCAACAATAATAAAAGATGATGGTATAATTTTTTAGCAACATGGTATAGGGATTTGAATAATGGTTTGATGAAACTGGTACTGGATGTACAGTTGAGATGTGGTAGCTTACTCTAAGGACCGGTTCGTGGAGTGATCTTTCCGTGTAAACAGTACAACTACAAGTATAGAATGGAACGATCTTTCTGTGTAAACAATACAACTACAAGTCTAGAATGGAACGGGCCTACACAATTAATTTACATACTCTCAGCATTATGTCAACCATCGGGTTGTGTGGAACAGAAGGGTGTACTTCCATGGTATTCCATTAGCGTGAGAGGGACTTCCGTTGTTGAGGTGTATTCACACGGCGATGAAACCTTAGCGGGTATGCACGTACTAAGAGGGGTATTCTAAAGGCTTTGTAGTAGTCAACTTGGCACACACCTCAGAAGTGTGTAAGGTACTAACGGGTACCGGTAACAGAGTATGATCATGACTTGTGGGTAAAGTGTATGACCTCTTAAAGGATCGAATGACCCAAGAGAGGAGGTGAATTGGGCTATTAAAAATTTACTCCTACCAAAATTTAGAACAAGTAGTAACCTTAACCTAGATGAATTGAAATACGACTACACGATCAAACTAGACGAAAGCACGAAAAACAAGCAAGCTAGAAAACAAAGTAAATGCGGATAGAAAGCTTGCAAGAAGTAAAATGCTCAAATGTAAATACGGGAAAATAAGAAGATGGACAAGAGAACACCAATTTTTTTCTGAGGTATCAAGGAGTTTGGCACTTACCTAGTCCTCGTTGGAGCATCCACAAAGGATATTGCTCCCCCTTGAGTCACGAAGTCTCAAGTTCTCACTCATGATTGCCACTTCTCCATCTTCGGATTGGTGGGCATCAAACCAAGCACATAGCTCTTCTCGGGGCTCCCACAAGAACGTCAAGAGATCACCGAGACATCTCCAATCACCATACACCGGCTAGGTGTTGCCAACCACCAAAAGTAACAAGCCAATAGCTTCACTTGACTAAGATAAAGCCTATACTACAACTAGATGCATACTCGCTGCTCTTTAAGCACTAATGAAGTCCTTAACCTTCAATTAGGGACTTAGAAATTAACTCAAGTGCTCTCCCTTGCTTCTTGATGATATACATAGTGTATGAACTCCTCTAGGTTTTAAGAAAGACACATAAAACCAAGTGATAGAGTATTTATAAGCTAGAGATCCAAATTTAGTCGTTGCCTAACCACCCACTTTTTCTATTAACACAGGATGATCTGGTGAGTACCATCTAACTCACACCGAAAAATCCGGTGAGTAGAAGCTCTAGAGATAACTGTACCAGCTATCACTCGTCATTGATCATTCGGTGTACTCATCCGGTGACCACTGAAGTGACACCGGACAATCCGGTCAGAAGAACCAGGCCAAAACACTCGTTGAAAACCTCTTTGCAAGAATTAGTCCGGTGATGTCATCTTTGCTTACACTGGACCAACGGGTGAGTGAAGCCTCTTCTGAACCTCTGTATAATATTACTTTGGTGCATTTGTCCGGTGAGCACAATGTAAACACTGGACTATACAGTGATTATAGCTTCATTTTTCTGCACTTGGAATTTGCCTCTGCAAGAAATAGTCTGGTGATCCCCTCTTTCCATCACCAGATAATCCGGTTTGGTCAAATTCATTTTCCCTTGGAAATTTTGCTTCTGCTGAAAAAAGTCTGGTTCACTCACCACTCCAACACCGGACCATCCGGTGAAACACTTCAAAAATATTTAAACATGTGTCATCGTAAAAAAGCTTCTGGTAATTTCACTAGTTAGACATTGTATCATCATGTGCACTAAGTTGTCTTTTGTTCTGAACCAAAAGAAAAACTCCGGTGAGAGGTCTTTTCAAGTCACCGGACTATCTGGTGAGATATATTTGTTGCTGAGCTTGTCCAATTCAACCCTCTTTGAGCTTTAACTTCTTGACGAATCAACCAAGGGCTTCTATAAGCTACCTAATGCTAGATATTCACAAGTGTACATAAAACCAAGTCTAGACTCACTAGATCAAGCTACTACTCTTAGCCCCTCTTTATAGAACAATAAAAAAGACTAAGAAAGAAGAGACCTACACTACTCTAAGTGTCATTCATTTCCTTTGTGACACTTAGAACTAGAAGATCCTTAATCTTGATGCACAAATCCATTAATCGTCCATATAATCAACTTAGGAACCAAGAATACCCAATCACCATTGTGAACTAAAATTTTTGATAACCTTCAAAAGACACTTGTTAGTAACGATGATACAATTGTTATTAATTACCAAAATACTTACCACTTACCTAGGGGCCTAGATGCTACAATCTTCCCCTTTTTAGTGATTGATGACAACACAAAAGAGAATAAAGAGATATGAATTGAAGTACACCCTATCATACTAGGCAATTGACAATATATATCAATTAAGTGAGAGAAATCCTAGCACTATAACAACCTATCATGCTAGAAGAATAAGAATTAAACAAGCATGAAATTAAACACAATGTGATGAAAAGCAAAACACATCAAGAGAGAGAACCAAATAGCCTGTCATTACATCAAAAACCATAAGATCCAACAAGCCGAACCTAACTACTCAAACTCCTAAACTTCCCCTGAAACAAAACTCTCTAGACACTCATGCTAAGACTCTCTCTCCCAACTCCCCTTATCACTCGACTCTCTCCCCCTTTGGCATCTAAGCACCAAAAAAAGAACCCTACTAAGCATCTAGGGTTAGAGGAGATGGAGAAGCCAACGCTATCGAAGAAGGTCACACCACAAATTGAGAAGCATCGGACTCAGAGTCAGAAGAGTCATGCTCGGCTACAACGACGTCAGTGATAGGTGAGAGGGATCCTGCTGAAGGCTGAATAGATGCAGAAGGAGCAGGAACCATTATCAACACTGTGTCGAAATGGGGGTCATAGTAGGAAGTATCAACACCCCATGAGCTACTATTTGTTGAAGAGTAGCCTCAAGCTCATCAAAAGCTGACTGAACAGTAGAAGATGACTCGACTGAGTGGTGCTAATTAGGGATGGTCGACTACGAAGAGTCCTCAAAGTTGAGAGGTCCAGTGGTCAAAGGAGACGACAACGAAGGCCTTTAAGAAGTCCCGACCGGTAGAGAGAAGACTCCGGTGGTAAAAAGTGCTGAAAGAGGGAAGCTTGACGTCGGAGTACTCAAGAGACCACCAGCACTACCTGGGATATGACTCGAGGCTGGAGCTGGTGCTGGAGGTGCAGCTGGCAACTGAAGACATGTATGCTGGAGTAGGAACGAGAACATCCAAGTATTGTTCCCCCTGTCTGTCTGAAGCACTCAAATATGGCCTACTGCTACTGCTGGATTGACTGCATGAGCACCGTCTGTGGCTCTTGCTGGCAAAACATATCAGCCTGAAGCTTCACCTATATCTCTGCATGAGCTGCCATCTGCTGTTGTATCATCATCTGCTGCTACTGCATCTACTGAAAAAGGAGTGTCATCTCTAACATCGGTGCAGCAGGAGTCACTAAAGGAGTCATCTCAGGTGTTGAAGAGAGTGGAACTGTAGTCTTTGGGACGGCTTAAGAAAAACCTCCTGCCTCGGTGTCGTGTGGTCTAGCGACTAGCTGAAAGTAGTCCCTATCCTCTGAGTCACTATCGCCGTCGCTATCCATATCAAAGATGTACTATGGTAGCTCCGCGTGGCCTCTGCTTGGTCCTGGTCCTCAGCTGCTGCTCTCTCCCTCTGTCCAACTAGGATCTGCTCCTGAGCGTGAACCATGGCACGCTAACCACAGCGTCTGTCTATGGGAGCACTAGGGATAAACTACTAGAACTGAGTAGGAGAGTCCTTGTAGGTCTCAAGAAACTCGGGATATCTGATCGTGTGAGCAAGCAAATGTGAAATATAGTGAGCATATGGCTATTGTCTGGCCAGAGACATCCCCTCAATCTCATAAAGAATAAGGTCCACAATATCAAATCGCTGGTGAGTGAGGATAGAGAGGATCATCCACTACTGCAAACTAGTGATAGCCTCTCTATAGCCGATCCTCGATAGCAAATTGTGTCTTAGGGCCAAGTGGATAGCCTTCGCCTTAGGTGTCAACATGTATGGTAGTCTCGATGATCCTGGAGTGAACGACCACCTAAAAGTGGTCTCATCTCCTCATCAGTGGGAAAGATGATACCAGCTAAAGGACGATGAGGGGACTCGGCATTTGGATGAACGACCTCGTGAAGAAACCTGAAACTCGCCTAAACCCCCAGAGCCACAAGTATCCTATTCCTGAATAATCTGAACTGCTCTCCCTGGAACATGAACTCGATGAAGTTCCTCTCTGGTGCAATCCACACTGTGGCGTAGAAGACTCTGACCCACTCCACAACATATTTGTCCACACCTGTGAGTAGAGATATGAGACCCAGATAGTATCAAAGTGCTGCCGCATGTCCACTCCCCCTATAGCCAACTGCATGTAGTGCCTGTTGAGCATCCTATGCTGGCTCAACTTGACCTTCTTCTTGAGATAAGAGTGGAAGAAGCTCTCCTGCAGAATGGTGTAGAACCTGTGATTTACCCCCTCATCTCTGACCAAGGGAAACCACTCATCAATCGTCACAAACCTTAGTTTCTTGATCTTTCTTGACTTGTAAGAGGTTAAGTCACGCAATCGAATCTCTCCTTGAGGATGAGGCTAAGGCTGAGGCATAGGCTGCACTATCTGCTCTAGCTCAAACTACTCCTGCTCCTCCTCCTCTACCACTACCTCCTGACGAGCCCTCTTCCGGCTGGCTGACTGGCTGGAAAGCGTCGAGCCCAACCCCACAGCAGGGCGAGTGCGGGTGGACCGACATGGAGGAGAAGTAACATCTCTGATCTCAAAACATCGCTGAGTGTCTGCTGCATCTACCACTGCAATGGCACGATGAATCTCTTTCTGAGCCTTTGACTTCTTCTTCTTCGGCCACTCAACGGTCTTGCCCTTTCCCTTATCACTGCGCTCATGACCAATCTAACAGGTAGAAAGATGAAAACGAATGAGAGAGCGCTTCAGGTTTGAAGGATTTGATATGAATTTACCTTAAATTGAACCCTAAGCATGAAAAAGAAACGAGAATTTGACGAACATGATGTGGATTCAAGTTTGTGATAGCAGGCATTGATCAATTTTAGAGAACTTGACTTGAATTTGAACAAATTGATCAAATTAGGCAAGAATTTGAGGCAAAATGGCTCGAATTTGAAAGAATTTTGCAATTGAAGCACAAAATTTTATCAATAAGCCCTAAATACAAGAGGTTATATCTGAATTGCACCAAATTTATCAAGAATTTGCTTGAATTTTGAATAAATTTGCATGAATTTGAGCAAGTTTTCTTGAATTTGCATTTAGGGTTTGCGAAAAAAAATGATAAATCTGGCCGAATCTGAGCTCACCATGAAGAATTGAAGAGAGGAGGATCGGTGGTGAGTGAAGAGCACGTCGGCCAACGACCTAGGCGGCAGCGGCAGAGCTACGGTATGAGGCGACGACGGCTTTGATGTACGCGAGCAGTAGGGCAGAGCGGTAGTTCTGCTGAGGTGTAGCAGGGGTGGTAGGCCGAGTGGATGCTTTCCAGCAAAAGAAAACATGACGTAGTCATCATGCTTAACAGGTGGCGCAGCTACAGTGGAGGTGCAGGGTGGTGTTGGTGCGGCGGCGTGCTGGCAAGGTGGAGACGGGCGGTAGTGAGTCAATGAGATGGGCAGCAAGGTGAGATCAAAAATAGAGAGAGAGGCCGACTGGGACACCCTTACATGACAGGTGCGACCTGCGGAAAATTCAAACATCGAAAGGTGCGGTGACACCAACAGAGAACACCAGACGGAACACCGGATGAATTTTTGCAGAGAGCATTTTCAACCTCAGCTGAAACCAACTTCATTCACCAGATGCTCTGGTCATAGAGCACTGAGCACTGGATAACATCACCGAAAAAACTCTCAGGGAATTTTCAAAAACTGCACACCAGATTGTCCGCTGATTCTGATCTGTTCACCGGACAAAAACACAGGACCTTTTCCAAGGATGAACTTAGCTGACTGGCAGGATCACTGAACACCGGACGATCTGGTGGGGACAAAGAAAGGAGCACTGATCTATCAGGTGAGAAGAGAAAAAATTCTGCAAAACTAAAATCTCTCACTAAGTCCAAACATCGAACAAACAAACAACATAAACACATGTTGAGTGAAGAACTTATGCTCTAAAACACGCATTTGCAAATATGTGCCAAATGGTATAGCATAAATAATTTTTCAATAAGCAATAAGAACCAAATAAAAAGAAGAGAGAAACTCCATGGGAATGTATGAGCCATATTCCCTATGAACTTAAAGATTGAAACTTTAAATTCACTAGGACATGACTCAATAGACATTAAGAACTTACATCTATTTAATCACACTTTTAGAGGTGTATGTTCACATCAAGAGAAAACAACAATCTCAAAGAGTGATATGCTCCTTTGTGATCTCTCTACTGCCAATGCACTGCAATGCATAACAAGAGCATGAAAGTAAACATGAGTGCATGCTATATGACTGTGAATTCATCGCATAAAATAAATCTATCTTGTCATATTACATCCCTCCTCAAGCTTCTTCATGACAAACCCAACAACATGCCTCGAGAGAAACTAGGGGCCACTAACTCAAGCAAAACCCATGTTCACCGGTATCTTGAGAAGGTTAGACAAACACCTATCATGAAATGCATCTATATGACAAGGCATCACTTGACGTTTGAAGCATCTATCACCTTCAACTCACGTTCGCAACCTACAAAATATGGCTTCATCTAAAGGTTTTGTGAAGATATCCGCCAATTGATTTTCCGACCTTACACTACCAAGAGAAATATTATTTTTAGCCACATGATCTCTAAGGAAGTGATGATAGATATCAATGTGCTTTGTGAGAAAGTGTTGAACGGGATTGTTTGTATTTTTTTTACGATACTCTCGTTGTCACAAAGGAGTGGAACCTTCTCTAGATGAACACCCAAGTCTAACAAGGTTTATTTCAGATAGTGGATTTGAGCACAACATGCTCCGGTGGCTATGTATTTGGCTTCCACAGTGGACAAGGCTACAGAGTTTTGCTTTTTAGAAGACCATGAGACTAGGGATCGCCCTAGCAAGTAGCACCCACCCGAAGTACTCTTACGATGCACACGACATCTGGAAGTCCGAATCCGAGTAACCCAAGAGTAGAAAACTAATACCTTTGGAGTACCACAAGCCTATGCTAGGTGAATGCTTTAGGTATCTAAGGATCCTTTTAACTACGCTAAGATATGATTCCTTAGGATTAGCTTGAAAATGAGCGCATATGCATACACTAAATATAATATTGTGCCTAGATGCGGTAAGGTAAAAAAGCGACCCAATCATAGAATGATAAAGCTTTTGGTCAACCAGTTTACCCATTTCATCCAAGTCGAGATGTCCATTAGTAGGCATGGGGGTCTTGAACGACTTGCAATCATCCATCCTGAACTTCTTTAGGATGTCCCTCATGTACTTATCTTGATGGATGAATGTCTCTTCCTTCAATTGCTTGATTTGAAAACCAAGAAAGTAGTTGAGCTCGCTAATTATTGACATCTCAAACTCCCTAGATATCATGTCATCAAATTCCTTGCAAAACTTTTTATTAGTTGAACCAAATATTATATCATCAACATAAATTTGACATAAGAAGAGTTCATTATCAATGATTTTTGTGAACAATATAGTGTCCACCCTCCCGATCTTGAATCATTGGTTGATGAGGAAGTCACGTAGACATTCATACCAAGCTATTGGGGCTTGCTTGAGTCCATAAAGCGTCTTGTGCAACTTATAAACATGGTTAGGATATCTAGAATCTTCGAAACCAGGGGTTGTTCAACATAGACAAGTTCATTAATGAAGCCATTTAATCATGCACTCTTCACATCTATTTGATAAACCTTAATGTTATGATGTGAAGCAAATACAAGAAGGATACAGATGGCTTTAAGCCTTGCCATGGGAGTGAATGTTTCGCCAAAATCCAAACCTTCAACTTGTGCGAAGCCTTGCACGACTAGTCTTGCCTTGTTGCGTACCACCACACCATGTTCATCTTGCTTGTTGCGGAAGAGGCACTTGGTTCCAATCACATTCTTAGCTTGAGACCTTTTTTCAAGTATCCATACTTCATTGCGGGTAAAGCTATTGAGTTCTTCTTGCATAGAAATTACCCCATCTGGATCTTTAAAAGCCTCATTTACATGTGTGGGTTCCAAATAAGAGATAAACGAGTAATGTTCACAAAATGAAGCATATTGACAAGAGGGACTTCTTACTCCCCTAGATAGACTCCCAATGATCAAGTCAATTGTGTGATCCTTAGAAATATGTGTTTGCTTCACTTGTGGTTCTTGAGGTGTGTCTTGTGGTGGTCTAACATCTTGAGTTTGAGTTTGAACTTCCTCTTGAGAGATATGGGATACCTTGTGATGGAAGTTATTGATAATCTTTTCATCATCTTGATCAACTTGGGGCACCATAAAGGTGCATGGAGTGTAAGTAGAAGGTACATCTTCATCATCCTCCAAAGGCTTGATATCCCCAATCGTTATATTCTTCATCACATCCCTCAAGGGTTCATCGCCTACATCATCACAAGAAATACCTTCTCCTTGGGAGCCATTAGATTCATCAAACTCCACATCACAAGTTTCTTCAACAAAGCCGGTGACATTGTTGAATACTCGATATGCTTGGAATTCGATGCATAACCAATAAGAAAACCAATATCATAACGTTTTTCAAACTTGCCTAAACGTTCTTTTTTCTTGTAGATAAAGCACTTACACCCGAACACCCGGAATTAGGAGATATTGGGTTTCCTCCTAATGAGACGCTCATATGGCGCCTTCTTCAAAAGTCGATGGAGATACACTCGGTTGGATGCATGACACGCCGTATTGATTGCTTCCACCGAAAACTTCTCTAGTATACCATACTCATCTAACATTGCTCTTGCAAGAGTGATCAAGGACTTGTTCTTCCTCTCCACCACTCCATTTTGTTGAGGAGTGTAGGTTGAAGAAAGCTCATGCTTGATGCCTCTATCATCATAATAATGTTCAATTTGAGTGTTTTTGAATTTTGTGCCGTTGTCACTCTGGATCTTAACAATTTTGGCTTCAAACTCATTTTTAGCCATTTTTACAAACTTCTTAAAGATCCCAACGATCTTGCTCTTGTCATATAAAAAGAAAGTACAAATGTATCTCGAATAATTATCAACAATGACAAACCAATAGAGATTACCACCAAGACTTTTGTAAGTAGTTGGTCCAAAGAGGTCCATGTGTAGAACCTCCTAGGTTCTTGATATAGACATCATTGACTTGTATGGATGAGAACTTGCAACTTACTTTTCCACTTGGAAAGCACTATACAACTTGTCCTTCTCGAACACTACATCCTTCAAACCAACCACTATTCCATTCTTGAACACCTTCTTGAGTTGGCTCATTCCAATATGTGCAAGTCGATGATGCTAAAGCTAACTCATGGATGTCTTGGTGAAGAGGCATGTTGTTAAGCTAGCTTCATTGGAAGAAAAATCCACAAGATAAATATATCTATGTCTAAAAACCTTAAAGATTAGATCATTATTTTTCTTGCTAGTTATGACAACATCAACATCACTAAATAAAGAATGTGAAGCCTAAATCACATAGTTAAACTACAGAAAGCAAATTAAAACAAAGAGACTCTACTAAAAGCACATTAGAAATATAGATATCATTGGAGATTGCCACCTTACCCAAACCTACCATATTTGCCTTAGAATTATCACCAAAAGTGACTATGTCATGATCTTCCACTTCATCTTCTAGAGTGGTGAACATCTTTACATTGTTGGTCATACGTTGTGTGAATCCACTATCAAGCACTCAATACTTTTCATCGGCTTTATAGTTTATCTACACACAAGGGATCAAGCCTTTTGTTTAGGTGCTCAACCAAGTTTGGTACCTTTTCTGTGAGACACGAGAGCTTTAGGCACCCAAAATTGCCTAGAATGCTTGCCTTTAGCTTGAGTTCCAATGAATTTAGCCATGACTTTTCCACTTTCAAACTTATACAATAGGAAATGATGATCATTGAAAGTGGACTTGGGAGGCAAAGTAGGAAGGGTTTTAGTAGTAATTGGACACTCCCTTGTGTGGTGGCCGGTGACCTCGCAATGTTGGCAATATGAACCAACTTACTTGGTGAAGCATTTCTTGATATCCGGTGACTTAGTGATGTTCTCCACCAGGTTTGGGAAGCATCCAAGATCTCTCTTGTTGTAGTACATGGCATTCTTCATGAGGATTTTCTCGTGCTTGTACTCCCCTTTAGTCAACTAGGCCACACACAAATTGGGATTTAAAATCTCATTCACAAGCTCTTGCTCCCTTGCATAGTTAGTCTTAGAAGATGATATAGTATCACATGAACAAGAGCATGGGATATCAAAAAGATCATCACAAGAGGTAGATGCATTGACCTTAACAACATCAATAGTAGGCAATTCATTCATACTAGGATCAATAGCATCATAAGCTAACTCAAGTTCTTGATATTTGTGTTTCAAGTCAACATGCTCAAGTTTTCGCTTCTTATTGCTCTTTTCAAGAGACTTGCTAGATACAACTACTTTATCATGTTTTTTAAGCACATCATTGTATTTAGAAAGTAACTCACATTACTAGAGCTACTTTTTACTTCTTGATGATGGTAGCATAGTTATTCATGAGCTTAGATAGATCATTAGGAGAAAGATCATCATCTTCACTTTTCACCTTATTATTACCTTTTGCTATGAAGCACATAGGTGGTGGAGGTAGCAGTAGATCATCATTGATGATGGTGAGGCCTGCAAAGCCTTTGTCTTCATCATCACTTGAATCTTCACTTGAGCTTTCGTCGGAGACCCATTCACCAACAATATAAGCATTGCGGTCTCCACCCTTCATATTGAAGAGTTTATTCTTCTTCTTGTCTTGAAAATTTCTCGTGTGCTTGTCCTCATCCTCATTTTCATCTATTCTCTTGCTCTTATTTTTGTTTCTCTTATCGGGATGAGGGTAATCATATGACATGTGGCCGTATTCACAACAATTGTAGCACTTCTTCTTGTCTCTATCACCGAACTTGTCAAATTTTTTGGAGCAAAATTTGTTCTTCTTGGGATCATTGTTGATGAGCCCATGGCTCCTTCAGATACGATCAGTACTACTAATATTCCTCAAATCATACAAGGTCCAATTACAAGAGCACGTGCGAGACAATTAAACAACCAGGTGAACTCGTTCCTTGCTGTTCATACTTTCTTGGATGGATTGCTACTGAATCTTTGTGATGTTTTATTGCTTAGAAACATGAGAGAAGCACCACAACCTTCCACAACCTTATCTGGACGTCATTCCTTAAAAGACAAGTCTACTCAGACTCGAAGTTAAGCTCTAGTCGTGATCGTGATAGTGGTCGAAGTCGTGGTAGTGGTCGTAATCGAGTCCCAGGATAGCACATCAATAAAACGGGCATAACTCACTCATACGAAGTCCGTTTTAGGAAATCTTGGACATTCTGTAAAGCTTACAACGAGCCCTCTCTAATGGATAAAAGCTCAACTAAATATTCCATATAGTTCAGTTAGAGTCAAAAAAAATATGGTGATACACCATTGTTTTGAACCTAGTTGGGTCTTGTAATCATGTTAGGGTCGGAATTCAGGTTGTGCACGCCTCTTTCCATGGTTGCACAACCCTAGATCAACCTCCTCACGTCCCCCTATATACACAGTAGCCATCATAGTTTAGACTTGGATTTTGCTTAGATTAATCTGTTTTATACAATTTTGCTGCTTGTTCGGTTTATGGAACCCCAACTCGAGTAATTCATTGGTAATTAGTAATATTCAGATTGCATCTACCTGTTCTTGCTTGTGTTCTCAATTCGCTTGTAGGAAAAACCTTCTTGGTGAGGATAACCGCATCTTGGTACAATTTATAACCATGGAGTAGTGGTTGCGAGGGTTCTCGATCTGTTTTGTTTGGAGCCTTTGGATCATCAACGTCGAAACTCCACCAATCGACTTATCATATTACCTTTCGGAAGATCGAACAAACGTGCATTAATTGTTGTAGCCCTTCTTGCCCAACTTGGATATCATCCTTGTGGTTCGTCTCATGAGGAGAGAAAGCTCGGTGTCGGAGCCATCATATTCATTGTCATCTTCATCGCTTTCACTTGTTGATGGAATCTTCACCTTCTTTTTCTTATTAATCATTTTGGCCTTGAGGCATCGGTGATGTTCATGTCATTGATGTCTTTCTCATGAAGAAGAGATATGACAATATTGTATTGTGGCTTAGGAAGCACCATCAAGATCCTACGAATAATGTCTCCTTAAGACTTCTAAGTGAGTGCAAGAGAATTGATTTCTTCAACAAACTTATTCATGCGAGAATACATATCATTGCATAGCTCATTGGGAAGCATTTAAAATTGATTAAGGTTGTTCATTAGCACATGATATCTTTGCTCCCGATTATTGTAGAACCCTCACGAATTTCACAAAGACCGGTTCAATTATCATGAGCTAATTCCTTGCTACTTACTCTAGAAAACACTTTTTCACTAATTCCCTCAAAAATAGCATTTTTATCCTTAGCATTCCATCTAATTTGTTACTCAGTAAATGGTTGATCAAACCCAATGAAAGCGGCTAGCCAAACTTCGGAGGAAATAGCGTTAAGATAGCTTGCCATACAAACTTTTCAATAGGAGAAATTCTTTCCTTTGAACCTTGGCACGCTACTTCCATTCCCAAGAGCCATTGCTCTAGTAGGATTTTAAGTCTACCAATAGAAAGAGTCGAATGGCCCAAGAGGAGGGGTGAATTGGGCTATTAAAAATTTACTCCTACCAAAATTTAGAACAAATAGCAACCTTAGTCTAAATGAATTGAAATACGACCACACAATCAAACTAGACGGAAGCACGAAAAACAAGTAAGCTAGAACACAAACTAAATGCGAAAAGAAAAGATTGCAAGAAGTAAAATACTCGAATGTAAATAAATACGGTAAAATAAGGAGATGGACAAGCGAACAACGATTTTTTTCTAAGGTATCGAGGAATTGGCAGCCCCTAGTCCTCATTGGAGCATCCACAAAGGATATCGCTCCCTCTTAAGTCACAAAGTCTCAAGTTCTTACTCATAATTATCACTTCTCCATCTCTGAATTGGTGTGCATCAAACTAAGCACATAGCTCTTCCTGGAGCTCACACAAGATCTCCAAGAGCTCACCGAGACACCTTCGATCACCAAAGACCGCCTAGGTGTTGCCAACCACCAAGAGTAACAAGCCAATAGCTGCACTTGACAAAGATCAAGCCTAGACTATAACTAGATGCACACTCGCTACTCTTGAAGCACTAATAAAGTCCTTAACCTTCAATTAGGGACATGAAAAATCAACTCAAGTGCTCTCCTTTGCTTCTTGATGATACAAATAGTGTATGAACTCCTCTTTGTTGCAAGAGATACGTGTAAAACCAAGTGAGGGGGTATTTATAGGCTAGAGATCCAAATTTAATTATTGCCTAACCACCCACTTTTTTTTTAACATTGGATGATCCGGCGAGTACCATCTCACTCACACTAGACAATCCGATGAGTAGAAACTCCAGAGATAACTGCGCCTGCTGTTATTAGTCGTTGATCATCCGATGTACTCATCCGATGACCACTAAAGTGACACCGGACAATCCGATCAGAAGAACCAGACCAAAACATTTGTAGCAAACCTCTCTGCAAGAATTAGTCCGGTGATGTCATCTTTGCCTACACCGGGCCATCCGGTGAGTGAAGTCTCTTCTGAACCTCTCTACAACATTGCTCCGGTGCATTTGTTCGGTGAGCACAAATAAAAACTAAACTATACTGTGAGTAGAGCTTCATTTTTCCGCACTTGGAATTTGCCTCTGCAAGAAATAGTCTGATGATCCCCTCTTTCCATCACCATATAATCCGGTGAGGTCAAATTCATTTTCCCTTGGAATTTTTGCTTCTGCTGAGAAAAGTCCAGTTCACTCACCACTCCAGCACCAGACCATCCGGTGAAACACTTCAAAAATATTTGAACACGTGTCACCGAAAAAAAGCTTCTAGTGATTTCACTAGTTAGACACCGGATCATCCTGTACACTAAGTTCTCTTTTGTTCTGAACCAAAAGAAAAACTCCGGTGAGAATTCTTTTCAAGTCACTAGACTATCCAGTGATATATATTTGTTGTTGAGCTCATCCAATTCAACCCTCTTTGAGCTCTAACTTATTGACGACTCAACCAAGGGCTTCTATGAGCTACCTAGTGCTAGAAGTTCACAAGTGTATATCAAACCAAGTCTAGACTCACTAGGTCAAACTACTACTATTAGCCCCTCTTTATAGAACGGTCGAAAAAACTATGAAAAAAGACCTATACTACTCTAAGTGTCCTTCATCTCCTTTGTGATACTTAGAACTAGAAGATCTTTAATCTTGATACACAAGTCCTTTAATCGTCCATATAATCAACTTAGGAACCAAGAATATTGAATCATCATTGTGAACTAAAATATTTTATACCCTTCAAAACACACTTGTTAGTCACGATGATATGATTGTCATTAATCACCGAAACACTTACCACTTACCTAGGGGCCTAGATGCTACAAACCTCTCCAAAGTGTAAATTTGGTTAATCAGCTGTACTCATCGTTACAAGTGGCAAAAAAACCTCGTATGATTAGAACTTGATGGTTTGGTTTGTTTGGTCAATCATGGTGGTGGAAACTATGATTGAGGTGTTGTTCAACCTTGGTGGTGGGAACCTTGGTTGAGGTCTTGAAAGGTTGGTTAAGTCAATATGGTTGGAATCTTGGTGTGGTTATTTATTTACAGCTATTTACTTAGTTATCATTGCTTTTCAAATGTTATTTTACTTAAATGCTATTTTATGCAAAAGAGTAATATTTCCATATTGTTATTAAGCCTTCATATGCATATTATTTCCTCACAACTTGCTAAGTATGACATGCGCTCACTCTTGCTATCACCAAACACTTAGTTGGAGAAGAAATCGAAGAGTTCGCTGAAGATGGATCATTCTAAGATGCATTGTACATCGATCATGCCTATGGAGATGTCATGAAGGATTAGAGAATATGTAGCTATGTTGCAGTTTTATTTGGATCTTAGCTCTTGAAGGTCACTTTTGCAAGATGTTTAATGATGATTAAGTGTGATATTATAATGATATTCATCTATAAAGTCACTATATGTTGAGATTGATTCATGGGCTCATTACATAGATGATGTTGGTTAGTTCCTTTGACCAGTCTCCGACAAATGTTTAGCAGTGTATGCTCACCATGGTTTCTTTTGACTATGGTGTAGTGTGTGTTTCATCGTCCTGCTTCTATTCTTCTTTCTCAAACTTCATGCGACGGTGATCCTATGCAGTGTCTAGCCTATTTCTAAGATTGAAGCATCAGTGCGTTAGATAGCTTGAGGCTGGAGTTGGTCAAGTTGATGGAAATGGCATATTGGTCCTTTTCTTATCTGCGTGGTTTTACTGCTGATGGTGGTTTCTAATGATTGAGGCGCAATTCTGCTGGGGTGGCCTACCGATTGGGTTTGTGCAGTGCTCACTGCTACTCCGGTCACACTGGGCTGCTTCAGCTCCCCCACTTACCAGATTGATATCTCTCCTGATCGGGCCCACAAGGAGTTGATGGGTTGGTGTTAACTCCATGGGTGGTGCGATCTGGCATTTTGGTTAGATTGGAGGCTTTGACATCATGTCCTCTTCTCGTAGGACTCGACCTCGTTCAGGCCTCTCCAGCGTCGTACGAGCTTCTCCCCTTGTCAGATTTGTCTTTCCCCCATATTAGTGGATTAGTAACGGTGCCTTTGGACTATGCGTGCTCGAGGTGTAGACGACTGTGTGGTTGGCCGCGCGTCTTTGGTGACTGAGTTATGCTAGTGCCTCGACCGTGTTTCCCCCCCCCCCCCGACCTTGGTGGGTGTGAGAGCACCAGGCGAAAGCCCTTTTTGGTGTCCTCTCGATGATAGTGCTTGTGACACCCTCGAGCACTGTTCCCTCCCTGGAGGCGATGTTGTGTTGTTCCCTTCCTATTCTAAGAGACTCTCTGGGTGAAACCCCATTTCTGGTTTTTGGAATGGGTGACAGTTGTGTCTTTAGCATTGTTCCCTCGTTGGAGGCGTCATGTGACATCTTGCCCAATTTAGATTGAGCCCATAAGTGACCTATGAGTGTATGAGTGCACATGTTTAGTACTATCTTGCTAGTTGAGCAAGATTGGAACCAACTTATAAGGCCACTAGAGTCCGTACCACCAGCGCCAGGTTAATCCTTTTACGCAAAGTGATGATAAAAGTATAAGCGGGTTGGTGTGAGTTCGTGGTCCACCCAATGTGTGAGTGGGCCTAAGCCGGTTTGGACTCTGAGTTGTTACACGTCACTTGGGGCTTACTCGTACTCTTAGGTGGCTGTCGGCTTTGTTTCGGCTTTCATCTACTATGCTGCGTTGTGGACCATCTTCAACCTAGTTTAGCTAGGTAGTTGGTCAGGGGTTTTGAGTCATTGTTGGGATGCAATGGGCCTAGTTTAGCTAGGTTGTTCACCCATTAAACTGAAGTTTTAGCTTAGTTTTCTCTTAATTAACTGAGGAGCCTAGCCCGTCGGGCTTTTCTTCTTATCAAGACAATAGCCAGTTCTCATGTCAGCTTGGTTTAAAAAATACACCTCAGGGGCGGTGGTTATCAAACAAATATTATCGTTCAAAGAAACTTGTGGCAGAGCACTTGGTAATCAGATTGCTAGCCCGTTAGAAGCTACAAAGATTTGGGTAAGAAAATTTCAGCTAGTCCTAGCAGCAAGAGAGATGTCAGTTTTGACCTGAGTGAAGGCAATACTTCCTTGGACCACGCTTCTCATTTTCTTCCGGTGCATCAAAATCTGATAGAAAACCTAACTATATGTTGAGTGTCAATGGACCAAAACCAAATCTGCAAATTTCATCTAAAGAAAGTGGGGATTTAAATTTTAATTCAAAAATAAAATGGGGATTTAAATATTGTCTGTGCTAAAAATTTCTTAGGAACCCATCAAAGGAGCTGATTCAGAGCTTCCTGGTATAACAGCTCATCACTATTAAACAGTTTGCAACAACATTACTTGTCCACTCAGATGTCCCATAATCTTTAATTTTGCAATAATTCTTTTTCTGAAGTAGAACTTTGCACAAAAGTTAATAACTTGCGCAACAATGCTCAACATTTTTTCTGTTGAGCAAATTACATTGCTCAAAGTTAGAGCATGAGCAATTCTTCTGGAAAAGTTTAGCAAAGAGTGTACAATTGGGCATCCTTTGGAGTATGAGTAGGACTAGGTTGATAAATCTTAATATTCTCAGTATCAACATGCATGTTCAAATGGCCATATATAACCGATCGACCGCAGCGTAATTTAGAGGCAGCAGCAAGCCTTAACATCTCTGCTCTAAACTCCTCCGATCTAGCTAAGCAATGACAATGTCTCGCCCCTCTCAAAGAAGTGGCAGCTTGTTAGCCTTAGCCCTTGCCATTTGCCTGTTGATCCCATGCTGCTTCTCGGGTGAGTGTGTAATTGTAGTTTTTATTTTTCTTATCTGAATTTCCATATTTGAAATTGTTCAGCTGGAGATTGAAGTACGTCTGAAACTTTCCTGGAAATCTGAAGTAAGTTTGAAACCTCATCTCTCATTTTTGCAGACAAAGCAGTCGTAGAATTGTTTGAGAGAGCGTGCCATTGCTTCGATGACCCCACTGTAAGACACCAGCAAGAGAAAAATGATTAATTAATCTCCTAAAGTGTAATAATTAATCAATGTTGTTTTCATGCATGTTCGTGGCACAATGATATGAAGATTTATGACAAGTGCGCGGAGGACTTCAGGCTGAACGCGAAGGGGGCGTTCCACGTGCAGAAGAAGTCCGTCGACGAGTACTGCGGCGGGCCGTGCTTGGAGGAGACGAAGCTGGCGCTGCAGTGCGTGGAGGAGGTGGCCGCCGAGAGCTTCAGATTCTCCAACGGCGCGTCGGTGCTGGCAGTGAAGCAGGCGCTTGGCACGGGATGCAGCGACGGCCCCGACAGAGGTAGCTGGAGAACAGATACTCGTTACTGCCACTCTGCGAGCCAATTGATCTTTTTTTTGCCACCACACCACCAAGAAGTAGCTTGGTTTATTTGTCACTTTGGCTTATCTCTTTACCTCTTGGATGAGCGTATATCTGACCAACACTGGCTGGCCGGGCTGGTTCTTCCGACGCGCGCAGGAACCTTTGAGATCCGGGAGCGCAAAGACTGCGTCGATGAGTACAACTACCACCATCCCCGCGACCACGAGCAGGAGCAGCCGGCGGCCGCGGGCCGGTACTACGGCGAGGGGAGCCAGCAGCCGTACGGCCAGCACGGCGCCGGCTGGGGCGAGGGGGGCGACGAGTACTGCTACGGGGATGCGGGCAGGCTAGGAGGGCTCTCCGGCTTCCTGCAGATGCTGCTGCTGCTCGTCGTCTCTGCAGCGCTGCTCCTCGCACTCTGAATTCAGCCTGTACGACCAGGCTGTTAGACGATGTTTGGGGCCTATCTAGTGGTGGCCACAGTTAGATGGTGTTGATTATCATGTACTATATGCTACTGTATCGGTTCTTTTCTGCTCGTCGTTTCGAATATAGGCGCGTCTATAGTACACACTTTTAACCAGTACTCTCCGAACACAGGTTAGTCAAAAACTCAAAATTATTGAAAATATAATGATAGGTACAAAGTATTTTTCATGGCTAATCTGTTGGTATCATTTTTGTGCGACTAATCTGGATGCTTTTGCGTGCAATAGCTGTCAAAGTCTTCAAAGTCACACACTTAGGTTCAATTTGTGGAACCTGACCTTAATGTTCAATTTGCGGAACGGATTTACTATCATCTTTGACTATTTGATTGAATGTAGATTGCTCTGATCGACCTCTACCAAGTACCCATATTAATTTTGAGAAGACCATTTAATTATTAGTTCCACATGATGCCAAATGACAAGGTACACATTTAGGATGTATTTGGTTGAAAGGACAATTTGGATGGGATAATCCTGTTTAGGATTTTAGGCTAAATTCAGTGTTTGGTTAGTGGATAAGAGCAGATGAGTTCATCCGACCAAAGCGAATATTCGCTCATATGCCGGATGAAATCCTCCCAAATTACCCGGACGAGGCCATCCGCTTGCTCCGCGCCTCCTCCGCCCGCGCCCCTCCTCCGGCGACGCCAGAAGCCACACGCCCCTGCTACTCCGCCCATTCCACTCCGAGCCCACACAATCCAATGCCCATGGAGGCCGCCGCCGCCGTCTCGTCGCCTCCGCCGCGAATTTGCCTCGGAATCACCAAACCCAACCCTCTCCTGCCCCCGCGGCGGCTCCAGTTCGGACACTCCAAGATCCGGACCTCCAGTTCCCGGGCCCGCCTGGCCGCGGCCTCCGCGTCCACGCCGCCGGCCTGTACTCGGCGGCGATCTACGAGCTGACGGTGGATAACGTCGACCGCTGCCTGTACTCGGCGGCGACCTGCGAGGACTGCCTGGTGTTCACCCAGTCCATCCATACCGTCGCCACAACTCGTCGGTCGCCACACCCTGCGCTGCGCTCCTCGCCGCCACGAGAGGGGATGGCCTCGTGCCGCAGTGCAGCTTCCCTCCTTGCGGGCAGGAGGACGCTCCGCTGCGTTTCGTGTGCGTGTGTTTCTGCCCCCGCTGCAATGCCCGCCACATGTTCACTCTAACTCCTGTGAGGCGCTTACCTGGCTTTGGTTGCTGCTGTTCAGGTGCCAGCCAAGAGCTTGCTGCCGCGGAGAACAGCCGCTGGAGCTCCGCGTCACTGTTAGGACTGGCGTGTGTGGTAGCCATTTCTTGGTCAAAATGTAGGCCTTTGAGTGGTGCAGAAGCAGAACAGGCTGCTTGTAGCCTGTTTGGTTCTTCAAGTCATCAATCTTTAGGTTGCGTGCAACAGATTAGTTATCGATTGGAAATGGGGAAGTCTTGAGGCAGCAGTTCCACAATTCAAAAGCTCCTGAGTTGGGGTCGGTGCCACAATTTGCAATCGGGTGCCGATTATGTAGGCTGTGCCAATGTAATTTCGTAAATTTGAATGTAATTTGCATCCTGAGCAGGTATTATGTTAAGACAGGATGACGTATTAAAGCCGATAAATTGTACCATAGAAGGATATAGCTGGCTAATCGCTTGGCGCATTTGAGCTTTTATCTAAATAAGAATTGGTATGTACCTCATTTTCACTCAACATATTTCACTACGCAGATGTGACATTCTTATTTTTCATTAGGTTTTTTTTTATAAAGAGAGATGTTGTATATAACGGAATAAGCTATCACCAATTTTTACCATTGAAGCAAAGAGGAGGATTGCAAGCAGCAGCTTTGCCTTTTACTCCACCAATATTAGATAGTGAGGAAAATTGGAGCAGCCAAGGGTAGATTCACCAAAAGGTCATCACAACCAAATTAGCTCATTTCACTCATTCAACCAAACAGAAATCTGACTCATCGTGTCCACTCTAACTCATCCAACCAAACAGAAAATTAGTTTGTCACATCCTTCCAACTAAACAGAAAATTGTATTATCCCATCTAAAAAACAGAGATGACTTATCTCATCCAACCAAATGCACCCTTATGTGGCGAGAATAATAATTTAGGGCTCTTCTTCAAGAAGAGGATTGCTCTTGGAGTTTAATTCAAATTTATACTAAATCAATATGATTTGAATCCCAATCCACTCTTCCAAATTCACCGGTACTCTTTTTCTTTAAAGAGTTGGACTACTTGTTTATGTATAAATACAAGTTGTAGCCAAACTAGCCGATTCTAAAAAGAACTCCCTGATCATAGTATTTTCAATAGTTGGCTGTCGCCGTCGTTGGGCTGCCCTGCTCTCCTCCATAGTTGGGCCGCCGCGAGAATTGGGTTTGAAGCAACTAGTTGGGCGATTCGGTTGGTTAGGAATGATATATGTTTTGACCATACATGTGTGTTGGGTCCAAGGCTAATTGTCCAAAAAACGTGTGCTTTTCTTCAGTATTGCGCATGTCTACAGCCAGTGGCGGGTGCAGGATTTCCAAATTGGGTGTACAGAGCAACTAAAAAATTATTTAAAAAATAAAGCTCCATAAAAGCAAAGGATACAACACAAATAGTTCCTTAATCTTTTTGGCTCACTCCACAAAGATTTCAAATCAATAACATTCATCCTTTTGGGCTGACCGAGAGCCTCATATTAAGCAAATATGCTTCATAAAATTATTGAATGACCAATTGTATGGCACCAAATACGAATGAACTACATACATCACATCTCAACCAATCAATCAATGAACCAATTGATAGTTGAACTACTGATTACTGAAATATTGTACAAAGAGAGTAGATACGGTCTAGGTCATGGATCTCGAGGCTTCTGCGATGTAGATTCCCCACCTTTTTGCGTGTGAGGCGATGGCTGAATCTCCCTCCTCATCGTTGGAGTCGGTCCTAGTCACTGTGGCCGGCTTTAGTGATGTTGATGTGGCCTTCTCCGTGGTTGTCCCCACAGCAGGATTCTCCTCACCGCATTCCAGCCTTGCCTTTGATGCTCCCACAGACCAGGCGAGTTAGGAGAGGCGTGCATCATCACATCAGTCATTGGCCGGTGGGTGGCTGACAATGGACAGCGCAGGAAACCCTAGCTAAAGGCCTAAAGAAGGGAGCTAGAGGGATGAGATGCGAGAGCGAGAGACTGAGGACGACAGCTGGACAAGACGATGAGTCGGGAGTCAACTGATCTACATCTGTCTCTCTTTCCATTCATTTCCACCTAGGCCAAACATGAGCAACATGGATATGGGCACTAGACTGGCCCAACACGAGAGGGGGAGGTGAGGGGAGGGATGGATGTGGGTTGTCTCACAGTTTTGGGTTCAAATACGCATAATGTGACCCAACTTTCAATATACATATGTAACATACCTACTAAACTACAATTTCATTGCAAAAATAATGGTAGACTTATCAAGGAGCATATGGAGAGGGTTTGTGAAAGACCAAGTTCAGATGCTATACCATGTGCGTTGTGATGAATCAATAATTGTATAATAGGATAGGATATTTGGGGGAGGGGGGTTCCTCTCTGTGTTGGTGAACTTGTACCTAATAATATTTTTGTGAACACTCCTAAGAATACCATTTGATTAAGGGACAGACTATGTGTCAGATGACTGTTTTTCCGTTTCCTTTCGGTCGATGTCCTCAGATCTTCGGTCGGCATCCGACGTCGTGCAAATCTTCAACCTCTCGCCTCCTCTCTCTCTCATGCAACATTTCTCTCTCGCACGATGGCCTCCCCTCGCCTCCGACCATCTCCGATGGCGTCCCTACTGCTGGATCCATCTTCAACGCCCCCATTGCACTCACTCCATCGTGACCGTCTCCTCTTGTCTCCACCTCGGTCCCCGCTGCTTCGCCGCTCTGCCCATGCGTCCACCACCACCGTCGGGCCGGCCTGCCTCCGACGACCTCTCTTTAAGCCTAGGGATGAAGAATCCCATCGGAAAAATCTCGCCGTAGAAGAGCCACACATTCACATCCATCGACTGAAAAATTTCTCGCGTTTAGCGTAGGAAGCGTGTTTGATTAATCGATTTATGATCTATCTAGCATTCCTCGCAAGTGGACATGCTTTCGAAAAAAGTACCCCGACCACATAAGAAAGACCACCATATCACCAGTTCACCACCACCATAACCAAGAAATACTACATAAAAAACAGACAAAGGAGACACGAAATTAGTGACGGGTCGTAGCATGACATAGTGATGGATCGTAACATGACCCGTCACTTATGTCAAGTCATAAGTGATGAGTCACAACTTGACCTGTCATTTATGAGTGGTGTAAGATGACCCGTCACTTATGACAAGTAATAAGTGATGGGTCATCTTGGACACTCATAAGTGATAGATTAAATTGTGACCTGTCACTTATGACTTAACATCAGTGACGGGTAATGTTATGACCCGTCACTAATGATAATAGTCATAGATACTTAGTTCACTAATATTTTTTATTTTTCTTTTATTTTTTCTTATTTTTTATCACCTAAGCAGCATTAGAATAGAAAATATATATAATTTTTGCTCAAGTTTGATGTAAGAGGTGGCGGCTATGGATACAAACGCGCGTTTCGAAAACGGTGCAGAAACTTTGGGGGCGAGAACTCAATCTTCCAAGCCGTTTTTGGCCTCGAAAAATTCACCGAACCCGACATGATTGGGTAGAAACAGATGTAACTTTTTCTGTAGATGTTCATAGAGTCAAAAAAATTCGAAATCAGAGTTCGTATGTAAAAGTTATACGTGTTTTACCAGAGGCACTCCGGGGCACCTATCAAATTGCGATCGTTTGCATGAGATATTAAAAAATTCATAAAATATTAATACAATTTTATAGGTAAATTATAAGCAGTCACCTATCAAATTTTATATATAAATATTAATACATATTTTATATGTAAATATTAACACAAATTTATATGTAAAATAAAAAAGTCAGTCATTAGTGACAGATCAAGATTACGACCCAGCACCTATAACCTTAATAAGTGACGGGTCATAACAGTGACCCGTCACTTATGACCTTCGGCAAAGAAGATAGAAGGATAAAATATCCGATGTCCATCATAAACACGTGATAGCTGAGGTGGTAACACGCGCGCAAGGGGAGGTGGCGGGTTCGATTCTCGCTTGACGCAAAGACTAAAAAATAGTGTTGAAAAAATATAAATGACCTATGGCCAGTGGTGATAGGCATGCGTTGGGATGACTTGGGTAAAAAAATATTTTTTTTCGATTTTTTCTATCCGAAAAACGCGAAAAACGTAAATCAATCATAAACGACTGGATCATAACTGTGACCCGTCACTTATGATTTATAATAAGTGATGGGTTACAGTTATGACCTTAATAGGTGATGGGTCAAATTTTGACCTGTCACCAATGATCTTATTAATAACAGATCCTTACCCGTTATTTATAACTAGTCATCAGTGACACATTAAGGATGACGAGCGTGGCATCCATCACCTATAACGATTATGACTTGTCATTTTAAGTTTTTTTTAAGTAGTGAAACCACCAAGGATTAATTTGCATGCACTTCTTTTTTTCAGCTGGACACGAACTATTTCATCTTGATCATGAGTTAACCTCCAAATTTGAAAAAATAAATGACCGATGTTTGCCGATTCTTTGTGGCAACATATCAGGGTTACTTCAATGGACGAAAACAACAGTAAATAAACAAGAACAGAGTTTACCACCAAGCGAGAAATTTGTGCTCTTCTTCTTTCTCTCGATCTCTTCTAGCTGCAGATCGCTTGCATGCATCTTACCATGCCAAGCTTCAATCATGGTCATTCACTTGCTTACAGCAGCCTATCGACGGCTAAGGGTAGAAGAGCTTGGCGTAGAGGAACTCGTTCCATGTGTCCTGGAGGCCCGGGAGGCACCAGTGGACGCAGTCGGCGTAGGTCTTGGGGTTCGCCAACTGCTCCGCCGTCGGCGGGCTCCACTGCTTCTTGTACACGGAGGTGTGCGCGTCCTTGCGGTACATGGACAGCTGCGTTATGTTGAGGAACGTAAGCGGCACGTCGGCGCCGTCGCCGTCCAGGATCTCCCGGATCACCCGCATCACGCTACGCCGGCTGTCCGAGCCCCAGTACCCGGCGTCCTCGATCATCGCCGTCTCGTTGTAGCAGTTCCCGCCCGGCGCGTCGCCCCAGTCCTGGCTCCTGCACACGCGCGGGGTGCACGCCGTGAGTCACCGGATATGGCGTAAGAGATTAGCCAGGCACGTGCGTGTGTGCTTACTTCTCGTGCGTAGGCGACATGCTGGTGAAGAAGACCCTGGTGGTGTTGAAGTCCATGTTGTCCCTGACCCACTGCAGCATGTCCCGGAACGCCATGCCGTACGCCTCCTCCGTCGACACCCACACCGTCTCCTCCTTCTCGACGTCGTCGAGAGAGCCACGCTGCAGGACCCTGAAGCGCAGGCCAGTGCACCACCAGAGGTAAGTGTTGAAGACGATGACGTCGGCGCCCCTCCAGTGCCGGCCGTGGTGGTCGATGGAGCCGCGCCGCACCATGCGGTCGGAGATCTTGTGCACGACGGCGTTGTCCGAGTTGGACTGCAGCAGGAACGGCGCCCAGTAGAACTCCACCGTCGCGTTGTAGTCCCTGGCGGTGAACACGGTGTGCTGCTGGTCCGGCGACATGTCGAACGACCTGGCGGCGGCGTCGGGGATGGCGGACTGGAGCAGGCACACCATGGACGTGAACTGCCCGCGGTTCAGGGAGTCGCCCACGAACAGCATCCGCTTGTTGCGCAGCGTCTCCAGCATCCGATTCGCGTCGAACGCCGGCAGGGTACAGTCGTGCGGCTGCCAGCGCCAGAGCTGGTACGCGGTGTCAGGCCGCCCCCGCGCCTGGCAGGTGAGCTGCGGAGGGATGTAGGGGCAGTCCGCCTCGCGGTACAGCGGGTGCGCCGCCTCGTCACGCACCCAGGTCCCTGAGAACACGTCGCACTCCTCGTCCTCCTCGTCGTCATTCAGCGCGAACGCCAGCCTCCCCTTCCACTTGTTCCTCTTCTTCTCCTGGGCCACCTCTGGTCATGTGTCACCACAATCCAGCTCCGTTAGTGACAACTCGTAACCGGCGGTTACCGGATGAAAGCAGGTACGGTGCACCGGCGGGAACTGGTCTAGACTCTGAAAGTTCTGATGCTTACCTGGTGGTGGTGCTACCGATTGCTCATGCTCAATGTTATTGTTGTTGATGATGAGGCGTGACGCTTCCTGGGCTTGCCGGCGGAGGAGCTCCTTGAGGTCCTCGGCGTAGAGGAAGGAGAAGAAGAGGAGGAAGAGCACCAGCGTCAGGAGCAATGGCGAAAAGCGCGCCTTCTTTGCGACAGACGAGCACAAGGCGGCCGGCGAGGAGGATGACGAAGGGGAGGAGTGGAGTGGTGCCTTCATTTCTGATCACTGGTCACTTCGCTTGCAAGTGTGAGTATGGTGTTGGTGGCGACGATTATAGTGGGATTATATAGGCTGGATTGGATTGGATTACTAGTTGCCTACACGGTGTTCTTAAAGGTTGTGTTGTCACTATATATCTGAAGAAATCTTATAAACTGTTTGTGCAGGAATGCCTGCAGGTACGGTGTGTGATTTGCAATTTTTTGTTCTGATAAGATGTTTGCAGCATAGGAGAGGGATTGTTATCGAAACTCAAAAGTGAAAAATCAGTTGGCTCTGCCGAAAAATAGAATTTTTTATAGACATGATCGCACGTGCAGATCAAGTCAAGTTTGTTGGCCTGTTTCGTCAGTGATCTTGCTGAGCCTGTACATTATATGTAGCTTCCATGCATGCCGACATGATGTGGAACGTATGGGATCAGTGGTTCAATACCCATTTTTTTCAAGTAGGACATCCATTCAAAAGTAATCAACCAGTGAAGTATCCGGAGGACAATTTTTCTCTCTCAACAATTAATTGATTGAAGGAAAGAAAAAGAGCTAATTTTCGGTCATTTTGTACTTCGCATATAAGAGATCGAAGCAATGGAGTTCATCCCATGGATCCACCCAAATGCAAGAAAAAAAAGGGGGTATCTAAAAAGCAAGAAATTATCTTCCGATTTATCTTCTCTAACCTAGCTAAACCATGCTACTAATTCTCTACCAAGGCTTGCCAAACAAATGTAGTTGGTGATTAACAAGACAGTTAAGCTAACTGACCTATCTTTTCTCTTGGATTCCAAGCCAAGGGAACTGGAAAGTGCTACAACCATCACATGATTCCATTCCACAAGGACATTATAATTGGCCATCAGATGTGCGGATGTGCCTGCAAGCTAGCCATGTCAGAACGGTTGTTCTCTGAGCATTCAGTTGGAGTAAAGGGCTCCATGGCATCTGCTTGTCCCTTTCAAAATAATTATTTTTCCCCTACTGACACTTCACCAATTCACGTTACTTAGGAGAGGCTTAGGGGCAATGAGAGACTGATTGTTCATTGATGGGAGTTACCGGTTGCAGTATTGTTCTTCAAGGGAAAGCGAAAAACCTAACTAACTTCATTGTGTGATGGAAATCCATAATATGATCAGCAGCTAGCTGAGGATTATGTGTGCAAATTATCTATCATGAGTCTGTAATTTAGCATTGTAAAAGGTCGGAAATGATCTCGGATAGTTTTATTTCCTTCATTCTTTCTGTCTTTCATGTCTTTCTCTTCTGAAAGTACGATGTACTGATGAGCGATGAGTAAAGTAATTGACACCTTATTTTCTTGTCATTAGGTCCAAATGTTTTTTTTTTCCACTGCTCTGTGATTTCTTTTTTACTGAAACAGGAGGTGATCTGGATTCTGGACGTGGTGCTGTTCCTCAAGCCCGTCGCCGGTGATCTGGAGGTGACCATGGCGATTTTGCAGCTCTTCGGGAATGTATCAGGTCTCAAGACAAACATCCAAAAGTGCTCAGCTACTCCAATGCAGTGCGGTGAAAGTGAGATCGAGGCGGCGCGTTACGCGATGCCATGCACAATCACGGAGTTGCCTTGTCAGTGCCTCGGGCTCCCACTTTTAGTGAAGAAAGTCACCAAGGAGGCGCTGATGCGATCGACAAGGTGGCTGACAAGCTGCCCAGTTGGAAGGCAGTGCTGATGCATCCGGCGGGCCGGGCAACCTTGGTGAAGGCGGTGCTAGCGGCGATCCCAATCTACCAGCTCATTGCAATGGAGCTCCCCAAATGGGTCATCAAGGCGATTGTAAAGCGGCGAAGGGCTTTCTCATGGAAGGGCAGCGATCGTGTCCATGGTGGACACTGCCTCGTTGCTTGGCGCCGGGTTTGCCGGCCGATCGAGCCCGGTGGCTTAGGAATCCATGATCTGGAGACCCTCGGCTGGGCCTTGCGCATGCGCATGATCTGGAATCCATGATCGACCCCGGCGGGCCGCCAACCAGCGCACTGTAAATGAGGCGGTGCAACAGCGCCGATGGATCGGAGACATCAAAGGCCGGCGAGCTATCTGTCCCTGCGCTCATGGAATATCTTCAGGTATGGGACATCATGGCTGAGATTGTCTTGTAGCCGGACATCGCCGACGTGCACTCCTGGACGGCATCGGCGTCCGGCACGTACCTTCTCTACCAAATCGGCGTGCCAGGCTTTCCTCATCGGCAGCGTCGGATTCGAGCCGTGGCGCCGCCTTTCGAAGTCATGTGCCTCGCCACGGTCCAAGTACTTCATCTGGCTAGCGATACACGATCGTCGTTGGACGGCCGCGATTGGCCCGGCGAGGACTCCCGCATCCACAGCGTTGCCCACTCTGTGATCAAGAGGATGAAACAACCCAACACCTGCTGGTTGGGTGCGTCGTCGTCGGACGATGGTCGCCTGTGGATCATAGCCGGGGCCAAAGGATTGTGTGCGCTACTTCCTTGATCAAGTTTCGTGTTAACCGGGTCGTGTTCAATTTGTCTGTGGCGCGCATGTACATTAGGAGCAGGGTGGGCGGTGTGTGTGTCATGTTCTTCTTTCTTTCCTTTTGTTGGCTTGTGTGTTGATGTGACTGTTTCAATTCTGCTTATTAGAATGACAAGCAGTTCTTCTGCCTCTTCGAGAAGAAAAAGAAGTGATCAGATAACCATTCTTCTATTCTTTCATTCTGTGTTTCTTTTGACTATACAAATTACTGATGAGTGATAAAATAATTGCCACCCCTCTTTCTACCAAAAGTCCAAAATAGAAAAGTGTAGTGAACATGGTCGGATTATACGTGATTTTGATAATTAATGATAATATAGTCAATAAAACTAACATATTTGTCAAATATATGATTTAGTAGATCTCATTTATGCAAAAAAAAAGAAGTCACCGAAGTCAGGATAAAGAGATGAATGAATTAAACTTGTTCTGTGAATTTTAATATGATCAAATGGGATAGATTTCTGTACAATTTTGTAGAGCTCTTCAAAAGCTTTCAATAGAATCTAAGTTTATCAAAATCGAAGTTCGAAACGAAAAGTTATGCCTGAAATATGAATTGCTAGTTAGCTGAAAATATGCACGCCAGATATTTCGGCGTTCACAAAGAAAATATTCCGGCGTTCCCAAAAAAACTCCGGCGTTCACAAGAAAAATACTTCAACGTTAAAAAAAATTACAATGAATTCTAATACACGACAAATGTTCTGGCATTCACAAAATGAACACGCCAGACTATTTTTTGCAGAGAATGCAAATGGCTCGGTTGGCATGGAATGCATACCGGATGTTCCGGCGTTCATATGAGAACATCACGCCGGATCTTTCGGCATTCACAATGAGTCCGAGTGGGTTTCCAACAGGTAGTCTTGGATGATGTACCCGTTAGATGGTTCGATGAGTATAATCTGTTTACACCGGATCATCCGGTATTTACAGAAAATTTGAGTCGTTGGGGCAACACGTAGTCCACAAGGTTGAGACTATAAATACCCCTCTACTCAGTCGTTTGAAAGTGTTGAAGTCTAGAGAAGCTCAAACACACTTGAGAAGACATCTAAGTCATCAAAGTGCTAAAAGTGATCATCCAAGATGATTAAGCACAAGATTAGAGAGTGATTAGTGCTTGTAGGTCTACAGAGAAGTATTGCTAGGTGCTACAACCTAGAGAGTGAATTAATAAGTGATTTAACCTTGTATCGAGAGGTACGTCGCCGCCTTATAGTCTTGGTAACTCGACAACACTTTGAGCCTTAGTGGCTCAAGTTTGTTGACCCTCCGACTTGGTGTGGAGCGGCGGTAAGAAGCGTATATGGGGACATGGAGACACTTGACTTAGTGTGGCTAAAACTCCAAATGAAGATGACGTACAAGTGACCGGAAGAGAAGATAGTGGTGAGATCTTGCTTTGGTGGCTTTGTTGTTCATCATGCTCCAGGCCTTGCCTTGATGGCTTAGTAGCTCAAGAGCCGTGATCAGAAGAGTCTTGGCGATCAGGAGAATATCCTTTGTGAAGCTCCAACATAGACTAAGGGTGGCTTGTGTGTTATTGATACTACGAGATAAAAATCTTTTGTGCTGAGTTTGCTCTCTCTACCTTATTTATATTTCCGTATTTACATACTTACAATTTACCTTCCTAAAGTAGGTTGCAAATTTTTTTGAAAAATAGAGTAGACACACTAGATAAATTTAGAGAACAATTAGATAGAAATTAATATAGATTTATCTTGTGAAGTTTTTTAGAGCCATTAGTTTTTAAATGTCCTAATTCACCTCCCTCTTAGGACGTCACTGTTCCTAACAATTAGTATCAGAGCGTCGTGCTCTTCATAGGTATAGCCGCCTAGAGTTGTGACGTCCGGAGTTGGGATGAATACTTATAGCGCTTCACTTTTCGACGACACTAATTTCTTTTGTTGGAAAATTATAATGACTTGTTATCAAGCTAAATATTTAGATGTTTTGAAAGTCACCGAAGAAGGGAAGAGAACACGTGTCACCAACAAGGAGAGACAATTAGATGTATTGTCAAAGAGTATCCTTTTATCATCTTTATGCATTGATACATTTAATCATATTTATTCTCTCATCAATGCACATGATATTTAGAATAGTCTTATTGAAATACATGAATGCACAAAGAATGTGCACAATGAAAAATATCATGTGCTAGTTATTAAACTCAATAGCATCAAATAACTACCCCATAAAAGTGCTAATGATATGTATTCTTATTTAAATATTCTTGTTAATGAGATCAATGAGCTATATTCGATGCCAATTGAAGATGATCAAGTGGTGAGAAGAATACTTTAAGCTCTTTTTTTAAAGTACAAGTTGATAGTCTCAATCATCTATGATAACAACGACACAAAAAGATGACTCCAAGCCAAGTAACCGGTAAGATCACCACCTATGAGATAACCATGAACATGGGGATGGAAGTTTCTTCCTCACCCGACATCAAAAACCTTCGTCTCACAAGCAAGCAAGATCAATGCCAACATATAAAGACAAGGATGAGGAGACAAGAGCAAGAGTCAAACTCAAACGAAGATGATGGTGAAGAGAACAATGAAGAAGATGATCAAAACATATCAAATGATGAAGAAATTGATCTCAAGATCACCAAGCTCTTCTCAAAATTAAAGAAGAACATGAAGAGGATCAATATCAAGATTTATCATTCAATCTCGATTGAAGACTTGATCAACACAATTGATCATATCAAGAGGGAGACAAGGGGAAGAGTCAAAGCTTTCGCAAGCATATGAAGATAGGTGAGCGAAGATGAAGAGTTAAGCTCAAGTGATGAAAGTCTCACCATCCACTTCTCCAAGAAAAAACTCATTCTCAAGGTCATCATCACACAAATCATCACACAAGCCATCTCACAAGTGTTTTATGGCTAAATGTATGGATAATGATATAAGTGATGATGAATCTGACGAGGATTTCCCTCTTATGAAGAACTTCTTGAATTGATCTATGATAAACAAAGAACCTTAAATAAAAAATCAAAAAAACTTAAGAAATTCAATACACTTAATGACATTCATGCTATATTTATTTCTAATTATGAACAATTATTGAGCAAATTCAATTTGCTAAATAATGAGCATGAAGCGCTTAATGCTAAATTTGAGTGCGTTGAATCTCACACTAAAGTCCCTTTAAAGCAATCTATCTCTCTATTTAATTTTAATCCTAAGGTAGATGATTTCACTTCTTATGATGATTTGATTGATTTATCTAGCTCATCCCTTTGCAATGAGATTTATGTTAAGAATATTATTGTAGAACCACCTAACTACCTCATTGCACAACAAAATGATGAGTTTAAGCAATACGTGGAGAAGCTACAGAAGAACTTGGCAAGATTAAATGGGAAAAGACATGTTCAACCTCCTCAATATAACCTTGATAGTATGATGAACAAGCTTGCAGAGGGGTTCACCGTGACATGCTTCAAATACCATCAAGAAGGCCACAAGTCTTTCCAATACAAGCAAATTAAGAAGGAGATCAAGGAGAATAACAAGGCTATGAATCTCTCCAACAAGACATCCAACCTCTACGCCAAGCTCAACTACAAGATCAAGAAGAAGGACAATGGCAATGTGGTTGCATATGTGGTTGGGAGAAAGGATCAGAGGTCGAACTTACATATTTAGGTGCCTAAGGAATTCATCACCAACATGAAGGAGCCCCAATCGATTTGGGTTTCCAAAGAAGACTTGAAGTCCATGGGTGGACTTGGGAATTTGAAGACTTGGCTCATAAGATGAAGTGAAAATTCAAACAAAGAAGCTAAGTGTACAACATTGGATATATTGATCATGAACATCATATACCTAAATCCCCATCTAAAGATAAAATATGTAATCATACTAAATGCAAAATCCTTTCAATCGATGTATACTTTTACCGTGTCTAGGATTGCATATGTATATTTTAATTTACTGCAATACCTAGTGTAGGTTTTTCTTATAGTAGGTTGCTTGTGTTTCTCTCTAATCTATGAGCAACCTACATGGTTTATTAGTTATAGGCTCTTTATATGACATATTTCTTCAATTGATATTATTTATGTATCATGAGTTCAATCTATAGGATAAATTCCTCGTTATTATCAATGATAAGTGCATATCTCTCACAAGTATTCAATACTCATATGCACTCATTTAGAGGGAGCATATCATGTAGGTTGTGATTTTGAGATTAACATATGTTGCAAGTGACATCTTTAATAGTCTCATAGAGTAATTTACAAGTCCACGAAGGTATACAATGCTTATTTGTCAATTAGTATCATTGTCAATTCATTTGTACATTAAAGCTTCATCCATGCATAATATGGCTTAAACTTCATATCTCTTCATATTATCTAAGTTATGCATTTGTTTCACCTTTATCATATGTATACACATATATAGGGAGAGTTTAGACTATATTATGTGATTTTTATGAATTATGATTCATGTGCTTTTATTTCAAATGGTATCCACATAGCTCATTTCAACTCAATTGGTACCATATCTTTGAATTGAATCCATACAATTGGTACCATTTTATTGGTTCATAATTTATGAAGCTCTCTCTCATGTGCTCTAACGTTTTCACTTGAGTTTAACATGTGTTTATAGCCCTTTTGAAAATTGTTGATAAAGAGGGAGAATTTTAATAACCAAAGCAAAATACAAGTTGCAATATGACATGTCTAGAGGAGAACAAGTAAGGAAGCAAGATGGCTAGGGATGCCAAAGGTGATAAATGAAGAACTCTTGTATGGATAGATCAAGGGAGATAGTGGCGATGAAGAAAGTGGGAGCCACAACTAAAGGGAGACTAAGTGATAAGAACATGCATCCAAGCAAAGTGATAAGATTTTATGCATTTTAAAATTGATTTCATTTATTATTTGTCACTTACTTTGGTTGTGTTGTCATCAATCACCAAAAAAAGGAGATTGTAGCAAACATGACCCTCTTAGGGCACGCATGTGATTCTGGTGATTAATGATAATATAGTCAATTGGATTAACATGTTTGTCAAGTATATGCTTTAGTATGTCTCATTGATGCAACAAAAGAGAAGTTATCGAAGCCGAGACAAAGAGATGAATAAATTGGACTTGTTCCATGAATTTTGATGTGATCAAACAGGATGGATTTCTGTACAATCTTTTATAGCTCTTCGCAATCTTTCCATAAAGTCCAAGTTCATTAAAATCATAGTTTGGAGTGGAAAGTTATGCCTGAAATACGAATTGCTAGTCGACTGAAAATATTCACGCCGAATATTCCAGCGTTCACAAAGAAAATACTCCGGCGTTCGTAAAAATGCTCCGACATTCACAAAGAAAATACTTTGGTATTAAAAAAAATTGCAGCAAAGTCTAATACACACTGGATGTTCCGGTATTCACAAAATGAACACACCAGACTATTTTTTGCAGAGAGGATATAAATAGATCGGTTGGCATCGGATGCACACCGGATGTTCCGGCATTCATATTAGGACATCACGTTGGACCTTTCGGTGTTCACAATGAGTCGAGTGGGTTTCCAACGGCTAGTTTGTGGATGATGTACACGCTGGATGGTCCGGTGAGTACAATCTGTTTACATCGGATCATCCGGTATTTACAGAAAATTTGAGCCATTGGGGCAACAACTAGTCCGTAGGGTTGAGACTATAAATACCCCTTCACTCAGTCATTTGAAGGTGCTAGAGTCCAGAGAATATAGTGATTAGTGCTTATAGGCCTAGAGACAAGTGTTTCTGGATGCTGCAACCTAGAGAGTGGATCAAAGAGTGATCCAACCTTGTACCGAGAGGTACGCCAGTGACTTAGAGTCTTGGTGACTCGCCGGCACCTTGAGCCTTGGTGGCTCAAGCTTATTGACCCTTTGACTTGGTATGGAGCGGCGACAAGAAGCGTGTACGGGGACGCGGTAGCCCTTGCCTTGGTGGCTAAATTTAAAGTGAAGACGACGTACAAATAACCGGAAGAGAGGTTAGTGGTGAGACCTCGCCTTGGTGACTTAGTTGCTCATTGTGCTTCAAGTCTTGCCTTGGTGGCTTGGTAGCTCAAGAGCTATGACCGGAAGAGTCTTGGCGATCAGGAGTATATTCTTTGTGGAGCTCCAACGTAGACTAGGGGTGGCTTGCGTGTCACCGATATCACAGGATAAAAATATCTTTTGCCAAATTTGCTCTCTCTACCTTATTTACATTTTCGCATTTACATACTTGCAATTCACCTTCCTAGAGTAGGTTGCAAATCTTTTTGAATGGTAAGTATACACACTAGATAAATATAAAGCACATTTAGATAGAAAATGATACATAATTATCTTATGAAGTTTTTTTGGAGCCCTTAGTTTTAAGTGTTCTAACTCACTTCTCTTAGGACGTCACTATTCCTCGAAAAAGGAATTCTTGGTATGTGATCTTTTATTACTTGGTCTTATAGATCATATCTCACTACTACAGAACTATATATCAGTGCCGGTTTAAAAAAAGCTCCGCTGTCGGTTTTTCAACCGGCACTCTTTACTCTGCACTGATAGTTAGTGACTATCAGTGTCAGGTCTAGAACCAGCACTGAAAGTTATTTTCAGTGCCGGTTCATGCCTCCAACCGGCAATGATATGTGTTCTCGAGCCCAAAAAAAAATAAACGAGCTTGCTCAAGAGAGCCAGCTCGACTGCCACTCGTGCCACTGCCACCATCGTCCTCCTACCGCCACCACCATCGTTGTGCTCAAATTGATTTATCTCATCCATACAAACATATCTCATAATCAAATCGAATCATCTCACATAGTCTCCAGAACTCAACCTCTAACATAATCAAGCACCTTAGTTCTACAAGACGTACGCTTATCGGCAAGAACTCAACAACCTCTAACGAATCTGCAAGAACATCAACCAAGTCATAGCCCCCCAACTGGTCGTGTGACACACCCAACTATGGCACCATCCTCCAGACGACGGTCGACCGCGTGGCTCCCCCTGACCGCACTGCCCATATCCGGTGGTTCCACCGGTAGAGGGCGATGACAAGCCACGCGGACATGTAGATCCAGCCATTGGCCGGTGGCGGCACTGCAGACTATCCTTCGGCGGCACCTGCTGGCCGGTGAAACCCTTACGGGACGGCGCTCCTTCGGGGCAAGAAGCCAGTGGTGCCCACAACGCTTCTCCCGGTGTCACCTCCGCTGGCCGACCGCACTTCTCCAAGGTGGACAGCGTCGTCATGTAGAACTAAGGAGGCCGGAGGAGTGGAGGTCGAAGGGGAGGCCGGTGGAGGTAGGAGGGGAGGAGGCCAGTGGGGAGGAGGCTGATGGGGAGGAGGCCGGATGAGAGAGAGATGGGGGTGAGGACTCGAGGAGTGAGGTCACGAGGGTGAGAGACCGAGAGGATAAGGATGCACCTGAGTCGTGACTGAGCCAAGCGGATGCCAGCGCGAGCCAAAAATCCATTGCATAAAAATTTCGGGTCTGGTCGTAGTATCAATGTCAGTATGTAATACTAATCGGCACTGATACTGGTTATCGGTGCCGATTTTTATCTGAATGGACGAGTTAATGCTTGGTATTGCTACCAACTAACACTGATACCATATCAGTGTCGGTTTTGACTAAACCGGCACTGATAAGGCGACAATTATGACTAGTTCTATAGTAGTGTTTGGTGGTATAATTCTGCAATTACAAGTTATGATGTCACTGGATACATCTTTCGTTGGAGTTTAGAAAGTGATGCCAATTCAGCAAGAATTTCAGGGAGCGACCGCTTTCATTCATTGTTATTTTTTCTCCGGTGTAACGCAAGGAAAAAAAAAGTAATCCCAAGTTCTAGGTAGCATTAGTTTGACAAGGTGATGTTCAAACCCATAAGAACAGAGAAAAGAGAAGAATTTCGTTTTGTAATTTTATAGAAAAATAAACATGACTGCTAGCAGATAAATGTGGGAAAAAATATTTTTGTTTCACAGAGGGTCTAGAGCATAGACTCCAATGGATGCATTAATTGCCATGTCGGATGCTCATGTCAAATTAGCTGCTTGAGTTCACGTCAAGTTAGTCTTATCTACAGTACTATACTATGATTACTAATATGCCATCAATAATTTTGATTTGGAAGACAGGCTGGATTAGGTGACTGGTCCAGATTCACCAAGACTTCAGATGGAATATTCAGAACTGGAAAGACAGATCAGAACAACGCTCTTTTGGCAGGTGAAAACTGAAAACCTAGGAGTACATGTGATATGGCCAATCTGGAAGACATGATCGTCTCAACGAACAATCCACAACGAACAATCTCACCAAACCTTTGCAACTTTTGATAGATGGGAAACCGGGCGTTGGGTTGCTTTCGATGGTACTGTCATGTATATATCGCCTTCAGCTTTTCCCACCTTCTATAACAGCTTGCTCGACCATCAGAGACAACTTTGCCCTAGCAGGCATTGTCAACAGAAAAGGAGTGGTGTTTGCCTGTAGACATCCTTTTAAGATAAAAAAACGTTTACGCCAGTCTGGAACATATGACAACTTTTCCTCGCTACTATTAAAATTTAATGGTCTATGAAAATTAATAATGCAAGATTTTTTTAAGGTAAGAGCATTGCCATGTGATGTAAGAAGAAGTTGCTTCGTGTAAGGGAAACGAGACCAAACCGTAGAATACTCAGTTAATTTGGAAATCAGGCTAAAACTAGAAACATAATAGGTAAACTACTTAGTTAAACTAGGCTTGCTGTGGTCAACATCAACACCGAGACCCAAGACGACATCCACCCAAACATGGGGAAGAAACTCCCAAACGACTCCTCCAAGGACGATAAAATGTCAACTATGCCATCGTCACCTATCTAGAAAGCTGGAACTGTATTTTCACCGAAGAACCCCTAGATGACGCGAAAAAGGGCACCACAATAATGCCTCTAAGAAGCGGAGCGACAATTGAAGGCCGCATCATCACTGCTAATATGGTGCCGTCGACTCCTCGCACGCGCACCACTACCAAGTCACAGAACTTCCTAGGGGCCAGATATGGCGAAAAGACAAATCTGACAAGGGGAGTGCCGAATCAGCTCCTGTAGGATGGGACGGGGGACATGCGTCGCTGGAAGAAGACCAGCGACTGTAGGCCTCGATTGCTGGCCCACACATATAAACACCCAACCCTAGTCTTTGTGGCCTCCTGCAGATCTCTCTACCGTGCCATCAACCATAGCATCGGGATGGGGGCGAGTGATGCACGAAGCTGGCGGTTGCAAATCACCGGCATGTAGGTTATGGCGGTCCCACATGAATAGAGATGGCAACTGAACTCGTGGCTTCGAGTAATCGTAGGTTCTGCGCTTAACAGGTGCAGGTTTGGGTACGAAATTGCACACGCGGATCTAGTGGGTCAAGTATCTGAAAAGGTGTAGATCGGAAACAGGTTTTAGAATTTACCCGTGGATCAGATCAGAGTGTCCGAGGATTTTGATCAATCTCTGGTGCGCTCAGCCCATCCCACTAGTCCAACCGCCCGGCCTAACTTCCAATCCCAAATTGGGTTGTGCTGAGCCGACCCGCGACCCCTCTGCTCCGCTCGTCTCGTTAATACTCGGTTCCTCGTGTCCCCTGACCCCTCCTTCCCCAAGTCCTAATCCCTAGCCCTCGCCGACACCACCTCACCGGCCCTCTGCTCGGGCAGCACGAAGCAGGCTGCGAATAGCTCTCCCGTGGTTGGGTCCCCAAGCCGAATCTCGCAGCGGTCGCCGTAGGACACAACGTGGAGGCGGCCTGGCTAGATCTTGTTTGACTGCAGCCACTCGCCGCAGATCTTCATGAGCGGCCTAGACAGAGCCAAGGACGTTGGATCTGCATGGGGGAAGCGACCAGCAAAGCCGATGGCTTCAAACCTGCATGAAGCAGCAGATTTTGTAATCCATTTTTCGCATCACCATACCGTGAAATCTTCCTTACTATGTTTAATTTTTTGTGTCCCCGAGACTTGAAAATCCCTTTCTTGTGGGACCAGGACACGAATAGGTATTATTTTTGTAATTTTCAAATTTTGCATATTATTTTTTAAATTTATGTATAACATAATAATATTTTAAAAAATTGTTAATGTAATGCTATCCAATAATAGAGATTCCACCTGTGCCTAGGAAACCCAGTGGGCAACCCGGAGGTTTCAGGTACCTGGTGGGCACGGATACATTTCACCCGTCAACCCTCGCGGATGTGGATCGGGCGATAAAGTTTGGGTGGCGGGTTGGGTATAGATCTGCTTTGCCTGAACCTGACCTATTGCCATCTCTACCCCGCGAGGACCACAACCACTATGCAGCTGATGTCAAGTTCCACGAGGCGAGCGAGGCCGACGAGCGTCGTGGGGAGGGGATCCGTAATGTCGCGCCTGTCAGCGTCGTAGTCAATGTCATCCCAATCGCAACACTTAGCGCTACTAGAGGATCACATTGCATGGAGAGGGCCGTCGGAGGACCATGCTGTGTGGAGAGCACTGCCATGCATGGATCCAGGTCACCACTGTCTAGATTTGAGGGAGAAGAAAGGAAAAGGAAAAAAGGAAGAAGAGAGGAGAGAGAGGGGGAGGAGGGACCGTCGATGGGGAGAGCGGCAGGGTGGTTGGGCTGGTGGTAGAGTTGCCCCTCGCATCACCCTGAAGAGGCAACGCCGAGGGGTATCGTATTCCAATAATGCAAGACCGTAGTGATGTTCTCTATCAAAATTTCTAGTAACCAAATATATGTCATTTCTCTTAACCAAATATCTGTCATTTCTATTAACTTTCGTATTTATCAGATCCATTAGGGCTCCGAAAATGTCTTGCTACCCATGTGGGCAGCTACCCGAACTGTACAGGCTTGGAGCAGTGTACGCTGTCTCGGTCTCTCCCCTCACCCGTCCCATCTCGTCCCTCTCCCACTGCATCTCTCCAACAAATCCTCTCTCTCTTTCTGCATTGGCCAGCAGCATGCACGCACCCACATCCAGCCGGCCGCTTCAACCATCATGCATCAGGCGCAACCAGCAAACATCTGTTTGAAAGAGATTGTCAAATTTCGAGTAGAAATTTTAAAAATTCCCATGGGTACTTGAAAGGTGAAAGCAAAATTTGTTGAGATGAGAATTAAATACGCCAAGTAAAAGTTGAATTTTTAATTGAAAGTAAGTTTTTTCTCCAAAATTGTGGCAAAATATTGAGTTTGAAGGAGAGGAGTTTGACTGCATCCTATGGAAATTGAGCGGTTTCCTGCTAAGTCCTCCAAAGTTCCTATGTTCACCTTCATTTCTTTTCCGAAATATAGCTTCAGAACTGAAATTGTAACGTGTATGCATAGGTTTTAGTCTCAAATGTATCCATACCGCATGTTAAGAATGCATATTATATGAGCATGCATTGAACCCTTTTTTTTTCTGCCGAGGTTTCTGAGATTTCACCCGTCCATCATCCATCGTGTTAACGTCAGTCCGTAGCAGGTAGAGTATGAGCTTGTTGCCTGCCTCCGGAAGCCATCCCTGTCCCCGTAACCAACAGTTGCTCAGCACAGGAGGGAGGAGGGCCCTCTCACTTGTTAGGGAATCTGAAGTTTCATAATTGAATGTGGATCTGTCTTAATCTTTTAAAAGATTTGATTATATCTTTTATGAGTTTTTGGTATTATATATACGAGGTAGTACCCCTCATTGTAAACACAGATGAATAAAGAATAGGCAGTTTTTCCTCTATGCTTGTGTCTTCTTTTGCAATTGTTCTAGAGAGATCATTGGACTACACCCGGTAGAGCGGTTCCTCAACACGTTATCAGCATGAAACTCTATCGGAGATCAAGTTTGCGGAACGAATCTACCTATGACCGATCTGCACTGCATCAGTATCGACATCAAGCGAACAGGTCTTTGGTCTAGCCTATATGTCCTACGCGGTACGAATCATTCACAAAAATTGAAAGGTACCATCGATTCGGTACGTATCCTCGCAGCTACTGTTTTTTCATCAAAATAGATCTGAAATCTCACATGAACAGTAGTCCATATGTACGAACAGTAGCCCGTATGCATGAATAATAGTGGATCACGGCCGGTCATCCCGGCTGCTGCCCTGCGCAGATGCATCAGAGGGAGCGGAGGCCACTGCCCTGAAGCCGCCAGGCCTCCTGCCGCCCGCTGTGCTGGCATCCCTGGTGCCCCTGCTGCATGCCAGGGGCGCGCCACGGTCGGCCTTTGCGGTGGAGGCAGTCCATGTGTGCCATGGCTGTCAATGCCAAGATTTTTTTTATTTACCTTGTGGGAGCCGCTAGCAATGCCTCACACTGTGGCATGATAAGTTCGAAGCCAACTCTGGATTATGGGCCCACCTTTTTTTTGCATCCATAGTACGCAGGAGATGGAAAGCTCTGCTGGCCTGTTGCCACGAAGCAACGTACACCACGAGCCATGCTTGCTGCCACGCAGTTCTGCTGGCTGCTCTGTTCAGGCTAGACCGCCCTGCATAGATGCACATATTTGATAAAAAAAAAAAGGGGGGGAAGAAGAGGCCTGGCCACAATGCACCGAAGTGCTGCGGCCCCTGGCCATGAAGGCTAGAAATTCCATATCGCATGTACACGGCAGTGGCCCTGTCGGCCATGCAAACTAAATGTACACAAGCACTGAAGCATATGAAGGTCACGGTCACGCATGCACATCTCCCCGTCGCGTGCCCTTCCAGTCCCACCGCATTGGCCCCCCTCTCCTTCATGCTGACGCTCGCATGCGTCTCCACCCCGACCACCGTGCACCATCGCTCGGAATTGGCTGTCTGTAGCCGCCGCTCGCGCCAGAAAGAAAGGGCGTTTTGGACTGGGCCAACCGGCCAGAATAAGAAAATAAACGAAATAGAGAGAATATACATTGGTTGGCTTGAAAGAATATGAAGAAGCCGAAATAGAAAAGAAAAAGGCCATGTAGAAATTTCACAAATTAGATCACGTGGTTTCTAAAAATTATGCAAATCTTGGAATTTTGCATATAAACCCATAAACTTTGCAAAAAATCCCGAAAATACTTTTCTTGCTCTAGAATTTTAATTTTGTATCTATTTTAGTAATTATGCAGTATTTATTTCTATGTTATTTTACTGTTTAAATTGTCTATTATGTATTTAAATTCAGTAAAATTCACATAATAGCATAGAAAATATCGGAAAAAAATTGCAGCAATCCAATTTAGCAACATGAAGCAACTTTACTAGTAGTAATACTTGAATCATTTAAATATGTAGATGGCTGGCATCACCAACAAGGAGTTCGCTGAGCTGAGTGCTGATGGCCACAACTATCTCACTTGGACATCGAATATTCGGATTGTACTAGGAGCAAAACGGCTTCGCGCTGCAATTGGCCTGGGAACAAGTAGTACAATTATTCCCACGGAGGATGAGAATGATCAGGCACTTCATTTTCTCCGTCATCATCTCTCTCCCACTTTGAAGGATGAGTACATGGCAATGACCAGCGCTAAGGCACTATGGGACACACTGCAGGAGCGTTTTGAGCGTCTTAAGTACACCATCAAACCTCTCGCAGAGCAAGAATGGGTCCGGCCTCGTTTCTGTGACTATAAGCATGCCAGAGAGTACAACTCCGTGCTGCACCGCATTTGCACACTACTGTGTCTCTGTGGATTAAATTTCTGAGATTAATTAATTAGGTTAAAGCCTTATTAACTCACCGTTAATTCATCATAAGTCCAAAATTGATGAATCCAATTTTGCTAGTTTCCTTATTACTTGTTCTATCTAGAAAAAATAATTTCATCTATTATATGTATATTGTGGCATATATTTGCACTTCATTCATACTCATTGCATTGCACGCGTTGATCCTTTTTAGAGATCGCCGAACCGACGATCCGGGGGAGCGAGGGCGATCTGGAGGCATCCCACCTTTGTGAGCCAGTGCATCAAGGCGAGCAACTAACATATTTCACCCATGTCAAATTTGGAAGTCTCAATTGATGAATATGCTTATGTATGTATGCATGTGTCGGGTACCCTTGGTAGAACCTATGCCGATTGCATCTTTCTACCTTGGTCAATTGTTTAAGTAATTTCCTTGTAGCCTAGAGATGGTGTCACGTCTAGGTACGAGTACGATATACATGCTTAGCAATGCTTAGGTGTTTCGGTAGAAGTTGAACGACGGTGTTTTCCGTTGTTCGCGAGTATAGGGATTACTATTGATTACAAATACATGCTGATGGCGAGATGGTTAGTGAGTGGTGAGTATGAGACGAGATGTGGGCTGTGTTAGGGGTGTTGTCTGCCTCGGTGGAAAGTCCAGGGGGCAGGTCGGGAGAGGAAACCCGAGAACCATAGACCGCTTACATCATTTAAGGCCGTCCGTCGGTACCGTTGGCTTTAGCACTTATCTTACTTACCACATGCTGATCTAATGGTAAGGCGAGCCGAATACCTTCGTAGCTGTGGCTTTGTGGGTGTGAACATCAACGGTGTGAGTGGGTGGGCTTGTAAGCGGTACTAGTTTGCTCCGGGAGTAGTTCTAGTATCGCCGCACCGAGCGATGCATGCCCCACATGGTTGGAGCTGGTTGGGAAAGGTTGACACGAGTACCCCCTTGTGTGCACTTTAGCGGGTGGCACAAGCTGTATGGTCCTCGTGTCGTGTGGGTCCAGAAGTATCCCCCTGCAGGGTGTATAAACAGTTCGAACTGCCGCGCTCTCGGTCATGAGCATGCTATTGTTTCATCCGTATCGGTCGTAGAGGTTCATTGTGGATTTGTGGTGGTGGTATGGACATGGTGGTTATGTGGGAGTGGTCAGAGTTGGTACTTGTTATACTTTTGATACACATGTTGATTACAATTACTTATGTTCAGTTGGTGATGCAGGGTAGTTTCATATATGTTGGTCAAGTTAGTTGCACACACATATGTCTAGGTTGCTTACCGCTTTAATTCACTTAACCGCATGTTTAATCCTTGCTACCAGCTAATGCATGATCCTTGGAGTCGAGCTATGTATATGTGCTCTATATTGTGTAAGACTTGCGAGTACCTTCGTACTCAGGGTGCTGCCCTTAAGCTGATGCAGGTTCACAGGTAGGCGAGGAAGAGACGGTGTTTGGCTACTTTGTGCCTGTCGATCAGGGTGGCGGGCAGGAGTACCACACTCTACTCCGAACTCAGTGTTTTGGTATGGAGCCTAAGGGCATGTGGCTCCATATCCTTTTGTTATATAGTTTTCTTCCGTTGCGTAGATCTTTGGGTAGTTAGGAGTTGAGGGGTTTTTGTCTCCTCCTAGCTCGCTTTTGTTATAAATTGTTCGAATCAGTTGTATGCTTAATATTTGTAATAAAATGTTTATTACTTGCTCTTTATTAAGCTATGTTGTGATGTACTACGTTGGAGGTATGTGTTCCGATCCTTGGGCACAAAACACGTGCCGGGACTACCGGAATGGTATTCGGGTTAATCGTCGAGGTTGGATTATGAATAATGATCCTCTGGATGATTAATTTGAATACTGTTTGGACGGTTCCTCACAGCGTGGTATCAGAGTTTGGTTTAATTAAGTAGTCTAAACATAATTTAGAATGTTGTTTAGTAAGTGGTCAACTTCACCTAAACAACTCACTAAGTTTTGTTTATGCCTCTTCATGATCAATATGTATGAAAATGCAATATTATGCCCCTAAGTATAACTGCTTGTGAGTTTCGATGTTTGTTGCGGAGAGAAGTGCACGAGAAAGAAATGGTAGCTAGGATCGAGCATACCGTCATTCTCATATTGCATTCATGCATGCATGATCTATATACATGTATTACGGGATTCTAACAATATATCCGGCGAATGCGTTGTGCTAAGTTGGAATTTGACGTTTCCCTTTCTTATGTCGTTACAGAATGGTTAGGACTCGTCGTGATATGAATGATCCGGAGGGGTCGAATGAGAACAACCCTCCTCCACCGCCGACTATGGCGGAAGTGCTCATGATGATTGAGCAGAACTGTCAGATGATTAGGTGCTTCTGGAGGCTCTCGTGCGCAACACGGCTCCTCATGGAGGGGGTGGAGCTGGGCACCGAGATGATTTCTCAGATTTCCTGAGGACTCAGCTGCCGGTTTTCTCACGGGCTGAGGATCCTCTAGATGCCGATCACTGGCTCCGGACGATCGAGCAGAAGCTTGCTCTCCTCAGATGTGAGGATCACGAGAAGGCGCTCTACGCCGCCCACCAACTTCAGGGCCCGGCGGGCGCGTGGTGGTCCAACTTCTTGTCCATGCACCCCGCTAACCACCGAGTGTCTTGGGCGGAGTTCCGCGAGGCCTTCCGCTCTTTCCACATCCCGAGCGGCCTCATGGAGATCAAGAGGTGGGAGTTCGAGGACCTCAAGCAAGGAGGCCGAACCGTGATGGAGTACGTGCAGGTGTTCAATCACCTTGCACAATATGCTCAAGACAAAGTGAGCACCGACGAGCGGAAGCAATACCGCTTCGTTAATGGTCTCAATTCGAAGATGCAAGACCGGTTATCGGCGCATGAGTTCATCGACTTCAACAAGTTGGTGAGCACGTCCCTCACGGTGGAGTTCAAGCTTAAGAACCACCAGGAGGAGAAGAAGTGCAAGAGGGGTTCCTCGCCTTCTGTGGGTGGGAGCTTGCAGCGCGCCCGCACGGAGAGTGTACCTCCACCATCTCGTGTGCCGGCATCAGGTGCTCCGCATCCGATGTGGCTCATGGAGTGGCCGGCTTTCTCCGCTCCATAAGGACAGCCTCCACGACCGACCGGTTCACAGAGCAGTATGATCGGTGGCCCCGGTGACCCTTGTTACAACTGCGACCGTGTCGGCCACTACGTGTGGGATTGCCCGTATCCGAGGCCGGGAGCCGTGGTGACTGCTCCACAGCCACCACCAGCTCAGGCGGCGCCTCAGTCTTCTCAGGCGACCCACGTCCCCAAGCATGGTCGAGCACGTCACACCACCGCCGAGGACGTTCAGGAGGGTGACACCGTCCTCATGGGTACGTTGCATATGTGTTCTAACTCTGTCGTCGCACCTGCAGTTGTTCTTTTCGATTCTGGAGCTTCTCATTGCTTCATAGCGGCAAGTTATGTTTGGCGTCATGGGTTGATAGTTAGCACCACCCCCACGCCTTACCTCATAGATGCACCAGGAGCCAAGGTCCTTGTTAAGCAATGCGTGTCCAACGCCTTAGTGATCATCAACGAGATGTCTTTCGGAGCAAATCTGCTAGTGATGAACTCTAAGGGAATTGATATCATATTGGGGATGAACTGGCTCTCCAAGAACAAGGCCGTGTTAGATTGTGCCCAGCGGACAGTTACTCTAAATGGTCCATCCGGCATCCGGATTCAATGGAAGCTGGAGGGTGTCAAATCTTATCTCTTCGCCTTGAAGGATGTCCCCACCATAGACATGATGAGCATTCCTGTGGTGTGGGAATTCCCGGATGTCTTTCCGGATGAGTTGCCCAGAATGCCGCCTGATAGAGCAATGGAGTTCTCCATTGATCTCATGCCCGATGCGGCCCCAATTTCGAAGAAGGCGTATAAGATGTCGCCAGTTCAGCTAATTGAACTGAAGAAGCAGATTCAGGAATTGCTATCAAAGGGGTTCATTCGTCTGAGCTCCTCACCCTGGGGATGATCGGCTCTCTTTGTGAAGAAGAAGGATGACACTCTCCAGATGTGTGTGGACAACCGTCCGTTGAATGAGGTCACTGTCAAGAATAGGTATCTGCTCCGTAGGATTGATATCTTGTTTGATCAGCTGACCGGAGCCTGAGTCTTCTCGAAGATTGATTTTAGACTGGGCTATCATCAGATCAAAGTCCGGCCGAAGGATATTCCAAAGACAGCTTTCTCGACCCGCTACGGGCTATATGAATTTACCGTCATGTCCTTCGGATTGACGAATGCGCCGACTTTCTTCATGTATTTGATGAACATGGTGTTCATGGAGGAATTGGATAAGTTTGTCGTAGTCTTCATCGATGACATTCTTATATACTCTAAGACAGATGAAGAGCATGTTGAGCACCTCCGTGTTGTTCTTGGTAGACTCAGAGATCATCAGGTATATGCTAAGTTCAGCAAGTGTGAGTTCTGGCTCAGGGAGGTGGCTTTTCTAGGTCATGTTCTGTCAGAGAATGGTGTTGCAGTTGACCCAAGAAAGGTGCATGATGTGCTCAATTGGGTTCAGCCCAAGAATGTCACTGATATCCGGAGTTTTCTCAGACTCGCGGGCTACTACCGCCGGTTCATCGAGAATTTCTCCAAGATTGCCAAGCCGATGACCGAGTTGTTGAAGCAAGGCAATGCTTTCGAGTGGTCGAGTGACTGTGAGACAGCTTTCCAGACTTTGAAGAAATTGTTCACGACCGCTCCAGTCCTTGCTCAGCCTGATGTGAACAAGGGCTTCGATGTCTATTACGATGCTTCTCGCATGGACCTTGGATGTGTCCTTATGCAAGAAGGTAGGGTTGTCGCTTACGCCTCACGACAGTTGAAGCGCCACGAGGAGAATTATCCAACACATGATTTAGAGCTGGCTGTAGTCATGCACGCTCTGAAGATCTGGCGTCATTATCTGATGGGGAACTTGTGCCGTATCTATACGGATCACAAGAGTTTGAAGTACATCTTCACTCAGGCAGATTTGAACATGAGGCAGCGAAGGTCGCTCGAGTTGATTAAAGACTATGAGCTGGAGGTTCATTATCATCCGGGTAAAGCGAATGTGCTCACCGATGCCTTGAGTCGAAAAGCTCACTGCCATTGTCTAAAAGTCTCGCCTATAGACTCTACACTTTGTGATGATTTACGACGGCTTGGACTTGAAATGGTTCTGGATGGCTTCCTTGCCAATTTGGAGATCAAATCCACTCTCTTGGACGATATCAAGGCAGCTCAAAGGGATAATAAGGGCATGGCCCGAATCCAAGAGAAGATGAAGATCGGCAAGGCCGCATGCTTTTCTGAAGATGATCAGGGCATTCTGTGGTTTGGGAACCGTCTCGTGGTTCCAAAGGTTGAGGCTTTGAGGAAGAAGATTCTCGATGAGGCTCATGATTCATTGCTCTATATTCATCCGGGAAGCACAAAAATATATCAAGACCTCAAGCCAAGATTTTGGTGGACTCGCATGAAGCGAGAGATCGCTCGATATGTAGCTGAGTGTGATGTTTGCCGTAGGGTGAAGGCTGAGCATCTCAAGCCGGCTGGTACACTCCAGTCTTTGTCTATTCCCTCCTGGAAGTGGGAGGAGGTTGGAATGGACTTCATTACTGGTTTGCCGAAGACCTCTCAAGGTTATGACTCTATCTGGGTCATTGTCGACCGGCTTACCAAGTCAGCACATTTCCTTCCGGTGAAGACTCGATATGGTGCTAAGGACTACGCCGAATTGTATCTTGCAAGGATTGTGTGCTTCCATGGGGTTCCGAAGAAGATTGTTTCTGATCAAGGCACGCAATTCACATATCATTTCTGGAGGAGCTTCCAAGAGGCCATGGAGACCGAGCTCTTTCATAGCACGGCATATCACCCTCAGACGGATGGTCAAACGGAGCGAGTTAATCAAATTCTGGAGGACATGATCCGAGCTTGTGTGCTCACTTATGGGAAGAAGTGGAACATATACCTGCCATTTGCGGAATTCTCCTACAATAACAGCTTCCAATCTAGCATTGAGATGGCGCCGTTTGAGGCTCTTTATGGCCGGAGATGCCGAACGCCACTAAATTGGTCCGAATCTGGCGAACAGGCTTTCCTAGGTCTAGATTTGGTCAAGGAAGCGGAAGGTCATGTTCTGAGCATTCGGAAGAGTCTTCTCACGGCTCAATCCCGGCAAAAGAGCTATGTGGATCGCCGTCGTCGAGAGCTCACTTTTGAGGTTGGAGATCATGTATACCTCAAGGTGTCGCCCCTCAGAGGAGTTCGCTGATTCCAAGTGCGAGGCAAGCTAGCACCTTGATATGTGGGGCCATTCCAGATTCTTGCTCAGCGTGGAGAAGTAGCATATCAATTGGACTTGCCGTCGTCTCTCTCAGCCGTGCACAATGTGTTCCATGTGTCACAATTGAATAAATGTCTCCGAGTCCCGACGGAAGTCATTGATGTTGCACCCCAAGAGTTGCAACCGGACTTGACATATTATGAGCAGCCACTCCGTATCTTGAACGAAGCCGAACGCAAGACGCGGTGAAGTTCAATCAAGTTCTTGAAAGTTCAATGGAGCAATCACACGGAAGCCGAAGCGACATGGGAGCGGGAAGATAAGCTCCGCTCCGAGTATCCAGATTTCTTAGAGAACTTGTAAATATGGATGTAATATAGCATATTTGGAATCTCTCACGTATCCAAGTTATCGCCATGTGAATGAAAATATGCATTGGATTCTATCTCTCACAGCGTGGTTCCTAGACTCATCGTGCTCTTCCCCGACTCGTACTGAATCTCGGGGCGAGATTCCTTTTAAGAGGGGAAGTTTGTCATGTCCCAAATCCTTAATCACATATTTAAGCATAATTATGCTTCTTAAGTATTATGTTTAATTTTGTGTAATTTGTTTTGTAACTCTAGAGCAATTCATTTCAAGTCAATTGGATGAGAGGAAGAGATCCAGGAGAGAAAAGAATGAAATTCGCAGTTAAAACGGACTCTTTCTCTAACACGTGGGCCCCACCAAAGTGGGCCAACCACCCCACTCTCTCTCCTTCAAGAGTGGCAGCTCACTCTCTCTCCTCCTCACTCTCCCTCACGTCCCCCACCCGTGCTCCCCTCCCCTCTCACTCTCCCTCTCACTCCCTCTCTCTTTTCTTCCAAAATCCGAGCTCAAGAGAGGGATTTGAGGTGAGTATGTGGTATCATTGTGATCATAAGCTCATGAGCTATCCATCCCCCCAATTTATTTTCGTTTTTCCGGAGGATTTGAGCCGGATTTGGTGTCTTTTGGTGTTTAGGGTTGAAATGTGAAGAACACCAGATTTCTTCGCCTCCTAAGCTTTTTCCTCCGTTTCCTCCTTCAATCGGTGATCCACAATCTCGGTAAAGGCCATTGGGTAAGTCCCCTAAACTCCCATGGCAAGAATCCACCTTTTGGATGGTTGGATTTCGAATTTTGAGCTACGGGTTTGAAGTTCATGAGTTCTTGATGAATTAGAAGCAATAGCCGAGTTTTGGTCGATTTCGGCGTATACATGTTGTCATATGCGGTAGAGAAAGTTAATGTGATGCTCTAGGTACAAGTCCCCACTCCAAATATCGCCGGAATCGCAGGTGAGTTCCCAAAGTACCCTCGGCGACTCCCAGCGGTCTGACCGCCACCCCAAGGTCGGTCAGACCGGCAGGGGCCAAAACCCTCTGCATGGGGGCAGTCTGACCGCATTTTTGGTGGTCTAACCGCGACTCTTGGCGGTCTGACCGCCAGTATACATGCGGTCTGAACGCTGTATACCCAGACAACATAGTTACTGCTTGCTGAAACTTGTAAAATTCATAATACATTCTCTGTAGCTCCAAAAATTATGAAACAAATTTTGTTGGTTTCATAATAACCTACTCTACCTACTAAAAATATCTATAGCCATGAAATAATGAATTAAATTTCTGAGATTAATTAATTAGGTTAAAGCTTTATTAACTCACCGTTAATTCATCATAAGTCCAAAATTGATGAATCCAATTTTGCTAGTTTCCTTATTACTTGTTCTATCTAGAAAAAATAATTTCATCTATTATATGTATATTGTGGCATATATTTGCACTTCATTCATACTCATTGCATTGCACGCGTTGATCCTTTTTAGAGATCGCCGAACCGACGATCCGGGGGAGCGAGGGCGATCTGGAGGCATCCCACCTTTGTGAGCCAGTGCATCAAGGCGAGCAACTAACATATTTCACCCATGTCAAATTTGGAAGTCTCAATTGATGAATATGCTTATGTATGTATGCATGTGTCGGGTACCCTTGGTAGAACCTATGCCGATTGCATCTTTCTACCTTGGTCAATTGTTTAAGTAATTTTCTTGTAGCCTAGAGATGGTGTCACGTCTAGGTACGAGTACGATATACATGCTTAGCAATGCTTAGGTGTTTCGGTAGAAGTCAAACGACGGTGTTTTCCATTGTTCGCGAGTATAGGGATTACTATTGATTACAAATACATGCTGATGGCGAGATGGTTAGTGAGTGGTGAGTATGAGACGAGATGTGGGCTGTGTTAGGGGTGTTGTCTGCCTCGGTGGAAAGTCCAGGGGGCAGGTCGGGAGAGGAAACCCGAGCACCATAGACCGCTTACATCATTTAAGGCCGTCCGTCGGTACCGTTGGCTTTAGCACTTATCTTACTCACCACATGCTGATCTAATGGTAAGGCGAGCCGAATACCTTCGCAGCTATGGCTTTGTGGGTGTGACCATCAACGGTGTGAGCGGGCGGGCTTGTAAGCGGTACTAGTTTGCTCCGGGAGTAGTTCTAGTATCGCCGCACCGAGCGATGCATGCCCCACATGGTTGGAGCTGGTTGGGAAAGGTTGACACGAGTACCCCCTTGTGTGCACTTTAGTGGGTGGCACAAGCCGTATGGTCCTCGTGTCGTGTGGGTCCAGAAGTATCCCCCTGCAGGGTGTATAAACAGTTCGAACTGCCGCGCTCTCGGTCATGAGCATGCTATTGTTTCATCCGTATCGGTCGTAGAGGTTCATTGTGGATTTGTGGTGGTGGTATGGACATGGTGGTTATGTGGGAGTGGTCAGAGTTGGTACTTGTTATACTTTTGATACACATGTTGATTACAATTACTTATGTTCAGTTGGTGATGCAGGGTAGTTTCATATATGTTGGTCAAGTTAGTTGCACACACATATGTCTAGGTTACTTACCGCTTTAATTCAATTAACCGCATGTTTAATCCTTGCTAACAGCTAATGCATGATCCTTGGAGTCGAGCTATGTATATGTGCTCTATATTGTGTAAGACTTGCGAGTACCTTCGTACTCAGGGTGCTGCCCTTAAGCTGATGCAGGTTCACAGGTAGGCAAGGAAGAGGCGGTGTTTGGCTACTTTGTGCCTGCCGATCAGGGTAACGGGCAGGAGTACCACACTCTACTCCGAACTTAGTATTTTGGTATGGAGCCTAAGGGCATGTGGCTCCATATCCTTTTGTTGTATAGTTTTCTTCCGTTGCGTAGATCTTTGGGTAGTTAGGAGTTGAGGGGTTTTTGTCTCCTCCTAGCTCGCTTTTGTTATAAATTGTTCGAATCAGTTGTATGCTTAATATTTGTAATAAAATGTTTATTACTTGCTCTTTATTAAGCTATGTTGTGATGTACTACGTTGGAGGTATGTGTTCCGATCCTTGGGCACAAAACACGTGCCGGGACTACCGGAATGGTATTCGGGTTAATCGTCGAGGTTGGATTATGAATAATGATCCTCCGAATGATTAATTTGAATAATGTTTGGATGGTTCCTCACAGCGTGGTATCAGAGCTTGATTTAATTAAGTAGCCTAAATATAATTTAGAACGGTGTTTAGTAAGTGGTCAACTTCACCTAAACAACTCACTAAGTTTTGCTTATGCCTCTTCATGATCAATATGTATGAAAATGCAATATTATGCTCCTAAGTATAACTACTTGTGAGGTTCGATGTTTGTTGCGGAGAGAAGTGCACGAGAAAGAAACGGTAGATAGGATCGAGCATACCGTCATTCTCATATTGCATTCATGCATGCATGATCTATATACATGTATTACGGGATTCTAACAATATATCCGGCGAATGCGTTGTGCTAAGTTGGAATTTGACGTTTCCCTTTTCTTATATCGTTACATAATGGTTAGGACTCGTCGTGATATGAATGATCCGGAGGGATCGAATGAGAACAACCCTCCTCCACCGCCTACTATGGCGGAAGTGCTCATGATGATTGAGCAGAACCGCTAGCTGAATCAGACGCTTCTGGAGGCTCTCGTGCGCAACACGGCTCCTCATGGAGGGGGTGGAGCCGGGCGCCGAGATGATTTCTCAAATTTCCTAAGGACTCAGCCGCCGGTTTTCTCGCGGGCTGAGGATCCTCTGGATGCCGATCACTAGCTCCGGACGATCGAGCAGAAGCTTGCTCTCCTCAGATGTGAGGATCACCTATGCAACTAATGCAAGGGGTAATTCCGAAGATTTCTCATTTACGTAAATTTGGATGTATGGTTTATGTGCCAATACCGCCGCCACAGCGAACCACTATGGGACCTTTGCGGAAAGTTGGAATATATGTTGGTTATGAGACTGCATCCATAATTTGATATTTAGAACCGACAACCGGAAATTTGCATACAGTCCACTTCGCTGACTGCATTTTTGATGAAAATAATTTTCCGTCATTAGGGGGAGAAAATATACCCTTGGATGAAAAATGTCAGGAAATTATATGGCAGGCTGAAGGAATTGCGGCACATGATCCTCGCAGTAGTGAAGCAAATGGTGAAGTACAGAAAATTATCGATTTGCAGAAATTAGCAAACAATCTGCCTGATCATTTTTGTGATTTGAATAGCGTGACTAAGTCGCATGTGCCTGTACGCAATGCATCGGAGAGGGTGAAAGTATCAAAGGAAGGTACCCTTCATCTTATCCTAGGAGCTCCGAAAAATAATAAAAGGACAAGAGGAATGAAATTGTGAGGTACAAAGCACGACTAGTGGCACAAGGTTTCACTCAATGACCAGGTGTTGATTATGAAGAAACTTATTCCCCAATGATGGGTGGCATTACCTTTAGATATTTAATCTCAGTGGCAGTCAACATGGAGTTGAAAATAAAATTGATGGATGTTGTGACTGCATACCTTTATGGGAGCCTAGATTCGGTCATTTATATGAAGGTACCTGAAGAAATACCATTGCCAAATCAGGATAGAGAAAATAGACACCTTTATATCGTACAATTGAAGAAGTCATTGTATGGGTTAAAACAGTTAGGTGGAATGTGGTACAATCATTTGAGTGAATTTCTTAGAAAACGAGGCTATACAAATAGCACAGATTGTCCCTGTGTATTTATAAGAAGGTCCCAGAATGGATTTTGCATAATATCAGTATATGTAGATGACATGAATATCATTGGTACAAAGAAAGATATAGAAGAAGCAAGTTCCTATTTAAAATCTGAATTTGAAATGAAAGATTTGGGTAGAACCAAATTTTGCTTGGGCCTGCAGCTAGAGCATGTGCAGATGGAATCTTTGTACATCAGTCAAACTACACTCAGAAGGTGTTAGAGCGGTTTGGTTTTGAAACATCATTTCCCGCTAAAACCCTCATGGTCGGAAGGTCATTGCAAGCAGATCAAGATCCCTATAGACCTAGAGAAGAGGGGGAGGAAGTATTGGGACCGAAATTATCATACTTAAGTGCAATAGGTACGCTAATGTATCTGGCTAATTGCACTAGGCTAGACATAGCGTTTGCAGTAAACCTACTTGCACGATACAGTGCAGAGCCCACTAAAAGACATTGGAAGGGCTTGAATGATATTCTGCGCTACTTGCAAGGTAGCAAAGATCTAGATCTATTCTACAGAAAGAATTAGGATCTAAGTCTGGTTGGATACGTAGATGCTGGGTACCTGTCAAACTCGCATACAGCGAAATCACAGACTGTCTATGTTTTCTTATGTGGTGGAATTGCAATATCCTGGAAATCGTCGAAGCAAAGTCTTGTATCTACTTCGATGAACCACTCGAAAATAATAGCTTTATACGAAGCCGTATGGGACTGCGCATGATGAGTACTGTTGGCCTGATCTTCCGATAGGTAGCGATAAGTCGGTGGGTGGAGAACTCGACGTTGATGATCCAAAGGCTTTGACCCGAACAGATCGTCTCCCTTGCAATCACTACACCACAGCTCCGATGGTTATCAACCGTGTCGCCCGGTTGACCTCGCCAAGAAGGCTCAATCCCTGCAAGCGTACCGAGAACACAAGCAAGAACGTAGAAGATGCAATCTGAAATATTGCGAATTGAATTCAAGCACTCGAAGTCGGGGTTCCACAAACACTTGCGGCGGCCTAGTCGGTCCGGAACAAGAGCGAAAATCTCACAACTGTGTGTAGATCAATGTCTAAGTAAAACCCAACCCTAATTAGGGCGGCAGCTACTGTATATAAAAGACTAGGGTCGGCCAAGGACCCCTGGACGCGTCCCTAATGGACTCCAACACGTTACACGGCCCAACAGCCCAAAAGATGGTGGCGCAGCACCCTGACAGATTCTGGACGTCTAGTTGTTTCGACGATTCCCGTTGACTCAGAAAGAATCTGGACATGGGACCAGTACCGTTGGAAATCTTATCTCCTTAGCTTTCCAACCATGTGTAGAACGTAAAAAACGGAGTCCGTATGCGTCCTGGGCGACGATTTTAGTGCGGACTGGTCCTGGAATCCGAAACGGACTCGAACTGGATTGAGCCTCCACCTTGGCTTGGGCGCCCTTGCTGTTCTTCTCCCGTGTTCCTAAGTAACAATACATCACAATTATTCAGTAGCATCCCATCCTCATCAAAATATAAAGGAACACTAAGGAACGAGCTCACCTCATGATTTAGTTGACGTGCACGAGCTCGTGTCAATGGATCTATTGTTGGAGGAATACTCGGTGTGTGTGTGTATCCGAAAGAGTGATGCATGAGTTGCACAAGTGCCATCAGGATATGTGAGAAACAACTTAACGAAGCATATCAACCCTAAGTTCTTTTATGCTCATAAAGTGCATAAAATGAATGAAATAAAGGTAATGCATACCAAGTCATGTGAAAATCTTACAGATTTATTCACTAAATCTCTCCCAGCATCTAGTTTTGAAAGATGTGTTCGTGGCATTGGGATGATGAGGTTTAGAGAGTTGCACATTTCAGGGAGAGATTTTTTTACATAATACTGGTATTAAGAATTAAATCTTAGTCAAGAAGATTAAGTGTTCAAAGTCAATCATAAAGATTATATAAAGCATTTTGGGTGGATTGTACTCTTTTTCCCTTAGATGAGTTTTTTTTGAAGTTTCTCATGTTAAGGTTTTTAACGAGGCAATTTATGTAACCATGTCGCGGGCTATGTACTTTTTCTCCCATTTTTTCCATTTGATTTTTGGGGAGTTTTGATAAGACATATGCATTTTGTGAGAAGTGCCAAAGGGGAGTGTTAGGAAACCTGGTGTTTCACAACCAAATGTGGGCCCATCTCAATCTCTTGAAAGATTTGATTCTATCTCTTACGGGTTTTTAGCACTATATATACGAGGTAGCACCCCTTATTGTAAACACAGATGAATAAAAATAGACAGTTTTTCTCTTACGCTTGTATCTCTTTTTACAATTATTTCAGAAAAATTGTTGAACTAGACCCAGGGGCGGATCCACCGCCAGGGCGAGCCTGGGCGGTCGCTCGAGCTCCTGGCCCGTGAGGCCCATTAGTCGAGTCACGAGTGGCCCAGACCCACACAATTCGCAACCCACAAATTCAGCAACCCTAATCTCCCTATCGAGTCCCGAGTGCGTGTTGCCGTGTTGGCGTGTTGCGGACTGGCTGCGGGCTTGCTGCGATCGAGCGGCAGGCAGGGCAGGCGCCAGGCGGGCAGGCGCTGCGGCCGGGAGCACGGCGGGCGGTGGGGCGTCGGGCGGCCGCGACTCGCGAGCGCGGCGGGCGGGCGCTGCGGCGGGGAGCGCGGCGGGCGGCGGCGGGCGGGCGGGCGGGCGGGCGAGCGCGGCGCCGGCGCCCGGAAGGGCGGTGGGCGAGCCTGCGCCCTGCGACGGGCGGGCGCGGCGCCGGCGGCTGGGAGCGCGGTGGGCGGGCGAGCGCGGCGGCTGTGAGCGCGGCGCGGTGGGCGAGCCTGCGGCCGGCGGCCGGGAGCGCGGCGGGCACCGGCAGGCTGCCGTGAGCGCGGCACCGGCAGGCTGTGCTGTGCAGGGGCCAGGGGCAGTCCGCGGTTGTGCGCCTGTGCGTGCTGTGCTGTGGACTGCGCCACTGCGGAGTGCGGCCGGGAGCGCGCAGGACTGGGAGCTCGTGCTGTGCTGTGCTGGTCAGCTGGTGTGAGGTGAAATGATAAATTAAGATTTTTATATTGAGCCATTTAGATTAATTGAGCCATAGAGGTGAATTCTATTTTGTATTTTTCTCCTATAACATTAGCATTTCTTTCGCAGAATATTAAGATATAAATAATGAAGAGATTTTTCAAACCAACATCTTTGAATACCCAAAGTACGAGGGAGAGTAGAGTTAGTGAAGACTGTGATGCAGAAAATGATATAGTAGTTGTCACTCCTGCTCCTGCAACTTCTCGGATAGAATACAAAGGTATTAAAGAATTTAGGCAAGAGTTTATTATTGCTGATCCGGGACTTCGTATTCTAATAGATGAATTTGATCATGATATTAGAGATGAAGTTAGAAGAGCTTATGTGTTGAAGGGTCCGACTCAACCAATTGGATATACTTTTCCCAAAAAACAGTTTGGTAAAGATTTAAGGACTTTTTGTGCAGCATGGTTTACTAAATATGATTGGCTAGAATATAGTGTGGAGAAGGATGCAGCTTATTGTTTCTATTGCTATCTTTTTAGATATGATCCCTCAGAGTCTCATTTCGGGTATGATGTATTTTTAAAAGTAGGATTTAGAAATTGGAAGAATGGATATAAATCCGTTTGACTGCATCTTTAGATTGTGCAAGCTATCTCCTAATGCAAGGTCATGCATTCCGTGGACTCGATGAATCTTCTTCTTCATCGAACAAGAGCAATTTTTTAGAGATGATTGATTGGTAAAAAAAAATGAGGAAGTGAGGATTGCATTTGAGGAGTTGTGTCCTAAAAATGTTCGTATGCTTGCACCATCAGTTCAAAAGGACCTTGCAAAGAGTTATGCACAAGAGATAACCAAAGAGATAAAGAAAGAGATTGGTGATAGTTATTTCTCTATTCTTATCGATGAATCTCGTGATATATCAATCAAGGAGCAGATGGCCGTGATTGTGAGGTTTGTGATCTTATTTATTTGTTAAATTATGATATTGTTGGGTGTGTGATATACTGATGTTGTAATAATTGTTTGTGATGGTGCACAGGTTTGTGAATAAGGAAGGAAAGGTTATGGAAAAAATTTTGGGTCTTAAGCATGTCACAGAAACAACATCAGATGCATTGAAAGGAGCTTTATTTGAGTTGCTTTCTACACACGGTTTGGACATTGCAAGAGTTCGAGGGCAGGGGTATGATGGAGCTTCGAATATGAGAGGTGAATTCAATGGTCTTCAGAAACTCATTAGAGATGAGAACCCGTATGCTTTCTATGTCCATTGTTTTGCACATCAATTCCAATTGGTAGTCGTTTCTGTCGTAGGTAGTTGCACATCTATTCATGAGTTCTTTGAATATGTTAATATGATTGTGACCACAACTAGTGCATCTTGCAAGAGGAAGGATTTATTATCTAGCAAGCACCATGAGAACTTATTGGCCAAGTTAGATAGCGGTGATATTTTTTCTGGAAGAGAAAAACATCAAAAAACTAACTTGGCCAGACCCGGGGATACTAGATGGGGTTCTCATTACAAAACTTTAATCCGTATTGAATCCATGTGGGTTGCAGTTATAGAGGTGCTAGGGCTTGTGCAGGAAGATGCCCGAAATCCAACATCAGCGGGTGGTTTGATGAGAATAATGGAGAGCTTCAACTTTGTGTTCATTATGAAGATGATGTTGAAAATTTTTCATATTACAAGTGAGTTATCTCTACTCTTGCAAAGAAAGGATCAAAATATTGTTGAGGCCATGTCATTACTGATTGATGTGAAAGCACGTTTGCTTAACTTGAGGAATCATGGTTATGAGCCCTTGTTTGCGGAAGTCAAAACATTTTGTAAACAAAATGAGATACCAATTCCAAATATGGATGAAATAGTACCAAGATGGGGCCAATCAAGGCGAAGTAAGATCAGTGTCACTCAAGACCATCATTATCGTGTTGACACCTTTTATGTAGCTCTTGATGCTATAAACACAGATATGACTCATCGTTTCAGTGAGCTATCTTCAGAGTTGCTTATATGTTTTTCTTGTCTTGATCCAAGAGATAGTTTCTCAAAATTTGATGTGCACAAGATTGCTAGACTTACGGAGATATATGACATAGATTTCTCCATCAGCGATCGTGCAGTTATAAAAGATCAACTTGAAACATTCATTCTTCATGTTCGAAGAGTTGAAGATTTTATTAGTTGTCATGATCTTGCAAGTCTAGCAACGAAAATGGTACAAACCCAAAGACATATTGTGTTTCCATTGGTGTACCACCTTATTGAGTTAGCATTGGTACTACCAGTTGCAACAGCATCTGTTGAAAGAGTCTTCTCGGCCATGAACATCATCAAGACTGATTTGCGCAACAGGATATGCGATGATTGGCTCAATGACTTGATGTTGTGTTATATTGAGCGGGATTTATTCAGAAGACTAGATTCTAATGCCATTAAGAACCGGTTTCAAGACATGAAAATAAGGAAGATGAATTTGCCTAAGCCTTTTAGTTCTAGACATAATTAGTGATTGTGTTTCCGTAAGTTTCTATACTTAATTACTTCTATTGTCTTTGATTACATTTGGTATATTTGCATAATTGCATATATGTTTACCTTTGGTTCTTTTTCATTTTGCAGGTTCATATGATTTTATCGATTTATGTTGGGAATTTTTTCGCCTCGCCTACCAATTATCTTAATTAAAGTATTTTTTTTAATTTCTTCTTAAAATTTGCCCTACCTTCTTTGCTTATCTGGATCCGCTACTGACTAGACCCGATAAAAACGGTTTGTCAGCAACTCTCACCAGTCACCACCCCGTTCGAATCGGAAACCAAACAAGATGAGCTTCGGTTGGGGCCATTGTAACCTGGTCCCAGTCCCCCATAGTCGCTGACAGTCAGGCCCTGTTAACTTCGCATAATACACCCATCAGCCATGTCCCACACAAACAATCCGTACTTGTACACCAACGCCGATCATGGGAAAAAATCGTGAAATATCATTCACACTACCAATCTAGAGAGTGAAATACCGCTCTGAAGTTTGGTTGTTATGGAATACCACACTCCGAAGAGATTTTGCTTCTGAAGATATCTTTCGTTTCTTTTTCTTTTACCTCATTTAACACATATTTGATGAAAATACCGATTTTGTATTTGACGGATTTTATTACCCCGATTTGGTATGGTAGGCCAAGAACCCAGATCATGGTCAAACCAGGCTTATAGCCTCATCAATTAATAATGCAATTAGTAACTGTATTTTATAGAACAATATTCTCTCTTCCATTTCATTATGCATATGAACTTCGTCTTATAAACAACGGAAAAATGTAAAACCACTTCAAAATTCACTTGGATTTTGACTACCCAAAAAATTTGATTTTGTTAAAAAAAAACCCCAAAAATTCAAAAAAAATCATAAACAAATTCTAAAAAAAACTAGAGACAATTCTAACACCTTCTGTGAAATTTGTTTTCAAAAATAATATCCTTTGCATCATATTTCATGGAGAGAAAGTTTGAGAAAAAAAAAATACGCAGCTCATTTATTAACTCATGTTATTTTAACTTTGTTATGTCTACCATTATTTTTTCTACATAAATAATTGTTTAAGTAAACTAATAAAAGTGGTTTCACTAATTTTGGGAGTGTTATAGATTAGTTATGAATTAATCTATCTACAACACATTTATTCAATCCTGCATGTTACAATAACTATTTCAAAATTTCATTAATTTTTAGAAGACAGAGGATCATGTAAGAAAACTAAAAAATTTGTTTCATGATTTTTGGATCAGTAAATAATTAACTATGCATTTAACTCAAATTAATAAATGAGCTACATATTTTTTTTTATAAAACTTACTCTCTATGAAATATGATGCAAAGGATATTATTTTTGAAAATAAATTTCACAAAAGGTCTTAAAATTATCTCTAGTTTTTTTAGAATTTTTTGTGATTTTGTTTAATTTTGTTTGAATTTTTAAAGGTGTTTTTGTAACAAAACCAAACCTTTAAGGATTTTTTTTAACAAAACAACTTTTGAGGGAAAAATCAAAATCCAAGTGACTTTTTGGGGTTTTCCATTTTTCCCTATAAAGAAACCACGCACGTGTATGATGCATAAACTATGTCAGGAGCGTTCACCCTCACTTCTCTACCACAGAAAATGCCGAGCAGTCAAAGATTCCACATTCAGTATCAAGCAAGCAGGTCATATGATGATATGAGTTGAATTGCCCCTGCTAACACTACATGCCTGCGCTGCACACAGAAGCATTTAACATTGCTGGTACCCGCAGAATGCAATTCCCAGCTCTATCATTTTTCAGGACTTGGTCATGGAACTATTTTTCTCATATGAAAGCAACTGTTCACTCAAGATTCATGAAGCAGCAAAGGAGATACACAACACAGGAAACAAAGAGGGATATGAGTAGCTGGCATCTTCCCAGTACCTCCCGCATGTTCTCGAAAGGAACAGCTAAATCAGCAGAATCTTCTTTAACAAAAGCACTAGTGCAGGGACATGTTTGGCTCCCCTACAGATCAATGCTAAGCACTTTATATGGCAGCCTGAACACGTAAAGTTCATGTTCGTCTCTGGTAACGTCAACGAGACGGGAATAAGGGCTTGATATGCTACAATATTATGTATTTATGTTGAGCGATGACTAACAATAAAACTTAACGGACAACCAAGCTGAAAATTTTGTTAGTGGTGTAACACCAATCAAAAGCATGTGTGTGCCAAGACATCATGTAAAGCTTTAAAACAGAGATTGCTATGGTAACATGGACGGTAATGATGCCAAGCAAATCTATCAAACACCAGCTTGATTGTGTTAATAATTTAATATGATACGGACTAAAGGTAGGTTATGTCCATTTCTATAAACCTACCGATCCTTGGTTTGATTATGTTTGTATGATATGGACAGATGCAAGGAAGTTCGGTGAACAGAATCATATCGCACTTCGATCAAACCCAGTAGTAATGACACAAACGAAGAGATGTCAGCATGTCACCCCAACCACTGGATAATTTTTTTAGTTTTCTGGAATATTTTGGTGAAACAAGACTGCTTCTGACTGGCATTATATATTAGATATTCATAAATGTAGATAGATAGTCCGTTACCATCCGTCAACACTTTTGAACCATGTGGAGGTGTTCAATGTTAATATCTTCCCTTTTTATTATTTCAAACTTAAGTTCATCAGTGTACCTAATATGTACTAGTTGAAACAATTATGAAATATCAAACTTGAAATTGTCCTAACAGAGCACCCACTCGCAAAGGATATTAGTACTAAAAGGTTCCAATTGGTACGTTAGCAATTTAACATTGGTCCATATAGTGTGACAAAAAATCAAACTCATAAAATGAGTAATAGTAATGATGAGCAAAGAAGATCTACCACAAGCATATTTCTTCAATTCCTGATTGTCTGATCAACGCAAACTAATCTGTAATTCTGGTTAAAAGTATGACCAACAACCATGATAGTAATATCAAATGTGCATATCAAGCACTCAGGTCCTGGTCAACATCAAAGACCTCAACGGCTCCAAAACATCAAAAATCTTCATCTATCAACCCAGTGCCCACACAACACTACTATCTGATTAGTAACAAAGATAGGTAACACAATTATTCATCACCGTTGCCGCTGCCGCCACCAGCAATCGCAGATCAATCCACAAAGTTTCTAAGGTGCGCGCATCACAAACATGTGGTGAACTCGCATCCGTCGTGAATCCCTCAAAGGCAAAGCCTCCATTAGCTCAGCAATATACAACACAATCGCAAATCCATTCCGATTAGTAGAAGTCTATAAGAGATATCCGGAACATTACTTTCCCAGCAAAAAAAAAAAAAAAAGAATCTAAATTGCGAACATTTCAAGAACGTTCCTTTCTTGGAGAAGAGCCAGGGCTCGGGAGCCATCAGAGGTTACCATCCGTGGAAGATATCGGAGCACTTGCCCTTGAACCATCGGAGCCCCCTCCGCAGTGACGCCTTCACCTTGCCCTCCACCGAGTAGGCCTTGTAGCTCGCCACCCTCCTCCGCCGCTTCATCTCCGGGTCGCTGAGACACCACATGCTGGCCCCACCCCCTCCGCCTTTCCTGCCCGCGCCCCCTCCTCCTCCCAGGCGGCCCTCCTTCCACCCCGGCGGCGGGGGCAGCGCCAGCGTATGGCCCGGAGGCGGGGGAAGGTGCGGCGGAGGCGCCGTCGTGTAGATCTCGATCCGCCGGTCGCCGCTGGCGGCGGCGCCAGGGAAAGCGTCATTATTGGGTAAGGCGGGGGGGAAGTAGCCGTTGGAGTGGGGAGAGGCGGAGGAGGAGAAGTATCCGTTGGCGTGCGGGAAGGCGGGGTCCGGCGCGGAGGACGGCGGCGAGCGGAGGTCGCCCCGATAGGGGCGGTGGTAGTCGCCCATGGTGGTTGGAGAGGTGGAGAGCGGAGGAGGGAGCGTGGGTAGGAAAGCACGGGAGATTCGGGAAATAGTTGTTCAGTTTTTGTTGGTGGATGGTGGGACCGTGGAGAGAGAGAGGGGGGAAGGGATATTTTCTTCCCGGGCTTGTTTGATTGGAAAATGAATAAATTCTCCACTAATTTCAAAACCTTAATCTAAATATCTACTACTTAAAAAATACAAAGTAATTTTCATACCAAATAAGATATCATGTCCTCTTTCATCTCTCGTCGTATTTACTTCTGAAATATTCATCCGCTTATACCCACTAAAACCCCATCATTCGCGCATCGCCCACGAAGCCATCGCTCCCTTCTCTTCTCTCTCCCGATTCTGTCCTGATGGCGATTTGAGGGTTTGGATTGGGCATCATCGGGTAATCGTGCCAACACTCGTCGCCCCTCTCCGCTAGGATAATCTTCTCAGAGCCAGGAACCGACGCCACCCCAGCCCCCTTCTCGCTGCATCAGCCCCGATGCGTCCACTCTCTTCGCCGGATCCAGCATAGAAGCCATCGCTACTAGACGTCTGCTCCTCCTCCTGCTCTCGCTCCTCTTCCTTGTCATGCTGCTCAACGGCACGCTGCTCGTGCTGCTTGCCCCAGCATCGTCGTCTTCGGTGGTGGCGGGTGGGGGGAGGAAGCGGCGGTCGATGGGGTTCGACTCCTTGTCCTCGTCCTCATCGGTGTCCTTCCCCACGGCACCCTCGCAGGAGGAGGCTGAGGAGGGGCGCATGGGCTCGACGAGGTGGCACTGCTGCGTTACACAACCGCCAACGTACAAGGTTCCCCGTGCCGGTTCCCACGTTGGTCTTCACCCAGTTCGGCCACGGCCAGTCCAACCCGACCTACTGCCTCGAGGCCTCTGCCCCGGTGGAGAGACCATGCACTACTGCTACGGAAGAAGCCATCTGCACACGCTGTGGAGCGCGAGTTCCAGGTTCGATTCACCCCCCCCCCCGGTCTTCTGCTCGGTCTTGATTCCATGAGCAGGCTAGCTGCCCAATGAAATGATGATCCCTTTAGTTCAGCATCTCAGCAAAAAGGGTGCAAATATGATATGGTGGGTAGATGGGAGCTTGTGTTCCTAGAATCTTAAGCTTAGCGTAAGTCAAATATTCAGATTTCTGACATAGAGCAGAATTAGCTTATGTAACTGTTTTCAGATTGGAATATTCTGAACCATCTCCCACTCATCACAAAGTGTAGAGTCCATAGGTGAGACTTTAAGACAATGACAGTGAGCTTTCCGAGTCAAGGCATCGGCGACCACATTCGCCTTGCTTGGATGATAATGAACCTCTAGTTCGTAATATTTGATCAACTCGAGCCATCTTCACTGCCTCATGTTCAGATTGGCTTGAGTGAAAATGTACTTCAAACTTTTGTGATCTGTATAGATACGGCACAAGTTTCCCATCATATCATGACGCCAGATCTTCAGAGCGTGCACGACTGCAACCAGCTCTAAGTCATGTGTCGGATAATTCTCCTCATGGCACTTCAACTGTCGTGAGGCATAAGCGACAACCCTGCCTTCTTGCATAAGGACACAACTGAGGCCTATGCGAAAAGCATCGCAATAGACATCAAAGCTCTTGCTCACATCTGGCTGAGCGAGAACAGGAGCGGTCGTGAGTAGCTTCTTCAAAGTCTGGAAAGCAGACTCACATTCAACTGACCACTCAAATGTGTTTCCTTGCTTCAATAACTCAGTCATCGGCTTGGCTATCTTGGAGAAATTCTCAATGAACCGGCAGTAATAACCCGTGAGTCCGAGAAAACTTCGGATGTCAGTGACATTCTTGAGTTGAACCCAATTGAGCACATCCTGCACCTTGCTCGGGTCAACTGCAACACCATTCTCTGACAGCACATGACCCAGAAAAACTACCTCCCTGAGCCAGAACTCGCATTTGCTAAACTTGGCATAAAGCTGATGATCTCTGAGTAGGCCAAGAACAATACGGAGGTGCTCAACATGCTCTTCATCAGTCTTGGAGTATATGAGAATGTCGTCGATGAAAACCACGATGAACTTATCCAATTCCTCCATAAACACTGTGTTCATCAAGTACATGAAGACTGTCGGCGTATTCGTCAATCCGAAGGACATGATGGTGAATTCATATAGCCCGTAGTGGGTCGAGAAAGTCGTATTTGGGATATCCTCCGATCGAACCTTAATCTGATGATAGCCTAGTCTCAAGTCGATCTTCAAGAAGACCCGGGCACCGATTAGCTGATCGAACAAGATGTCAATCCTAGGGAGAGGATACTTGTTCTTCACTGTGACTTAATTCAGCGGGCAGTAATCAACACACATCCGCAGAGTGTCATCCTTCTTCTTCACAAAGAGTGCCGAACATCCCCAGGGTGAGGAGCTCAGACGAATGAATCCCTTTGATAGCAATTCCTGAAGCTACTTCTTCATCTCAACTAATGACATCTTGTAAGATTTCTTGGAAATTGGAGTCGCTGCAGGCATGAGATCAATTGAGAACTCACCTGCTCGGTCGGGCAGCATTCCTGGCAATTCATCTAGAAAGACATTCGGGAATTCCCACACTGCAGGAATACCCAACAGGTTTATGGTGGGGATAGCCTTCAAAGCAAAGAGACAAGAACCGACACCCTCAAATTTTAACTGAATCCTAGTACCGGACGGACCATTTAGGGTGATGGTTCGCCGAGCACAATCCATGACAGCTTTATTTCTGGTGAGCCAGTTCATTCCTAAAATGACATCTATTCCCTTTGAGTCCATCACCATCAAGTTTGCATCAAAATGTGTCTCATTGACAAAGACCGACGCCCTAGGCACACATTGACTCACTAGAATCTTCACACCGGGTGCACCGATGACATACGGTGAAGTGGTGGCACTGACTTTCAGCCCATGCCGCTAGGTATATCTTGTAGCTATGAAGGAGTGAGAGGCCCCAGAATCAAACAGAACCAATGCAAGAATGATGACAGAATCGAAACTCATACTCAATGTACCCATCAGGATGGTATCTCCCTCCTGAACCTCGTCGGCGTTGGTGTGGCGTGCTCGGCCACGCTTGGGGACGTGGGTTGCTTGAGAGGACTGTGGCGCAGACTGAGCCGGTGGTGGCCTGGAAGCGGTCACCACGGCACCCGGCCGTAGGTACGGGCAATCCTGTGCATAGTGGCCGACACGGCCGCAGTTGTAGCACGGGCCGCTGGGACCACCTGTCATGCTCACTTGAGAGCCAATGGGTCTTGCAGGCTACCCTTGTGGAGCGGAGAAAGCCAGACGCTACACCAACCACATCGTCGTGGAGCAGTCGGTGAAGACACGTGAGATGGTGGAGGTTGACTCTCTATGGGGACGTTGAGAACTCCCACTCACGTAAGGCGACAGACCCCTCTTGCGCTTCTTCTCATCTTGGTGGTTCTTCAACTTGAATTCCACCGTGAGTGAGGTGCTCACAAGTTTGTTAAAATCGCCAAACTCGTGTGCCGACAACCGGTCTTGCATCTTCGAATTGAGGCCGTTAACGAAGCGGTATTGTTTCCGCTCGTCGGTGCTCACTTCATCTTGAGCATATTGTGCAAGGTGGTTGAACACCTGCATGTACTCCATCACTGATCTACCTCCTTGCTTGAGGTCCATTAATTCCCTTCTTTTGATCTCCATAAGTGTTAGAGGATGAACTCCTCAAGTGGGGATCCTGAGGCACCCCCTTTGAGATTCGACCGGGGGGATGATTCTGAATCTACCTCGTACGTGGATTTAATGCGAGTATGTGAGATGTAGGCGGGACGGATGATCGGCTGCTAGTGGGAGTAAATGCTCGAGGGATTTTAGATAGGTTCGGGTTGTACGGAGCGTAATACCCTACTCCTGTGTGTATGCTGTTAATGCTCTGGGAATGCCCCTCTCTGGATCTCTTCTGTTACAAGGTTTTCTGTCTAAGCCTAGAGCTTTGGTCTTGCTTCGAGCTTGGTGAACCTCTGCTCCGCTTCTCAGACTTGTGTGCTGTGTTCGTCCGAAACTTGTTCAGGCGTGTTAAGACTTCAGCTTGTTCTCCTCTGTTCTTCTCCGAGTGCACCCCCCTTTTATCCCATCAGGGGAGGCTTGGCATGCCCAGAAAGGAGGGCACAAGTTCCCATGAGCCATAAATGGAAAGCAATCATCATGGAACTGCAGTTTGATATTACAGGGGGTTGAAAATGCGCCCTCGGCCGGTCCTGTCGCCTATTACGCCCACTTTAGCAGGTGCAGTGGGGGGGGGCCCACTGGGCAACCGCCGAACGACCCCGCGTGCCCGCTCGGTCAGAGCAGGTCTAACACAGCAGGCGGTAGAAGATATGCCTCGTGCCCAGCAATGATATCTCCAAGCACATAGGGTGACGTGCGATGGGATCCGTCGCATTAAATGTCCCCACGCCTTCCTGCAAGGCGGTGGCAGGGACTGACATACTCAGTACAACAGGCGTGGGGGGAGTGGTTGGAAGCGACAGGCCACGCTCCCTCTTAAATGCAGCATCGAGCCTCTCACCAATTGACATCTCACCACTGAGCCCTTGTGGGGTCCACCGGCAAGGGGCTTCTCAGGTCCTCAGGGAACTCTGGGTGCTCGGGGACTACTGTTCATAGCCCTGAGTACCCTCTCCCGAAAATGTCTCTTCTCGTTCCTCGGGGAACTCTGGGTACTCGGGGACCACTATTTATGGCCCCCGAGCACCCCTCCTGAAACTAGCTCTTCTCGGGTCCTCGGGGAACTATGGATACTCGGGGACCACTACTCATGGCCTTGAGCACCCCTCTCGGAACGGGGTCTTCTTGGGTCCTCGGGGAACTACGGGTACTCGGGGACCACTGTTCATGGCCCCAAGTACCCCTCCCGGAATCGGGTCTTCTCGGGCCTCGGGGAGATGGTCCCTGAGGGAAGGCGCCACGCGGCATCTGCTGTCCTGGCCTCGGGACTCGGGGACCCCTGGTTCCTATTTCACCGACAATAAGGCCCTTAGGAATATAGAAATCCCAAAATGCCTGGTGGAACTCTGCCCAAGACACCGGATGATGGGCGGGATGCATGGCCAAGTAGTTAGACCACCACGCACCCGCCGGACCTTGAAGCTGATGAGCGGCGAAGAGCGCCCTCTCGTGGTCCTCGCATCAAAGGAGAGCGAGCTTCTACTCGATGGTGCGAAGCCAATGGTCGGCGTTGAGCGAGTTGTCAGCACGCGTGAAGGTAGGCGGCTGAGTCCTTAGAAAAGCCAAGAAGCCATCTCGGCGCCCGGCTCCACCTCCATGAAGAGCCGTGTTGCGCACGAGGGCCTCAAGGAGCTCCTTATTCGTCTGGCAGTTCTGCTCAATTCGCATGAGCACTCCCACCATGCTCGGCGGTGGAGGCGGCGGAGGGTTGTTCTCATTAGAACCCTCGGGAAGATATCCCAAACTGCCACAGGTTCTCATCCTGTTGTGACGATAAGAAGAAAGAGAGGCGAAGGTTAATTTCTGACATAGGTGAAAAATCAAACTCCAACTAATGCTACTTTGCTATGTCGGATCTCGCTTATTTGGATCCGTATACTATATACTGATGAAAATGCATGTCCTAAGGCATGATGCAAAATGAGCAATGAAACATGAAAGTATGCTCGCTTCTAAACTACACGTATCTTTCTCGAACGCATCTCACCCCATCAAGCATCACAACCACATACGTTATACTTAGAAGCATAATATAGCAGATTCATACATATTGATAAGAAAATGCATAAGTAAACTTTAGTTGGTTGCTTAGTGGGTTTGACACACTTACTAAACAATGTTCTAATTGTGTTTAGGCTACTTAATTAAACCAAGCTTTGATACCATGCTGTGAGAAACTGTCCAAACAGTATTCTAATTAATCATCACGAGGATCATTATTCATAATCCAACCTTGACGATTAACCAGAATCCTGTTCCGGTAGTCTCGGCACGTGTTTTGTGCCTAAGGATCGGAACACATGCCTTCAACATAGTATATCACAACATAGCTTAATAAAGAGCAAATAATAAATATTTATATTACAAAAATTGAGCATGCAACTGATTCCAATAATTTATAACAAAAACGAGCTAGGAGGAGACAAAAACCCATCAACTCCTAACTATCCAAAGATCTGCGCAGCGGAAAGAATAAACTAGACAACAAAAGAGAGTGGAGCCACATTCCCTTAGGCTCCACTCCAAAAGCTCGAGCTTCGGAGTAGGATGCACTACTCCTGCCCGCCACCCTGATCGTCAGGCACAAAGTAGCTAAACACCGCCCCTTCCTCAGCAGTCGGAGTACCTACATCAACTTAAGGGCAGCACCCTGAGTACGAAGGTACTCGCAAGACTTACACAATATGGGTATATAATATCCCGACTCTAAGGATTATGCATTGAGCTGTTAGCAAGAATATAAACATGCGGTTAAGTTAATTAAAGCGGTAAGCAACCTAGACATATGTGTGAGCAACTAACTTAACCAACATATATGAAATTACCCTACAACTACCAACTGATCATATGAAATTGTAACCACAATAGTATCAATGTATAACAAATGCCATCTCGACCACCTCCCACATATCTGAACCACAAAACACATATCCGAACCATATAACCGAACCAACAACGAGAATTCTACGACTGGGTGCAAATGAAACAATAGCATGCTCATGACCGAGAGCGCGACAGTTCGAACTGTTTTCATACCCTGCAGGGGGATACTCCTGGACCCATACGATTCGGGGACCATACGGCTTGTGCCACCCTCTAAAGTGCACACAAGAGGGTACCCGTGTCAACCTTTCCCAACCAGCCCCAATCGTGTGCAGCATGCATCGCTCAGCGCGGTAGTACTAGAACTACTTCCGGAGAAATCTAGTACCACTTACAAGCCCGCCCTCACACCATCGATGTTCAGACCCCACAAAGCCACAACTGCGAAGGTATTCGGTTTGGCTTACCATTAGATCGGCATGTGGTGAGTAAGGTAAGTGCTCAAGCCAACTACCCCGACGATCGGCCTTAAATGATGCAAGCGGCCTACGATGTTTGGGTTTCCTTCCCGAACTACCCTTGGACTTTCCTTGAGGGCAAATGACACCCCTAACACCGCCCACATCTCATCTCATACTCACTACTCAACCAACCATAACAACCTCAACCATGTATTTGTGCGACAACAGTAAATCCTATGCTCGCGAAGAACGAAAAACGCCGTTGTTCGACTTCTACCGAAAGACAAAAGACCTAAGCATGGCTAAGCATATAAGTTGAACTTGTACCTAGACATAACATCATCTCAAAGCTACAAGGAACGTGGATGAACAAGTCATCAAGGTAGAAGAATGCAATTGGCGTAGGTTCTACCCATTTGTTCCCGACATCGACTCCCTATACATGCAAACCTATACATAAGCATAATTTATCAATATTTAGACTTCATTCAATTCAACTGACATGGTTCAATATGATAGATGCCTGCCTTGCTGTTTAGGTGGCTGCCCAAAGTTTCCCTCGCTCTCCTGGATCACCGGCTCGACGTTCTCTAAAAAGAATAACGCGTCCAATGCCATGAGTATGAATAAAGTGCAACAAATGCATGCCACAATGTTTAACAACATGCTAGAAATACAAGATATAACAATCAATGCAATACTAAATGATCTAAATGAAAAATGAAAAATAACAGTCGTCCGGAGTATCCGGGCTCGGACCCTCCGGGAGAGGCGCTCGGTTACTGCCCTTTTTTATTTGACTGGCCCGGAGTGTCCGGGCGAATCCGGAGTATCCGGGCCATCCTCCGGGAAAAACTTTCGGTTAACATTATTTTAATTTGGCTCAAAACCACCGGGTTGGTCTGGACTATCCGGGATATACCGGACACTCCGAGTGAGGTTCCGAACAGAGCTCTCGGCTACGCAATCACATAACTACCCGGAGTCTCTGGGCTTGTCCGGATAATCCGAGCTATACAGATTTGGTTTCTTCACGATTTTTCCACTTGTGTGTTTTGACTCATTTCACAAATCCGTGCTACACAAACGTGTACATGCCCTATCCAAAGGATCCTAAACCAAACTCGCACCCTAAACCCTAACCAATTTTGAACACAATTCAGCGGACAAATTTTGCTGAACCCGGAGTATCCAGGTGAGTCCAGAGTATCCGAGCTATACAGAAAAGCTATTCTCGAATGGATTTTTGGTGGATTCAAGTTGCAATCTTTTCCAAACCTAAAGGGGACATGTTAGGGATAGTCTAAGGGTACTAGAACTTGTTCATCAACTACCAACACGACTCTAGAGCTCAGATTCGACCAAAACTCCATTTTTGCTCCAAAAAGCTCAAGAATGCCAAGAACTTCAAGAACTACTCGATTCCTCCACGAAAACAAAAATGGATTAGATGGATAAGTAGGTTATGAGCTAGAGAATGCAATGGCACCACATGCATACCTTGAATCCTCCACTTGAGCTCGGATTTTGGAGGAAAAGAGAGAGTGAGTGCTTGAGTGGGAGAGCGAGAGAGGAGGGGCTGCTACTGCAGTAGCTGGGGGAAAACGTGGGGAGTGAGTAGAGGGGGGAAAGAGAGAGAGCAGGTGGGCTGCTGCCCACTCGAGAGAGGGAGTGGGTGAGGAGTGGGGCCACATGTGGGGCCCGTGTGTTAGAGAGAATACGTATTTCCAATGCATTTTTCATTATTTTTTCCTCAACTTTCCCTCTTATCCAAATGATTATTAATAAAGTGCATTAGCGCTCCGGATTACCATTACGCAACATTTAAGCATAATGCTTAAGAGATATAATTTTTCTTAAATACGTGATTAAGAAATTGGGACGTGACACAGTCGTTCCCTACTGCCTCAGACTTCTCATTGAGGCACACATGATTTGAGGCTAACAGCTGCTGCCTCAAACAAACATGGGAGGCTAACACGTCTGCCTCAAAGCAACATTTTGAGCAAGCAGCTCTAAACAACCTCAAACAGCTATCACAAAATTCTAGGTTGTGTTGTAGTGATGGACCGTATGAGTATCCACCGGTATAGCGACATAGATCACTCCTATGACACTTTCCATACGATTTCATACACTGTCTTACTAATCTCCCTCTTGTTTCATTTCTCCAGTCTCCTCCACCTATCTATGACTTTATGGGATTGCTGGACATGGAGCAAACTGAGGACCAGAAGCGGTGGGTCGACATGAATATGCTATGGAGGAGGCAAGCTTATGAACGCCGGGAGTACGAGTAACAACAGGAAGAACTACAACTCAAGCGTCAAGAGGAGGAGCGCATAAGAAAAGTAACGAAGGAGCATGCTGCGGCTAAGGCACGCGAAGCAGAGAAAAAAAGTAAGTGGGAGAGGGTCCATCGCACTAAGGCATAGGGCCTCGATACCCTGTGAAAGAGCAAATATCCTATGTGCAATCAGTAGAGAGCATCTGTTGTAACCCAATCTATTTAATTTCTAAAGGTATTTTAGGTTTAGCAGTGACAAACTATTATGCTAGTCTTTAGGCGTATCGTACATGCCAATATTTGTTATCGTCATCTCTACATGGTTAGGGTCCTTTAGCGCTACGAAGGAAAACCCTACATGTAATGTTTATCAGCATATGTAACCTCAATCCGGGTTTTATGATAATTATGCTTCACAACTACTTTTGTTCGAAAAATATATTTTACACCCTGCTATGGTTACTTCACTAAAAATATAACTCACACACTTTTACATCAACTAAATAAAGAAATGTTGATAAAATGACATCGGACCAAAATTAAGGGTAGAATAAACCACTCCGTGATGTCGTTTGAACAACTATTTGCACAACTAGCATTTTTCGTCAATGAATGTGCAATATTTTTCAAATTGTTGTATACAAAATTATATTAGAAAAAACAATTATACTTGTTGGGATCGAAGTCCCACACAAGGTGGGCCTTCGGATGCAGAGATATCGAAGGTCCCTCAAAGTGACACGTGCCGGAGGCGAAATAGTTTTTTTATTACCCCTTACGGTTACACTGTGGCTCTATTTATAGCCCGTACCCGGTGACCACGGGTTCTGTTTACATATTTTACCCCCTAACCTGCTACATTCTCAGAATTTTCGGGGGTATTATGGTACAAATGAGCATGATCGCATAATTACAACAGTACCTAGGACGACCGTAGTCGGGCCCACTGTGTCGAGCTGGGTCATCTCTTCGAAGGGCGCCGAAGCCTTCTTCGCCCGGGCGCACGTCGGGCAGCCCTCGTCTCCCGGCGAAGGTTAGCTCACGCCTTCGCCTGCTCCAAAAGATGCGGGATGCGAACCAGGGCTTCGCTCGCCAGTCGAAGGTCATGAGCCTTCGTCTTCGCCAGTTCGGGAACTTGAAGATGCGAGGGCGCCTGCACCCTTCGACCAACTTCGCTCCATGATTTCCGCGGCTGACGGACGAACTCCTGCAACAGAAGCACGATAGCTATCACGCAGCATCATCCAGTAGACTTCGCGGTTCCCTTTGAGTTAGGGGTGGCGGGAGATGTTCCCCAACAGTAGCCCCCTACTGGCAAGGTTTATCTTCGATAGTCCGAGCCTGTAGCCTTCGAGATATCTCAACGTCGTCCCCCTTCGACGTGTCGAAGTATACTGGATTCAATGCACGCCGTTAATTTTGGATGTTGTATATCATAATTTTTTTTTCAAACTGCTCTTTAGTAGCTAGCTAACGATCTCTGTAACTGCCTGCATTTAATGTTCTTGGTGGATGCCTAAGCATGGTTTTCGGTGCCGGTTCAACTTTTGATGTGGGAAATTGTAACCGCCGCCGCATCGCCCTATAAATATCGGGCCGCTGTCAAATTTTTTTTACCATGCCCTTGCTAAAGCTGTCACTCTCGCACGAAGTCTAGTATAGTTTTTCGAACGCCTTAGACGAAGCCCCCGGTTGTCATCCTGCTGTTGAAGGCATTCCTTGGACTAGATGGCTCCGAAGCTTAGATCTTCCCGACCGAAGACCTACTGGATTGGCCAATCCAAAGTGGACGGCGAAGTTCTGGCCGGCCTTGTTAGAGAAGGTTTAATTAGCGATGTTTCAAAGGTCCGCCTTCCCGGCCAACAAGAGATACCGGAGCCAGTTGATGATGAGGCCATTGTGTTTGTGCACTATTTTCGGGCCGGCCTTCGCCTTCCTTGCGACGAGATGGTTATTAAAGTATTAAACTATTCGAAGTCTATTTGCATCAATTGACCCCTAACGCCATAGTGAGAATGGGTCTCTTTGCCTGGGCCGCTCGCTCGGAGGGTGTCAAGGCGTCCGCCAGGGCCTTCGCCGCCGCGCACCAACTGCACCACCAACCGAAGCTAGTCTTTGCCCGCGGAGTGCAGAGCGAGGCCCACTATGGGTGCTTGAACTTCGCATATCGCGCTGGCTTGTCTACGCCCGTCGTGGTGTATAAGAACAAGTGGCCTAGCAACTGGACCCAGTGGTGGTTCTACCACAAAGTGGAGGCCAAAGAATATTTTGTATCTAGATGCGAAGAAGTTAGGGGAAACCGCGCGCCAGATGTGGGACTGAAATCATCGCAGCAAACGGCCCTTGAGGCCTTCGCCAGGTGCGCGAAGTATCTTTCGACTCACGACTTGGTAGAGGAATTCGTAGCTGCAGGAGTCTGGCCCCTGAGCCATGGCTGGGTTATTCTGGAATTCGGGGACAAAGGGCCCGAGGGGCTCTGCTAGCCCCATCCTACTGTGCACGGCTTCGCAGGTACTCCCTTGCCCGTACATTTTTACATAATTTGAATGTCCTTGCCTAACGGTTATGATTTTTCCCAGATTTGTCAGTGGCCGAGGTAGAGGCCAAGGCTATAATGTTGGTCGGCAAGATCACACTGGGCAAAGCGCAGCTCTGTGCTGACCAGGGCCTTACCCAAAGGCTAAATAGAGTCTTCGAGTATCGAGGTCTATCATATTCTGAACGACCGAAGATCGTCGCCGTGCTACAAAGTGGCGCGCGGGGCTCCCCAGAAGCAGAAGTGGGCGAAGAGGCCGCCGCTGGCACTTCGACGAAGAGGAAGCACTCCGAGCGGTCGCCGAAGGGAGGCCGTACTAAAAAAGCTGTTGCCCTTCGAAAAAGGCCGCACGAAGCCACACCTGAGGTTTTTCACACAGAAACATCTCCGGAGGGTTCCGTTGCCTCGCGCGACATGGCCTGGCAGGAGAGTTCCGAAGGCGCGCAGGAGGGCCAGGCGCCAAAATCATTGTTTTGCTCGCGCGTCGATCTCCCAACATTAATACTGAGCGATGACGAGGAGTTGACAGAGGTGGGCGCGATACCCGAGGCCGCCACTCAGGGGAGCCCGAAACCGAGGGTGCCGACAACATAAAAGTGGTGGCGTACTCATCGCCCTCATCGCCTTTGAGCTCATCTTCTGAGACCGAAGAGTCAACGCCGAGTGCGCCCCGCCGTGACGGGAAGGGTTTGATGGGACTCGGCGGGCTGCTTGATGCAAAGGCCATTGCGCCTGAGGCGTTGCGGCCCGTCGCTTTTGAGCCAAGTACCGGGGAGGTTAGTGATGCGAAGAAGATGTTTGGTACCTTCTGAAAGTGCCTAGAGGGGGGGGGGTGAATAGGCTTTTCTGAAAATTAAAACTAAAAACAACGGATTAAAACTGCCGAATATTCCGGTGAAGGCCGGATACTCCGGTATGGTCCGGAGTATCCGGTCTAGTCCGGAGTATCCGGTCTAGTCCGGAGTCTCTGGCCTAAAAGGGATTTTCAGAATAAATGTGAACTAAAGATAATAGCTAGAGTCTAAGAATTACACTAGGTCTACTAGATATCACAAAGCTAGAATAACACTTAATACTAGCAAGATTGTCACTAAAGCAATTTAAATGACAAGTTACCAAATTCACACGATGAAGTAAATTGCGCAAATAAGAACACGTGAATTTATCCCGGAGTTCGGCCACCTCACAAAGAAGTGCCTACGTCTCCGTTGAGGAGCTCACAAAGAGCCGGGTCTTTTCCAACCCTATCCTCTTCTAGCGACCACCAAGATCAAGCTAGAAATTCTTACTCAATATGAAGATGTTTACAAACTTCCCGAGGCACACCACAAGTTTTGGGTGCTCTTCAGGCGACTCCTTTCCTTCTAGAAGCCCAAAGCTTCAAGAGAGATGATTGCCGTAGATGCTCGATGAAGAACCCAATGCTCAAGTTACTTGAACCCTCTCCAAACACACACTCTCAAATTTGTGCAAACTTTTCTCTAAAGGTGATCGGAGAGGCTTTGAATGCTCTTAAAGTGCTCAAGAAGTCTCAAGTTTACCAGCCACAGCAAGCTCTAAATGCTATGGAGAGAGGGGCATTTATAGCACTCTCTCACAGACTAGCCGTTATTGTTTTTGTCAGAGCTTACCGGAGTATCCGGTGTACACCGGAGTCTCCGATCCTAAATCCAAAAACGGCATCAGAACGGTCACCGAACGTGTCAGAACTAGCCGTTACAGTTCTGTTTAATTACCGGAGTCTCCGGTGAACACCGGAGTCTCCGGTCCTGACAGTCTTTAAAAAAAGATTAAGTCCGGAGACTAGCCGGACCCTCCGGCATCTCCAGGTACCGGAGTATCCGGTGAACACCGGAGACTCCGGTCTTTCTTTTCTTTTATCAAAAAGATTAAATGCTAACCGAAAGTCTCTGCCGGAGTCTGCCTCGGAGACTCCGGCTGAACACTGAACATTTTACCGGAGTATCCGGTGTACACCGGAGACTCCGATCTTTTTTCCAAAAAGAATAAACCGTAATCGAGACTCTCTGCCGGAGGCTACCTCAGAGACTCCGGCCGAACACTGAGTACCGGAGTATCCGGTGAACACCGGAGACTCCGGACTCAGTGAAGATTTTCAGAAAGAATTTTGTGTCCGTGAGTGAATGTGTCTCTCAACTGGGTGGTTTTAAAGGATCTCTTGAGCATTGAGACACTAACCAAGCAATCAAATCCATCCTTCTAAAAATATGTCTATCCTAGACTCAATTTCAAAAATAAAAGGAATGTAAACCCTATCTAGTACCCTTCTTTGATTCTTCATTTGTTTCGGCAGGCGTCAAACATCATTTATCTTCACAACTAATGCTTAAACCTGTTCAACACTCGAAAAGCATGTTAGTTCTTTAATCGTTTTGTCATCAATAAGCCAAAACCCACTTAGGGGGCCTAGATGCACTTTCACCTTCGTCCTCCCTGGACTCGAAATTCCGCTCGCCCAAAAGTCCACAAACGAGCTGCTCGATGCCTCTGATGTGGCTATTGCGAAGGTATATCGTTTATTTTCTTACATTATTATACTTGGTATTTTGCTGACTTGTATTTGATGCTGCAGGTTTTGCTTCTATCGCGGGCTCAGCGCAAGCAGGCTGAGAAATCCGAAGCCTGGGCCTGAAGCGCACACGCGTAGATTGACTTGATGCAAAAATGGGCAGAGAAAGCTGAAGGCCAAAAATGCGAGCTGTCGCGGCGAGCAAAGGATGCTGAATTGTGACTGGAACAGCTTGAAAGGGAGCTTAGCACCCTTCGCTCGGAGCAGATTGCCGATAGCGAAGTAAGCTGCCTTCGCCAGAACCTACAGTCCTCCGAGGCGCAAGTGTGCGACTTGCAAGCACTTTGCGCGTCAGAGAAGGAGAAAGCGCAATGGCTGTAATCTGAATTAAGCGAGGCGAAGGCTTTTAACGATGATGCTCTTAATGTTATTGGGGAACTTGAGCCGAAGGCGGTCGTCGCGTGCGAAGCAATCAACCATACCTTCGAAGGTATTGGCGCCTCGGCGACTCCCCCATCAATAGAATTTGTCGGGCTGGAGGGACTTATAAGTTGGATCAACAAAACTAGTGAAAGCCTCCTTCCTGCCGTGCAACTTTACGGTGACTTCTGCGCGATGGTTGCCGCCCGAAGTCTCATGCAGTCTGTCGAGATGACGGGTTGCGACCATCATACTGCTCTCCAGAGGCCTTCCTTCCAGTACCCGGCGGATCTGTCGACTTCGGCCGTTACGAAGGCATCGAAGAGCACCGCTCGATCATTCATCACCAATTATTGGTGCAAGCACGGCCGCGAGCTCGCTCTTCGAGAAGCCAAAATAAATCGACAAAGGGTACGCTGAGTTAACTTTTGTTTTATCTAGTCGAAGATTATAAATAAATTATGTGTAATAATAATAATAATTATTATTATTATTTTAGGCCAAGGCGAGGGATGACCCCTCGTCGAAACCAACGACCACGACAGCCGAAGATACTGGGAAGGTGGGCTGACTCAGCACGAAGGGTTGTCTTGTTTTTGTTTTCGCTTTTGTGATTGATGATGTAACACATTGGTTGTGTAATATATTTTATGTTTATATCGAAGTGTTATTGACTTTTTTGCGCTCCCTGCGCAGGTCCTTCCTTCAGACATTGCGCAGGTAGCCGAAGAAGCTGTCCCTTTGACCATGATGAGGGACAATTTTTATGTGTCTTGGTCTTGCTGGGAATCATTTCACCGACGCCATGCCGATATCGAGCTGGAGCGGTATTGGCATGCGAAGTGTAGGTCATATGATGATATGAATGCTAGGACAAAAGCTTTTTGGAAATCCGTTAGTCCTTCGAAGCAAGCTAGTCGCCGAGCTGAACGGAATCTGTGCCGTGTAGCGAGGGGAGACGTCGGAGGCACATCAGCGCTCCTTGAGCCAAAGATTGAGCCTCAGGATGAAGAGCCAGTTTTGCACCGACCGCAATTTTGCTATCGCCGTGGTCCCTCTTCGCAAGTAGTGAGGCGCAATGGTGGCGACGACGATATGCCTATGTCACCGTCATATTGTACTCAAGTTGGGGTCCATCCGGCCCCAACGACGCATTTTCATGCCAGCGAAGGCATTGCTTTTCAATTTTCTTTCAGTCATTGGTATAAGGATTTTGTTGATCCAGATGTTGATGACGATGCGGAATAAATCGGTTTTGTATTATGACTTGTTCTTTTGTTACACTTTTAGTGACATGGCACCTGAAGCGTTTTCTGCGATTCGAGACGTTCCGAATCTCGTTGGTTGGGTCTTCGGATTGGATGTACTGAGCGACGTCGTCCCCCCGACTTTCGCCGCAGTTTCCTGCGATTGCGTAGGACTTTTATGTTATTTTATTTATTAATTAATTTTTTTTAAAACACCGTCCCCCCCCTGACTTTTAGTCGCAGGTAACTTTGGCCTGTAGGGATTTGGTTCCTTTTGAGTTCACCGCGAGGGCATGCACTCTTTGCTCCCGACTTTTAGCTTCGAAGGTTTGATTTTCCTTCGTCTCGGGGGCGAGCGCTCTTTGCCCTCGAGTTTTTTGCGAAGTGCACCGCTGCTGTTTCGTTGGTCAGGCGATACCTCATTTTTCCTCCCGAAGGTATGTTTTTTCGTCAGTGCGGGGGCAGACACTCTTAGCCCCTGACTTTTCGCGAAGTGCGCTGCCGTTTCGTCGATCCAACGACACTTTGTTTTTTCTCCCGAAGGTATGTTTTCCCTTCGGTGCGGGGGCAAGCACCCTTAACCCCCGACTTTTTCGCGAAGAGCGCTGCCGTTTCGTCGGTCCAACGACACTTCGTTTTTTCTCCCGAAGGTATGTTTTCCCTTCATTGTGGGGGCAGGCACTCTTAGCCCCCGACTTTTTCGCGAAGTGCGCTGCCGTTTCGTCGGTCCAACGACACTTCGTTTTTTCTCCTGAAGGTATGTTTTCCCTTCGGTGCGGGGGCAGACACTCTTAGCCCCCGACTTTTTCGCGAAGTGCGCTGCCGTTTCGTCGGTCCAATGACATTTCATTTTTTCTCCCGAAGGTATGTTTTCCCTTCGGTGCGGGGGCAGGCACTCTTAGCCCCCGACTTTTTCGCGAAGTGCACTGCTGTTTCGTCGGTCCAACGACACTTCGTTTTTTCTCCCGAAGGTATGTTTTCCCTTCGGTGTGGGGACAGACACTCTTAGCCCCCGAGTGGTTTTTGTAATCCCGTAAAGGTCGCAAATGTACATCTGTTTGCTTACACTTCGTATCGCGTTCTGGTCGTCGATTGGTGCGCCAATCTACCACTAGGTTGGCGCACTTCGACAATAAACTACTAGTAATCGAGACAAGCAACATTTTTTGGGGGTGCTATTATTAATGTTTACATGGGTTCCTACCTCGTTAAAAACCTCACCCCCTAGTGAAGGGGTCCCCTGTGAGGAAAAGAGTGCAGTACCCTTACAATGTGATTACAAGAAATACTATGAAAGAAAAAATTACATTGGAGTCTCGGACTTAGTTGCCGACTTTCAGGCGTAGAACTTGCGAAGATTATCTGCGTTCCAAGTGTGTGGAAGCTCCTCACCTTCCATATTAGCTAGATGATATGAGCCAGGTCTCAAAGATCTTTTAACTATGAAAGGGCCATCCCATTTACTCTGAAGTTTTCCAACCAATGTTGTTGTCCCGAACCTTCGCAGCACCAAGTCTCCGGGGGCGAAGGTCTTTTCAGATATATTCCTATCTCTCCATTTTCTTGTCTCTTGTTGATAACTGGCCAGATTTTCTGCGGCTTGCAATCTTATTTCTTCAAGGGCATCTTTCGATGATAGTTCTTTGCATTGCTCTGGTTCATTCCCAACCCTGAATGATTTGGTTTTGCATTCCTCTGGAGTCATGGCCTCTTCGCCGAAGAGAAGGCGAAATGGCGTGTATCTAGTTGGTCTTGCAACCGTTGTTCTTAGTGACCATAGTACCTTGGGCAGTTCTTCAACCCACTTTTCTTTTGGCAATCCGTGAAGATGCTTCGCGACCCCCGCGAAGATGATGCCATTTGCTCTCTCAACTGCCCCATTAGATTGTGGGTGGTATATTGATGCAAAAATTACTTTGATCCCCAGACCATTGCAAAAATCCCTAAAACCCGCACTATCGAACTGAGTGCTATTGTCCACGGTTACTTTGCTTGGGACCCCGAAGCGACATACAATATTCTGCCATAGGAATTTCTGTATGTTTCTTGATGTGATGCTCACAAGTGGCATTGCCTCTACCCATTTTGAGAAGTACTCTACTGCCACCACCGCATACCGCAAATTCCCTGGAGCTGGCGGTAGCTGCCCAACAATGTCAATTCCGCATCGCTGTAATGGCCAGATCGACGGAATGAGTTGTGTCTTCGTCGTCAGTCTATTTGATCCCTTTACCCAGAATTGGCACTGTTGGCAACTTCGGACCAGTTGATCTGCATCGTTTACAGCCGTTGGCCAATAGAAGCCCTGCATGTATGCTTTTCCGACCAAAGCCCTTGTTCCGATATGAGAACCGCACAACCCGCTGTGAATTTCTCTTAACAGTTTTTGGCCTTCTTTCTGAGATATGCATTGCAAGAATGGTGCATAGACCCCTGCTTTGTACAAATTGTCTTCCATAACTTTGTAATTTCTGGCCCTCTAAGCCATGCGCTTTGCTCCGACCTGATCTTCGATGTCTCTCTGACCGCGAAGATATGCCAGTATTGGAGAACGCCAGTCTTCGCTTTCGACTGTCACAACCAGGCGCGTTTGGTTCAAATTGTCTTCAAGGGCCGGTTCGGTCAGCTTCTGATAGAAAACATCTGGAGGCATAGGCAAGTTCTGCGAAGCCGCTTTCACTAGCTCATCTACTTCGGTGTTATCATTTCTTGATACACTCTTGACTGTGAATCCGAGGAAGTATTTCTCCATTCTTCGCATCGCTGCTCTGTACTTAATCAGCTCTGGTTCCTTTGCCTAGAATATTTTTTCAATTTGACTTTCTACGACCTTGGAGTCTGTTTTGACAAGTACTCTCCGGACCCCCAAAGCCTTCGCCTTGCGAAGTACCAGGAGTACTGCTTCGTATTCCGCCATATTGTTTGTGGAGCGGAACTCTAACCTGGCGACGTATCGTAGCTTCGTCCCCGAAGGTGAAAACATTACTGCCAAAACTCCTGCTCCTGTAGCTCCCTAAGCTCCGTCGCAATATGCGGTCCAGACAGGTTCTGGTGGTTTATCATCGAGGCCTCGGTTAAGGGTGTCCATTCCGCCACGAAGTCTGCCAGTACTTGAGATTTTAATTCGTGCCACAAAAACAATCATGAATGGAGCGATCTCTGTTTCCCACTTCGCTATTCTTCCAGTGGCTTCTTTGTTTTCAAACATGTCGCGAAGGGGTAAGGAAGTTGGTACTGTAATCTTGTGAGACGTGAAATAGTGGCGAAGCTTGCGGGATGCCATTACTAGTGCATACGCTACTTTTTCCAACTCTGTGTATGACTTTTTTGTGCCTGCTAGGGCTTCGGATACGTAATATACCAGTGCTTGGTGCAGCCTATTGTCTTCGGGTTTTTCCTGTACAAGTACAGCGCTGACTGCTGAGGGGGATGCCGCTATGTATAACAGCAAATCTACGCCTGGATCCGGGCTGGTCAGTGCTGTAAGCTTCGTCAAGTAGATTTTTAACTCATCGAAGGCTACTTGCTGCTTCGTACCCCATTTGAAAGGGTCGGAACTTTTTAACACCTTGAAGAATGGTAAACTTCGCTCGGCAGACTTTGCAATGAACCTGTTCAATGCTGCTAGCCTTCCTGCCAAGCGTTGGGCTTGCTTTCTGTTCTGTGGCGGTTTCATATCTAAAATTGCTTGTATCTTCTGAGGATCCACTTCGATGCCTCTTTTCGACACTAAAAACCCTAGGAGTCTTCCGGATTGCACTCCAAAGACGCATTTTTCTGGGTTTAACTTTAAACCTGCTCTTGGCAGATTGTCGAAGGTTTCTCGGAGGTCTTCGATGTGTTGGCTCCTCCTGGTACTTTTTACCACTATGTCATCAACGTAGGCCAATACATTTTGTCCCAGCTGCGGCTTTAATACAGTCTACACCAACCTCGTGAAGGTTGCTCCAGCGTTTCGGAGTCCGAAAGGCATCCTTATGAAGCAGTATGTTCCGAAGGAGGTTCTGAAACTCGTTTTGTCTTCGTCTTCCTTCGCCATCCATATCTGATGGTACCCTGCATAAGCATCTAGGAAGCTTAGTATCTCACAGCCGGCCGCAGAGTCTACCAGCTGGTCAATTCTAGGCAGTGGGAAATCATCCTTGGGACAAGCTTTATTTAAGTCTGTGAAGTCGATGCACATTCTCCACTTTCCATTGCTTTTTCTTACTAACACAGGGTTGGCCAGCCACTCTGAGTGCATTACTTCGCGTATAACTCCGGCATCGAGCAGTTTTTCTACTTCAGCCTTCGCTGCTTCTTCTCTTTCGCTCAAAGCTTTTCTAAGCTTCTGCTTCCTTGGCTTCACTTTGGGGTCCACATTTAGGTTGTGCTGAATGATTTTTCGACTTACTCCTTGCAGGTCCCTGGGAGACCAAGCGAAGACGTCGTCGTTGTCGCGAAGGAACATTACAAGTTGTTGCTGATCCTTTGCCGGAGCCTCTGCTCCTATAGTGACCTTTTTATCTTCTTTTTCATGATTTAGCTGTACTATTCTGGTAGCCCCTTCTGGTGCAGCCTTCGCTGCTTTCCCTATCTTTGGCTGGTTGCGGCTTGCTTCGCGACCCATCGAAGGGTTTGTTATGTTGTGGATATTTCTTCTTCCTGGAGCTATTCCCACTTCTATTCGCCTAGCCACTCGCTGATCTCCCAACACCTTTATGACTCCTTCTGGGCCAGGCATCTTCATGCACAAATATGCGTGGTGTGGTATTGCTCTGAATGTATTAAGGACTCCCCTCCCAAATATCGCATTGTACGGGTAGCCAATGTCCACCACATCGAAGGTAATGCCTTCTGTGCGGAAATTCATCTACTCGCCAAATGACACTGGGATTGTTATTTTTCCCAGAGCGTTGATTGTGTTTCCGCCGAATCCTAGTAAGGGCGATCCAGCTTGCTTTAAGTCACTTCTTCGTAGCCCCATTTTGTCGAAGGCGTCAGCGAAGATAATGTCCGCCGAGCTTCCTCTATCGATCAATATCCTGTGTACTTCATTTCCCGAGATGTTCGTGGTAATGACGAAGGCATCTGTGTGCGGATAGTCTAATACCCTCATATCCTCTTGCGAGAATGTAATGGGAATGTTCAACCATCTTGATTTGATGTACGTTGGTCCCACTCCGACGTGGTTGACCCTTCGCACGTATTCTTTTCGTTATCTCTTGGATTCTGTTTGCTAGTTTGATCCCCCCGAAATGGCCAACGCCACGTTGTACCCATGGTTTATCGTGTTAACTGATTTGCTACTTTCTGGTGGTGCCTCGATTGCGGGTCTTGGCGGTGGCGAAGGTAGGTCACCCTGAATGTTCATTTGCCTAGTTTGATCAAATTGAGATGAAGTTGCAGGTGCATACTGTGGTGCTTGAATTTGCTGCCATTGGTTCAGAAACACCATGTTCCGATTGTGGTTCTGCCACCCTTCACTTTTTTCGAAGCTCGTTGCATGGTGAACTGTCCTTCCGTGATCAGCAAACTGCTTCGCCAAGCTTTCTTTCATAGCCACTACCTGTGGGCACTATTTGGTCCGGTGGCCGGCTCCTTCGCCATGCAGCTCGCGGTAGAAGGTTGCCAGGTCGTGCGGAACTCGTCCTCCTCTGCCTCCGCGGCCTCTTCCCCTGCCCGCTCGGCCTCCTCTATTGGATAAGTTGTAGGCTTCGCATGATCCCTGAATGGCTTGGGGGGGTTGATCTGATTGACTTCTTTTTGGCTTGGATAATCAGAGCCTTCGGGTTTTCTTGGACGGTGCAGTCTGTCTCTATGATTGCCGCCACCTACCTCTTTAGGTGGTGCATGTTGTTTTACTTTGGAGGCCGTTAATTCATTTTTCCTTCGGAGATGATCGAGCTCAGATCTTGAGTATTCTTACATCTTGTTGAGCAGCTCTTGGATGCTTGTGGGTCTTTTTCTGATGAGCTTTCCTGCCAATAGCCCCCCTCTAATGCCCTGTATTGCGGTATCGATAATTGTATCTTCGCTCAACCCCCTCGCCTGACAACGTATGTGTACAAATCGACGCATATAGCTCTGCAAAGTTTCTGTTGGTTGCTGCTTCAGCGCAAAGAGGTTAGTTGCGGTGATGTTGTCTGCCCGGTTCCCCTGGAAGTTGCTGTATAGCGCAATGCGCAGCTGTTCCTATGAATATATGGATCCCAGGGGTAACGCGGAATACCATGACCTTGCTATTCCCTTTATGGCCAATACAAAGGCCTTCGCTAAGGTTATATCGTCCCCTCCGGCAGACTCCACAGCTGCCTCGAAACTCATGATAAATTCTCTAGGGTCTGATTCTCCATCAAACATAACCACTCTGGGCATCTTGAATCCTGGCGGCCATGGCTGATTTTGCAGGTCCATGGCCAGGGGTTACTCCGGATCTCCCGTGGAAGATCTTCGCCGAACTTCCTGCGAAGCTCGTATCAAGTCTCCCGGTGGCGTTGGCCGGCGATACATGCCCTCCGCTTGGTGGAGTATATCGATTTCCTCTTGGATCTTTTCCAATGTTTTTCTTGTTTCGTCTGCCCGCCTGCGGTACTCTGCGGCTTTCTGACTCGCTGCTAGGCCATCCAACATGCGCTTCTTCTGCGCTAGCTGCCTTTCCAACTCTTCGGCTCTAACCTTGCGTTTCTTTCTTCGTTTGTTTCTTCCTCGTGTTCAAACTCAGCGAAGTCGTCGAGTTCCTCCCATTCTTCATTTCGCCCCCTTTCGCCTTCTTTTTCTGGAAGATCGAAGCGAGTGCGATCTATTGGTTCCATGACCGGCATTTGCTCCGTGCCAATCCGGAGTGCTTCGTCCTGTCGGCCATCGCCAGGTTGTTGTGGTCCTATGTCAACTTCGCAATGCCGCTCTTGTCCGGCCGAAGCCCCCCCGGCTGAAGCATTACTTGATCCTAGTACGGCCGGAGTGGATCTGTCGGCCGAAGGCCCGACCGCGGCTGGGGGTTCTAGTAACGCCTTCGCTGTTCCGGGTGGCTTCGATTTCTTCTTGGGTGGCATGCCTTCGTGGGTTCGATTCCACGGACGGCGCCAACTGTTGGGATCGAAGTCCCAAACAAGGTGGGCCTTCGGATGCGGAGATATCGAAGGTCCCTCAAAGTGACAAGTGCCAGAGGTGAAACAGTTTTTTGATTACCCCTTACGGTTACACTGTGGCTCTATTTATAGCCCGTACCCGGTGACCATAGGTTCCATTTACATATCGTACCCCCCTAACCTGCTACATTCCCGGAATATTCAGGGGTATTATGGTACAAATGAGCATGATCGCATAATTACAACAGTACCCAGGATGACCGTAGTCGGGCCCATTGTGTCGAGCTGGGTCATCTCTTCAAAGGGCGCCGAAGCCTTCTTCGCCCGGGCGCACGCCGGGCAGCCCTCGCCTCCCGGCGAAGGTCAGCTCACACCTTCGCTGCTCCAAAAGATGCGGGATGCGAACCAGGGCTTCGCTCGCCAGTCAAAGGTCTTGAGCCTTCGTCTTCGCCGGTTCGGGAACTTGAAGATGCGAGGGCGCCTGCACCACTCGACCAACTTCGCTCCATGATTTCCGCGGCTGACAGACGAACTCCTACAACAGAAGCACGATAGCTATCACACAGCATCTCCAGTAGACTTCGCGGTTCCCTTTGAGTTAGGGGTGGCAGGAGATGTTCCCCAACAATACTAAATAGCAAAAAAACAATTATCATATCGCCCATTTAGCAAGCGAGATCTTGGTCTCTTTGGTTATTTAATGCATTGAGCGTTAGGCTCATAAGTTCTTGTCCGTTCAACATGCATGATTTTATTCTCACTCATTGAACGTGTGACGGTAGTGTACGTATGCAATTTTTTTAAACGGACATGCATTCTTCAAAATATTAAAAAATATATTAAAAAAATTTCTGGAGGCCTCTACATTGCCAGACAGGATAGGTGAGCAGGGGCAGAATGAGTAGGTGAGCAGGGGAGAACAAGTCGAGCGGAGAGCCGAGCCGAGAATGGAAACCTGATCAAGCCGCGTGGGCCCTGCTCTCGGTCACGTGCCCCCTTCAACTCACCATCTCCTCTCCCAAAGCCACAAGCCCTAGCATCCGTTCGTACCAGAAATCCAAAAGATTGGGGGAAGCCGGGAAGGACGAGTTTGACCGGAATCGTTGAAGGTATACGCAATTTTCTTGTCTCATTTTCTCTGTTCACGGGAGAAATTATTATGCGTTCTTTCTGCGCAATTCTCCGGGGTTAGAAAGGAAAGTCTCTTCCTTTCTTCGCGATTAATCCTCTTTGTTTATTGGTTTGGGGGTTGCTTGAGGAATCAAATGTGTAGTCGCGCGCTTCATGCCCCAATTTTTCTAGTTTTATGATAGTTTTGCGTTTCTTCTTTTCTTCGTCTCCTATGTTCTGGAGACAGTAAGAGCGAAAGGGTAACATGGCGCTGCAAACTATTGTCGATGCTGAATACTGTAGTAGGAGCCATCAGAATGGTTGAACCTGACCTCATGAGCACACTCTTCTGTGCAATGCATTAGGCTTAGGCGTGTTATGCTTGAACAATTGAGATTCTAGACGGAGAGAATCTACCAATATCAACTATTTGAATCCTCCAAAACAAACGCAACAGCTTGCTGGAGAAACTTCAAGCATACAAGAGGAACAGATGTTAACAGAATACTGTTTGTTTGTTCTCTTATAAGAGGATCACAGATTCACAGTAGAATATCTGTAACTACCATTTTCTATCAAATTAATTGAACTCATGAACCATATGAATGTCTCTGCTTTTTCATTCATGGAAAGAAAGTTGTGATTCTGAATTTGTGCTTTGCTACACAGGCTAAGCATGCTTTGAAGTATGGATTGTTTTAAAGAAGTTACTCAGGAAGGCTCTGAAACCAATCAGCACAATGTGGGGTGCTCCATATGTCTACATGCATTTTCTGATCTGTCACATGTTCCTGCAGTCACTTTTATGTGTCTCTTGAAGCACTGCTACGTTTATGGTATGCCTGCAAACAAATTCCATATTTCTGGGACTTCCACATTTATTCATATGTTGGAATCTCAGTTGCAACTAGTTTGTTTCACTGTAAATTCTCATAGCAGATCTTCTAAAAGAACTTGTGACAGGAGATAATCATCCCATTTCATTGATAACTACTGTTTTGTCCTTATTAGTGCCTATGAAATCTGTAACTATGGGATGAGTTAAACTTTTTATCATCACAATATGGTTTCAAATTTGACTTATGGCACACACAGGCTCTTGAACTACTTGCGTTTTCAAACATTTTGTGCGTATGCACAAATGATTTTTTTTAGTTCTCTCGTCTCTACAGTTTAAATACTTCAGTGTCAATATAATCCTTGATCTTCTAGTTTATGTACCTTTTTTCTATGCTATGGTTATACTGATCCATAAAACTGAGGCTCTGACCTTTTATAACGTATTCAGGTACCCACAAAGCATCCTCAAAGTTCCGGATTGGTCAACAGCTGGTAAAAATGGCACTGCATAATGCTCCTCAGCCAGGCCCATTCACCTATGTTGTTCAATGCATGTACATCGCACCTTTGCTGGGGAAAACTTATGCTGAAGGGTTCAGCCATATGTTGACATCTTCATTAAGGCATTTGAAATCTGTGGAATATGTACAGAAAGATTTCTTTGAGGCAAAGCATCTTGCTGCACGACTTGTTCTTGATATCCTTGCTTCTGTTGTACCCCATGAGAACCGTATACTAGTAAAGCTTCTTGAGACATTTGATGTTCAATTGAGAGACATGGCTCACGCTTTGTATGGTTCAGAGTTGGATGACGAAGATCTAGTGAAAGCAAGAGAACATCTCAAACAATATGTAAAATGCTTTATGGAATCAGAATCCTATGTGGCTGCTGTGGCTATGATAACACGTTTTTCCATCCAGTGTTGTGATGAGTCTTTTCTCATAAAATTGATTGAAAGTAATCAATTCGAGGTAGCAGAGGAGTGTGCAACTTTCATGGGCAAGGAAATGATATGTTTCATCATTGAAAAGTATCTAAATATGAAAATGCTAAAGAGTGCAAACAAGTTGGTGAAAGAACATGACCTTACAGAAGAGTTCCCAGATGTTAACTTTTTGTATAAAGAGAGGTGACTGTCCTGTTACTTAGTTTAAAGTCCTTAGTGATGTGTTGTTTACCATTCTTTTATAACCGTGAAAACTTTTTCGTTGGCAGTTTAGTGAAGAAGTTGGCAGAAAAAGGGTGCTGGGATATTGCAGAAGTTCGAGCGAAGAAGGAAACAAAACTCATGGAATTCCTGGTAATATGCATCCACATTGGCAGAATCAACATTATGGTTATGTTTAATTTTTCTAGATGTACCAGACAACAAATGTATTTCCTTCAATAGAACGACAGGTTCATCTCATATAAGGCACGTGAATCTATATGCCCTTACTTCTTTTATTCATATGAAGTGGCTAGGAGAATGAATCTTTTTCTATTATGCATTGGGCATATATGATAGTTTTTAGGAATCCTATCCCTATCTACTGTATAACGACTATATTACTTGCTTACAGTCCTTGTGAGTCATAAAAGAAAAATAATTTAGCACATCTTCTGGTGTAGGTATATTTAGCCATGGAAGCTGGTTATATGGAGAAGGTTGATGAGCTTTGCCAGCGATATTCTCTAGAAGGTTATGTCGATTCTTTGGGTAAGCTAACGCCCATCGTGTTAGTGTTCTGTCGTTAAGTTACAGAGTTATATTCTGTTTATTTACTAGTCATTTCTCGTTACAGTGATAAACAGGTAGCTTATGCTATAGGACCACTCCTTTATGCTTGCATTACCTGTTAAAGTCCACTCAACTCACATCTCATTAGGACATCCACCAGAATGATCAAGTTAAATGACTTTCTGGTTGAATTTCAGAATTCGGGTTGTCTAATGAAATCCAACTGCAAAGAAATTTATCATGGAGATGGTTACTGCATATATCCGGCTTGTTAACAGTTCACAGGAATCAAGGGCTAATTGACACTTGACACTGCTTTTACATTATCTGGCGAGGTTGATTCGTAGATGACTTAGCAACAGAAACCTGGCAATACACACTGACTATTTGATTAATCTTAACTAGTTTTAATAGCTGTATAAAAGTACAAAAATTTTTTTAGAAATTTTATTGCTACAAGAAATGACGAAACAGCACCAATCTTGGAAGAGTAGAGAAAATGCAAGCTGATGGGGTGGGTACAAAGTTACCATACATGTTACTGAAAGGAGGTCGATGAATTTTATTCATCTTATTTGTTTTTGGATAATACAAGTTGATGAATCCCATCAGGACTCTCTGGCTCATGAATGAATGGGATAGTGTGAGGTGGGAATGGAGTCATTGATTCTGTTGATCTAACATTCAAACGCTAATTTGTTTAATGCATTTTTCTTGGCATTCCCTTGTGTAGTCTCACCCTACTTTATTTGACCTGATATGAGTAGCACATTTAGAAAATGTTAGCGTGTTTTACTAGTACTGGCTTTGTTCCAGTAATTTCATTTCTATTCATGATGTATATTAATTATGTATGTGGCAGTTCGAGAGGAGATCTTTTGTGGATCTGAGTACTTAGATCTGAAGACATTGGGTTCAGAAGAAATTGTCTGGGTTGATGAGATCGATGGACTGCTTAATGCGACAAGTTATATTGAAGGTTGTAAAATTATTGGCATGGATTGCGAGTGGAAACCTAATTTTGAGAAAAATATCAAACCTAATAAGGTAAGTAAAATCTTAATTTGAATTGGTGTAAATGTCCACGTTTGCTTACTTCTGCTATAATTATAATCCCTTTTCTAATTTATTGTAAGCTTAGGGTGTGATGTTATAGATAAGTGGTATGGGCTGTATGTTTGAATAAAAATACCAACTTACTGTTTTTGCTCAAAAGGTATGGCTGATTAAAATAGGCTAAATGATTGATTTGGGTGTATTATATGAATATGTAGGCGGTTTAGTCGTTGTTCACTTCTCCATATCATTTGTTGTGTTGTAGTTGATCATGTGTCTGTGGGTGCTAATTATTTCAAACCTTTACTCTTTTGAAACCACTATTTTATCATTAGGTTTCCATGATATTTTTATGCCCCCTGCCAGAAGTTTTCCATTCTTATATATTTGCATATCAGTTCTTCTGTTGGCTGATTTCAGCTCTGTTGTCAGGTCTCAATAATACAAATTGCATCAGATAAGAAAGCCTTCATCTTTGATCTGATTAAGCTGTATGAAGATGATCCAAAAGCATTGGACAGCTGCTTCATGCGAATTATGTGTTCTTCTAATATACTAAAGCTGGGTATATTATATTTAGTCCTCTTTCCCATGTGCTACCTTTTCTTTTAAAAAATGAGCTTTTCCTTCTTGTGCATTTTTTAGACAAGGAGTAACCTACCTTTTTCCCATTGCAAACCAAAGGCTATGATGTTCAATGCGATCTGCATCAACTAGCACAGTCATATGGGCAATTGGAATGTTTCCAGTCCTACGATATGTTGCTTGATATCCAGAAGCTGTTCGAAGGAGCTACTGGTGGTCTCTCTGGATTGTCAAAGGTATGCAATCATCATGGAACAAAATCAACAAATATGTCACGCTTGACTGTCATCCGCCTACTTTTGACATTTCCTAGTTAAGTAGAGCTTATGACATTTTCTCTAGCACTCCCATGTTTATGTATTCCAAATGCTGTCAGAAAATATTAGGAGCTGGTCTGAACAAGGCACGGCGGAATAGCAACTGGGAGCTGCGGCCACTCAGCCAGAATCAGGTCTGTTATCCTTGTTCAACTTTTCTTGCTCTTGAAAGCAGTTCTGCAGAATTCTTATGGGAGTTAGAAACCCATTCGTTGGTACGACTGATCAATTTCTCATTATTTGGACACAGTTAGGTTTATATTAGTCCTTAATGCACATTCACAAAGTTTTCCTCAAGATGTCTTAAGGTACTATTTTAGTATTTTTTAGGCTTTCTTATTTGGTTTTACATGAAGAGATGAAAAGTATGGTTTAAACCTATAACTGTGAGACAGTGCAACTTGAGACAGTACATTCAATAAGCTACATAAGCTTTTTGCTGGAAACACAGATAAGCTTGTCAGGTACTACCTTTTTAACAAACCACACACTGACACTCTTGGGTTGTCTTGCCTTATTATCATGTGCAATTAATATTTTCTGTTTGATCTTAAGTTATGCTTATCCCGTGAGAAGCATTAGTCTAAAATTGCAAAACTGTAAGTATTTGGTAAGATGTCCTGTTGTTAAGTTCCATTGCTAAAAATAGAAGTTCCGGATGCTTCTGTTTTGTAGAAAGAGTATGCTGCTCTTGATGCTGTGGTCCTTATACATATATTCCATGAACATGTCGGGAGGCAACCTCAGTTTGGTGTCTCTGAGGGATGCAAAGTGGAATGGAAGTCTCACATTGTAAGTTCTCAGTCTAAACAGCTGACGATAATAATTCCGCTGTTTTATGTGATACTCCTGGGCATCAAGTGATACATTTATCTCTCTCTCACAGGTTTCCCGAGTGAATAGCGGGCGTAGGCTATTGTGTTTCTAGAATAGGTTTGCATAAGTTGCGTAGGCTATTACCATAACTCCGTAAGGAACCTAACTGTTCTTAACCTTTCACAGTTCTCGGACATCATAGCTGATCTCAGAAGCTAGTGCTGCTACTTGTTACCCGTGTAAATATTACTAGTTTACTACCTGCTTCAGACTTTCTTTCCTGCTGTGTCACATTCAGGTTGATTACAATCGGTACCAGTTGAAATTTCAACCCTTTTGTTGCCCACGAAGCATGACAAGAAGTTTCATGAACGTTTACTTCTTTTTGCGTTGTCTTCCCTTAATTCCCAGTGAAGGTTCCTTCTATTCATCGAATTAAGCTATTTCTTGTCACAGAGAACCTTACCACATCTGAACATAGTCCTGTACGTTCTGTGCTGAAGACTGGGGAAATAAAGTTCGACAATTGTTTTCACTCTATTTTCAACCTGTTTGAATTACAGAAACTTAATTTGACAGTGACACAAATTCACGATGCGATCTCGCTCTTCAAATTTATGCGTACAAAAGAGCTGTTTGGCAGTTTTCCACCAAAGAGCTGCTAGTTTGGATGAATCTGAGCACCTGAGTTTCTCCAAAAGGAAAGTGATCTCAGCTTACAAAGCTAGGATTTCTTAATTAGAGGAGACAGAGACGGAGACAGTAGGATTTCATAACCCTACTGTCTCCTTTCATCCATCGTGGCATTACCAGTACCAGCAATTTATAAGATGCGGAAAGGTGGAGCATTTGGGAATCATTAGAAAGGAGAGGTCGTTATTATTTCTTTCCCATCTTTCCGCGATGGGAAATGTGCAAGAGTGCAGATGTGAAAACGAAATTGCTTCTTATCCTCTCGCCTCTTGGCGGGGACCACGCTTCCCCATCTTTGCATCCAAGAATCAAATTTGTTGTTGTTGCCTGTTGCAATCTTGCTTACTGAGATTGGATTCACTTCGTTTTGTTCCTCCGCGCCTGTTTGGAAGAGCGAGATTGCCTAGTAATCTTTAGATTTGAACTAAGATCAAATGTTTATTTCCAAACGGATCCTAAATGACATAAAACGCATCCTAATGCGTAAATGTGCAAGAGTGCAGATGTGAAAACGAAATTGCTTCTTATCCTCTCGCCTCTTGGCGGGGATCGTGGAAGAAAGAAAAGCCAGAAAAGGAAATATCCATCTATCGGCGCCGTGGTCCCCGGGACCCATCTCTACCGCCCACTTGATTCCACTTCGTGCCAGCGAACGGTCCCTGATCCACCGCGTCACCGGTTAGCGGCGAGCGGCGACCAGACATCGCCGTGGGCCCGGCCGATGAGACCATCAGCTTAAGAAAGCAAATTTATAGATTTTTATTTAGAAAAATCCTTATGAGACATTATCTATACTATTTATCCTGTAATCTAATGACTACGCTAAAAAAGAAAGAGAGGAAGTGAATACATATCATTACATGAGACAAAATTTTTCATAGGACATGATTCTATACATTTTGCTTCCCCAGCCTACCACCTACCATTAGATCATCATGACCCATATGGTAGTGGCACGGTTAGGAATTAATTCAGTCGGAGTGTTGTTTTGGATTTTGTGTGATTCATTGTTTCAAATTTGGTTATAAATTATTTTTTATGTATTAAGTTTGAATATTTAAATAATATAGATAGATTTATCTAAAAAATATTTTTATAATAACATATTTTACTATATCTTATTAACATATTAAAAATATTACTAATCAAACTTGTATTTTACAAACGTATCATATCGAAACGACACTTATTTCGGAGACCACCGTTGTACACGCCTCCTGCCACACAAAGACACAGGTCGTGGAGGCTCAGTGGGTCACTGCCCACTCGGGCCCACCGTCAGCCACGGTGGCCACACGTGCACGCCGGCGAGGCATCCAGCCCACAAACACTTTGGGCCCGCAGGCCAGTGACTGGTGGCATTCCGGCTCGGGCCCAGCCGGACGGGCACGTTCCTCTCGCCTCCGACGAAGAGGAGGGAGAAAAAAGAGAACGGAGCGCAGGCGCGAGGATGTCTTGACGACGGAAACGAAGCAGCGAGGGAGAGGGCGAGAGGCGAAGCGAGCTTACAAATACCACGCCCCCAACGCCCTCCCCTCCCGCCTCAGATCCCAAACCCTAACCCTAGCCGGCCGCCGGCGGCCAACGCGATCGGGTGCCGACCGACGCGGTGGGTGCGTGCTTCTCTACGTGAGGTGGAGGGGAGCCCCATACCCTAGTTGTAGCGCCGTGCGGCCGAGTTGCAGATCGGGGAGGGGAGCTCGGCGAGCGAGATGCCCGGGGACCTCGCGACCTCGCCGGTGCCGCCGTCCGCGTCCTCGTCGCAGCACCACCACAACGGCGCCACCTCCGCCCGCGGCCTTTTGTGCCACGCCGTCGCGGGCGCCTCCGCCGGTAACTTGACGCTGCGCTGGGGTTCTAACCATTTCGGCCTAGTGGTTTGTTCCGTTTAGGGGATTGTGTCTGAAATGTTGAATTTGGTTCGGGGATCGGGCGCAGGTGTGGTGGCGGCGACATTCGTGTGCCCGCTAGATGTCATCAAGACGAGGTTCCAAGTGCACGGCTGGCCCAAGCTCGCCACAGGCACAATAGGAGGTGAGCAATTTCCTTGGAGGAATTCTTGTGAATTTTGCTTCAACTCGTTGCTCTTTAGTTAGAACAGCACATGATCCTGTTGGGAACGGCGAGTTATAGATGAGTTATGCTGACTGCTGAGGATGCAGGAGAACTGTCGCAGGGGTGCATACACTAGTGAGAACGGAGACTGTCTGCATGAGGGAGGGAGATATCATGTAGTTAACCAGTATGAGTTATGTGCTTTGGTTCACTTTGCGATGTCTCATGGACCATTTGAGATTCATGGAGGTTAAAGATAATATGTTTAGTAACGGAAGACAGCTTTGTTTAAGTTTGACCATTCAAGAATCTTTTGATAACGGAAGATCTGCTTTTAGATGTCCTAACGGTTGGAATCGCTTGTTTGGACGGATATGTTATCCATAGCCTTCCTTTTGGTTGGTTGTGTAACGATTGGCCTTCCTATTGGTTGGTTGTATGTAACGATCGCTTGTGAGCCCTTCATGGATGTAATTTATCAGTGTTTGCATGCATAAGGGACACGAGAGGCATCAAGTGTATTGAACTGGCACTGTTGTGAATTTACAAAACCTTGCTTGTTGAGAGTGAAAAAGCATGCAGATATGCACTAATAGTAGTTGCACGAATTCATTCATGCACGTGAAAAACTCGGCAAATAGACAAATTTGAAGAATACACACTAGACTTTTAAGTGTATGTGCCTATTCTTTGTTTTAGATGCTGAATGTGTCTTGTTTATATGCAGACATGCAGTTAGTTCTATAGTTTCCAAGCCTAGTGTTTCTGAGATTGTAGATTGAATCGTGCTGAGCTTAGATTACCTATAACTTATGCCCAGCATGCATACCACAAATGCAAAAATGTTTTAACTGCAAGAATGCAGACATGGATGCTAGAGCACAAGTATAACTAGGCTGGAGCTGATCTCATAGATCTATACACATGGGAAATGTCTTGGTTTAATGGTTTATGTGCTTTTTCATTGCTTATTACTGTTAAATTTGCATCTTTGGAACTAAAATTGTGATGCTTAGAACATTATTATCTGCATACTTCTGTTTTAGTCTGAAAACTCTTTTATTGTATCAATATATGCTTCTTGCTTACATATTAAAATGGCTTAGAAAAGCTAAGGTTTATTATATGAGTTATCTGTTCTATCATTACTAGGTAGTGTAATTATTGGGAGCTTACAACAGATTGCTCAACGGGAAGGTTTTCGGGGAATGTATCGCGGCCTTTCTCCGACTGTTCTGGCACTCTTGCCTAACTGGGCAGTGAGTATTTACCCCTATATCTGCAGATCTACTTATAGTATTTAGAGATAGTAATTACACCTCAAGTTGTTCTGCGTGCATGTGTATGTGGACCAACTATTACACATGTACCACGAACATCAAATGGCTATATTCACGGGCTTACAATTTCTTTATGAATGCGCAGGTCTACTTTACTGTGTATGAGCAGCTTAAAAGCTTGCTTTCTCCTGATGGTTAGTGCTTTGCCTTTCTATGACTGGTTGGCCCGCATAGGTTTTGAGTGGTATCGTGCATTGATATTTGCAGATGGAAGTCATCAACTCTCTTTAGGGGCAAATGTTATTGCTGCTTCAGGTGCTGGAGCTGCAACTAGTATTGCAACAAATCCACTTTGGGTTGTCAAGACAAGATTTCAGGTATACTGACTCGAGACAATTTAATTGCTAGTAGTCTTTCATTATTCCTAGTTTGCATTAAGGCATACACACATGCATGCCAAACCTGAAAGCAGTAAATATGTCTTGCCAATTCAAGACCAAATCTAATAGTGTACTCACGTGTTGCACCTAGTGGCATCTATACTTGCATGCCACAAGCTCTTATACCATTCTTGCATACTGGTTCATAAAAGTAGTGATTCCAAGATGATATATGAAATCCTGTCAATACATCAACATGTTCCTTTTTATAGACCCAAGGAATAAGAGCTGGGGTAATTCCATACAAAGGGACACTTGCTGCCTTGAGAAGAATAGCACATGAGGAAGGCATCCGTGGACTATACAGGTAGCTTCCCATGAAAATCTACTTTTGCAAATAAATAATACTTACTGTTTCATGATTCTATGTTTTGATATAATTGCTGATATTTTCTTTCCAAAAGTGGTCTCGTCCCTGCCTTGGCTGGTATCAGTCATGTTGCCATTCAGTTCCCTGCATACGAGAAGATCAAAGCTTACCTGGCTGAGCGAGGTATTACTCTTAATCCATTTTCTTCCACACACACACTTTTATAGGCATGCACATAATTGCTACATAGTAGAGACCAGATTGAGTGCCTTGTTTCTGCACCAATGACTGTATGATGCTTTAACAGATAATACTACTGTTGAAGCATTGAGTCTTGGTGATGTTGCTGTTGCATCGTCTCTGGCAAAAGTAGCTGCATCAACGTTGACGTATCCTCATGAGGTACTAAGCCTGTCCTCTGCAATTATGATTTACTCAAGTTAATGAATACACTGATCCAAGGCAGAACAATGTGCTATTTACTTTATTCGCCTGCTGTTATATCTTAGATTTCATCATTCTGTTAATCATACAGGTTGTTCGTTCAAGGCTACAAGACCAGGGAGCACACTCGGAGATGAGATACAAAGGTGTTATAGACTGCATCAGAAAGCTTTATCACAGAGAGGGTGTGGCTGGCTTCTACCGAGGATGCGCCACAAATCTCTTGCGTACAACCCCCGCTGCAGTAATAACTTTCACTAGTTTTGAGATGATCCACAGGTTCCTTCTTGATCTGTTCCCTCCTGAACCCGAACCGCACATCCAGCCGCTGAAACATTGACCATACAACTCCTGTACCCAATCCATGTTTCCAGTGGAGATTAGGGACCCGGTAACCATCCAGCAATGCCGTTTACCAAGTCAGACGACCAGACGACTCTTGTAAAAGAGAGATTTTTTCTTCGGATATGCAATTGGTAGCTGCCACCTAAAGGTCTAAAGCATAGTGTAGGCAGGTATTAGCCTTTGTGTATGTAATAGATTCGGTAGCATGCATTTTGGAAGGTATATGTGGTAATATATGGTAATGGTGGGTGCGTTGTCCGATGTCGATGATGATGAAAAGAAAAGAATTTTATGTGGTTGAATCAATAATTGCTATATTCTTTGTCAATCTTTATATATCGCGGTGATTTGCCAGAGTTTTTGCTAGATTTGGTGGTGGCCTGTCTGACTGCTAATTATTGGTTCGTGTGAATGAGCTGTTGTTGAAATTTGCAGGATCACAGGCTCAGGTTTAAGTTATATTTTATTGGGCAAAGGTTTAAATCGGCAGAACATGTTCCCGGTAACCGAGTTGTGCCATTCCTTCTGTTTGGGCTGCACAATTCTTAGGGGAGGCTGTCGTGCAACCCGCTAACAGCTCCACTAGCTGCTGCGAGCGTGGGGAGCAAGCTGGCAGGCATTCTCTCTTCTCTCTGCACAAGCTCCCGTTGCATTAATATATTTTGTGTGGAGAGAACAGAGAATTTTGCCGGATGGGCACCTAGATCAGATATGACATCCAAACATGCTAGGCCATCCAATCCCAGCTAATTTCTTAATCCCGGATTTGCAGCGCCTGTGTCAATGGCATGTGTGTCTTGAGCCGACATGTCATAGATATAGATGGTAATAAATACATGATTACAGATTTTAGTAGGGTTATTCTAATTTAGTGTGATAGATGACCACAAGTCATTAACACAGATGATAATAAATATAGGTACGGATTTTAGCACGGCTATCTTAATTTAGTGTGACAGGGACATGGCGGACTTGTATTGATGCAGGGTGACACCTCCATAATTTTTTATAGTAAAAATTCACATATAACATACTAGAATCAACTCACACTCTTCCTTAGAAAAGTACAAGAAAGAATCTACTCACACTCATTCCCTCATTCACAATCCACTAGCCCATTGATCTAATTACAGTGAGAGCATCTATCAGTCGTTCTTGATACTGTTTCTTGTACATATTTGGATGTAAATCATTTTTGTATGGGCTATAAGCTAATCTCTACTGTATAAAATACGAGTTATTTCTCACGTCATATCGTCTCCTTACTTTCCTTTCATCTAATAAAAATCTCTAAGATTTAAATAATTTATTCACTTTTACTATTATCCTCATCCTTCAGTCTTACCTATCCTCATCCTTCAATCTTACTGTCTCATTACTAGTTACGGATATGAGTCCTATTTTACCAATAAAAATAAATAAAAAAATTATGCAAAAAATTAGTAGATAATCTAATCATCTTTTTTGGATCCTATCTAAAATCAAACTATGGCATCACTCGTGATGTATTCGTTTGGCGACGTTCTCATGATGCATCCACATCTCTATACTTTGAGTTTATGTTTAATATTACCACATCTAATATTTATGTTTCTGTTATAACACACGAACACTTAGCAAGTCTCTTTAAAAAGAGTGATAGAGAGCCGGAAGTGAACCCTGCAAATTTGAGATATGTCTAAAAAAAAAGGGTATATGAAAATTTTAAACACTAATTTAATATAGGGAAAAATTATAAAAATATCATCGCAAAAGAGCGCTTGTTACTAAATACCATCACAAAGTTGCTGAGTTGCTAAATACTATCGCAAACGCGAAAAACTCTAAAAAATAACATCGCCGACGTTAAAACGCCATGAGCAGTAATCAACAGCTCCAATTTCAAAATAGTGGTCTTCTATTACTCCAAAAATCTTAGAACTTTTTGTATATGTTCCATAATCCATGTGCAATCTATTTTAATTGAATTCACCCAAAAAGCCTATGTATAATTTAAACTAAAATTCTCAAAAATAGCTACTTTTATAACTTCTAACAATTATTAGGGTCTCAAATAAATTCCAAACAATCTGGGACAATTTACTAATATTCTTATTATATGATGGAATAATTTCTAAAATTATTTCCTTCATTAGGTTATTTCTCAGATTTTTTGGAATTTATTTGAGACTCTAATATAAAAGTCATCTTTTTTGGAGAATTTTACTTTAAATTATACATAGGATTTTTGGATGAATTTAATTAAAATGGGTTTCACATGGATTATGGAATAAATAAAAAAATTCTAAGATTTTTGGAGTAAGAGAAGATCACTATTTTAAAATTAGAGCTGCTGAGTACTGTTCATGGCGTTTTAACGCTGGCGATGGTATTTTTCAAAGTTTTTCGCGTATGTGATGGTATTTAGAAATTCAGCAACTTTGCGATTGTATTTAGCAACAAACGCTCTTTTGCGATGGTATTTTTATAATTTTTCCTATAATATATATTCAAGAAACGGGTACGTGAAATTTTTATCGGGCTATCTCAGACTGTGTTTGCACCTCATCACAAGAATTCGGGCTCATTGAGATTTGGTAACACATGGGCTGTGCAGGATTTAAATTGAGGAGAATTGTACAACATGCCAAATTGTTCCGTTACTATGATATTGTCACAATATTTCATATTTGTTACTGCTTTGAAATGGACATCCACACCACTGCTTAGGCCAACTCATGTAGGGGTCCGCATTGCTCATACCCAACCTAGCACAACTGGTGAGCGGGCAACTGTCACTAGACATGTAGATCCGAATTTGCTATTTAAGGAGGCCATATGTCTCTGTGTAGGTGACATCTTCTGTTGATAGATTCACGCTGTGTTTCTTTGGGCCTCGGCTTGTGGTCACTCTATTCTCGCGGTGGAACTATGAGAAAATGGTCATCCTAGAACATACTCTCACAGTACCGTGGTAAGAAAATGGTCACCGATTCCTCGGTAAGTTAGGCATGTTTTCTAAGTTGCAATGAGATCAATCCATTTTTCAGGACATTACGCCAGGTCCACCACAGCAGTTGCTACTGATGCCTAGTTAAGGTGTAGGTACTTCTTGCACAAGGGGATTAGCCTGTTCATTTAGGGCACTTGGGAAGCCCCTCAATTACTACTACACGCTCGATATATCGCGGAATCATCTGATACACCCATAAATTGTGATAAGCATATAGGATGCGTGTAACTCCTCTTGTTGGGGCTTAAAAATTACATGAGAAATTCACATCCATATTCAGATCCTGAGAATTGGGTCTAGATCATCACGATTCCCCGAAAGTTTACAAAACGATCCACTCATCCTCATCCAGACACCTACTAGATAATTGCACTATTTGGAGCTATACGGGCTGAATTTGTTGATTGTATGTACGGATCTTAAGGGTGCTCAAGTTGAGGGTGGTGTTGCAATGCTGGAGAAGCTGGACTTTGGTGAGGGAACGTGACCAGGATTAATGTTTGGGGAGGAACCATTGGCAGCACTAGCTTTGATATGAGTCCTCTGCTTTTTCTCTGTTTTCTTTTCTTTTCTTTTCTTTGCAATGCAGTTTCTGTACAAAACGCTCTATTCTGTACACTGCCTATATATGCAAAAGGTTCCATGCGCTGTATGTTTCCCTTCTTGAGTCTAACATCCAGCTGTTGCCTTTTGTTGTAACCATGCTGTCAAGTGATGTGTAGTTGTAATTTGCTACATACCCATGGTTTTACTGTTCCAGCTATTTCTTCTCAACAAGAAGTATCTGTTCAATCATTCGGGCATAAAAACTTTTTAGACCTAGTACGACTAATGAAGGTCTGTTGGCCAAGTATCTATCTATCTTTCACTGGCGTTAATAATGTCAGTTTTGAGGTGACTTAAATCTTCCTAACCATGAAAGTGGTTATGTAAGAATTATGGAGTAGTAATGATCACTACCAAAAAACAGTAACATCGAAAGTAAACAGAGTGTTACAGATAGTTTTCTAAGATCTATCACTGATAAAGTACCCAGAGACGGTTGTTAAAACAGACGTGTCTGTAACATGACTGACCGTCTTAATGTGCCAAAAGCCACGTATGTTTTTCGATACAGACCGTCTCTGATAAGACACATACAGACATTAAGAACCGTCTTTGTCTCTAGAGTAAATATTTTATGAATTTCTAAATACCATCAAATGAAAAAAAAATATACAAAAATTATAGCTCTTGAAGAGATCTATAACTTTACAGTTTATAACATTTTTATTTGAACTCATTTTTTTAAACTCATTTAGATGCCCAAATAATTATATAAAGTTTTAGACAACAATGGTCAAAAGGATAAAATATCATATTACTATCAACAATGGTGTATATGTGAGATAGTAAGGAAGCTACGTGTGAGACTGGATATCCCATATTTGACACCCATAAATCACATGCGCACGTATTTCGAATGAAAATTCGCGTGACTTGTGATAACTTGGCCTAGGTGCGAAAAGATTTTTATTTTTCCTATGTCTAAAATTCTATTTTTCTAAAAATAATGTCACAATCGGACGTTAAGAAAAAACATCTGTGACACTTCATACACACATACGGTTTTTAGTAAAATCCGTATGTGTATAACTATGCTACAGACGGAGTATTACCTGTTTATAATAAGCTCGATATCACACGTATTTTTACAGAGATAGAACTCTAACTCATCTACGATAGAGTTTAACATCTGTGTATAGGGTTTGTTGTATGCCATGTTCTGGACTGAGGCCGAACATGTGAAACCTGGGTGTGCCAAACGTGGTGTTGTTCATACGTGGAATTTAAATTTAAACATTCACTATATCTGGTGTGGTCCTACAGTTTGCGCTGTCTTTAGCTAAGTGTGTAATTTTTTTATATGTTAGGAATATATCCATTATTATCTTGACTCATACTTAAACAATCCCAAGTAAAACTTCTAAATAAAGCATATGAAAGAGAATAACTCAGCGCTTATCCCATTGACACATAAGCGCTTATCTTTCCGTTTATGCATAAACGTAAAAGTGCATGGTGCTTGCAGCTTCAGTAGCACGTAGGGAAAAAGACCATCGGCCAGCTGACCGTTCTAACAAGAAAAAGTACATGCAAATCACACGAAATATGATATCCGATCATGTCAGTTGGACTATCGATGTTAACTGAAGGTACGCCTCGTGCATATGCCATACAATCACTATATTGTCTAACACATACCAGAGTGGAAGCGCGGATGCAGAGAAGCTACGCAGGGGAGAGCTCATCCACCTCTCTCCCTCTTTTTCTTTCTTTTCCTCATATCTCTTTTTTCTTCTTCCTCTTCCTCATCTATGATAAAAAAAAAAAATATATTAGGGAGAGGTAGGGGGCTCCATTGGCTAGGAAGCAGTGGGGGTGGGGACCCCCAGCCCCTGGACCCACCCGTGAGTGGAAGCGTGCGTCGTGCGAAAAGTTCAAGCTAGATTTATCTCGTTAAACATAACAGTTGGTAAACTCTTGTTGAAAATGTTGGTATATTGTGATAAAGTGGGCACACGAAGAACATAAATCACTACATGAAAAAAGTTATCAGTAATAGATGATAACTGATATTAGTGACGGGTTCTATACCCGTTATTTTTATTGTGTCACTAATGATAGGTCAATAGTGAAGGGTTATGACTGTGATCTGTCACTATTGATGACATTAGTGACAGGTTGTAATCTTGACTCGTCACTAATGACCGATAAATATTTTTCATATTTTTTTACATAAAAAAGTTAAAAATATATATTTTTTCACCCGAACCATTCTAACGTAGACTCATCACATATGCCTCACAAACCATGATTTTTTATATTATTTTCAAGCTTACGTTCCATGAGAATCGAACCCATAATCTCCTACTCGCGCGTGTAGCTACCTTACCACTTTTGCTATCACGTAGTTACAATAGAAATTGGATATTTTATCATTTTAATCTTGTTTGCTGAAGGTCATTAGTGACGCGTCATAACCGTGACCCGTCACTAATGGATTAATTTTACCAAATTTCGTCGAGGGTTATAGTTTGATAGGTGACAAAGAGTGTATTCGGTAAAATGGGTATAACTTTTGCATACAAACTCTGGTTTCGACATTTTTTTTACTCTACAGATATCTAAAAGAAGTTACATCAATTTCTCCCCCACTTAGTCGGGTTCGGAGAATTTTTTGAGACCAAAAACAGCTTGAAAGATTGAGTTCTCACCCCGAAAGTTTCTACACCGTTTTCGAAACACGCGCTTATGTCCATAGCCGCCACACCTTACATTAAACTTGAGTAAAAATATACAATAGTTTCTATTCTAGTGCTGCTCAGGTGAGAAAAAAGAAGAGAAAAATAAAATAAAATAAATATTTATGAATACCGTCATTAATGACTAGAGTTGTTCATTAGTGGCGGGTTAGAAGTTGACCCATCACTAATGATTGATATAGGACGATCCGTCACGAATGAGTGGATCATTAGTGACGGGTCAAGTTGTGATTTGTCACTAATGATTAGTAACGGGTCAAGTTGTGATCTGTCACTAATGACTGACCTAGGACGATCGGTCACTGATGACCTTATCATTAGTGACGGGTCACAAATTGACCCGTCACTAATGACTGATGTAGTACAACCTGTCACTGATGGTCTAGTCATTAGTGACGGGTCACAACTTGACCCGTCACTATTATCATCAGTGACAGGTTATGTTACGACCCGTCACTAATGACTACTCATTAGTGACGGGTCTATACATGGTTTCGATCAGCAGGGACATTAGTGACGTGTCTTTATTGAACCCGTCACTAATAGAACATTAGTGACGCGTATTGAACAATCATCACCAATATGATATTTCCTTTGCTGATTTCTTACATAGTGAATATCATCAAAGTCAGACATGTTTCGAACAAGGTGCATTATAGATCTCAACATGCTTCATGCGAGAAGAAGGCGTCATGTTTGTGGGCGGCCGTGGGAAGAGTTGTGAAATATTAATCAATGTGGACCATATAGACGTCATGGGTGTACCAATTATTCCTATATTTCTTATATATATGCAGGGTTGAGATGGGTCTTTGTCTTCCCTTTGTATAGATAGAGGGGGAGTTGCTAGAAGTTTTATATCATTGTATTCTCTTATGTTTAAAATTAAGTTGTGAACTCAAGGTAACTTAAGGGTGGGAGGGGAAGCAACAACAGCGGTATGACGAGGTAGTGTTAGCAGGTTCAAGACTGGTGACTGATCAAGGAAGAACAAAGATGGTGATGGTGGCGGATCTGGTGGCGAGAAGACGATGAGGACGTTGAAGAAGAAAGCCAGCGGCAGAATGCATTAAAGGTGCGGCAAGGAGATGGTGTTTGAGGAAGGAGCGGTGCCGGCGCAATTGCGGTGGCTTGTGGGTTGCCAGGCTAGGTGCAATGTAGATTGGAAAGTAGCACGAACCTTGGAGTAATCTTAACCATTCATAAGTGATTGGTTTTTCCCATATTTCAGGTGACTGACCCATACTACTTTTTGGGACATACACAATTTTCAAATCTAGCCACACAGATGCAATCGCGAGTAGAGCTATTCGCCTAGTACCTAACAAAGCCGAAGTCATCGGGACGACATCGCACTTGTCATGCATTACAACTTGTTTGTTTCCTGGTTTATTTATTATGTCTTTTGAACTGCACAATGCTATAACTGTTACAGAACACATGGAAGAGTAGACCAGTAATTGGTAAAAGTAAACTGGGTATTTAAGTCCATTCTGGACATCTAGCGGGAAAAGTAAAAAGCCGTTGGGCATGTTGTCACATGGAAGCTTGACGGAAGCGAGGAAGGAAGCAACACTACACCTGCCCCATTTTTCACGGCCTTCTCTACGCCCCTCATTGCACGCACTTTGACTCCTAGGTTTTTCATCGTTGACGTCAATTTTTCTCGGGAGTGAAAATGGATCTTTTGGGCGGACTCTGTTTAAGTCGGTGAAATCCACACACATCCTTCATTGGCTTTTTTCACGATGACATGATTGACCAATTACTCAATTGTACTATTGATATACCTGTATTGTCACTCGTGCTGTTTCTTTGACTTGTAGGTGATAGATCCCACAAACATTTGGTTGATAGTATGTTCACTGTTTTGGAATGACATACCATCATCCTCATCATCTTCTTCTCAATGTCGGGGTTTATAGTCAGAAAGCCGACTTGAGGACTCCGTTCCCAAGTTATTTTCCACCTGTTTAAACATGACATGATAAATAGCCAACTTATGTGTATCTGATTTGTGAATAGGACACCACCTTCTATTCGTGTCTTCCTCTGATGAGGGTTTCTTATCCTTGTTGGGAAAATAACAGGATTTTAAATCCTTATTGCAAGTCATAGCCATAACATTTGGCACCTCAATCTTCTTCTTATTCTTATCGTTATCGGATCTCCTTTTGAGCTTGCACTTGTCGATCGATTTGGAGGTCTCACCCTCCAGGCTAGGCTGAGGCATCTTTTCCCCTTATCGAGAGAACGACTTCACTTGATTGCTTTTGTCACTGTAGCATAGCAGTCGGCCATCTCTAGTAGCTCCTTGAAACTTTAAGGTGGACTCATAGTCATATCTTTAGTTAGCCTCCTGCTCTACATTCCTTGTCTGAAAGCTCAAATTGCTGAAGAGTTAATGATTTCAGAATTGTATTCATGATATTATTGAATCTCTTGCTGAATTGGGATGTAGAGTCTCATCATTCTCCTGGTGAAGACGATGCAAGTTGTCTTCCTTCACTGGACGCTCGTAGGTTCCGTGGAGGTTGGCCAATAAAAGGTCACACAAGTGTGAGGAACCGTCCAAATAATATTCTAATTAATCACCAGGAGGATAATTGTTCATAATCACAACCTCGATGATTAAACAGAATATCATCCCGGTAGTCCCGGCACGTGTTTTGTGACTAAGATCGGAACACATGATTTTCAACAATTAGCATCACAACATGGTTTAAGAAAGAGCAAGTAATTAACATTTATATTACAAGTTTTTAACCTGCAACCATTTTCAACAATTTACAACAAAAGGTAACAACAACTACATAGCGCAAACATAAACCTACAACAAAAGAGAGTGGAGCCACATGCCCTTAGGCTCCACCCCAAAAGCACGACCACCGAGAGTAGGATGCACTACTCTTACTCACCACCCTGAACGGCAGCCATGAAGTAGCCAAACATCAGCTCTTCCTCACCAGCAGCACTGAAAACGCGGGCATGAGTACGAAGGTACTCGCAAGACTTAAACTATATAGAGCACATATACATAGCTCGACTTCAAGGATTATGCATTGAGCCATTAGCAAGGAAAAGCCACATGGTTAAGTTAAACATAAGCGGTAAGCAATCTAGACATATATGTGTGAGCAACTAACTTAACCAACAACAACATAACTCTACCCTGCCATAACTCACTAAATATAAATAACTGGAACCATTATGAACATACATGTAACAAAGACCAACTCAACCATCTCCCACATAACATATCCAACCATCAATCACAAGCGAAAACTCTACGACCGATGCAAATGGATAGAAGCATGCTCATGATCGAGAGCATGGCATTTCAAAACATTTTTACACCTTGCAGGGGGACACTCCTGGACCCACACGACTTGCGGACCATACGGCTTGCATAACCACACAGATCCATACAAGAGGGTACTCATATCAAACTTTCCCAATAAGCCCCGTTCATTTGAAACATGCATCGCTCGGCGCGGTGGTACTAGAACTACTCTCGGAGCAAAATAGTACCACTACAAGCCCGTCTGCTCACACCGTCGATGTTCAGGCCCTAAATGACCACAGCTACAAAGATATTCGGCTCACCTCACCAATAGATCGGCATGTGGTGAGTACGGTAAGTGCTAAAGATGACTACACCGACGATCAGTGCTTAAACAACGCAAGCGACCTATGGTGTCCGGTTTCCTCTCCCGACCTACCCAGGGGAACTCCACATCCGGGCGGGATAAACACCTGCTAGCACCGCCCACGTCTCGTCTCATACTCACCACTCATACAACCATCATCAACAGCCCATCAAGGTTAAAATTATTGTGAACAACAATTAAACCTATAGCTCACGAACGATGGAACATTCCACCGCTCAATTTCTATAGGTGACCTATGCATTGCTAAGCATTTAAGTTGAAATTGTACTTAGATGGCAACATGCTCTCAAGGCTACAAGGATGAGAGTAAACAATATCTCAAGGTAGAGCTAATGCAACCAAAATAGGATCTACCCATTTATATCCGACACTGACTCGCTAAACATGAAATCTACATAAGCATAATTTATAAACTTTAAACTTCATTCAATTGAACAAGGGTGCAATATGTTTAGTTACTTGCCTTGCTGCTCAGGTGGCTGCCTATAATTACCCACACGACACTCGTAGAAATACGGAAGATTGGAGTCGTCTTCGATCACGGTCGCCTCTCGCTCCGGCTCCTTGTTCACTAAAGAAGAGCGCATGCAATGATGAGCATGAGTGTATGAAAAAAATGTATGCCACAATGCTTAACAACATGCTAGAAGTATAAGACATGCGAATCAATGCAATACTAAACGATCTAAACAAAATTTGAAAAATAACAGCCACCCGGAGTATCTGGGTCCAGACCCTCCGGCTGAACCTCTGGAAGAGGCGCTCGGTTACTACCTTTTTGCTTGTCTGACCCGGAGTATCCGGGTGAATCCAGAATATCCGGGTTCCGGAGCCTCCGGGCCATCCTCCGGTGAAGGTGCTCAGTTAGCCACTATTCTAACTTAACTCGGAACTTCTGGGCTGGTCTGGACAATCCGGGCTGTGCCGGACACTCCGGGTGAGGCTCCGGGAGAGGCTCTCGGTTAATCGTTAACGCAGTTACCCGGAATCTCTGGGTTTACCTGGATTATCCGGGTGAGGCAGACTTGGATTCTTCCACAACCATTCCCTCAGGTGATTCGACTCACTATGCAAATATGTGCTACACAAATATGTATCTGCTCTATCCAAAGGATTCTAAGCCCATCTTGCACCCTAAACCCTAACCAATTTTGAACACAATTCGACGGACAATTTTTGCTGAACCCAGAGTATCCGGGTGAGACTGAAGTATCCGGGTCAGCCTAGAAAACTGCTCTCGAGTGGATTTTTGGTCGATTCGTGTTGCGATCTTTTCCAAGCCTAAAGGGAACATGTTAGGGATAGTACAAGGGTCCTGGAACTCACTCATCAACTAGCAATACGACTTTATAGCTCAAATTTATCCAAAACTCCATTTTTGTTCCAAGAAGCTCAAGAACATCAAGAACTACTCGATTCTTCCACGAAAATGAAAATGAATTAGATAGATGAGCAGCTCATGAGCTAGAGAATGTAATGGTACCACATGCATACCTTGACCTTGCTCCTAGAGAGAGAAATCCAAGGGAGAGTGAGAGAGCTTGAGAGGGGAGTGAGAGGGACAGCAGCTGCAGCTACTGTGTGCTGCACGGGTGGGAGCATGGGGAGTGAGGGAGGAGAGAGAGGGCATGTGGGGCCACCCATTTGAGTGGTTGGGATGGTGGGGCCACTTTTGGGGCCCACATGTTAGAGAAAGGAGGTATTTCCAATGCAATTTCTACTCTTTTCTCTCCCAATTTTCTTTCTCTTATCGAAATGATTTTAAACGAATTGCTTTATAGTTACACAGCAAAATCACGCAAAATTAAACATAATGCTTAAGAAGCATATTGATGCTTAATTATGCAATTACAGATTTTTGGACGTGACAACAAGTGTTCCCATAAATAGATTGATTTTGTAGGAAAATTGAACAACAATTAATGGGCAGGCCCTTCAAGTGCCATTGGGAGGTAATTTTCCATAATCTTGTCATCTCTTCTAGCTGCTTGTATGACAGTCGTATAAATATGAAGGAATTCTAATGGATTATAACTTCCATCATACTTCTCCAGCGTGCTAGGTTAGAATCTATCCAGCGGCTAGCATACTACTTAGAGATTGAGTGTGAAAGCCTAACACCTGCTAACCATCATTGTCCTTCTCTGGTAGTCAATGACACATCCCTAACCTTCAGGAATCGCATTGACTTGATTCTCAGAACCTGTCATAATCCTTCTAGGAGACCTATCTCAATATTCCACCCTATTGCGATATTCATTAATCTCATAACATAAATCTTGATCAGGGAGGTATTTGACAGGTGTCGCACAATGTAATCATCGGTCTTGGGTGTGCACCCTTTCATAGGTTGGTCTAGCCTCTCTCTCTCTCTCTCTCTCTCTCTCTCTCTCTCTCTCTCTCTCTCTCTCTCTCTCTCTCTCTCTTCTGACCTGAGGAAACTGAGTTGGAACTGTTTCGATGTGAGCTACCCGACCTAGTGGTGGATCTTATCGAGCTTGAAGCTTCTGTCTGTTGCTATACATCAGTGATAAACCCAATAGTGTCTTCCAACCACTGTGCCCCTTCTGAAGTATTTAACCCTCCTTGATGTAGATTGGAGAGTACAGTCCACACACCCTGTAGGTATTGAACAGTACTAGAGGCAAAATGTCCGTTGTTGCCTTGTCAGTCTAATGAACTGAACAGTAAATAATGAGGTGACATTTGGTGATCCCGGTGAAATTGGTCTTCATCTTGGAAGTGTGCCAATGAGGGGAGTTATGATGGACTTGACCCTCCTTGTGGAGTTATGTCATCACTTTTACTTGTGGCAGGCTCTCATGGCCATGATTAACAGCCGTTGGGTCATCCTGCTGGCCAGTAGAGAGTGCACTGACACCATAATCTAACATGGTATCTTCGTCAGATAATGCATCAAGCTCCATGAAGCAAGGTTCATCCTTCATAATCTCCTTCTCTATATTAACAATTACTTGATAGCGAGAGTTACCAGAAGTTGAGATCACAACCATAGTCAGATTTTCTGACCTACTAGCCATATGATCACGTGAGTGATCATCTTGACCATCGAACCTTGAGGCTTGATAGTCAAAATTCACCATCATATATCAATGAACTTGTGTCAACTTGCCGGGCTTCACGTAGATGTCGGGTCTGCAGTCATCATAGAACCCATCATTGGATGTCGGATACTTGATGGGCTTAGTTGATAAAAACATGTCTTTGTTGTATCCCCACAGACGTTGATAGTCATCGATGATTAGTTATGTCGATTATGCAGATACTTATTTAAAGTAGAGATACCTGAACATCAATTGTGTGTATTTAAGAAGAGGTTCTCATCTAAATATGTATCAACTTCTATGGAGAGTCGAGCTGTCTTCTCCCATATTTTAGATGATCATTTATCATGGTTGTATCCGAATGAGTGATGCCCTCATCAGTTAGGAGCTGACGATGTGTTGAAGATGTCACCAAGAAGGAGCCGAGATGCTCAAGGAGCTCATGAAGATCATCGACATGGCAGCCAAGGCCGAAGAGGCGCTTTTGTTTATCAAGGAGAAGGCCCAGGGCATCAAAACCCCTAGCCCAGGCTCATCAACAACATGGCACAAGCATAGGCAAGAAGAACTCCAAGGGGGGTAAGGGCAAGAAAACTAAATCCGATGAAGTTTTTGTAGATCTGCTTGACACGCGTCTTGACAAGCACTCCAACTCATCCCAGAGCAAGAGTTACACACCAAGCACTGGGTAACGTAACGACAAGTCTTGGTGCGATCTCCATCAAATTGACAACCATAGCCTCCACAAGTGTCATCTCCAGAAGAAGATGGTCAAGGACGAGATCGAAAAGGTCCAGGGGAAGAAGACCTAGGTCATGATCCAGAGTAGGGACTCTAGCTCTAGTAGCAACGAGGATGACTCAGACCCGATGTCCTGTATCTAGATGAGAGGACTTTCAATCACATGTTCGATGGATCTACGTCCTACAAGTCCAAACGACAGTACAAGACGGTGACCCGAGAAGTTCTAGTTGCTGTCCCCAAGGGTCGCCAAGCCATAAAATGGTCGAATGTCAAGATCTCTTTCTACCAGGATGATTGCCCGGAAAACTTAATATGGTCAGGCCACTTCCTGATTGTGGTCAAGCCTGTGATCAATAACTGCAAGGTCTCGAAGTGTTTATCGATAGAGGGAGTTCCCTCAACATCCTCTTCATAGGCGCACTCGAAGCAATGAAGATCTCCTTAGCTAACAAGTCAGGCGATAATCGGTGTCAGTAATTTTTTTGTTAGCTAAGGTGTAATAGAAGGATCCAACAGAGATAAACTCTGTGGAAGCAGTAGCGGGAACAAGTCAGACAGTGATAGATGAATCATATCAGGTAAATGTCTGGGCCAGGCAAGATGTTGGGGATATGCCTGAGATGCAACCGAGGGGTGTAGCCGATGAGGGGGAGCACATCCCTAGCATAATTGAAGAGATAGAATTGGAGGATCAAGAGCTGGAGGAAGCCGTTGCCGATGAGGATTCATCCGATGAGGAGGGAAATGCTCCTGTTCCTGCAGAGTGGAGGAATCAGGAATTTTCGAAGTTGGTGGTTGGTGAGGCTGATCGGACACCGTGGGAGTATCATGAGAACGAGGTGTCTCGGGGTGCTATGTACCCTACTAAGGAGTCTGTTATTGATGTAGTTAAATTCTGGTTGCTGTCTCTTCGGAGGCAGTTCAAGGTTGCGAAGTTGAGTAAAAGGGAGTACAACGTGAAGAGTTTGGTTCTTGAATGTCCTTGGCGGGTGCATGCATTCAGGGGGAAGTGGGTTGACTACTGGTAGTCCTCAATAGTCAGGAAGCATAATTATCACATTGAGGAAATAAAGTTCTCCCATCGAAACCTGTCATCTGCTTTTGTTGCCAATGTTATGTATGGGGACATTGTGGACAACCTGAAGTATGAGCCATGATCAATAATCCGTGCTATTGAGCAAAGGTTCCAGTATACAATAAACTACGTGAAGGTATAGAGGGCGAAACAGAAGGCTATTGAGATGAGGTTCGGGACATATGAAGATTCATATCACAATTTATCGTGTCAATTAGCCACAATATATGCAAGAAACCCTGAAAGTTACTATAACATCAAGCATTACCCATCGACTGATGTGGAGTACAGCGGGAAATGAATATTACAACGTGCTTTCTTTGCGTTCGCGGCAACTATCAAAGCATTTAGGCAATGTCGACCCATCATTTGCCTTGACGGAACATTCCTCACTGGGAAGTATAAAGGACAGATATTGTCTGCAATTGGGGTCAACGGGAACAACCAAGTCCTACCACTGGGATTTGCCTTCGTGGAGAGTGAGTACGGGGATAGCTGGTATTGGTTCCTTGAGCGGGTGAAGCATGTTATCGTTCTGGACCAGCCAAATGTTTATTTGATTCATGATAGACATGCGGGGTTGTTGTAGGCTTTGTTTGATATGCAATATGGGAGTGTTCGACAGTGTGTTATAGTAAAGTGGCCCGACTTAAAGAGCAGGTGGTGCATTCGCCATATAGGTGCGAACTTTTACAGACAGTTCAAAAACAAGGACTTGATGAATCTTTTCAAGAAATTGTGCAGTTAGAACCAACAAAGAAAGTTTAATGCCCTATGGGCAAGACTAGACGAACTAACCAAGAAACAGACAGCTGAGCTAGCAGCCACAGGTGATGAACCGATTGCTTTTGGACCTCTCCCAACAAATACTCCTCAGATAGTAAGGAGGTCAGGGTCAGCTATCAGGAACTTTTCGCAGTAGATACATAATGAGCGAAAAGAAAAATGGGCTTTACTGTACAACAGTGGTGGGGCAAGGTATGGGATAATGACAACTAATCTTGCTGAGGTCTACAATTGGGTCATGCGGGGTCACAATAGGCCGGCCAGTTGTGGACCACTCCTCATACCCTGAGGAATGGTACGACGAATCCGAGGAGGATGGGCCCACCATGGCCTCGCTGTGGTGTCGACGCCGGGTACATACGTAATATCTCACATGTTTTTTTTTCTGGATTCTAACTATGTTTCTCTTACAGCGGCATTGGGCGCATGAGCAGGCCCATAGCGCGTACAAGCTTTTTAGGTCGCAGTTCGACCGTCTTTGTCTAGACGACGTGGTCTGGACTCCCTACAGCTACTTGTCCATCCAAGCACGTATGTCTATGGGTCTGTCTCCGTTGTGTACCCACGACGAGGAGTACTAGCTTACAAAGACGTCACTCATCTTCGACATCTATGTTGAGGAGTACTCACCCCACCGCGTCATGCAGCAATTCGGGCGTTACCAGGCTTTCCCCCTCGTCAACATTCGCACGGTTCCAAGCCACGTCCATAGATAACTATAATCAAGTAAATAATTCATAACATTGGTCTCATTGTCAGTCTATTTAACGTGGTTGACTTGCAGTTATACACGAAAAGGACAGTCGGGTGGCAACCTCTGGGCAGATCGCTTGGCACCGTACGTCTCAGCATGGTCCCAAGCCCTTGAGGATGTCGTGGAGGAGCCGCGTCCTTTCGACGAGTGGTTGAGGAGTACCTGCGGTGGTACATGCCACGTACACGTACACGGGTCACCTTCACCCCAGAGGATGTCCGGCCCCACATCGTGTCGACTACAGAGGTCTACCTGGGCCATTGGGACGAGGACGCTGCATTAGCGGTATGTGTAATTAACATCTTATTTCAGTAACATATAATCGCATAAGAATGACTATAAACTAAAATTATCATTTCTTGTTTGTTTCCACAGGCCGATATCATTTATGATATCCATAGGGACGCGACTGGAACCATGGACCGCCTCAGGCAAGGGGTGCAGCTCAGTGCGGCGGATGTAGCGGGGTTTGTCAAGCGGATTTTCGAAAAGACCGCACGGGTCCTGAAGCTTATCTCTTGCCGGTCCACCGCAGACGTCGCTGGGGCTCCTCCCAGGTCGAGTGGGGTCCATGCAGAGTCGTCCAGGAGGTCTAATGTGTAACACGGTCCACCGGGGTCGGCACCTACACGGCCACATGGACCACGACCAACAGGCTCGAACCCAATAGGTAGAGATATTTCATACGCATGGCGTTTAAAGATATTCGTTTCTTACTGATGCTTTAATTTGAAACAAATATTAGGTGCACCAACACACGTCTCGACGCTGCCACCTAGACCGAGCCTAGTGCCGACACCCTCACCTTTTGCAGGCCACTCAGGTACTGGGCGACACTACATTATCATATTCAATTTATTCAATAGTATATCTAATACTGTCCGCATGTGTAATGCCCTAAAATTTTGGAAGGAAATTGGAAGTCGTCGTTTCCGGTTTTTGGGTATTAAATCGCTCTCGCCAGGAAAGAAAAGAGAAGAAAGTGAGGCAAATTGCAGCAGTGCATTTCTTTTAAAATAGAGAAGCTTTAACCATGAGAGTGGGCTGAGCCAACCTGGGCTTGGGCCGGTTAGCCTAGCCCCTCCCCCAAAGGCCTATGCGCCCCCCTTCTTTTCCCCCTCCACCCTGCCAAACCCTAGCCGTCCCTCTTCTATGCCGCCACCCCCCTTGCTGTTGCTCTTGTGCGGTAGAGAGAAGAGAAAGGAAGAGGAGAAGAAGGGGAAGGGAAGGGCAGCAAGGAAAGCAAGGAGAAGAGGGGAAGAGGAGGTTTGGAGCTAGGGGATTTTGGGGTTTTCTTGCTGTGGTGCCCTAAGGTAACAATTCCCCTGTCATTCTTCATATTTTGGTTGATGATTATGGCCAGTAGATATTGGTTTGAGAGGTTTTGGTTAGGGAAATTTGTGGTTTGGGGTCGAACTGAGTGTTCTGCGCGCAGGCAGATTGAGCAGTGTGCGTTTTCTTGATGTTTCGGTGACCTAGATGATTTTTCCTGTGGAATTGATAAACTATAAAGTTGTAGATAACGTCGAAACCTAGATACCAGTGATATTTCAGAATTGTTGGCCATGTGGTTTAGGAGATATTGCTGTCTGAATCTGACTGTTGTACCTCTGTCGAATTTCTGTCAGTGTTAGATCTATTCTATTTTTGGGCATCTTAGTTGCCGAGCCAATTGTTCAGAATGTTAAAAGGTTGTAGAGGATTCATTAAGCTTTCCAATGGTGTGAACAATACAATTTTTCATTGGTTGTAGCTCTAGTTACGCTGTTCTGAACTTTTCTGCAATTGATGGTTGACAGGTTTCGTTGTCGAAGTTCAGAACTTGATTAGGACTTGTTAGATATGTTTTATGTAGATCCGAATGATACAGAAGTTGAATCTTGTGTTATGATCTACATGTCCACAAAATTTTAGAATTTTTCGTTACGTATTTGTGGAGATAAACAAGTTTGGGTGGCTGCTGTCTGAAATTGACGACAGGTTTCTAGGGCTGTTTTGCTATGTCATTTAGGAGACCTTAGAGACATGAGAAAATTGTGTCGTCTAACGAAAGTTGTAGCCCTTGTTCTGTAGTTTCCGAAAATATATTTGTTTGCTATTATATCTGTGGTAGAAAAATAGTTACGAAAAAGATAAGTACTGCTGCTCCTGTCAAACTATTGCGTGTTTGCTGTTTTTGGTCGATATGTCTTGATTGAGGGTTTCGGGCGTAGAAGCGCTTTGTTTTATGTATTTGCATGTTATGAGGAGTGTTGTTGCTGACTTATGGTTATGTTTAGGTGGTGGTTCTTCGTCTCACACTTGAAGTTGGCCATTATCGTCGGTAGAAGGCAAGTAAACGTAGCTATATTGTTGCTACCGTTTTGACTTGTTATTTTCATCACCTACACCTTTATTTCAGAGCCATGTCAATTTAACTGTGATTTGAACTTTATGTTATACTTTATGTTTAAGCATGTTTAATCATTGACTTATATCTATCCTTACGTTGCTACAATTCTTGTGAGCTATATTGTTATTTGACTTGAGGATGAAGTTGAAGTATTATTGGTAGTATACTTTAATGCAATTGCAGCATATTTCTACCATGTGCACCTGCATTTGCATATGCATTGGAAGTTATATCGTAAAGATCACGACTGTACCGGTACACATCGTACGTTGCCCGAGGAAGGGTGCGATGTAAAAGAAGACATATCATTGCATTCATATGCATTCTTGGAAATTAATAACATTTATATGTTATTGTGGATATGAAATTACACATGTGGTTGTGATCTTTATTTGAAGTTATTCTTTAATGTTGTTAATACTATCCTAACATGTCTTATGTCTTGAGAAAACTGTATTAAATCGATGCTTAATCAACTTGTGGTTTAAATAACTTGTCAAACAAATTTGCTTGCTGGGATTTTATATCTCACCCTTGCATTACTCCTTCCAGGTATTTGATGCATGTCGTGAAGGGATGAGAATGTAGCAGCACGTTTTGCACTTCATGCCTATATTTTTTTTTATCATTGTGCTGTAATAATAAATAAAGTTTAGTCCTTAGAGTCGTACGTTTAAAGTTTAAGTGTGGTGGTGAAGTTAAACTTAATATTTTCCTTTTGGTTCATGTTAGGATATTTTTATCCGTTATTGTGATAATCCGCATATCTTGTTTATCTATGTTAATGCTTCCGCGATGTTTTTTTTTCATAGAGGAGATGCTGCCATTTTTTTTTATTATGTCTAGTTGTAGGTTGCATAGTTTAGTGACATCCCAGGTTTTTGGTGGCCCTGGGGTGTTACAGTTGGTATCAGAGCCTAGGCTTTAGATTCTAGGTGAAATAAGGCTTAATTTGACACACTTGCACTTGTAGGATGGATAAGGGTTTGCATATCTTTGCTCCTATCATGTTATATTTTGCTCTGTCTAGTGCTTATGCTTAATTACTTGAAATAGATGTTTGTGTTGTTTGTATATTTTGGTGGCAGTAGTTATGCCACCTAAGAGGCGTGCTCCGGCTACACCAGATGGTGATGGCCCGGCTGAGCTAGTAGCCGCGATGCGGGTAATGCAGGACGAGTTGAGGACGTTGAGGCAAGCTGCCTCTGCTGCTGGTGCCCCTATGGGCGCTGCTTTTGGCACTGCTCCTATTGTAGATGGTCCTGTCAGCGGTGTTTCTCTCATGCAGTGGGTTGGCATGAAGCTAGACAGTTTTGATGGCAGTGGTACTCCGGTTCATGCTGCTGATTGGCTGTCGTATGTGGAGGACAAGATGGAGGCTTTTGATGTGTTGGCTCATGATCGTGTTCGTTATGGGGTACAACTGCTGAAAGGGGAGGCTCAGATATGGTGGAAGGTTGTGCAGTTAGCTCGCACGACTGCACATGGCCCGTTTTCCTGGCACGAGTTTGTCAGGCAGTTTGAGAGGAGGTTCTACCCAGTGACTTTCCTGGATAGGATGAAGATTGATCTGAATGCCTATACGCAGGATAAGAAGTCAGTTGCAGAGTATGAAGTGGGCTTCAATCAGATTGTCTGCTTTGTCCCACACGTGGCGCATGACGAGGTAGAGAAGGCAAAACACTTTCATCAAGGTCTTAAGCATTAGATCCGCCAAGTGTTGGGTGCTTTTCCAGTGGTTGACTTTCGCACTACAGTGGATTAGGCTTTGGGTGTGGAGATGCAGCAGGTGTATACTGCTGACTTGCAGTAGTCTTCAGGTGGTGAGCAGTATCGCGGTCAGAGCGATAGGAAGGGCCATTCTGGTGGCCCTGTTCACAAGAAGGGGAAGTTCCAGCGTCACCAGCCATACCGCGACAAGTCTTCTCAGTCCAGTGCTTTAGGAGGGAGTGCACCTCAGTACCGGGCTGTTCTCAAGCCTGGCTTGGGGCTGGTGTGCTTTCGGTGTGGTGACACGCACCGTCGTGTGGAGTGTCAGTGGATCGACAGGTGTTCTATCTGTGGCATGGATCACAAGGACGTGGTCTGTAGGAAGAATTCCAATGGGAAGGTGCGTTGGGAGCCAGTGTCTTCTTCTTCAGCTTCACATTCTAGTAGCACCGTCCAGATGATGGCGGTAACCTCCTCTGCACAGCAACACCTTCCTGCACCGCCCACTCTGCAGTGCTTGCCGGCGCCTTCCACTCAGCAGTACCTGCCCATGCCGGTCTACCCTCAGTACTTGATGGCGCCTCCAACTACACCGACTACTCCTTCGATGCCTCAGTCTGGGTTGTTTCAACCAACCCAAGCTACTGCTCCTTCGGCACCTCCGGTTCCAGGGGCATATGCTATGCCCTGTGTTGACGACAGAGACCATGGAGACGTGGTGACAGCCTTTTGACGTTATTCTTGGCATGGATTGGCTTTCTCAGTATCGAGCTATTATCTCCTGTTTCTGGAAGACAGTCTCTTTACAGGCACCATCGGGTTGAGAGGTGGTCTTTCAAGGGAGTGCGGTGAAGTATACTCTCTCTTTGTTGTGCCAATTGTTTCCTGATCGTTGGACTCGGAAGTCTGGCATTCTTTTGGCAATGGTCGAGGATCGCAAGGTTGCCTTGCACGTGGAGGATATCCCAGTGGTGTGTCGCTACTCCGATGTTTTTCCTGATGAACTTCCAGGTGTGCCCCCTGAGCGTGATTCAGTTTTTGAGATCAAGTTGGTTCCTGGCATGCAGCCTATCTATAGAACTATGTATCGGATGGCTCCAGTGGAGCAGGTGGAGTTGAAGAAGCAGTTAGATGATCTTCTTGCTAAGGGATTCATCAGACCTAGTAAGTCACCTTGGGCTTTCCCGGTGTTGTTTGTGGAGAAGAAGGATGGCTCTAAGAGGCTATGTGTGGATTATCGTGCTCTTAATCAGGTGACCATCAAGAATAAGTATCCTCTGCCTCGTATTGTTGCTCTCTTTGATCAGTTAAGAGGTGCTAAGGTATTTTCCAAGATTGATTTAAACTCTGGGTATCACCAGATAAGGATTAAGGAGGAGGATATTGAGAAGACTGCTTTTATCACGAGGTATGGGCATTATGAGTATGTTGTTATGTCTTTTGGACTAACGAATGCCCCTGCTATCTTTGTGGAAGCGATGAATAAGATGTTGCATGAGTACTTGGATGACTTCGTTGTTGTTTTCATCGATGATATTTTGATCTACTCCAAGTCCGATGAGGAGCATGAGTGTCATCTTGGTCTTGTTTTGGATGCTCTCCAGAAGAATAAGTTCTATGCAAAGTTGAAGAAATGTGCTTTCTGGCTTTCTGAAGTGAGCTTCCTTGGGCATGTGATTAATCAGCATGGTATTACTGTTGATCCTAAGAATGTTGCGTCAGTGGTGGAATGGCAAAGGCCAACCAGTGTGACGGAGATACGGAGCTTCCTTGGTCTTGCTAGTTATTACCGGTGTTTTGTGCAGGACTTCTCTAGTATTGCAAAGCCGATGACCAAGCTTACTCAGAAGGGTGTTCCTTTTATGTGGACTGATGATTGTGAGGCCAGTTTCTGGACTCTGAAGGATAAGTTGGTGAATGCTCCTATTCTAGTTTTGCCTGAGAGCGGCAAGCGCTTCACGGTGTATACGGATGCTTCCCGTATTGGTCTTGGTTGTGTGCTTATGCAGAATGGCAAAGTAATTGCTTATGCTTCCCGATAGTTGAAGAACCATGAGAGGAACTATCCTACCCATGATCTAGAGTTGGCTACAGTGGTGTTTGCTTTGAAGTCTTGGAGGCATTATCTCTATGGTGAGTCTTGTGATATCTTTACTGATCACAAAAGCCTCAAGTATATCTTTACTCAGAAGGAGCGGAATTTGAGGCAGCGTAGATGGCTTGAGTTGATAAAGGATTATGATCTGACGATCTAGTATCACCCTGGGAAGACTAATGTGGTGGCAGATGCCCTAAGCAGGACGGGTGTTCCTAAGACAGTGATGCCTTTGGTTGCAGAATTGGATCGTATGTGTATTTCCTTTTGCTATGCAGGCACTGCAAGAGAGGAGACCCAGTTGATCATTCAGTCACCCATACTCGAGAGAGTGCGTGAGGCACAGCAACATGACCGCTTGATTCAGGAGGTTCGCAAAAGGATTGTAGATGGCAGACCTCGGGAGTTCAGTATCGATGAGCATGATGTAGTCCGTTTCAGAGGACGTCTTTGTGTGCCACAGAAGTCATGTGTGAAGATGGACATCTTGAGAGAGGCTCATCGGACTCCATATACAATTCATCCTGGTGAGACTAAGATGTACAGAGATCTAAAGCGGAGCTTTTGGTGGAAAAGGATGAAGGTTGATATTGCCGAGTATGTGGCAGCTTGTGGTGTATGTCAACAGGTAAAGGCCAAGCATAAGAGGCCTGCGGGGTTGCTTCAGTCTTTAGAGGTTCCCGAGTGGAAATGGGAGCATATCACTATGAACTTTGTGGTTGGTTTACCCCGATCTCCTCGTGGTAGGGATGCCATATGGGTTGTTGTGGACAGGCTCACTAAGTCCACGCATTTCATTCCTATGAAGACGACGAGTTCAGCTCAGGATTTAGTTCCCTTGTATATCAAGAAAGTGGTGAGGTTGCATGGTGTGCCTAAGTCGATTGTGTCAGATCGAGACGCCAAGTTTGTATCGAAGTTTTGGCAGAGCCTTCAGAGTGCTATGGACACTAAGCTTTCTTTGAGTACCGCTTTCCATCCTCAGACAGATGGGCAGTCCGAGCGGACCATTCAGACCTTGGAGGATATGCTACGTGCTTGTGTCCTTTCTTGGAAGGGCAGTTGGGAGGATCACCTTGCTTTGGTGGAGTTTGCCTATAATAACAGTTATCATGCTAGCATTAAGATGGCTCCATATGAGGCTTTGTATGGCAGGAAGTGTGTTTCCCCCCTGTGTTGGGATTCGTCTGGTGAGAGGGCTGTGCTTGGTCCTGAGATCGTTCAGCAGACTACCGAGAAAGTGCGGGAGATATGGCAGAACATGTTGGCCGCTCAGAGCCGATAGAAGAGTTATGCAGATGTGAGGAGACGTGAGCTGGAGTTTGTGATAGGTGACCAGGTTCTCCTCAGAGTATCGCCCACAAATGGTGTTGTTCGATTTGGCACTACAGGGAAACTTAGCCCGAGGTACATTGGACCTTTTGTCATCACAACTCGAGTTGGTAGTTTGGCTTACCGTCTATAGTTACCAGATTCTATGAGTGGTGTGCATAATGTCTTCCATGTATCCATGTTGAGGAAGTATCTGCGGGATCCAGAGCATAAGATTGATCTTGAGCCTATCAGAGTACAGCAGGACTTGTCTGTTGAGTGTCGCCCAATGCGTATCTTGGAAACGTCAGAACGAGTCATGAGGAAGAGGATGATCAAATATGTGAAGGTTTTATGGACTAATCAGTCAGAACGTGAAGCTACTTGGGAACTCGAGAAGCAAATGCGTAAGAGGTATCCAGCGCTCTTCGAGGAAGGTCAATTTCAAGTTTTGGTTTAAGTTGGTATGTTTCTTTTCCGTAGCGGTCGTAGTATAGCTGAATTCGGGGACAAATTCTTTAAAGGAGGGGAGAATGTAATGCCCTAAAATTTTGGAAGGAAATTGGAAGTCGTCATTTCTGGTTTTTGGGTATTGAATCGCTCTCGCCGGGAAAGAAAAGAGAAGAAAGTGAGGTAAATTGCAGCAGTGCAATTCTTTTAAAATAGAGAAGCTTTAACCATGAGAGTGGGCTGAGCCAACCTGGGCTTGGGCCGGTTAGCCTAGCCCCTCCCCCAAAGGCCCATGCGCCCCCCTTCTTTTCCCCCTCCACCCCGCCAAACCCTAGCCGTCCCTCTTCTATGCCGCCACCCCCCCCCTGCTGTTGCTCTTGTGCGGTAGAGAGAAGAGAAAGGAAGAGGAGAAGAAGGGGAAGGGAAGGGCAGCAAGGAAAGCAAGGAGAAGAGGGGAAGAGGAGGTTTGGAGCTAGGAGATTTTGGGGTTTTCTTGCTGTGGTGCCCTAAGGTAACAATTCCCCTGTCGTTCTTCATATTTTGGTTGATGATTATGGCCAGTAGATATTGGTTTGAGAGGTTTTGGTTAGGGGAATTTGTGGTTTGGGGTCGAACTGAGTGTTCTGCGCGCAGGCAGATTGAGCAGTGTGCGTTTTCTTGATGTTTCGGTGACCTAGATGATTTTTCCTGTGGAATTGATAAACTAGAAAGTTGTAGATAACGTCGAAACCTAGCTACCAGTGATATTTCAGAATTGTTGGCCATGTGGTTTAGGAGATATTGCTGTCTGAATCTGACTGTTGTACCTCTGTCGAATTTCTGTCAGTGTTAGATCTATTCTATTTTTGGGCATCTTAGTTGCCGAGCCAATTGTTCAGAATGCTAAAAGGTTGTAGAGGATTCATTAAGCTTTCCAATGGTGTGAACAATACAATTTTTCATTGGTTGTAGCTCTAGTTACGCTGTTCTGAACTTTTCTGCAATTGATGGTTGACAGATTTCGTTGTCGAAGTTCAGAACTTGATTAGGACTTGTTAGATATGTTTTATGTAGATCCGAATGATACAGAAGTTGAAGCTTGTGTTATGATCTACATGTCCACAAAATTTTAGAATTTTTCGTTACGTATTTGTGGAGATAAACAAGTTTGGGTGGCTGCTGTCTGAAATTGACGACAGGTTTCTAGGGCTGTTTTGCTATGTCATTTAGGAGACCTTAGAGGCATGAGAAAATTGTGTCGTCTAACGAAAGTTGTAGCCCTTGTTCTGTAGTTTCCGAAAATATATTTGTTTGCTATTATATCTGTGGTAGAAAAATAGTTACGAAAAAGATAAGTACTGCTGCTCCTGTCAAACTATTGCGTGTTTGCTGTTTTTGGTCGATATGTCTTGATTGAGGGTTTCGGGCGTAGAAGCGCTTTGTTTTATGTATTTGCATGTTATGAGAAGTGTTGTTGCTGACTTATGGTTATGTTTAGGTTGTGGTTCTTCGTCTCACACTTGAAGTTGGCCATTATCGTCGGTAGAAGGCAAGTAAACGTAGCTATATTGTTGCTACCGTTTTGACTTGTTATTTTCATCATCTACACCTTTATTTCAGAGCCATGTCAATTTAACTGTGATTTGAACTTTATGTTTAAGCATGTTTAATCATTGACTTATATCTATCCTTACGTTGCTACAATTCTTGTGAGCTATATTGTTATTTGACTTGAGGATGAAGTTGAAGTATTATTGGTAGTATACTTTAATGCAATTGCAGCATATTTCTACCATGTGCACCTGCATTTGCATATGCATTGGAAGTTATGTCGTAAAGATCACGACTGTACCGGTACACATCGTACGTTGCCCGAGGAGGGTTGCGATGTAAAAGAAGACATATCATTGCATTCATATGCATTCTTGGAAATTAATAACATTTATAAGTTATTGTGGATATGAAGTTACACATGTCGTTGTGATCTTTATTTGAAGTTATTTTTTAATGTTGTTAATACTATCCTAACATGTCTTATGTCTTGAGAAAACTGTATTAAATCGATACTTAATCAACTTGTGGTTTAAATAACTTGTCAAAACAAGTTTGCTTGCTGGGATTTTATATCTCACCCTTGCATTACTCCTTCCAGGTATTTGATGCATGTCGTGAAGGGATGGGAATGTAGCAGCACGTTTTGCACTTCATGCCTATATTTTTTTATCATTGTGCTGTAATAATAAATAAAGTTTAGTCCTTAGAGTCGTACGTTTGAAGTTTAAGTGTGGTGGTGAAGTTAAACTTAATATTTTTCTTTTGGTTCATGTTAGGATGTTTTTATCTGTTATTATGATAATCCGCATATCTTGTTTATCTATGTTAATGCTTCCGCGATGTTTTTTTTTTCATAGAGGAGATGCTGCCATTTTTTTATTATGGCTTGTTGTAGGTTGCGTAGTTTAATGACATCTCAGGTTTTTGGTGGCCCTGGGGTGTTACAGCATGCTACTACGGAGATGAAGCCGGGCCGTCTTTAGCTGCACCTCATCCGGTCCCACCATCACCGTTCGCCACTACTATGGCACGCACACCTGGCCATCTACTACTGCACCTGCATACCACACAAGTATAATAGTGCATTTTATACAAATACTTTCATTTGCACATTTTCCATATCTAATAAATTCATCTGTTCGCAGGCCCCTCCAGTCAGTACACATGGACGCCGGCAGAACCTTCGCAGTCTTCATACCCGAGCCAGGAGGATGAGCTTAGGCCAGACCCCCCGTTCGACCTCGTGAGGGACTTCTTCGGGGGCACACCGGACCACGACGTCTTCCAGCAGTCCCAGCTGCCCAGTGCTCCACTTCGGACACAGCACACCCAGGAGGAGGCCTCGACACCTTTGATCCCTACTAAGCCTACCAGGTAGGTTGGTGCACCTGACGCCCTAACCTACTCTAGGGGCCACGTGAGGGCCAACCAGCGGCAGCGGCACCGGAACCATGATGGTGGGAACGGCCGACGTCAGCACGGAGACAACAGTAGGATTGTACATTTGCTTTTGTAACTTACATATGCATCTTCGATTCACGAACTATTCTTACATATTCGGACGTGTCTACTCTCTATGGTCTACTTACCATGTCGTAACTGCATTTCTTTTTCCAATATGACCGCACTCTAGTTGCATTTCTTAATCCAACGTGATCACACACTACTTTCTACCGTCCTCGGCTTTGTATGAACCGTTCACGATAGACCTAGAAAAGTATTTCTTACAAAGCTACTTATACATGAAGTAACCACTCGAAAACTCTGTCGGGAGTCTAGTTTTAGTCACGAAGTGACCACACTACTCAACTTTAACCATTAAATGACATCACCTCTGTCCTGGCGTAATCTACAGACACGAAGTGACCACACCACTCAACTTTAACCATGAAATGACAACACCTTTGTCCTTGCGCAGGCTATAGAAAAGAAGTGACAACACGGGAGAGCTTTTACTATAAATTAAATGACAACACATGTATCATGACACATGGAATCTCTAGTCAGCATCAATGCCACAACCTTTTCATTCTTCAAGAGGGAATCCAATGCTCCTGCCCCCCCCCCCCCGCTAAGCCCATACACCCACTCCATGTACCTGCCCTCCGCCACCATAAATAACCCCACCTTCATACATGGATACACCACTCATTTCTCAGTTCTCTCAACTGCAATGTCTTTCTCAGCTCCACCAAGCCCACCCAAGAAACATTGGGGGATTTTCATCCCCTAGGGGGCCGAAACCATTGATGTGCTTCTGTGGTGACCGTTGTAGGCTTCACGAGTCCCAAGACATCTCCTATACCTATGGCCTACGCTTCTTCATGTGTGCCAACTACCAATACGACAAGCCTCAACATGGACCGTATGAGTACCCACCGATATAGCGACAAAGATCAGCCACATCTTTTCTGATCTCACGCACTGTTTTACTAATCTCTCATCTTGTTTTATTTGTCCAGTCTCCTCCACCTATCTGTGACTTTATTGAATGGCTCGACATTGAGCAAAATAAAGACCAGAAGCGGTGGGTCGACATGACCATACGGTGGAGGAGGGAAGCTTACGCACGTCGAGAGTACAAGCAACAGCAAGAGGAATTACGCCTGAAGCGGCAGGAAGAAGAGCTCGTGAGGAAGGCAACGCAGGACCATACCGCGGCTCATGCTCGCGAAGTTAATAGGGCAAGGAAGTGTGAGAGGGCCCGTCACGCTAAGGCGGCGGGTCCCAATGCTCTGCGAAAGGGTAAATATCCTAGGTACACTCAGTAGAGAGCATCTAATGTAACCTGTCATGTTTCCACTCCCTAAGGCATGTTATGATTAAGAGCGCCACACTATTAAGTAGGTATTTATGCGAACTGTACATGCCACCTTTTTTGTCGTCGTGTCTTCGTGGTTACAGTCCCATGTAATGTTTTTCACCGTATGTCCCATGTTATGTTTGTCGCTGTTTGAAACCTCATTGCCACGTAATATGTTGCGAATGCTTCACATCTATAATTTTTTCACAAAAATTGATTTTGCATCCTCCCAACAATACGTAAACTAGTCCAAAATATCGATATATTTACAACGATCCATATTTTCCAAAATATCACTTCTCTATTATGCCGTATTGGCCACTTTTTTACCATTTTGATCCAAATTTTGCAACATATCAATTTCAAATATTTTTCACTGAACGAATGTGCACTATTTTTAATATTGAGCAATACAAATGTACAATTAGAAAAAAAAACCTAAACCTAGGCTTACCCGCCCCGTGGGAGGGCGGTTGGCATCTACCCGCCCTCTCAGCGGGCGGTTACGCCCCACCCACCCTCTCAACGGACGGTAAGGGCTACCCTGCCACTGTGGCACTTCTTACCACCCTCTATAGCCCTTTCAGAGAATGACAGGTGCCTATTTTTGCAAATGTTATCATGAGAAATCTATTCATTTAAATTTTTAATTGAAAAAAATATAAAAATAAAAAACACATCCTCCCCATCCTGTTCTGCACTAGCTGCCTCGACATCAGTAGCAGCAGCACTATTGGCCCAGCCCATAAGACAACAATCTCTATTGGCAGGTGTCCTCCATCATCACGAACATCAGGATCAGCAGTTCAGCACCAACCTCCAGTAAACACTGGTAGAGATCAACTAAGCCCTTCATCTGTGCGAGGAGGGCGGCGTTGGCAGCCTCGGAGAAGGATGTGTAGAGCAGCAGCAGGAGCAGCGCCGTGAGCAGGAGCGCTGGTGTGTGGAGGAAGGAGCCCACCTTAAGCACCAGCGGGAACCTTGCTGCAGCCACGGCCATAGTGGTCGCTGCTCTTGTAGCCCCGCTAAGGTGACGAAGACGAGGAGTGCAATGGCAGCGGCCTTTGGAACGGACTAATCCGACCGGATCAAGGTGGCGGAATCCCCTAGCAGCTAGATCTGGCGGATCGGGCCGGTAGTTGGGGCGGATGGCGCGGGCGGGAGGCCGGTGAGCGAGCGCGACGAGCATCGGCTGGGGTGTGCAAACGTCGACCGGGAGGAGGCGATCGACATGATTGGAATCAGGCGAGAGCGGCACACACGGACACGGCGACCGGGTGCAGCAAAGATGATGGAGACCACGGTGACCGGTGCATGCAAAGCAACTGCGGGTGATGGAGCAACAGCCCGGCGCCCAGCGAGCCGGATCAAGCAGAGAGCTGCCAGATCCGACAGAGGAGAAGAAGACTAGATGGGGAGGGCTGGTGTGAGATGAGTGGATGTTGCAACATGCTAGCAAGAAAGGGTTAGAGAGGAGAAATCCTCACTCAAATTTTAGCTCTATATATCATATTAAAAATAATAATAGTAATCTCTGATGCAATATATAGAGTTTATGAGAGATACAGAATAAATATTCTAACAATCTATACTTAAAGAATAAGTACTTTATATTTTTACGTTGGAGAATACAAGATACAATATTTGTTGACATCACCACCATAAGTTAATGGCTTCACATCTGACTCTTAACCACGAAGGAGCAACCGAGCAAGAGCAGCTTCCACTAATACACTTATGCCACATATTAGTATCACCACCGCTAAGCCTGCCCGGATAACCCATCCTTGAGGGAGCAAGCAAGATGACACGCAGCAAGGAACAAAAGAACGAAACAGTGCGCCTGTTCTTTTTCTTTGTGCAACGGCCCGGGAGACAAAAAAAGATGCAGCTGTACGGTGATTACGGTAGATGTTAGAAGAGGGAAATAATGTTGAGAAATCGCTGCTATCGGGTGTAGTTCAGTGATTTTTATGAAATAATTGTAAAAGAAGATATAAGCGTAGGGGAAAAACTGTCTATTTTTTATTCATCTGTGTTTACAAAGAGGGGTGTTGTCCCATATATATAGTACCAAAAACCCCTAAGAGATAGAATCGAATCTTTCAAAAGATCGAGATGGATCCACATTCGGTTGTGAAACTCTAGGTTTCCTAACACTCCTCATTGGCACTTCTCGCGAAATGTATATGTCTCATCAAAACTCCCCAAAAATCTAATGAGAAAATTAGGAGAAAGAGTACATAGCTCGCGACATGGTTATACAAATTGCCTCGTTAAAAACCTTAACATGAGAAACTACAAGAAAACTCATCTAAGGGAAAAAGAGTACAATCCACCCAAAATACTTCATATAATCTTCATAATTAACTTTGGGCACTTAATCTTCTTGACTAAGATTAATTCTTAATATCGGTATTATGTGAAAATTATCCCCTTGAAATATACAACTCTCTAAGCCTCATCATCCCAATACCACGAACACATCTTTCAAAAATAGATGCAGGAAGAGATTTAGTGAATAAATCTGTAAGATTTTCACATGATTTGGTATGCATTACCTTTATTTCATTCATTTTATGCAATTCATGAGCATAAAAGAACTTGAGGTTGATATGTTTCGTTAAGTTGCTTTTCACATATCTGATTGCACTTGTGCAACACATACAACATTATCTTCATAGATAATGGTAGGGGTGTTAGTAGTATTCAAACCACATGACTGCTGGATATGATTGATCACTGTTCTAAGCCATGCGTATTCCCGTGCAGCTTCATATAAAGCTATTATTTCTGAGTGGTTCATCGAAGTATATACAAGACTTTGCTTCGACGATTTCTAGGATATTGCAGTCCCACCACATAAGAAAATATAGCCAGATTGTGATTTCGTTGTATGCGGGTCTGACAAGTAACCAACATCTACATATCCAACCAGACTTAGATCCTGATTCTTTCTGTAGAACAGGCCTAGATCTTTGCTACCTTGCAAATAGCGCAGAATATCCTTCAAGCCCTTCCAGTGCCTTTTAGTGGGCTCTGCACTGTATCGTGCAAGTAGGTTTACTGCAAACGCTATATCTGGCCTAGTGCAATTAGTCAGATACATTAGCGCACCTATTGCACTTAAGTATGGGAATTCTGGTCCCAATACTTTATTCCCCTCTTCTCTAGGTCTATAGGGATCTTGATCTGCTTGTAATGACCTTCCGGCCATGGGGGTTTTAGTAGGAAATGATTTTTCAAAACCAAACCGCTCTAACACCTTCTAAGTGTAGTTTGACTGATATACAAAAATTCCATCTGCCACATGCTCTAGCTGCAGGCTCAAGCAAAATTTGGTTCTACCCAAATCTTTCATTTCAAATTCAGATTTTAAGTAGGAACTTGCTTCTTCTATATCTCCTTTTGTACCAATGATATTTAGATCATCTACATATACTGATATTATTCAAAATCCATTCTGGGACCTTCTTATGAATACACAGGGACAATCCGTGCTACTTGTGTAGCCTCATTTTTCAAGAAATTCACTCAAACGATTGTACCACATTCTACCTAACTGTTTCAACCCATACAACGACTTCTTCAATTGTACGCTATAAAGTTGTCTATTTCCTCTATCCTGATTCGGCAATGGTATTCCTTCAGGTACCTTCATATAAATGACCGAATCTAGGCACCCATAAAGATATGCGGTCACAACATTCATCAATTTCATTATCAACTCCATGTTGACTGCCATTGATATTAAATATCTAAAGGTAATGCCACCCATTACCAGGGAATAAGTTTCTTCATAATCAACGTCTAGTCGTTGAGTGAAACCTTGTGCCACTAGTCGTGTTTTGTACCTCACAATTTCATTCCTTTCATTCCTCTTACGAACAAAAACCCACTTATATCCTACTGGTTTAATGTGGGGAGGTGTGCGGCATACTAGCCCGAAAACCTCTCTTTTAAACCTCTCTTTTGTTCAGAGATAACAGTTCAGCTGTTATTACCTTCTGCCAGTCTTCCCAATCTGACCTCATTCTACATTCAGCAAGCGATGCAGGCTCAGGGTCATGATCTATGACTGTGGCAATTTTATTTGCGAAGTACGTGTCAACTATTGTAGTTGTTCTATTCCAGGATTCCCCTGACTTCACATAGTTTATTGCTATTTCATCATGGGCTGCACTTTCAGATGCTTCTTCATCTTGCTCTTCATAATTTCTTTCTATTGGAGCAAGGTCCTTTAGTTTACCAGTGTCGATTTCAGCGCGTGCATTTTCGCTGGTTTCTTCCTGCGTGGAAGATTAAAATCTGGTATAGCTACTTCCTGAGATTCCATACCATCGCTAGGTCTCAACTGGCTCCCCTTCTTTTTTCTTTGGGGCACTTTTGCGATCGGCTGTGGTAAGCTCTCATTTCCCACCTTCGTCGGACGTCTCCGGCTATTTGGGACTTAAGAAACTGAATTTCTTGTCCTTGTATTATTTTTCGAAGCTCCTAGGATAAGATGAGGGGTACCTTCTTTTGGTACTTCCACCCTCTCCGGTGCATTACGTGCAGGCACATGCGACTTAGTCACGCTCTTCAAATTACAAAAATGATCAGGTAGATTGTTTGCTAATTTCTGCAAATTGATAATTTTCTGTACTTCACCATTTGCTTCACTAGTGCGAGGATCATGTGCCGTAATTCCTTCAGCCTGCCATATAATTTCCTGACATTTTTCATCCAAGGGTATATTTCCTCCTCCTAATGAAAGAAAATTATTTTCATCAAAAATGCAGTCAGCGAAGCGGACCGTATGCAAATTTCCAGTTATTGATTCTAAATATCGAATTGTGGATGTAGTCTCATAACCAACATATATTCCAACTTTCCGCAAAGGTCCTATAGTGGTTCGCTGTGGCGGCGGTATTGGCACATAAACCATACATCTAAATTTGCATAAATGGGTAATCTTCAGAATTACCCCTTGCATTAGTTGCATAGGTGACTGGATGTTGTAGGAGGATAGTCTATAATTAGTGAGAACTGCCGCATGTAAGAATGCGTGTCCTCAACATGTAGCAGGTAAATTACAGTGCTGCAACAAAGGTCTAGCAATGAACTTTATTCTCTTTATCAGCGCTTCGGCTAGTCCATTCTGAGTGTGGACATACAATACAGAATATTCAACTTTAATTCCCATACTAGTGCAATAATCATCGAACGCTTTAGAAGTAAATTCACCAGCGTTGTCCATTCTGATGGATTTCACGCGATGATCCAGAAAATTATTCCTGATTTGTATGATCTGCGAGATCAACTTTGCAAAGGCATGGTTGCAGGTAGATAATAGACATACATGCGACCACTTCGAGGATGCGTCTATTAATACCATAAAGTACCGAAACGGGCCAGAAAGCGGCTGAATAGGACCACAAATATCCCCCTGGATTTGGTCCAAAAATGCAGGGATTTCATCTTGTACCTTTAAGGTAGACGGTCTTATTATTAATTTTCCAGTAGCGTATGCAGGGCATACAAAATCTTCATGATTCAGAAAATTCTTCACATTTATGCCATGACCATGTGAGTTAGTAATTATATTTCTCATCATTCTAAGACCAGGGTGACCCAACCTATCATACCATAGGAAGAATAATTCTGTACTACGAAACACAGTCTTCAAGGTAGTGAACACTTCAAGTGCCCTGATGCGAGTGTAGTACAAGTCACTGCTCATGGAGGGAAGTTTTTCTAGTATCCTCACTTCGCTACCACGCTTAGTGATGTGTAGGTACTCCCTACCATCTTCTTCACCAGTTTCTACATGGAAACCTTTAGCGCGAATGTCTTTAAAACTTAAGAGATTTCTTGTAGATTCAGGGTATAATAATGCTTCCTCAATGTGCAAAGTAGTTCCCATAGGTAGTATGACTGTGGCTCTTCCAAAATCTACTATGCATTTATCACTTCCAGTGACAATCATCACCTTTCCAGAGCTATTTCTAATAGACTGAAAATACATCTTTTCTCTTAAGATGGTGTTTGTGGTTCCACTATCCACAATACACACTTCCTCCATACGGGCGCCACACATATTCTATAAATAAAACATTCAATCATTCACATGCGAGGAAGTATCAACAAGACTAAATGCTTCATTAGCTATCGAAAAATAATATTGTTTGCAGCTAAGATTTCTCTTCTAGAGCTTACATTTATTCTTTCAATCCTCCTAAATTCAGCAACTAATTGAATGGCTAATTACTCTAATTCTAGATAGAGTTTGCGAAATATCCGGCCACTTCTGCTTCAATGGATTTCTTTTCCGCTTCATTTTTTATGGCATCTTCTATGACAGTGGAGGAGGGCAAAGTAGAGGTCTCCGCATCCTTCATTGGGAGGTCTTTTACAGTCATTGCGGGAGCGTCATCAACTTCTATGTGAGATGCATCTCTTTCAACTTCGACTGCTTTGTCCTCTTCCATCCCCACTGCAATGGTGAGGTGTGCTTCTAGTTGCTCTTTCTTCTTCTTCCGAAATGCTTCCACAACATGTTGTGGTGCTTTGCAGATTCGGGACCAATGGCCCCAAACACCGCACTTATAGTATGTCTAGTTCTGCTCACCATATGACTTGACTTTTTCCTTTGTCTTACCATTATCATCACCAGGCTTGACTTTACCTGCCACCACTTTCTTTCCTCCCTTCATCTACTTCATATTGCGATTCTTGCGCGCTTTGAAAGAGCTATGATTGACTTCTAGACCATAACTCTTCCCTTGCGGCTGGGATAAAAAGTTATTGTTTATGACTTTGTCATGAACTTCATGCGTTTGCAACACATCAATCAATTCAGAATACTTCTTGTAATTTGATTGACGGTGATTGCGTGCGGATTCTGTCGCATTTGGGTGGAAAGTGGAGAGTGCCTTCTCAATTTTCTCCTCTTCTGTGATCTCTTTCCTACAGAGACACAGTAGTGTGCAAATGTGGTGCAGCATGGAGTTGTACTCTCTGGCATGCTTATAGTCACAGAAACGAAGCCGGACCCATTCTTGCTCTGCGAGAGGCTTGATGGTGTACTTAAGACGCTCAAAACGCTACTACAATGCATCCCATAGTGACTTAGCGCTGGTCATTGCTAATGTACTCATCCTTCAAAGTGGGAGAGAGATGATGGCGGATAAAATGAAGTGTCTAATCATTCTCATCCTTCGTGGGAACAATTGTAAGCCTTGTTCCCAGGCCAATTGCAGCGCGGAGCCTATTTGCTCCTAATACAATCCGAACATCCGATACCTAAGTGAGATAGTTACGGCCATCAACACTCAGCTCAGCGAACTCCTTGTTCATGATGCCAGCCATCTACATATTTAAATGATGCAAGTATTACAACTAGTAAAGTTGCTTCATGTTGCTAGATTGGATTGCTGCAAATTTTTCTGATATTTTATATTCTATTATGTGAATTTTACTAAATTTAAACACATAACAGGCAATTTAAACAGCAAAATAACATAGAAATAAATACTGCATAATGGCTAAAACATATGCAAAATTCAAATTCTAGAGATACTCTCATGCAGGAAAAATATTTTCAGGGTTCCCCATAAAGTCCGAGGGTTTATACGCAAAATTCCAAAATTTGTATAATTTTGAGAAACCACAGGGTCTAATCTGCAAAATCAGAGCCCCTGGATAATTTTCAGAACAACCAGAGGCCTAAACACAAAATTCAGGGATTGCGCTTAAATATTGGAAAATCTGGGGGGCTAAGTGCAAGTTTTTTCTTTTTCCCTTTATTTTCCCGGTTTATTTCGTATGGGCCAGGTCATTAGCACTGGACTGGCCTGGCCCACTCCGGCCCACCCTTCCTCTCCAAAACCGGGGCAGCTAGGGTTTTCCAAACCCTAGCCACCACTTTGACCACGACGGCGGCCGTCTCCAGGGCGGCGGACGGGACTCGGCGGTGTGGCGCACAGCCCGACGCAGCTGCTGGCCGGTGCTTGGGCCGGCGGCGGGTGGCGCGGTGTCGGGCGGTGCTCGTGCGGGACCGGCGGAGCCGGCGGCGGCGGCGTGGTCCGGGTCGCATGCGAGCGGCTCGGCGGTCCTCCAGGACGTGCAGCGGCGCAGCACTCCGGCATCGCCGCTTGGTGCGGCGTGAGCGTGCAGCGAAGCCACTTCGGGCAGCGCAAAGGAGCAGTCGAGCACCGACGGGAAGGTCCCCGGCTTCTTTTTTTTTCTTTTCTATGATGGTGGCCTTCGAGCCACCCTGTTTCTTACAAGGGAGGGCCGTCGGCTTACCGGCCGGCGGCGTGGTGGTCAGCGGATGCGGGCCCCACCTCTTGCCGTGCGAATCTATTCATGCGATGCTTGGTTCTCGCCGTGATGCCCTACTGTGTAGATCGAATTCGCTAGCTACTGTTCATCGCGATACGGGCTACTGTTCATTGCGCTAGATCAATCTACAGAATGATGATCATATGGTATTGCTTGTACTCGCTACTGTTCATGTGTTACCGATCAATTTGACGCAAAGAAAAACAGTAGCAGCGAGTATACATACCAATCAGATCGTACCTTTCAATTCTTGTGAATAGTTCGTGCCGCGTAGGGCATATAGGCTAGGCCAAAGACCTGTCTGCTTGATGTCGATACCAATGCAGTGCAGATCGGTCGTAGGCAGATTCGTTCCGCTAGCTTGATCTCCAGCAGAGCTTGTGCTGATAACGTGTTGAGAAGTCGCTGCTACCGGGTGTAATCCAGCGATCTCTCTGGAACAATTGCAAAAGGAAACACAAGCGCATAAGAAAAACTGTCTTTTCTTTATTCATCTCTATTTACAATGAGGGATGTTGTCCCGTATATGTAGTGTCAAAAACCCCTAAAAGATATAATCGAATTTTTTAAAAGATCGAGGCAGACCCACCTTCAATTATGAAACTCCAGGTTTCCCAACAAATAAAACTAGTTCTTGACAGAGCAGACATCCAAATGCATTTTCCTTGCTTCAACGATTCAGATAGTGCCGTTAGCAACCACTCTCGGAGGAGCAGTTGGCAGCACTAGCTTTAACAGGAATCCCATGTTTTTTTTTCTCTTAGGTGCAACGCAGTTTCTGTACTGACCCTTTTGTTACAATTGGACCCTTTTGTTACAATTGGACCAGTGATAAGTAGTTGTAATTTGCTGTAGTCCCATGTCTTTTCTCTTTCCACTATTTCTTCTCGACAAGAAGTATCAGTTCAATCATTCAGGCTTAAGAACATTGGTCTTGTTTTCTATATCCTCTGGCACATTTGGAAGGCCAGGAACTGTTTTTGTTTGACAAATATAGACTGGCATATCCATTCTGTCAATCATCAAGCAAAAGCTCCTCAAGAAGCTCAATGCAAACCTTTTTGAGTGGAAGAAACCACTGATATGACAAGTGACAAAATCCCCATCTAGTCATCTTCTCATAGCAATCTTATTCATGCATATCGGCATTGCCTAAGGAAAAAGTCATATTACAACCTCAACTCTGAAACGGTTCACTTTTCAACTCTCAACTATTAAAACAGTTCACTTTTCGACATTAGCTCGAATTTAGAGTAGTTTTGAGTGACATGGTGACATGGCCTAAGATTGAAATAGTTCTTGAATTTTAAAAAAATCATAAATGACTTCAAAAAATTCATGAAAAACTCACTCACGGTATGTAATTTTAAAAGGCTGTAAATGACTTCAAACAATTCATGAAAAAATCAGTTACACATAGGAGTATTAGAACCTAAATCAATTTGGTATTGAGTGGATTGAGGTTCAATCGGCATGCAAAAAATGGTTTGATTTAGCTTTAAACACTGCTTTTGTGAATCAGTTATACCTTTTACTTATAAAAAATCATTTATGTTATAAATACTCCATAGTATGAGTAAGAAACTTTCCTGAATTTTTGAAGTCATTTATTAATTTTTTAAATTCAAAAATTATTTCAACCATAGGCCATGTTGCTGTGTCAGCGCCACTTCACCCAAAACCACTCTAAATTCATGACAATATTGAAAAAGCGAACGGTTTTAATAGTTAAGGGTCGAAAAGTGAATGTTTCATAGTTGAAGGCTGAAAAACAGAGTGAGCTCATAGCTGAGAGTTGTAAAATAGATTTTTTTCCTTGCCTCAAAGATGCTTCATTCATCCATGGGAACCAAGCAGGCTCAGGGATACAAATTATTAGCACATGAGAACAAGTTCCTTAGTCTCTTCATATTCAGGCAAAAGCCTGCAACGTGACCTCATACATACATGCAGAAACTCTGGGCGTCCTGCTAGGCATGCACAGGTACAAAGAACCCATCATCCAATCGGACAACTCAGACATCGTATTCGTAGCCAGTCTAAAGACCAAACAAACATCACTGCCAGACTGGAGAATCAGACCAAATCTGAATGAAACCCTTATGCTAAATCAAAGAGCTCAAAGACAGTATGAATTTCAGAGGAAGAACAACAATGTAGCTGACGCAAAAAAGAAAGAAAGGAGCACAAAGTTGTACCCAAAATGCATAAATCTTCCAGCTCCAATATTTACTATAAAGGACCTTCCTGATTGTATCAAAGGTGTGTAACTTTCTCCTTAGGCTATACCATATAATAATTCTTGCATATAAATAAATTTTACCCTTATGGGCACCCTTCAAAAAAATAAAAAGAAGGCTTCAGAGTTCAGAAATCCTGGCCCATCAAACATCTAGCCAAGTCCCGTTTCAGTCTCTCAAGTCACCGCAGCCGCACCTCCTCCTCCCACTCCGGTGCTAGCATCCTCTTCCTCGCTCCCACTCCAGCGCCGGCGTCCTCTTCCTTGCTCCCCCTCCTCCTCCTCACACGAAGTCCTGGATCTAGTGAGCAACCTAGTGTGCCATGACCTACTTCTACTGAGCTGCATGGTGGACTAGGATCACTTGGTACCGCTTTCGGAAGGATATCGACACTCAGCATCGCTCTGTCATGCGTTAATTACCATTCTTAGCTGTCTAAGTACCAGCTTTAGCTGGGATTGTTGTAACTAATCGTGATTAGATTGATGTAATCCAGACCGGGGTATATAACTAGCTGCTCAAGAGGGGAAAGGCATCACATTTTTTGTATGAACTCTCCAAAAACTCTCTGAAATCAGTGATGAACAAGCTAATATGCCACTTCCCCAATTTGATTTTGTTCTGATTCTTGTGATTCCATCCGAATCCTCTGAGTTCGGACAAGTTGGTATCAGAGCCTAGCAATTCTAAGCCAAATTAGCGGTGAAATCGACTTGGATGAGGGTTGCTCGGAGATTGTCCATGCGTAAAATTTCAGGAATATAAGTCAATTTGGAGCTCGCGGCAGCAAATTAGATTCGGGCTTGGGTTACTTGGCTCGTCCGGGTGTAAAATCCCTCGGACAATCTCCAATTTGAGAGGCGGTAGAACTCTCGGGCAGACTAATTTGGGGAGGAGATTTCTGAACCGATCTGCTCCGAGTTGGCGGTGATGACAAGTACTACGAAGACGACGGTCGTGACAACAGCAGCAACAACAACAACAATGGCAACATCTCTCTCAAGTGTTCTCAGCCCTGAAGAACTGGATAGTTCGAGTATGAGTTTATATGAGACAGTCCACGAGGAAGTGTTGGATCTGCATTCATATGTAGGCAACATGGAGGTTCACATGACAAATATGTAGGTTAAAATGACAAACATGCAGGACAAGCTCAGCGCCATTCAAGCGACCTTGATGGAATTGGCCAGGCGCAACCATCCACAAGGCAAGGTTTCTGAGTCAGAGGTATGCAAAGAGGGTGGTTATGAAGTGGAGAAGGACTTGGGCAAAGAATTTGCAGAAGAGAGAGTCAGCAAACCACCAACTGAAGGTAACATGTAATTCACTAGTCTTGTCAATCCTTCTCGAGTTCATTTTATGGAATAGTTTACACTGAAGTGCCTGATAGGACTAGCTTGCACAACCTTGAACCTAATTACAATCTAGATAGGAACACACATACACACATCTCTGCTCAACATAGATTTGGGGTTCAAAACACATAATATGCAACCACATGCTAGACATATGGATACAAATAGGCATGGTTATGAATAGGAGAGGTGGGGAACTAATGGGAATGAGTCCACATTCAGTCTCTCAATTTCTAGGCTTAAGCTTGACTTTCCAACCTCCTAAGGGGATAGTCCTAAAAGGTGGACTAGACAATGTGAGAAGTATTATGAATTCCTAATGGGTGGACTAGACTGTGAGAAGTATTTTGAATTGGCTATGGTTCCAATAGAGATGTGGGTATCTATGGCCACACTTCACTGTTCAGGCCATGCAGAACATTAGTGGACTGGATTGAGGCTATCAACTAGGCAGGTTAAATGGGCTCAATTATGTATTATGGTTTGCAGTCGAATTGCAAATTATGGAATGTATGACATAGTTGAAATATTCCACTCTCTCACCCAAGACACTAGTTTTTCTAGTTATGTTGATAAGTTTGAAGAATTAATGGTTATTATGCAAAGGCTACTATGTTAGGTATTTTGTTAAGGGGCTTAAGGATTCTATCAAACATTTCTTGAAGCCTCATAAGCCCCAATCCTTGGATGAGGCTTACATCATTGCTAGGGACTTAGAGAAGGCTGCTCAGAGTAGGAAGGCAACACATAATTTTAGCACATTTGCTAGAAAGGCATCACAAACAAATTACATCCTTCAAAAACCAGTCAATCCTGACAGTGCTTCTGGGAAGATGGAGGTGGGACAGAAGTTTGGAAAACTACGAAGCATCAATATAAAGCCCGAGGAACCAGAAATATGTTGGAAGTGCTTTGCACCATGGACTCCCAAACACAAGCAAAAGTTTAAGTATTACCAAGCATCTAGCCATACTTTGAGTTTTGAACAGGAAGAAATGCAATTTACTAAAGACCATAGTGAGGAGCAACAGCAATCTGACTCTGAGGGTCCAACACAAATGCCACAATTAATGTAGATATCAAAACATGTTGTTAAGGTCAATAGCTACATTTTGCTTAGTGGCCATAGTTGGAGGAAAAAGGGGAGTAGATCTAGTAGACAGTGAAAGTACACATAGTTTTATGGATGTGACTTTTGCCAACAAGGCTAAATATGTGATTGAGCATATTGAACTCCAATCAGTAAACATTATCGAAGGTGATGAGCTCCAAACTAGTGGATTTGTGCAGCAATGCCCCTACATAGTCCAAGGCAAGCAATTCCTGACTACTTTTCAGCTACTGGAACTAAAGAATTATGACATGATACTTGGTTGTGACTAGATATTTGTGCATAGTCCTATTGAAATTGATTTGAAGTGAAGGGTCCTTGACATTACCATGGAAGACAATATGCAAGTTAGTTTTACTGACTGTCTCACTAGAAATCATCCGTGTGAGATGGAAGCACAAAGGTTTGATAAATTGCTCAAGAGGGGAGCTACGGGATACCTGGTGCAGATGAAGCTTAATCAACCTGACTCCACTCAAGGCCCCTTCATAGAGAATGATATCAAGCAATTGCTAGATCAATATTCACAAGTCTTCTTAGAACCTGATAGCCCTCCTCCAAAAAGGGGTTGTTCCCACTCAATCCAACTGAAACCAGGTAGTACCCCCTCCAAATGCAAGACCATATAGAATACCTCATTTTAAGAAGTATGATGTAGAAAGATTAGTCAAACAAATACTGAGTCAAGGCTTAATCAGACAAAGTGAGAGTCTATACTCATTACCTTCCACGTAAGGAAAAAGGATAGTACCTGGAGATTCTACGTAGATTACAGACAGCTTAATGAGCAAACTATCAAAAATAAGTTTTCAATTCCGGTGGTTGATGATTTCTTTGATGAACTTAATGGAGCAAGGTTTTTCCCTAAGCTGGACTTGAAATCGGGTTTCCATCAGATCCTCATGAAAGAGAGTGATGTGCCAAAGACAACCTTCAGGACTCACTTTGGACAATATGAGTTCCTTGTAATACCATTTGGGTTGACCAATGCCCCTGCAACTTTCCCGTCAATGATAAACTCTATTTTTGCTAAGCTGCTTAGATATACTTATATTCTTTAATAACATACTGGTATATAGTAAGACCAAGGAGGATCATTTGAAGCATTTGGAGACAGTTTTGCAGATTCTGCTTGAAAACAAGTTATCCGCTAAAATGAGCAAATGTGTGTTTGCAGTGAGGCAGGTGGCGTATTTAGGACATGTCATAAATGAAAGAGAGTTACCTATAGACAAAACAAAAATAGAAGTAGTTAAGAACTAGCCTATACCCAAGAATATCACTCAACTAAGGGGTTTTTTGGGGCAAGCAGGATACTATAAGCGTTTTGAAAGCATTTTGGAATTATTTGTAGGCCACTACATGACATGCTCAAGAAGAATTCTTTCTCTTATGGACCACTCAGACACATGCTTTTGAAGAGATCAAGAAGAGGCTCATAACAGCTCTAGTGCTCATATTGCCATATTTAGGCTAGCCTCTTTTATGCTAGAGGCTGATGCAAGTGGCACAAGTATTGGTGTAGTCCTGATGCAAAATATTCAGCCTATTGCATACTTTAGCAAGTCATTGAGCAGCAAAGCATAATCCTTATCTACATATGACATGGAAGCTTTAGCAATATTGGAGGCAATCAAGAAATGGAGGCACTATTTCTTGGGATCCAACTGATAATTAGGACCGATCAGCAGAGCCTCAGGTTTATCACAGAACAAAGGATTGCATAAGGAATGCATCACAAACTGATGTAGGTTGTTGCAACTTGATTATATGATTGAGTACAAAAAGGGAAGAGAAAATAAGGCAACAGATGCTCTTTCTAGAAGAGAGCCTGCTTGTTTGATTGTTTCTATTGTGCAGCCAGTGTGGGTTAAAGAAGTGATCAAGAGCTATAACAATGATGAACAATGTCAATAGCTACTAGCACAATTGGTCATAACTACTGATCCTTCCTCCTCATACACCCTACATGCAAATATACTAAGGTATAAGGGCATGATTCACATGGGTGATGATATTTCTATTCAAAGTAACATCATAGTAGCACTTCATGCTTTAGCCATAGGTGGACATTCCGAGATTGTTACCACTTACCAAAGAGTTAAGAAGCCCTTTCATTGGTTAGGCATAAAAAAGGTGGTTGAAGAATTTGTTATAGGTATGGACAAAGGGCTCTTGGACCCACTACCAATCATAGATATGGCATGATATTCATAGACTTTGTGGAAGGATTACCAAAGTCTAATAGTAAGGATATAATTTTGGTGGTGGTGGATAAGCTTACAAAATGCTCATTTCATTCCTCTATCTCACCCTGTTAGTACTCAAATTGTGGCTCAAACATTTATTGATCATATCTCAAACTACATGGTATGCCTATGACTATTGTGTCTAATAGTGATAGGATCTTCACAAGTGAGTTGTGGCAGATATTATTCAAATCTATGAAGGTTTCACTCAGATTTAGCACATCCCACCATCCACAAAGTGATGAACAGATTGAAAGGGTTAACCAATGTCTTGAAGGATATTTGAGATGCATTACCTTTGAAGAGCCTATGAGGTGGTCTAGCTAAATATCTCTTACTGAATGATGGTACAACATCAACTTTCACACTTCATTGAAATGCACTCCTTTCTAAGCATTATATGGTTACCCTCCTCTAATCAGAGAGGTAAATGTGCTTGGTCATGAATCTTCAGCTAGGGAGTTCCTCAGTGAGACAAGACATGATAATAGATTGAAGAACAACTTGTTACAAGCACAAACAAAAAATGAAGAAGTATGCAGATCTCATGCATTCTAAGAGGGAATTCTAGGTTGGGATTTTGTACACCTCAAGATGCAACCCTTTAGATAAGTTACCTTCGGTCTTAGAAATTCTCTAAAGTTGATAACCAAGTTCTACGGACCGTTTATGATACTTCAAAGGATTGGATCAGTGACTTACAAGCTGCAACTACCTTCAGATACACAGATCTACCCTGTATTCTACATGAGTCAGCTAAAAAAGCATATAGGAAATCTTGCAGTCCCTTGTGCATAGCTGCCCCTAGTTGACTCTCATGGCAAGCTTAAATCTTTACCTGTTGTTGTATTGGATATCAGGATTTTACCATACCGACAGTGGTGAAGCTAGCCTTTACCATCGCGGTCACGCGCCCCTTACGAAATTCCACAAATCCTATAAGAAATTACTGTTCCTAGCTGGTCATATGTGTTGTTGATCCCGTCGTGCAAAGATGATAACTCCGGTGATCTCTTGGCTCCGCCCCTAAGCGTGACGTCGAGATACCTTATTTACTTAGTGATTGGTTCAGTGCGAGAGTATGTCTCTCGATGAAGCAACTTGGGAAGATAGGATTTTATCATATCAAAATTTCCTCATTTTTACATACAGGTGATCAGGGACTGATGACCAGAGGATATCAGTGTGGATAGAGGTCAAGATGCTCAGGATGATCCGCAGGTGGCTGGAGATGAAAAAGCATATAACCGGCCGCTGAAGAGGGTAAAGGCATCACGTTATTTGTATGAGCTCTCCAGAAACTCTCTGAACTTAGCGAAGAACAAGCTGATATGCCACTTTCCTTAATTTGATTTCTTCTCATTCTGGCGATTCCGTCCGAATTCCTCTGTGTTCTGACAGAGTGGCACCCGCTTCGCTGGACTCGATGACGACGCCGGCAGTACCCGGAGCGGCGGCGGTGGCCGCGTGCGCCGCCATGGCCGTTTCCTACGTCGCCGTCCTCTACGCCCCCACGGTCCTCCTCCGCCTCCCGCCCCCGGCCTCGCTCCGCGTCTTCCTCCACCGCCGCTTCGCCTGCGCCGCCGTCGCATCCGCCGCCTCCGCCCTGGCCACCGCGGCGCTCCTCCGCGTAAGCAACCCCTGCTCCGCTCCCGTCCAAACCCCGTCAAAACCCTAGCTCTGGATCCCCGGACCGAATCTCAAATCCCTATTTATACGTCTTCCTCCCCTTTTGCTTCCCAGGTCTGGAACCTCGGCGATTTCTCCGATATGCTCGCGGTGTTCGGCATTCGGAAGGATCATTTGGTAAGCGAAGTTATCTTTGCTAACGAAGTGACAATTTAACTCACTGATTAGTGTTGAGATTTTGATGCTTGAACTGAAATGCCGGTGCTTGTGTAGCTTGAGGCAGCGGTGATCCCACTTCTCCTTACGTCCCTAGTGTATGCTGGGTCATTCGTCGCTAGACTGTGGGTCCTGGTGAGCTCGTGGGGCGGAGATGGTAATGAAGTGGGGATCGGTTGCGCCCACAGGATTGCTTACCGGATCCAAGCAGCTGTTGAAGATGTAATGGTGTGGCGGAACTATGTAGTGGTTTGTTCTCCTCCCCTTGACAACATTGTTTGTGCTGCTCTGAGATGTTGTGAACCTGTGATAGAAGATTAGTGTATCAAATTAGCAATAAATGAAGAATTACCAGCTAGCAGTTTGTGTAGTACCTTTTGCAATTTGTATTATTTAGGATGCTATTGATTAGTGTTACTGCTGAAAGCACTTTGATTTCCTCTTTTACTGTGGTGATGTTGTTTAAGGATGATCTTTTGATCAGGCACCATGTACCGAGGAGCTCGTTTTCAGGGCGTGCATGATACCGCTTCTTCTGTGTGGTGGATTCAAAATGTATAACATTATTTTTTTTACTCCAGTCTTCTTCAGTCTAGGTAAATTGCTATAACATCGTACTAATTTTCTATTTCAAAGGAATCAACCTTACATGTATCTTTAACATAAGAGTAGAATACACCAGCGGTCCCTAAACTTGTCTGACGTTGTCATCTAGGTCCTCAAACTCTCAAAGTGCAGATTTAGGTCCTTAAAACTTGCTAAATGTGTCATCTAGGTCTGAAATCCCGAAAATACCCCATTGATGACAAAATGATTCCAGTAGAGAGGAGGATTACAAAGCATGCCTCATCAGCAGCCGAAGGGGCATTTCGGAATTTTGGACCTAAATGACACATTTAGCAAGTTTAAGGAGCTGAATCTGCACTTTGAGAGTTCAGGGACCTGGATGACACCCCTGGATAAGTTTAGGGACAGTTGCTGCATTTTACTCTTAACAACTTTTTCGGATCTTTCTTGTCTAATTTGCCACTGTGTATCTGCATAACCACATTCAGTTTTATCTGCATAACCACATTCAGTTTTACCTATACATTTTCTGCTGTTGATATTGTTGGACTCTTTTATGTTAGTAACTCAACCTTTGTTTTGACAGCACACTTAAACCATTTGTTTGAACTACACCAGCAGGGACGTAATTTTATGAGATCGCTACTGATTGTAGGTATTTTTCTTTACATCTTGTTTTCTCCATTTGTATCTTCCTGCAATGGTATGAGAAGAAAGTTTTTGAACTAGATTAACTTAGTAGTGGTGTGAGAACAGACTTTTGGGTGTAGATTTAACTTTATTTCTGTGTGAAAACAAGGAGAACTATAACATTTACTTTAGCATGCTTGTTTTTCAGTGATACAAGTTTACCTTTAAATCAGTCACACTATGGTCTCAAATGTTCACTACCACTGTACTATACCCCTGAAGTATCATGCTATGTCCTTTGCAACGTATGGTGCACCGCCATGGCAGTAACTGGATACACCTGATGCATTACAGTTACCTATGATCTTAATATTGATCTTCATTCTTCTATGCTACAAACTTAGCCTTATTTCGCAATTATTAACTTCTTGACTGGGAAGACTACATTACTGGTACAGATTACATTCGTACTGAAGCTAGAAGCACACACTTTGACCTTTTAGCATGCTTGGCAAGTTGGCATATTCCAACTTATTAGTCTTCTTTAGTACTGCACATCTTTTCTCGAATTTTGTCATCAAGATCTGTGGAATTACTTCTGCTTCACCAGTTGTTGACACCTTTTTTCTTCACTTGCTGAGCTTGATTTAACTTCTTATCTTCCCTTCTCAGGTATCCAGTTAGGCTACACTGTAATCTTTGGGTGGTATGCAGCATTTTTATTCATTCGAACAGGTCTTACTCATTCCTTTTTGTGTTTTTAAAAATGAAAATTGATTTGTTTGTTGTCAGCTATGTTATTAACTTCTTGCTATTGTTTCTGGAACTGCTTTTCCAATTACAGAATTGAAGTTTCCATATTTTATCTTAGATATATTCATTCGGCTGGATTAAGTTTAAACAATCATATTTGCATAATACATGTCATAATTACCAGTTATGTTTTAGTATGATATTCCATATTCCTAAAACTCGAAAAGCAATAGCCATATATATAACATAAACATGCAGATTCATCATTGTTTTTCAACTGTACTTTGGTACATTAAACTTATGGCTTGTGACCTGGCTAGATAATGAAAAGTTGTTTGATTATTCTAATTGTGCTTCTACTGGAATGGCCATTTCGTTTTTCACATGATGAATGGTTTAATTACTTCAGATAATTGACTGTGAGTTGAATACAGTTCTGATAACAAGGTGTCATGTTGATTAACTTTCATTTAAAAAAAAAACTACAGGGAATCTGTTATCTCCTATTGTTGCTCACATCGTTTGTAATATGATGGGTTTGCCTGTTTTCTCATCACCACGGACAAGAGGTGTGTATATCCTGTTTTCTTTTAAGAAAATGGAATAAACATGAAAGTTTGTACAAATATGTTCAACTTCTTATGTTGCATTGTGTTTTTCTGTGACAGGAGTGGCATCGGTAGCATTTCTGGCTGGTTCAATATCCTTCTTTTGGCTCCTTTTCCCCGCAACAAGCCCGAAACTATACAACACTAGGTTAGATCGCTGCAGTTGCTGGCATGGTTATTGCAGATGGGAATAGACAGAACTAGATTGGAGACTGCAATGGATTCTGAGCCTAACTTTTGAAGCAACTAACAAGTGAAGCTCCCAACTGATAGCAGCCGCTGCTGTCAGATTCTTCATTTATTTTTCTTTCCAAGATCCCATATGAATGTTGTCAAACATTATTGTAGATTCCCCTTGTCGTGGGATATGAATGTTGTCAAACATTATTGTAGATTCCCCTTGTCGTGGGGTTAGTGTTTGGACTGAACAAAATTGCATTTCATCATTTGTTGAATAGAGATCAGAAAGTTGCAGAATCAATTTGTTTTCAGAGGGAACATCTTGAGCTCGAATTTTACAGCTCTTCGAAATTCCATCCCAAAAATGAGTGCAAATTCACATTATTGGGCATTTGTTCCTTAGTTGCTTGCTACTGCGGCAACTAGAGTTTCTAGATAATTTGAGCCTATTTATTGAATCGATCATTCTTGATATACCTGGACCCCTCTCAAGTTCGTATGAGAGAAACTTGTGACAGCATTAATTTCAAGAAACAATGAATGTTTCATGCAAAAAAGTCCCAAGTCGGTATAGCATTGAAGAGACCGTAAAAGAACGTTTACAATGATTAAACTCATCACATTCCCTTCATATTACAGGCCAATATTGTGCCGATGAAAAGGTCGATTTATTCTTCCTACCCATGTTGAAATTACAGATCATAAACTGAACTGTATTTGTTTAATGTGCGCTGACCTATTGTAATTTTCAATAGTTAACTACCATCATAGTACTAAATGGAGTGTTCAACCTTGAACACTAAGCAACAGGCAGTATTATCACGCGTCGTGAATAGGTTGATGCCTTGATGATACGCTGCAGTTGCAACTTGACAACAAAAAACAGACCATTTCACACGGGGTGTTAGGATCTGAAGGTTTCATGGATGCCGAGCGTAGGGTGTGATCGCTAGGAGGCAGGTCATCCCGGTGAAGGAGGCAGGTAGCGGGTGGGACTGCAAGGCGGGGTTGGCGACGACAACGGGAGCGATTAATGCAGCAGAGGCGGATTCAGCAGCAAGAGAGCCGCCGGGGATGGTACGAGGGCGGGCGGGGCAGGGGAGCGAGTCAAGAGTCGTTGCCAGTGCGAGAGAGAAGCAAGACAGAGGTGGAAAGTAAACAGTACCAAGGTTCGAAGGAATGTTGTGCATCGCATTGCCATGCAACGGCGCATGGGATCGACTGTAATGAAGGCTAAAATTCAGGCACCTGGAGTATAGCACGTCCCTAACGTCCTCGCTGAACCTTGTGATCTAGAATTCCTCAGCCCTCAGCAACCTGCACTGCAGAGACCACTTCACCCACCAAGCAAGGGAGGATCCATCCGAGGAAGGAAGCGCCTCCGATCCTGGGCGGTGAGTCCCCCTCCCCGTTCCCGGGCAACCGACGGGTTACTCTCCTATTTGGCACGGACACAGACAATGTCATAGCGCGCCATCCCATTGGTCTGGAACTTTGCTTTCCTTCCGTTGCCTATTGTCACCGGTTGTTGTCGCTCTAAGCACCTCTTGGTCCGATTCTTCGCATTCGCACGGTGTTCCATGTGTTTGAGTAATTTTGAGAGAGTAAGTAGTCTTTTGATTGATTACTGTTTACATATATATACATGTTTAAAGGGCATGAACATGTCCATTCAATAGTGAATAGTTGCCATTTGGTTCAATAACTGAAAAGCAGTTAGTGTGCTAATTACTTAATCGATCACATGCATAGAAGTGTCAGTTTGTAACACTTTTTCTGATCAATTATCTTGTGTATAAATTTCTTGTTAAAAACTCCTCTAAAAACCATGTGAGAAAAACATAAGGAGAAATGTTATATGTTGATATATCATTAAAACTCCTTTAAATCCAATGGGAAAATATAAGGAGAAAATGATATGGTATATATCAGTTACTGCCTTATTGTAAGTTCAAATGAGAAAACTCATTGATGAGCTTAGAGAGCAATGATTATGATCTTTAGACTATATTTAAAACCTCCGAAAATCATTTAGAAAAATGGGAGGAACATAGTAGATATTGCCTCATTAAAAACCTTATATGAGAAACCGTAATGGAAAAACTCATAAAGGAAAAGAGTGCAATAGAACAGGTTATTTATTCAGGGATCAATCTCCCCCTGAACCTTATAAATCCCGTAGTCGTCGCATACCAATTCCATTAACATATTTTTGGAATGTAGAAGTCGGTAAGGACTTGGTGAACAAATCAGCGAGGTTATCATATGATTTGACTTGCAAGATTTCTATTTCCTCATTATTTTGTAATTCATGAGGATAGAATATTTTAGGAGTAATATGTTTAGTTATATTGCTCTTTATGTAACCTGTTTGCATTTGAGCAATGCATGTAGAATTATTTTCATAGATAATTGTTAGTGATTGAATAGAGCCAATACCACATGATTGTTGTATGTGATTAATCATTTTGTGAAGCCATACGTATTCACGTGATGCTTCATATAATGCGATTATTTCAGAATGATTAGTGGATGTAGCCACTAGAGTCTGTTTTGAAGACTTCCATAAAATGGTTGTTCCACCATTTAAGAACACAAAGCCTATTTGTAATCTGGCATTATGGGGATCTGATAAGTAACCAGCGTCAGTGTATCCAATCATATTCATATCTTGATTTCCTTTAAAGAAAAGACCAAGATCTATAGTGCCTTGGAGATATCGTAAGATATTCTTGACTCCTGTCCAATGACATTTAGTTGGAGTAGCGCTATACCTAGCTAGTAAGTTTACTGCAAATGCGACATCAGGCCTGGTGCAATTTGCAAGATACATAAGCGCTCCAATGGCACTGAGATAAGGAACTTCGGGTCCCAGTATCTCTTCTCCTTCCTCCCATGGTCTAAATGGATCTTTTTCCATATTAAGAGATTGAACAACCATGGGAGTCTTTGAAGGATATGATTTTTTCATATTGAATTTCTCTAATATTTTATGGGTATATACGGCTTGGTGTAGTAGAATACCTGAAGGATAATGCTCGAGTTGTATTCCCAAGCAAAATTTGGTTTTACCCAAATCCTTCATTTCAAATTCCGTCTTTAGATGATTGCGTGCTTTATCTATATCTTATGTATTTCCGATGATATTTAGATCATCAACATATACAGAGATAATACAAAATTCTGTTGAGGATTTCTTTACGAAGACACATGGACAATCATCATTGTTAGAATATCTTTTTTGTAAAAGGAATTATTTTAGTCGGTTGTACCACATTCTTCCCGACTATTTTAAACCATATAATGATTTTTTAAGTTTTACACAGTACATGTTGCGGTTTGCATTTGGATTCAGAATGTCCTTCTGGGACTTTCATGTATATATCTGAATCAAGTGACCCATAAAGGTGTGCGGTCACTACATCCATCAATCGCATAGGTAGATTATTTTGAACTGTCAATAAAATTAAATATCGGAACGTGATTCCATTCATTACTGGAGAATAAGTCTCATTAAAATCAATGCCGAGTCTCTGCGTGAACCCTTGTGCTACAAGCCTCGCTTTATATCTCACCACCTCGTTGTTTTCATTCCGTTTGCGGACAAAAACCCACTTGTATCCCACAGCAAAAATGTTACGAGGAGTAGGTATCACTGATGTGAATACCTCTCTTTTGGAGAGAGAGTGTAACTCTGACTGGATTGCATTCTTCCATTGTGTCCAGTCCGAGCACTTGCGGCACTCTGCCATGGTCTTTGGATCTGGATCATTGAGAAGATCGTTTGCAATCTTTGAAGAGAAGTATGTGTCGATAATTGTAGTCTCCAGAATCAATATAGTTGATGAAAATTTCATCTACCCTTTTCAACTCATCGTGATTTCCCATTGTGATTGAGTCTGGGTGTTCTGATTTCCCAGCATCAGTATTTGTGTGCACCGTTGAGATGGGATGTGGATGTTGAGCATCCACTGGATGTTTAGTATCCTTAGGTTTTGGGTGTCTTTCAACTTAACGTTGATTTGCATTTACTGATTTGGAGGAAGAATTCCTCTGTTTCCACAGTAGCTTGCAAGAAGCTTTATCTTTTGTGTCCGTACTCCTCCCCCACTTTTTTTGATTTGGGAGTTGAGTGGTTTTATTTGGTACCTCCACTCTTTCCGGTACATTCCTAGCAGGAATATAGGATTTAGTGACACCTTTATTGTCAGTAAATGCATCTGGCAGGTTATTTGTAATATTTTGCAAATTTATAATTCTCTGAACTTGGAGTTCAGATTCTTGAGTACGTGGATCTGAGGAGGAAATGTCTGTGGCATTCCAATTGATTTCCTGGCATTCTTTCTAGTACTTGAAATCTCCCCCTAATACCTGGAAATGTTCCTCATCAAATATACAATTAGCGTAACGGGCTATAAGGAGGTCCCCTGTTAGGGGCTCTAGGTATTTTATGATCGACAGAGAGTTATACCCTACATAGATCCCTAATTTTTTGTGTGGGCCCATTGATGTACGCTGCGATGGTGAGATCGGTACGTATACAGCGCAACCGAACTTTCGCAGATGGGAAATGCTTTGAGGATTTTCATGTACTAACTGCAGTGGGGAAGCAGTGTGATATGCAGTTGGTCGCAATTGAATTAAGTCAGCAGCGTGTAAGACTGCGTGACCCCAACATGAAGTTGGAAGGTTGCAATTATGTAATAATAGCCTTGCAATAAGCTTGATTCTCTTGATAAGAGATTCGGCCAAACCATTTTGAGTATGGACGTAAGGTACTGAAGGCTAGACTTGAATTCCTAAGGCCATACAATAATCATTGAAGGCACGTGAGGTAAATTCAGCCGCAGTGTCCATTCGAATGGATTGTATCCTATGTTCAGGATAATGTGCTCGTAATTTAATAATTTGAGCAATAATTTTGAAAAAAAACATGGTTTCGTGTGGACAATAGACACACATGTGACCATCGTATAGATGCGTCATAAGAACTATGAAGTACCTGAATGGTCCAGTTAATGGTTGGATAGGACCACATATATCACCTTGAATGCGTTTAAAGAATTTGAGTGGTTCAGCTTTAATTTTAAGATAAGAGGGTCTTAAAATTAATTTCCTTGTGGCACATGCGGTGCACACAAAATCCGAAGATTGTGGGAATTTGGCAGTATTTATGCCATGATCAATTGAAGTACAGATAATTTTTCACATCATCCCAACACCGGGATGACCTAGGCGATCATGCCATATTTGGAATGTGTCAAGATTTCGAAAAATTACCATATACTCAATATGTGGACGGGCTTGATGTATGTATAGTACAATCCTGAGGATAAAGAGGGAATTTTCTCTATTATTTGTTTTGGTAATGAGGAGATATTCCTCTTTGTTGTCATCATGGGTTTCGATATGAAAACCATTTGGACGGATGTCTCTATAACTTAGTAGGGTACGTGTTGAATCGGGATACAAGAGTGCATCGTCGATTGTAATTTGAGTACTCACAGGGAGAGTGATTATGGCGCGATCAAAGCTAACAATCATAGCATCGCGTCCTGCGATTGTCAAAACATTTCCTTGACTCTTTTTCAGAGTTTGGAAATATTTAGTCTCCCTTAGTATAGAGTTAGTGGTACAACTATCCACTAAGCACATCTCCTCTTCCATTGGATTGTCTCCCGTAATCATCTATATATATAAAAATAGAGAATGTGAAATTCTTCATAGATATATATAGAATACATACAACTTTATTGAGTATCAATGTGTTGATACAATAGTATAAGATGACAATAACCTATTACAATACTATGTAGGACATAGATATTAATAATATCTAATTAATTGAGAGCCTAATTGAGGTCTCCAAATAAGTCATTGGAAGCAAATTCCACTAGCATATTATCCATGCTATCAAGGTCCTCTTGCTCTTGAAGAGTGATGTTGTTGTTCAGTTCTGGATGAACATTTTGGGAACAACTTGTCATCCTGGTGGTGTCAGGTTGAAGATTCAAATGAGCTTCAAATCTTTTGCCTTGAGTTGGTCGGCTTTGTCAACCGAACTTTAGGTAAAAATCAACCAAGTGTTTTGGGGTGTGGCATTTCTTAGTTGTGTGACTGTAGCAACCACATTTACGACAAATATCAGATTTGTCTTTGTTGTTGAAAATGCCTTTTCCCTTGTTATTTCTATGGAATTTCTGCTTCTTAATGTGGTTGTGCCTGCCTTTGAAGTTCTTTGGACGGCGTTTGTTGTTGTCGAACCTTTTTGTATTCTGAATATTTGAATTTACTTTAGGTAAAGGTGTAGTGATTGTAGGGCACTGGTGATGATTCTTTAAAAGAAGTTAATCATGCTTTTCAGCCTGAAGTAAAGTATGAATTAATTCAGAATAGTGCTAATAGTTCCTAGCACGGTATTGTTGTTGCAATATCCTATGGGCAGGAAGCATTGTAGATAAAGTTTTTTCTATTTTCGGTGGGAGCTTTGTCAAAAAAAGCAATCTTGAGCAGATTTTGTGAACAGCATGATTGTATTCTTCAATCGACTTAAAGTCCTGGAGGCGAATGTTGGTCCATTCGTTTTGTGCATCAGGTAGTATTACTGCCTTTTGCTGTTCATATCGCTCTTTGAGTGAATTCCATAGATCATGTGGATTTTCATTCATCAAGTATTCAGATTTTAAATCTGGATGTAAATGGTGTCTTATGTAGTATAAATTGAAGTGGCGGGTCTCCTTCTTGAGGAGGATTAATTGCCGTCATAAGTCCGCGGGATGATAGACTTATCATCATGTTCATTGCCCATGTTAGATAGTTTTTGCCATCTAACTCGAGTCTTTCGAACTCAATATTGGACATTTTATCCTACAAGTTGACCAATGATTGAATGAATTTACATTTTGGGTAAATTAAAGAATCATGGTAATGTTGTAATAGTGTAAAATTGTAAAGTCAAGGTAATACTTGAGTTGGATAGTGTAGACCTCAAATTATATTGGTAACACTTTGAAGGTAGTCACCAAGATGATGAAAACCTTTTAGTAGTGGGGGCATAATCTGTAATTATTCGGTAGATGCCATGAATTTCACTAACTTGTATTATTCAAATCTTGTGTTAACACTATATAGGTAATCATCAAAATTGGTGTAGACCTTCTTTAATTCATATTCACATTGGGTACGCATGTAGAGGATAGTCACTATGTGTAAACATAGTGTAGATCCCTCAGTAGTATATAGATACTACCTTGTGTATGGCCAATATGAGGTATGAATTAAGGTAATCACCTTAAAAGGTGTAGACTTTGGTTCCAAATTTGATATTGGGTACGCACATTAAGGATAGTCACTATGTTTAAACATAGCATAGATCCCATAGTAAAATTTAAAGTACTAATTAGTGTATGGCCAATATGTGAAAGTTTGGAATATAGTGTTATATCAAGTGAAGAGGTAATCACATAGTTTGCAATAATATGTATTTTGCAAGAAAAATAATTGCTACTGCAAAAACTAAGTTGTAAACATATATATATATATATATATATATATATGTAATTAGAATGCATAAGGGCAAAATGCATGTAACATATAAAATTTCTAGAGAAAACAGGGACTGGAACATATATATTTACAACATAATTATAGTTAAAGACAGGGGCTATAACATGATTTTACAGAACTATAAATTTAAATATTGAAATTGGCTACAAATATGCTGAAAACCCGAGGGGTTTTATGTAAAAATGCCATTATTTCAATATTTTTGACTGATGGGTTGAGAAAACCTGGGCTGTGGCCTTTTTGGCCTTTCAGCCCAGCCCATAGGCGCCCCCCTCCTCCCCACCTCAGGGTATATAAAGTGCCCGCCGCTGCCTTTTCTTTTTGGGAGCCAGGCCGACCATCTCGTGGGGCTGCCGGTCGGGGAAGAGGTCGGGCGGCCGAGGTGGCAGTCGCCGGCGACCGAGGTGGCCAGGTCTTGAAGCGCATTGGTCCGAGCCGAGGGACGAGTGGCCGAGGTGGCGATGGCCGGCTACAATGGCCGGTGGCGGTCTGGCGGCGACAGTGGTGAAGCCGCCGGGTCTTGAAGCGCGCCAGTCCGAGCAGAGGGACGGGCGGCCGAGGAGTCGTGCGGGCTATCGGTCGAGGAGTCACACGGGCTGTCGGCCGAGGAGCCGGGCCGCCGGCTCAGCGGGGGTTCGCGGAGGATGGCGCGCTTGTCGAGCAGCCGGGCGGAGCAGGTGGCCGTGCCGTCGGGCAGAGCGGGCGGCCGAGCCGCAGTGCAGAGTGGTTGGCCGAGCCGCCGGGCTTTGGAGCGGGTTGGCCGAGCCGCCGGGAGGGATGGCCGAGCCGCCGTGCGGAGGGGCTGCGCCACTGGTGTCGGGCCGTCGGCCGAGGGGCCGTGCGAGCTGCCGACTGAGGAGTCGGGTCGCCGGCTCGGCGGGATGTCGCCGTACAGAGGGGCCGGGGCACCTGCTCGCCGGCCGAGTCTTCGTGCAGAGGAGGGCCGCCGGCCAAGGGGTGCACCACCCCTTTCCCCCTCGCACGCACACGCGCCTTGGCGCGTTTAGAACCCCCCGAAGGGGAGGTCGGAGGCCGCAAGGGCCCATGACCTCGGGCGGAGGCCCGGACAGCGGTTGGCCACTGCAGTGGCGAAGCGGCGAAGGGTGCGACCAAGCGGCGCAGTGGGGGTAGCCACTGTGGAGCCGGTAGTTGACGAAGAGGAGTCGTCGATTTGGATGAATAGCGCCGCGGCCATCAAGACATTGGTGGATGGGTCCTCAGAGAGGACTTCCACAACTTCAATGCTGGAGTCTATGAAGGCTGGCGTGTTCAGATCGATGCCCTGGGAAGGAGAGGCCAGACTGTAGTTCGCCATTGTTCTCGGGAGGCTTCTGCCACGCCAGACACGAAAAATCCAGTTGCGGCGGTGGGTGTCCGTGGTCTGTTCTGCCACCGCAGTAGAGGGAGCTGCATCGGCCATGTCCGTGGAGGTGCCAGTGGGTGGCACTGGAATGGAGGAAGACAGCGGAGTGTACTCTAGAGAGTACAATACGCGCTCCTCCGGATCCTCCTCCTCCTCCTCGGATGCCACCGCCAATGTGTTGTTGAAGAGAGATGCAGCCCCGCTGTGTGCTGCCATGGTGGGTGGAGGGCCGGCGGGGGCAGTGGCTGCAAGAGACTCTGCAGGGGCTGCTTGAGCCCTTGGAGGGTCGTGGCGGTGGCCATGACGGCAAGGACCACGTGTGCGGCGACAGCGACGACGACGGGCACGCTGTTGGCCGAACGGCGAGATGTGTCGTAGAACTGCCGCCTCCAAATCCATCAAACAGCGAAGAACATCTCCAGTGGTGGATGAAGGTGAAGCCATCTTCTTTCTTTTACCTTGATCTAGGAGAGGCCTTTGTGCCTTCTCTGTTGGTGAGGCCGATTGGCCCTTTTTTTTTCTTCTTGCTTCTGTGCAATGGCCAAATGCTCAGTGGTTGATTCTAAGTGCTGATGACGTGCTTGAGTAATTTTGAGAGAGTAAGTAGTCTTTTGATTGATTACTGTTTACACATATATATACATGTTCAAAGGGCATGAACATGTCCATTCAATAGTGAATGGTTGCACTTTAGTTCAATAACTGAAAAGCAGTTAGTGTGCTAATTACTTAATTGATCATATGCATAGAAGTGTCAGTTTGTAATACCATGGTCGATCCAATGCTAAGAGCATCTTCAAGGGATTTTCTTTGTGAACAAGAATTTTTTATGAAGGGATTTTCGTTTCATTTTGTGCTCAACAGCTTCTCTTTATAGTTTTTCGTCATAAAAGGATTCTCAAGATTATTCTATTCAGGACAGGATTCTCTCTTCTTTTACTTCATAAATTTCTTTAAAGTGAAGTTGTTAAAAATCAGAGAAAATAAAAAGAATCGAAATAAGGAGGAAATTCAGAAAAAGAATAAAATGAAGAAAATATAAGGTTGCTCGGAGTGAAGGAAAAGTCTGCTTGCCTTAAACATGTCCCTAAGAAACTTCTACTGAGACATTTGAAATGTCTTCCAGTAACTGAGCCTAGGCATGATTAGCCGTACGTATGAACGCCGATATGGTCCATTAGCTGTATAAATGAAGGTACCATGTACTGAGTTGGAATCAATCGAGCGAATTTTGTTTGGTTTCCGAGCATTGAGCGTGTCCTAGAAACTGTCACCTAACAGTGCGATCGATATGACCGTATGTACCTAAAAAGCTCAACAATCAACGAGTGCTACAAGAACTCAAACTATGCACACAGAAAACGCAGTCCAGCACGATCACTGCGCTAACATGCCTACAAATCAACTCTTTTAGTATCAAGATTAGAGATGCACTCCTACATACTGCATTATATAAGCGTACATAAATAGGAAAAGGTAAGAGCGTTGAAGTTTTAAATGGGGAGCTCTGTTGAACCAGCAAGGCATATGGCTTCAGTTTCTTTCACTGTAATCTAAACCAAATATACAGCTCTACCAATCACACCTGGTAAGCACCATAAAGTAGTCCAACAGAATCAAGCAAAGTACTTAGAAAAGAATTTAAAGAACTAATCGACATATTCGATACTTTGTGGAAAAATGTATAACAACTTAGTAAGCCTGCATCCTAAGATGTAAGAACAAAAAAGAAAAACCATCATATTTGTTAGAAAAATCACATGTTAGTCAATAAATACATCAGGTACATCATGGCAACTCAAAACATATATCAACGTGAACTGTGATGCTGAGTAAAAGAAAATGGCAAATTGGGCAATTGCCTCCCTTGGCCCCTAGGCTGTAACTCCTGGTTTAAAAGCCTACCTGATTCTTGCAGCAAAAAGGTGTGGTCATCTACAAATGTTATCTTGACAAATTTTGATTTCTTTTTCCTCTAAAAAATGGTACAGGGACAACCAGGAAATGTTAACAGCGCGCATTTCCAAGTTTTATCCAAATTAGCTTTGACACAATAATCCTGCAGGGAAGACCAAGTAGATGGTTCAGTTTTTGGAACAAGCAATAGTTAAAAGGTTCACTTGGACTGGCCACATGTCGATGTGTGTGGATGCCCAGTCATGTAAAGTTATAAGCTGAGGAGATATAATTTCATCTTATTAGACTTTTGCTTTGTGATCTTATATACCGGGTTTATGTTTTTTAGATCGCGGCTATGTGCATCCTAGTTATGTAGCATCCGAGGGTAAACTTTTATACGGTTGTATCAACTTTATATAACAATAAGAGATAATAAAACTCTCTTTTCCAAAAAAAATAAATAAAGGTATAACCAAGATAATTACTGGACTACAACAATTACTAAACTGTTTTACAGCTTTATGTCGATAGGATATTCGCAGGACTCCTCAAACATGATGAAATCATGCAACGCACCAGCATGTACACACGGTTACAAGCAAGTCACTCAGTTGTCAGTATTCACTCAGTAGTCAGTACTATGGAAGCACAACGGCATGACATTTCAATCATCTTTCTGATGTAAAGCACGAGGTAGGCTATTACCATTCAGTGCCTCATGGTACACTCGCTTCTCCGCCAGCCCAAGTTCTGAAAGAATTAAGTTACCCTGAAAAGTACAAGTCAAGATTGTCACATGGTAGTCACAATTAGGAATAGCGACTTGCATTCCTAAAGACCATAATTCAGTATATATACATATATACATGTGACAATATATAAAGAATCTATTATAGTTTGGAAATATTACATAGAGAAATATATATATCTAACACCCTCTCGAACTCATATGTGTCAACCACATTAAGTTTGGAGAGATAGAACATGTGTTGAGTTATACTCTGTGTCTTCGTGAAGAAATCAAACAACTAAAACTCGAAAGGAACATACTAAAGAGCAGTCATTGTTACCTTGACTGAAAAAGTGTATTAAAGGTGAATCCATCCATTTGTCTTGACTTCAACATATAGAGACATCATGGGCCATCTCATGGGCCCACGATATATGTGGGCCTAGATATATACATACTTAACACCCTCCTCCCCTCAAACTTAAGGTGGTACAGGAGGCTCAGAAATATTTAGTTTGAGCAAATGAAGCCGATGATGCACTTGAGATTGAGCTTTAGTGAAGAATTCTGTAACTTGCAATTCTGATGATACATACTGAAGAGCAATTATTTTCTGATAACAATGAGACTGAGTAAAGAAAGCATCAACACCAATATGCTTTGCGAGTTCATGCCAGTGTTATTACATAAAAGAGTTGTGGGTGTTTCATAAGAGACTCCAAAATCAACCAACAACCAGCGAAGCCATATAATTTCTAAAGTAGTGGCAAGAGCTCAAAAATCTGCCTCTGTACTGGAACATGATACAGCATCCTGCTACTTGGACTTCCATGTAAGAGCAGAAGTACCAACAAGAATACAATAACTAGTGACAGAACGACGATCCATCGGATCACTCATCCAAGTGGAATCCGAGTAAGCATAAAACTGAAGCGGGCTAGATCGAGCATAAAACAAGCACTGAAGTAGGAGCACTAACAAACTAATCCAAAATATGAACTGCATGAGCAATATCAGATCAAATGATAGTGAGATAAATAAGACTACCCACAAACATCGGTATCGAGAGGGCTCCTCAAGGAGTGTGCCATCAGTAGGACGAAGTTGCAAGTGAAGCCTCATAGTGTAGTAACTATTCAATTATCATTAATGTCAAAGCTAGTCATGAGATCCTGTATGTATTTATATGGAGAAAAATAGAAACATTTGTAAGAGGTCATAACTTCAAACCCCAAGAAGAGTAACTGATAGGGCCTAAATTAGACATTTGAAATTGTTCACTGAGTTGCTTCTTCACATGAGCAATATGCTCAACATCATCTCCTGCAATCAACATATCTTCGACATATAGGAGAAGCAAAGTACGTCCTTTTAACATATCTTCGACATATAGGAGAAGCAAAGTACGTCCTTTTGGAGATAGATGAATAAATAGAGAAAGATCATGATCACTAGGAGAAAAATCAGCAGCCTGTATAATACAAACAAAACGTTCAAACCAAACAAGAGGAGCTTGTTTAAGGCCATATAAAGCACGACGAAGACTACAAACATATCCTTAAGGAGCCTCAACACCTATGACGGTTGCATATAAACTTCCTCATGCATGTCATCATGAAGAAAAGCATTCTTAACATCCATTCGAGAAATAGTCTAGGAACGAGAAACAACTATTGCAATCAAGGTACGAACTGTAGTCATGTGATCAACAAGAGTAAATGTCTCATCATAATCAAGATACGAACGATGATCAGTCTTCTTGCAATGTTCACAAGGAATACCCTATGAGGAACCACCTCTAGTTGTGATGGTTCTCTGAGAAGCTGCAAGTACAATATGGGGTACTAACACTAGAGCAGACGTGGGCAAACAAAGACGAGTCTCTTCAATAATCAAGGCAGATAAAACATCAGCAATGGATGGAGTGGTGGGATTGTTGAACAGCTGCGTACAGATAGACTCAAATTCTGACTGGAGTCCATGACAAAACTGGTACATAAGAAAATTCTCAATGAACTTATTCTTCTTATCACAACACCCTGCACACCCTCCGGTACACTGAAATACCATTGAGAGCAGTGGTCCCATCAAACGATCAAAAACGGTGTCATACTCATCTATGGATAGATCATTCTGCTGAAAACCATGAAGTCTGTCACTAGAGTATGCATGAGAGTACCACTATTCTGAACATATCGACGTTGCAAATAATCTCACATTTCCTTAGTTGTCTTGTGATGCTCTCATAATCAAGGACTTCTTCATACTTAGTGACAATGGCACTCATAACCCTTTCATCATAATTCTTGATTTCAGCAGCACCAGAACCATTTTTTGACTTATCAACAGGTAGAATATCAGTCAAGTGAGATGTCAAAGCATAACCTCTCAATACAGTTTTAAAAAAAAAGTCCACTCTCGATAATTATGACCATCAAGCTTAATAGGGATAGCAATCGCACTTGGTTGTGACATATTGGAAGATGAACAGTAGCAGCACAATAACAACAAAAAAGTGACTGGAAGTGAATAGTAGCAGCACGATAGCCATAACCATAGTAGTAGATCAGCACAGTATCAATGAATATCTCAACCAATCAATACCGCTCTTCCTCTATTCTTCATGATGCAGCACAAAGGAGCATCTCCCTTCCTCTATTCTCCACGGAGCAACACAGAGGAGATCAAGCACAGAGCAGCACATGCCTTTCGCCCCTACCACACTGCAACGGAGGAAGATCAAACAGGCGGGCGACAGGGGCACACAGTGAGCGGACCCCAGGCGAATGGTCGTGCGAACCCCTAGGCGAACAGTGGGAGAAGGCTGCTATGGCGGGGCAGTAGGGGGAGACCACGAAAACAGGACCACGACAACAGCGGGATCCAACCACGACGATCACGAAGGGCCAGCAGGGCCACGGGAGGAGGCTGCTACATCGAGCACGACAACGGCAGGGCTGTGACAGGCAGTGGGATCCGACCGCGATGGCAAAACAGAACAGCAGGGCCACAACGAGCGATGACATTCGCCTGCAGTAGTCAAGACGGCAAAACGGCGATGGCAAGGCTGCGATAGGCGACTTCCGTTGACGGAACGGAGATTGACGAACGGGGGCTATAACCAAGAAAGACATCGGGTAACCGAGGTAGAAGCACCAGAGGAACAACGAAGATTCTTCTTCTTCCGGTAGCAGTTCACCTCAACATGGCCCTCCTTGCTGCAGTAGACGCAGCGAGGGTGACCACCACCACCTGAAGAGGCCACAGGCGACGAAGGAGTCGCACGAGCAGCAGACGACGATGTATTCAAAGACGTAGGTGCAGCAGGCAGACGATCAGCCAACACTAAAGAAAGTGGCATCAGTCCAAAACCACACAGACGAGTCTCCTATAAGCGTAGCTCCATAAGAACCTCTACAAGCGTGACACGAGGATGTTGAGTAAGCAGCTAAGCCCAATGCTGCTCGAACTATGGACGAAGGCGAGTCAGGAACTCATGGAGACATCGAAGCCACGTTCAGCAGCAGATCCAAGCAACACTGACAAGAGTGACAACCAACAACAGAAAGAGAGTCCAACTGACACGACACATCCGACATATGAGCATAGAATGCATCAACTATGGCATCACCCTGCTAAAGAGATTGCTTCTGGCGAACAACAGACAGATAGAGAGCATCTCCAGACGGCTCACAAGTCTGATGAAATGAGTACATATCTGAAAGGTAGTAGAAAACTCAACAATCTTAGAAGAAAACCTATGCTCCACACTCGCAATCAAAATAGACGCTGCACAAGCATCATCATCTACTAAGCACAGTCAAACAACCGATCACAATACAGCTCCAAAGCTTCCTAATAGGCGGAGTAGCCTTCTCATAGGCAGCGGTGGCGACGTCAAAAGCTACTTTGTCTCCTATGTCAACAGTCGACTGCATAGACTCTCGGAAGCTCAAGGAAAGGCGGACAAGGAATGGCGCCACAGAGAACACCACAAAGACGAAGCCCACGCTTGCGAACGCACATATTATTTTTTTCTCTTTTTCATTTTTTCTCTTTTTTCTTTTCTTTTTACCTATCAAGCCTATGTTCGCGTAAGAACAGACAAGAGAGGAGCGGACGGCCGAACAGACCGAATATACCGAACAGTGGGAGCCGGACTTGGATCCGTACGAAGGTGAGCCGGCACCGGGCGAAGGCATGCAGGGCTAAGCCGGGTAGCGCCGAGCGAAGGCGGGAGAGACAGAGCATGGCCCTAGTTCGGGCAGCTCCGGGTGAAGGCGAGCGAGGCCGAGCCAGGCGACGCTAGGGAGAGGTCGGCGGCGCCGAGGGCAGAACAACTCAGACCCGACGGCGCATCATAGAGGCAGAAGAGGGGCAGCACGACACGGATCCGACAGCGAGGTGGGCGAGCAAGCGAGAGCCGACTAGGCACAAGAGCCGCGACAGGAAGCACCAGCCCGGGAAAGCACGGTGCACAGCAAGCAGCAGGAAGACATGGACTAGATCTAGATGGATGAGTTGCTGCGTCCAAAAAGAAACCCAAGCTCTAATACTATGTTAGGAATAGCAACTTGTATTCCTTGGAGAATTGGGCCAATACATATACATATGTAAATATGACAATATGCAAGAAACCCCTTATAGTCTACGGATATTACAGATATATATATATATATATATATATATATATATATATATATATATATATATGACACCTATTCTATACTCCTAGGAGTATGTACTCCTACATGCAATATACCACCTAAACAAACACTTTATACTCTTTTATCATTTTTAGTATACTCTAATACTAATTCTAAGATACTCCAATATGAGTTGTATGAAAAAAAATCAATGTTAGCCTTTCATTTTTGCTATATACTCTTTTTTATACATAAAAGAAGTATATACGCAAATTATGATAAAAATCATAGAATTTCATAAAAAATTTCGTGGGATTTGTATTGTGGTATCTTATAATTACTAATGAAGTATATTTAAAGTGATAAAGAAGTATAACACACGTGTAAAAGTGGTATACGAGAGGTGGGAGTACATACACCCAGGAGTACATACTAGTTTTCCTATATATATATATATATATATATATAACAGTCACCATAGTACACAAAATGGTAGAATAATATCATTCCATGTGATTAAACGTTAGAAAGGATGAACATACCTCCACTGCCATCAATTTCCGCACATTATTTGCATAGAGCTTAGGATCATCCTTTTCTTGCTTGGAAGGATAGTAAACAGGCAGATGGATCACCTCTAGAAAATTGACAAATTGACAGAGGAGCAGAAATACATGGCGTGCCTGAAAGTTTTTCATGAGAATTCAGCAGACTTAAATGGGTACAAGAGAAATTAAGTAGTTTTAGTAAATCACAAACAGAAAGTTCCCTGACAGAATTTTACTCTTAAATCAATTGAAAAACTTCTGAACAACCACCATAAGACACTCAACAGCATTACATATGTACCTTACAAATATGAGAACATTGATCTAGTCATAGCTCTCTCACGAATTGTGTTGAGGGTTGGCAGTTTTAGAGGTAACAATGTTCTCCGTGTTATTTTGCATCTACCAACCAATACCAATGAGGTAGCTTTTAATTCAAAGGTCTAATAGTAGAAATAGTTAAATGAAACGGCACAAAAAGGTAGCAAAATGAATGGGGCAATATTTTTAATGTAATGTTCTAAGCTTAAAAATAATCAAATCCAAACAGTGCTATGGATCAAAAGTTATGTTAATGAGGATAGCACCATTTTTAGGTAGTATATTTCATGGTATTGCTCATGTGTTTATCTCATTACAGGCATTTAAATTGCAAATTTCAAGTATACATAAATTAGCAACTGATACTCACCCCTGACATGGACTCCCATGCTGGATTAAACCTTTTGTAAGGATATCTTAAAATGACTGGCTGAACTGGTGCTTTTGCAAGAAAGGCACCAGTTTTGAATGGAAGTAGATAATCCCCATTTGTAGTTGTGCCCTCTACAATAGTAGAATATAAGGTTATTAGGAAAATTATTAATCATTAAGTAAGATGTGTAAACAAAAGCAAGAGTATTTACACAAGAAAAGTGAAAGAAATTTATAAAGTAATCGATCAAATGTGTGCTTGGAGTTTGGACCACGTAGTGCACATTCCACTATTTAGGCTTCGAGTAAAATTATTGAAGTACTGACCAAAGGTTCTGAATTTGAGCACATACAGCATTTAATGCTTTTTTATAATCAAATATAGCATGAAATTCCATTTCTTATAAGGCAAACATATTGGGTCCATATTTCGAAATAAAAAGAAGAATGAAAATTATATAGTGCTATATACAACAACCCAAAAAGCTCATCACCCAAAGAGCAAAATAATTATGTTTCAAGTACAAAAGCAACAGTTTGGTCTTACAATCAAGACTGGATTTCAAGCCCGCCAAGAGAATCACAAGATGAGAACAAAAGATAATAATGTAATAAACGGATGTCAAAGATTCAGTGAACAAGTAAACAAATATATTCCATAGATAGAAGAAAACGTATATACCACAAGAAAAAAATATAAAAATATATAGTAAAACCCATGCAAATATCCACTCGACAAATAAATAATAAACCAGAAAATGATTGGTTGTTATCCAAAACAAAACTTAACAATAGAGGAGAATGTCAAATATAAAGTTAGTATGAACCAACCAGGGAAGAGTAGCATCATTGGAGCTTTTTTTTGTTGATGAGCACGCTGGATTCTTTCAGTTACGGCACCTGTGTGCAATATAGATTATCAAAAGCGGAAAGAAGAAAATTGGAATAATGTATTCAGTATTCCTGACACAAGAAAGTCAGATATATTACAAAAAGGGCAAAACTGCCTCCTATAGCAGTGTTTCAGAGAGCCAATAGCACCCAATGTCTATAACGAAAAAAGAGGTGTGAGGTGTGTCAGTCTAGTCCTCGTACTGAAAAAGCTAGCAATGCTGTCTAATTCTCAAAACCTTCAAATCTGGTTAAATTCATTAGGCTTTTAAATGGATATCCCATCCAAAATCGTATAAGGATACTCTATAACAGCCTATGTAAAAGTTTAGTGTCATCGTGGCCATATTTTTCAAGTCTTCTGTTTTTCCTTAATTTTTACAGAAAATTTAACTAAGTAATTCCGCGCATCATACTTTTTCTTTACCTTTCAGATCTTTCTTCATGTCTTTTCAATTGTTCTATCTCACAAAATTCTCAATTTTTCCCCGTTCCAGTGGTTATTGAACTTTCTTTACTTTCCCATATCTTCTAGGATTTTTAGTTGGTTATGAAAGTCACTCCCTCCCTCCCTGTCCACCTGTAAAAATTCCATGTGGCAAGAATGGAATCGTGTCTCATATGGTCTGTCTACTGTAGAATATTCCATCAAAATAAATAAAATAAATAGTTCAAGGATGGGATGCTGCACTGTCACTGAATGGACACTTTAGTTCTAGGAGCATGGATGGAATTTACTTGTAGATACTCATGGGCTATTGAAATCTAATTCTTAATCGGTCATGTAGTTGCCAACATTCAATACAGAATTTTCTGAGCAAAATTTAAGTAAGCAGTATTACGTTATATTCCAAAACTGAACTCTCAAGCCTTAATGATGAGAATGTAAGTATTTCTCAGAAGAAGGTAAATGAAAACAAGACATGTATGTCAATTTAAGACCATCAACATCACCATGTACCTGAAACACCTTTGAAATCTGATGTTTTAGACTCCCGCTGAACAAAAATGCATCCAAGACATTTGCTGCATGATAGTATAACACCAGTCATTTTCTTCAATTCAGCTTAAACAAAATCAATATAAATACAAACATTTGTCCAGTAAAACTATCTACTACAGGACAATGTTGTAATTTCGAGTTTTGACTAAAAAATGAGAAAAACATGACACCAAATACAGTAGAGAATGCTAGTACCTTATGAGACCAACTAGGGGCAATCTGGCCACTGATCTCTTCAAGAAGGATAGGCATGTGTAAAAGAGACATGTCAAAATCAATATATTTTAATGACAAGGTTTCAAGAAATCATATGAACAATAACGTCACAATATGTTCGCAGTACCTTAGCAACAAAACTTGGAAAAGAGGCTGACATGTGATAAAGAATATCCGCATAAGATACATGATTAGATACAGTTGCACCTGGCCTTTCCAGTTCTTTAGACTGGTCCACATGCTCATCCTGAAAAACCAAAGAATCACAATAGTCACAAAAGCAGACATATACAATAATCATGCCAATCACCATTCAAAGCCATAAGTAGAACTCAAGCCTACAGTCAGTCAGTAAAGGTTATAATTTAAATTGATACTATATTCTGCTACGAGTGATGACTGCACTACACCACCACCGCCAGGTTTATCACACTATTATCGCATTCTGCTATATGAGGAACTTAAAACCCCAACATCACAAATATTTCTCCACATCTAGCAATGTTTTTGCTGCAAATAAACACATGGACGCATCATGTGGCAGGTCTTCATGTAAGTTGATAAATATGCATATACTAGATGACAGGAGTGGCAAGTCTTCAGGTAAGTTGATAAATACACATATACCAAATGACAGGAAGAACATAGTCAACAATTTAAATTTCTTCCAGTGCATATACTAGAGCCACTTTTGATCCTGAACACCTAGCCCACGAACAAACACCAAGACCACCCAGTCCCACAGGCCATAGCTAGCCATGACGCATTTGGCATTAGATATTATCAATTGTTACACTATCCCGCTCTTCCATTGCTGAGGAATCAAGAAAGCAGGCAGCAGAAAATTAAAACAGAGGCGTGTTTATAGAACTAAAACTATTCATCATCACTACCTCGGCACCCGGGAAGCGGCAGTCGTACTCCCGGATCCAGTAGAACCCGAAGACGAACATCATGGCGCGAGCGAGCGCGCGGCCGCACCGCACGACCCCCTCCCGCCTCCACCCCTCGAGCCGCGCGTACCCGTCCCCCTCGCCGCCCTCCCGCTCCTCCTCCACTCGCAGCGTGCACACGCGGCACACTAGGTAGTAGGCCACGAGCACGAGCACGCCCGCCACGACACGGAGAGGGACGAGGACAACCGCCGAGAACGCCAGCCGTGCCGCCTCGGCCGCCCCAATGGGCCCGAGGCCCATCGGACCGTACGCGTCCCGCCGCGCGTACGGCGCGTACCTCCGGTCCAGCTCCTCGATACTCTCCTGCACCGGCGCAGTCGCGGTCGCGGTCGCGGAGGGGTAGGGCGGCGAGAGCAGTGGCCTCGCGGCGACCTTCTCCTCGCTGTTCATCACGCCGCCGCCGACGAGGCCGGGCTCGGACGAGGTGGTGGTGGCGGCGGAGTCATCGAGTGCCATGGCAGTGGAGGTGAAGGGAAACCCTAACCCTTTGGCATGGGGAGGACGCCGAGATGGAGAATGGATGGTGGTGGCGTGGTCGGTGGCTTGGGCGAGGAGGAGACGACGACCAAAACGGTGGCGGGGGAGAAGGAGGAGGGCCGTTGAATTTTGATCGGACGGCTGAGGTCTGCTGGGAGGTGTTTGATTGGGTTTCGGTGACGATGACGTGGTGGTGAGTAACCGCTTTTTTTGTATTATTATCCTGCGGTTGTGCGATGCTGATACGTGTGAGCTTTGATTTGTAGAAGAGAGGTGCAAGGTATAGCCGCAAACGTCTACTCTAAATTTGCTCTTTGTATGTCTTATCAAGATCAGATGCTCTTTGGTAAGTCGTGAAACTCAACATGCTCAACCTCAGATGTTGTTAATTATAAGGACGTGTTAAATACAAAGTTTTAGTTCTCCATGAAAGAATACGAGGGACTAATTTGTGGATTTTTGCTTGATTGTTGCACGGAATGATTTGATGGGCATAGTAGGTTTAAAAAGAGTGTGTTTTGCAAACTGTGGTTGAATAGTAGGTGTGATTGTGTGTGATGTTCTGCTCTCTTTTTTCTTTTTCCGATGGTTGTTCCTCTCTTAAAGAAAAAAAGTCGGTGTCATCTCTAACCTCAACCAATGGAAGTCTACTCTGTATCGTGCTTTACGGATTAAGCAAGCTTTGCTCTGGACACTAACTATGTGGTTTTAGCTCATGAACATTGATATTTTTCATCTTTGATGCTGGACACTGCGAATCTATGGATATTTGCTAGAAAACACTTTTAAGAGAAACAGCTCGAAATAACCAAAATACCCCTCTCCATTTCATCTCTCTCGGCTCTAGCTGTTCTGCTCCGTCCGTGTTCTCGCGATGCTCACAACGACAAAACGTCAGTCGAACAACACAAACAAAGATACATCTCAAGAAAAAAAAAAAAGAAACAGAACAGGCATGATGGATTAGAGTGAGTAATACTGGTTTTTTTTTAATATCTAACTATAGGTATACGTGCATAAGAAGTACATTACATTCAGACAGGTATATACAACACATATTCGGTAACTCCAGATATAACAGAACTAAATTAGCGGTACCTAATACATCCAGAATCAAGAAAGTACATACTAGGAAAGTTTAGATTGGTTACCCAACTCGATACAACCGGTATTCAAAACAGATCTATCTACTTAGATGTCAATGAAAACAACTCTCTATTGACTACGGTTGGATAGGAGTCTATACCTCACCCCTATATAAGACGGAAAAGTTGGAGGAAACACACGAGCGAACAAGAGAGAGGCAAGCATCATGACCCCCACGGAGGAGTTACTCGACAACTTCAATCATAGGATAGATTAGATCCAATTAACTCCTTGTAATAGTCTTAGCTATCTTATTTGTACTCGAGATCATCAATATATGGCAGCAACACCCCCACTGGACGTAGGGTATTACTCCAATCGGAGGCCCGGACCTGTATGCATCATTTGTCTCGTCTCGTGATTAATCACTACACTCGAAGGTATCCAATCAATTTACAAACATATTATCGGGAACTAATCTTCGACAGTTGGCATGCCAGGTAGGGGCATTCTTTTGTTTTGTAGGATTAATCATGCATCGGACTCATTCTTGCATCGTATTCTCCGACGCCAGCTTCTACGACTACTTCAAGTCGATGGCCGATATCTTCGAGTCCCTCCCGTCGACTCGAAAATCATCTTCGGAACTATGGTTTTCCGTTAGGACGATCAAGGTGGACTGATCCCCATTGGTACCCTCAACTCCAGACCATTGGATGCGTACCGCAAGGTGGGACATCTCGAGTGGGATCCCACGGAGCCTAATGTTCTCCACTGCATGGACACCGATAACGACGAGGGTTACGACGATGACTCTAACGCTAGCTAGAGCAGTTGAAAAAATCGATTCTTGTTTATGGCTAGATACGACGACCCCCCCCCCACCAGCTAACCCAATGGCGATAGATCCAAACGCCGTGGTCGACAATGGCACGAAAATTCTTGGAGATCCAGCCACAGTCGTCACTACCAACAGTACTGGCGCTGAGTTACCACTTGAAACATCCGTATATGGAGCCTTATGTGCACCCGACATGACCCTCCATCGGCGGACCACAAGAAGAAAGATGCCCCCTGGCCTTTCCCGACGACTTCCGGTGGGTACCTACACCCATGAAAACCCACGGCTTAAGGGACAAGCTCCCTCCAAACAGTCATCATGAGGCTTCATCGGCTCAACCGCAACCGAACCTCTGTAGCGACATATTCAGTACTCCGGACACTAACATGCAAGGAGCTCATCTGATTCTCAGATCACTTCCAGAATTGGATCCGACGAATCCACTAACTCATATGGTCAATGAAGTCAAAAGCATACTCGATATAGCTCAAACCCAAGTCGCTCGAGCAAACAATCCCCACAACTCCAAGCCCCCCAGTCGGAACTGTCCTGGCTCGAGGAGCCACGGGCGGGAACGCTCTCGAGTAGAGGAATCTCAGATGGAAAGCTCAAGTGGTCAAGCCCGAATACGATATTATGGGCCAAACTGTAGCTCCCTATCCATAGGCGCAGAAATCAGGAAGATCTGAGGAATCGTATTCCTCACAACCGGCATGATTTATGTATGGCTATCGAAAACCGCCGTGAGGAATGCCGTGAAGACGATCTCCGCTACTACGAACGTAGATCTACAGGACGAGCTGGTCGACATGACTCCCCTGCTCGAAGAGACAGGTGTGACAATCCTCCACCACCTCCTCCTGAAGAGTTCGACGGGGGCTGCGAGGCTTTCGTACGCGAACTCCAGTCAATTCGGTGGCCCGAGAAGTTCAAAGCACGCCCGATCCAGAAGTATGACGGGAAGATCAATCCCAATGAGTGATTGCAGATCTACACCACTGTCAATCGAGCAACTGGTGGTGGCAATCGAGTAGTGGCCAATTACCTGTTAACCACCCTCGATGGACCCGTAACGTCTTGGTTGCTAAACTTGCTGCCCAACTCGATTCGTTCGTGGGAAGAATTTAAGGCTCAGTTCATAGTCAATTTCCAAGGCACATTTGAGCGCCTAGGAATGGAGAACGACCTCCACCAGCTGCACTAAGGCGATGACGAATCCCTTCGAGATTTCATCCGCCGGTTCAGCGACAAGCGTAACACGATCCCGGACATCTCTGATGAGTCGGTAATCATTGCCTTCAAACGAGATGTTTAGGACACGGATTTGCGTGGAAAGATGGCTACTCGGAAGATCTGCACGATCAAAGAGCTTTTCGAGTTAGCCGACAAGTGCGCAAAACCCGAATCCTCGAAGAGAGGAGGAAAGAAGAAAAAACCCGATGACAAGCACAAGGGTCCCGATACGACTATAGCTGCGGTCGATAGGAGCAAATCACGCATCACTAAGGATAACAAAGGCCGCAGTCGAGGTGGCGGAAAGTGGTGTCCCATCCATCGGAGCAACCAACATGACTTCGACGAGTGCTTTGTGTTCAAGAAGAAACTTGATAAAAAGATCAAGGCAAATGCTGAGCGTGGTAATAAGCAGGTTAAGTCAAACGTTGAGGGTGATGAGCCCCAGTTCCATAAGGCTGACCATAGCTTGGCACACATCTTCGGAGGATCCGCCACGTATGAGTCCAAAAGGCAGTACAAGGCGGTCAAACGAGAAGTCAACCTGGCCCTAACTGGGCTCACTTGGTATCTCAAGTGGTCGGAACAGTCGATCACCTTTGATCAAACTAACCATCCAGCTGCAGTACCACATCCTGGTCGGTACATCAAAGTTTCCAGAACTCTAATCGATGGTGGTAGTTCACTCAACCACATTTTCTTCAAAACATTGGACAACATGGGAATTCAGAGATCAAAGCTTAAGGAAGGAGTCGAGCATTTTCACGGCATAACTCCCAACTCATCGACCATGCCTCTCGGCCAGATCGAGGTACCAGTCACATTTGGCATGCCCGTCAACTTCCATACAGAAAAGCTGACCTTTGATATCGCGGACTTCGAGATGACGTACAATGTGATCTGAGGCCGCCCAATGCTGGGTAAGTTCATGAAGGTGGTTCACTATACCTACAAACACTCAAGATTCCGGGTCCCAATGGAGCCATTATAGTTAAAGGAGATTAGTGCGCAGCAGTCAAATGTGACAAGCAAAGCCTGGATATAGTCGAACACTTCAGTCGAGTGGTCATCGCTCCTAAGGACGCAAATTCTAAGCGTCAAAGGCACCAAGGTGTCGTCGAGGCCAAAGATTTCAGGCTCGTATGTCTTGCTGGCACTTCTAAATCCGACGACACCAAAGGCAAGACCAGCGACGGTGTCAGCAACAAAAAGACTGATGGTTGCATCAATGTAGTGCCCCTCGACCCGTATGAACCATCCAAGATGTTTAAGGTTGGTGCCAATCTTGACCACAAATAGGAACTCGAGCTCATCAACTTCCTCTAAGCAAACTAAGATGTGTTCGCATGGCAACCGTACAATATGCTTGGGGTCTCCATGGAGGTGATCGAGCATCTACTAGCTGTTAAACCCGATGCCAAACCTGTGGTGCAAAAGAAGTGAAGATTTGTAGAAGATAGGAAGCGAACCATCTAGGAGGAGGTCGATAAGCTTCTAAATGCGGGCTTCATTCGAGAAGTGTGTCATCCTAGATGACTCGCAAATCCCGTCCTCGTCAAGAAGACTAATGGCAGATGGAGAATGTGCGTTGACTTCATCGACCTCAACAAGGCTTGTCCCAAGGATCCTTTTCCTCTCCCGTGCATCGACCAGATCGTCGACTCTACGGCAGGCTGCGAGTTGCTATGTTTTCTAGATGCCTATTCACGGTATCACCAAATTAGTATGAGATTAGACGATGAGGAGAAAACGGTTTTTACTACTCTTTTCAGTGTATTTTGCTATGTAAAGATGCCTTTCGGTTTAAAAAATGCTGGTGCTACGTATCAAAGGTGTGTTCAAAACTATCTACAACCCCAAATCGGGCGCAATGTAGAAGCATACGTCAATGATATTGTAATCAAATCAAAAATCGGAAACGCATTGGTTGACGATCTCAAAGAAACGTTCGATAACCTTAAGAAGTATCGCACGATGCTCAACCCCAAAAAGTGCACATTTGGTGTGCCATCCGGCAAGCTTTTCAGCTTCCTGGTGTCAAGTTGAGGCATTGAGGCCAACCCGCGTAAAATTGAGGCTCTCGACCAGATGCGGTCACCTCAAACACTGAAAGAGGTCTAAAAACTGACAAGTTGCATTGCTGCTCTTAGTCGATTCATTTCCATGATGGGTGAGCGAGGGATGCCTTTCTTCAAGCTGTTGAAGAAACAAGACCGATTCGAGTGGACAGAAGAAGTGGAGCATGCCTTCCAGGACTTAAAAAGGTACCTATCGTCTCCATTAATCCTTACACCGCCTAACAAAAAAGAGGAGCTTATTTTGTATATTACAGCTACCCCACAAGTTGTAAGCACGGTACTGGTTGTCGAATGGGAATGTCCCGAGAAAAAGGCCAAGGTCCAGAAACCTGTTTACTATGTGAGCGAGGTTCTACATGATGCTAAGCTATGATACCCGTAAGTACAGAAGCTGATATATGCAGTCTTGATGTCTTCCCGGAAATTACGGCACTACTTTCAAGCGTACAGGATCACTGTTATGACAATGTATCCGCTGAAGGATGTAATACGCAATCAGGAAGCTACTGGGCGAATCACACAATGGGCGGTAGAGCTAAATGAGTTTGACGTAAGTTACGCACCACGCACAAACGTGAAATCTGGAGTGTTCGCGGACTTCATCGTCAATGGATAAGCGTTGAAGAAACAAGGCCAAACATAGTCGAAGATCATTGGACGCTTTTCTTTGATGGATTGCTCATGCTCCAGGGCACAGGGGCTGACATTGTACTCAAATCTCCAATGGGCGACCAACTCAAGTTTGTTGTTCAATTACACTTTAAAGCTTCTAACAATATTGCAGAATATGAAGGACAGGTAAACGGGCTCCGCATAGCTGCCTCGCTTGGAATTAAACAACTTCTTGTGAAAGGGGACTCACGCTGAGTGAGGGGACAACGACGATCTACGATGGATGCTTCTTCCCTCTCCTTCTTAGGCCTGCTACTTGAGTTCTCGTCACCGGAGGAAGTGATGATGATGACCTTAGGAGGTACCATGGTGAGAGGCCTAGAGGAGAGGACTTCTTGGATTGGCTTAAGAGGCGGAGATGGAGTGGAGGCCATGGCTTCAAGATCTACGAGTCCTAGGAGTCAAGGGGCAAAGGAAACAAAGGAGAAGACGGACAAATGGTTTCGAGTCCCCTCTATTTATAGAGGGGGAAATGGGTCATACTGTGTAAACGTAGCCGTCTAGATCCGAAATGATGGCGTCTCCTTTGGCGCGTAGCACATTTGGTGGAAGTCATGATGGCATTATGGCTTGTCTCGTCTCTGCAAAGAGGGATGGGCAGCCATTATGATATGTCAGATCAATGTTGCGGTGAAAACGAGTACAAATGGGAGTGGGGTCTTTTAAATACCCACCTACCCGGCGGTTTGAGTTTACTCAATAACCACATTGCAGTTAAAACCATAACACTCGGGGGCTTGCATTCTTGAGTATATGGTCAAGAATGAGCTTTACTCTTTGACCGACTCAATCATCGAGTACATGGTCGAGAATGAGCTTTACTCTTCAACCGACTCCATTATTGAGTACATAGTCGAGAACGAGTTTTACTCTTCGTCCGACTATGCTATCGAGTACATAGTTGAGAGCTATAACACTGCTCTCCGATCAATGGTATAGGTATGTCCTTTTCTACTCTCCGATTGACTAATTTTTTCCTCGACCATAGAGTCAGGGGCTACACCGTAATACCATATTTTTTATACATTTTTGCAAAATTTTATCTGGCTCTATGTCGATCACGTTAAATAGAACCAACTGAGGCATGTATTGGGTCAATGACGGACAACTATACCTCAGGAGGCATAAAGGCACAAAGATTGTCAGACATCTCACACCTAACGGCCAAAAGGGTTCTGAAGTCGTAGTCTGCTTCGCGTGTGCTCTCTATCGAGTTCATATTTGTATGCTGATCGAATGCGAAATTGATAAAAGTTTGCAAAAAATTGATAAGCTCTTTCTTTTCCTACCTCTGTATTAGTCTTTTCCTAACTATTACAGCCTTCTCGAGTACTCAAGGGACGCGTATCTAATGGCTTATCTAGTTAAGATTTTAGGTGTTGAGAGATGTGTAATCGTATGGTCTTGAGAACGATGACAACATGTATCTTTCAGTTATTGCATCTACTTATGCTAATCCTATTTCATCGACAAGGAAATAGCTAACAAAAGCATAATAGATTGGCAAAGTGTAGCATTGTTGAGTGCATTCTCAGATCATAAAATATGTTTTACAAGTGCCAGAACAGGATGGACCATCAATCCGAGGGACTCCCCTCACTATCGTCACTAGGCAGACTAAGCCTTAGTGACTCGACAAAGGCTGGAACTACCGGCTGGACGCTTTCTACAAGTTTTGCGGCCTCCTCTCTAGGACAAACCCGACTGTCACCAATGAGGTATGGAGCGCGGGGTTATAACTCTTGAGGATACCTAGCAATGTGGCGGCGCTTGCAGAGGATGCTTGGGACATAAGGTCCAGGGTCTGCCCCTTCAACTCTTGAAGAGCCAGGACAACAACATCCCTCTGAGCGATAACTACATCCCTTTCAGTCATCATCGCCTTCTTTTCAGCTTGCGTGTTGTTCACTTGATTCCTGAGTCTCTCCCGATACTTGACGTCGTCATCAATCTTCTTCATTGCGTTAGCAAGAAGTTTTTTCTTGTTGCTACAAGAGGACTCAAGGCCTGAAAAAGGTAAACCAGAAAGTAATTTTTTTTAATCACCCAATAATCGAATCACACACTTGTGATCAGGGATAGACTTACGTTCAATTTTCTCCCTCATGGCTTCATTGTGATCAGGTACAGACTTACGTTCAATTTTCCCCCTCTTGGCCTCGAGCTTCTTGTGGTTGTTGGCCTCGGCAGTAGCTACCTGAGCACTTGTAGCCTGAAGAAGAACCTTTATCGCCGCCCACGGGTCATTGGTTGGGATTGATATTGAAGTTTCATTTCCCTTGACCTGCGGGTCTTCTTCTAGCGCGCTCGAGGCAGGATCTCTAATTGGAGCCGAGGCCGAGTCAACCGGGGAAGTCAGCCTCGGATGACTGGTCAAGACGCTGGTAGCCTTGGTTTGCGCCTTAGTCGATAGTTTTTAATCAATAGAATAATGGAAGAGGGAAACAAAAGACTGCCAGTCGACCAGTCGAGATCAGGATCTAGGACAAACCTCTTTGAAATCAGAAAGTGCGAAATGATGCTTGACTTTAGCCTTTTTGTGGTCGCCTTCTTCGTTGGTGGAGGAGTTACACATGGACCAGGCAAAGCCAAGACATCAGTAGCCCGCAAAGAACCAGATGATAAGAATTCATTATTGAGTGAAAGTATGACCAACTAAAGAGCGATAATTTGACTGAAATTACCTCTCTAGTCGAGTCATCAGGTGTGATAGTCCCTCAAGTTGGTGATTGCAAGGACGCGCCAGACGTCCCCTAAAAAAGCCACCTACACAAATTCATCATTAGTAGTATGACCAAAGTAAAATCGATAACTCGAGAAGAGTTACCTTCTCGACCGAGTCATCGAGAGTGGCGGTCGCTCGAGGAGGAGATTGGGTGGGTACACTCATCGTTCCCTAACAAAAGGCCACTCATCCAAACTGAATGCATTCAAGTATCCACTTAAAAATTTGAAAGGAAATAAGAAGATAATAAGAATTTTGATCAGCATACCCGAGGGCTCATTCTCTTGCACTTGAGATGGCTCGAATCAGGCAGCAGGTGAAAAGACGAGGATGATCTCTTCGATCGAAGGGACCCCTCGGCCTCCTCATTGGCTAATCCTTTCCCCTTGTGGATAGCATCGGCGGAAGAAGCACCGTCGAGATCAAGGACCTTGCTCGAAATGATATGTTCTTGGTGGAAGACTGGCGCTTGCAGTCATACAGACAAGTCAGATCAAATAAACAATAATCGGTCCTACGTTTCCATTAAGAAAATCCTTACGCCTGGTCAAGGATTCCCTAAGGAGTAAGGTAGAATGCCACACTCTGGTGCACTAGAAGAGAAAATCTTGTTCAACCGGGCGGTGACATCCTGTGCTGGCAGGGCTGAAAAAGAGAAGAAAGTTTTAATCGACGAAGCTTGAAGATCATAGCAAAACGAAAAGGGCAAAGTGCTAACTAAGCCTTATATCCGGCTGCATCCCTGGAAGCATCCTCATCCCCATTGTATTCCTAAGCCAGGCGCGTTCGTGCCTTCAAGGGACTCAATCTCTTATTAATAAAGTCTCTGGCCACATGCCACCTAGTTAGGCCAAATTGCTTCAGCATGCCAATCCTGTTGGCGAAGTAGGTGGTGTGGTCAGACTCTCGATAATCTTGTGTCTAAAAAAGATTTTGGACGGAAAAAAGACATCTATACACTAAAGAAAAACCAATCGGGTCGGGATTGGAGACGTAAAACCAAAGTTTTTTCCAATCCTTCGACCAAGAGGAGGTTAGAGGAACCAAGATATAGGAGTTTTCATTCCACTCCACAATTGGAAACCACACCCCTCGACATATTTATTCTCGGTAATCCTCTTCTGTTTATAAAAATACTAAAAAAGATTCAAACTTGGCTCGATGCCAAGGAAAACCTCACAAAGATGAACAAAAATACTCAACATAGTGACAGAATTGGGGTTCAGGTGGTGAAGTTCAATTTGATATCGATCAAGTACATTGAGAAGAAACTTGAAAGGAGGGATGTTAAATCCGCAACAGAAGAAAGACTCGAAAACTACAAACTCGTGCTCGATCTTGCAGGAAGGGAATCTCTCACCGGATGTCGTTGTCCATTCAACCAGCCTGCGTGGCGGCACCACTCCTTCTGCTAGCCGAGATTCTTGCATCGTCGAGGGTGTTCAGTCCTCGATCATGAACCTCGCTTCATCGTAGTCATCGGGTGAGGCACCGGCGGCTGCTGCTTTCAACCGCTTCTCCGGTGAGGAGGAAGTCAGGATCTTCGAGGAAGAGCTGGGATCCATGAATCTAAAATTCTTTCTAGCGGTGGTGCGTGCTAGGGTGGAGAAAGCTGAAAGGCTTGTACAGGTTGACTGGTGGCAATGACGTGGAATGGCCGCTGCAAGTCCGTGTCTTATGGGTATATAACCAAAAAGTTACCGCCTCTTCGACCACTCCCACCTTTACAATGCTTCGACCGATGCAAAAAGAGGAACGATGATGACGTGTGAATCTCTACACACCCTTCTGCCGCATTAAATGCGCCTATACCCGCTGTTTCAAATTTTGAAAGGTTTTTTAACTCTACTCAGAATCGGGTGTCGATTAGTTGAGTTCTTTAATCTTTTTCTTCAAGTCTCGAGTGTGGTTAGCCACAGAGCGCTCGACCCGACTGAGCTTGCACTCGGTACTCGAGGAAGGATCCGTCCATACTCAATTCTTTCAATTATGGGTCTGATCCACTTTACTCGACCATGCTTAAACTTAGCGGTACTCGAGTGGGTGCCTACGGAAATCTCTCCTCCTGGATAGAGTTAGGGGGCTACTGTTAAATATCTAACTATAGGGTATATGCGCATAATGAGTACATCATACACAGACAGGGTATATACGATGTATATTCAGCAGCTCCAAATATCACGGAACCGAATCAGTGGTACATACACCTGAAATCAAGGAAGTACATACTAGAAAGGTTTAGATTGATTACCCAATTTGTTATGACCAGTATTCAAAATAGATCTATCTACTTGTACGTCAAGGAAGATAACTCCCTATCGACTATGGCTAGATAGGAGTCGGTACCTCACCCTATATAAGGCAGAAAGGCTAGAGGGAAGACACGATGAAACACACGAGAGAACAAGAGAGAGAGGCAAGCATAAAGACCCCAACAGAGGAGTTACTCGATAATTTCAGTCCTAGGATAGATTAGATCCAATCAACTCCTTGTAATAGTCTTAGCCACCTTGCTTGTACTCAAGATCATCAATATACTCCAATCGGCAGCAACACCCCCACATGACGTAGGGTATTACTCCAATCGGAGGCCCGAACCTGTATACATCGTTTGTCTCGTCTCGTGATTAATCCCTACACTCGAAGATACCTAGTCAATTTACGGATATATTGTCGGGAACTAATCTTAGACAGTTTTGATTCGGTTAAACTTTTAAAACTGTAACCATCAATAGTTCTAAAATATTTAGTTTGAAAACATAAAATCATAGTATAGATTTGTCTTGAAAAATACTTTCATAATATTATATTTTTATTAGATACAACTATATTCTAATAAAAAATAGTAGTCAAAGTTACATATCGAATATCATAAAAAATCAAAAACATTATATATTTTTGACCATAGAGATAATTGAGAGGTATGTTTGCCTTTCATCAAGCTGAGAGGGAGACGACCAAGAGAGGGGAAGTTAGTCCTTGGCTTCAATTGGAGAGGAAGCAGGTGTACACTATATAAGAAGCATCCAACAAGTGGGTCCAAAGGCAAAATAGACCATTTCATGACCTTTCCCTCTCTTATTGAATCCGAGCAAAAATCCAAAAGTAGACAATATACACGATCATATTTACCGAAATAGATAACATGTTGTCATATTTACAATTCTAGCATTCGTATTCGGCACCTCATTTACCAAAAACTATTTTCGGTATATGAGGTACCAAATATGGGCTGGCCCCACCATATTCGGCACACAAGGTATTGAATATAGCACTATGGACCATATTCAGCACCTCATATGCTGAAAATCAAGTGTATGTGGTACATGAGGTGTCGAATATGGTTTGGACCATATTCGGCACCTCAAGTGCCAAAACTTTTCTAGATTCCGTGCGGTCGCTTTGCTCATGTGCTTGTGGTAACTTCTCTTGTAACGCTTGTGCTTGTGTGGTAACTGCTCTTACAAATTTTTGACAATGTGTGTGCTTGTTTGGTAACTGGTCTTACAACATGTGTGCTTATATGGTAATTGCTCTTACAACAAGTGTGCTTGTGTGGTAACTGCTCTTATAAATTCTTACAACGTGTGTGCTTGTGTGGTAACTGCTCTTACAACGTGTGTGCTTGTGTGGTAATTGCTCATAATGGATTCTTAATACGTTTGTGCTTGTGTGGTAACTGCTCTTACAACGTGTGTGCTTGTGTGGTAATTGCTCATAATGGATTCTTAATACGTTTGTGCTTGTGTGGTAATTGCTCTTACAATGCGTGTGCTCATATACCCAAAATTTAGGTATTGGAATTGGTTTTAGGCATATGTTGGAGTTGCCCTAACACTTCTTGTTTGAATCTCTGTCATGTGGTCACCTCGTGTCTAAAGATAGAGTTAGGATAGAGGTATTGTCATTTTATACTTAAAGCTCTTATCACTTCTTGTCTAAGGGCAGAGTCAAAGCATAGTTATGAATATATGTCATGGTTTGAGCCCAAGCACATTATTGTTAGTAATGGTCAACTTTTGACAAAATTAGTAATGATTTGTTAATTTAAATGTATATTTTAAAATTCCTAATTCATCATGTAGTCTCAAAGGCTGTGAGCAGCTTTAACACTTAGCCATGTTTGAATATGCACAATTTAAAAAGTAGTAGTGGCAATATTCCCCTTGTATCATTGATATCAAAATGCATAGTTCATAGTTGTTGATTACCTAGATCATCTCAAGATGGCAGTGGAAAGTGGTGATGTAAACTAGCAAAAGAATGCCAGTTATGCCAATCCATGTTATCAGGGTAAGATGATTGTCGTCTCTGAGATGGTGATTAGAAGTTGTGAGGATGGGTAGAAGCAAATCCACCAACATCTTCATGGTCATCAGTGTCCTCAGGAGATGGAGACCTCGGAGGGAGGGGTTATTGTGGCATGAAATCATTATCCTCGTCGTCATCTTTAGCTATCATGGTAGGAGCATGTCCTATTTTCTTGTCGATCGTATGCCACATCGATGTGGTGTGTGAATATTCTCTTGCAGTGTTTCTTGAACCTTCTCCTATATTGCTGCTGGAGCATCGAGACATTGGTGGTATGAAATCATCGTCCTTATCGGCCTCGTCATTTTCTGGTTGAATAGTAGAGGACACCCTTGTCCTCCTTAGGTTCACTGAAATTTGTTGTCTTCTACGCGAACCAGGTATCACACCACCGCCGAAGAGCATATACATCACCAAGAAGTTAGGGATTTCTTCGTTGATCAACTCAGCATCTTTCGAGAAAACCTAACGAAAAAAAGATAAGCAACATGACCAAATAGAAAATGATAAATCTGGATGTGGGATGCATATTGGTCGGGCAACATCATCATCCTTTTTTGCATCATAGAGAAACCTAGCACATAATGATGGCCGGCTAGTTCGCACACCCTGAGATATATTTGACGTCGCTCGTGCAAGAGGGCCCTAGGGTCATCGGTGGTTACATGTTGGAGTGGAGCGGTTAATACGGACTAGAAGGGTCTTGCATGCAATTTGAACACGACTTTGATTAGGTTGTTCACCTTGAAGGGATCATTCTTCTATCCATGCACAACCTGGAATGAGACATTTAATGAATGCTATATCAATCATTGTAGGTGTCCATGAAAAGCATGTACTAGAAGATCCCACCATAGATTTATTGCTCCTTGACTACAATGTTCTAGCTCTGCACCAAAGCACGAATCCCTCATTATTTAAGAAACATTAAATAATTATTAAATATTATAATTAATATATAACAATGCTTAATAAATAAAATTATGTGCCATAATTATTTGACAAATATTAAATAAATTAAAAATAATTACATCAACAATATAGTGAATAAGACATAATAGAGATAACTACGAAAATAAAGTGAATAATACATGTGTCATGACCAAGTACAAGTGCACTGCCTACTCAACGACGACGACGCCACACGCAATCCCTAAGAGTGTAAGTGTCTAGCGGGTGTGTGGTCTTCATCCCAGCGGCCTGTGCTAGCCCCTGCCACGTGTGCCCTTGCTTGTCATCGTCATCGTCTTGCCCTATTGGACCCCCACCGAACATGTATCCTGACCTGCTAACTCGGCCCTGCATGTACCATGATGAAGGATCCTCATGCGAAAGTGTGAATGCCTGTAGTACGTGCTTCGATGGAATCCATTAAGCCGAAGTCTCACTATGCTGGTACCACTATGAACCCCCAGGTGCATCAGGATATTGGGGGTACTAGCCACTTAGAAGCTCGGCGAAGCTACCGCCCTGCATTGCAGCAATACAGTCAAAATCATGTGTGCCACTCCAGATAGGTGTCTACTACGTGCGGTCAATGACGTCCTCGTGATGAGTCAATACTACAGGCAGCGGTGTCATCATAGTCTGAGGAGGTTGTGTCCACGACAGGGGATGTGAACCTGGTGTACAATACTCGCGCTCAGGAGCCTCTGTGCACACCTCGGCTTCATCACCGGAACGTGACACATGATGCTTCGCAATCGAAGGTGCCTCTCGCAACTGTGCCCAAATGGGTTCATCACAGGCACTGGACGTCACAGGCGCCTACTGTGGGAGGCACGAGACGAGTCCGTAGCTGGTAGGTCATACCCCCTCGAACATGGGGCACAACCACCTAGACCATGTAACACGGACAGCAAGCGAGACCCTCTCATCATCATGTAGTCCCGGAGAGGGTTCTGATCCCTTCACGTTGATGACCCACTTGCTTCCCCCACAAGCTTGCTCCACCTACGTATGCATTTTGTACGCCGCTTCGATCTGTATAAGATGAGGATCATGTCAGTAATACATAGGTTTAACTAATGAAAATCGATACAAATACCGCATCACTTACCGCAACATGAAGAAGGCGGGCACCATCCTCGGGGAAGGGTCTGGGGGGTTGACCCAACAAGTCCGCTGAGTAAGGTGGCACGCATGCACGAATGGTACCACGAAATGTACTCCTAGTATCTATCATCATCGTATTGTCTAGCAGGAACAACGACATCCAGCACGGTTAACTCCGTCCACCTATTTATGTGCTCAGCATTAATGGATGACCAGTCTTGCATGCCTGTGGTCCCCTGTGCGCTCCTCCCGTACGTGAAATAAATAGTTATAATTTCTTAACATGGATCACCTAAGGTAATAATAGTACATACATTAACACACTTACTCGTACGCTCGTCCAACATCTCGCAGGGGAGGTACTGGAACCAACTATCAGTACCTGAACTGCCTCTGTACACGCTCAGGAGAATATACTTCCATGTTGTTCATGTAAAACAAGAAGCATCTAGTCATTAATAAGTGCGAGTCACGCAAACAAGAGGATGTGATGAGGCCTCTAGTCGCAATTTTGGCCACTCGTGCCAGATGCCATGGATCCCACTCCATGATATCAGCGCTGAGGATGTCCGATCACTGATTAACCAGGAGTAGTTACCATGGTCTTGCTGCTGACTCCCTCTCAACCTAGAATGAATCCATTGATACACAATCGTAGGCCTCATGTCATCTGCAACGCCATCGGAGATGGGGACTACATAGTAGCTCTTGCTCACCTAAGCTTGACAAATCGGGAGGTACTCCCAACTCTATAGATGTAACAGGTGTAGGTAGTCAGAGACAGATCCCTTCATCTTTGACCGCTGGGTTGCGACATATAATCCTCTATACGTAGCAACCATCACAACCGATCCCTAACTGTAAGATATTGGCTCATAAGGACATAACGCGAGCTGATGTGCTAACCATACAATACGAGGGAAGACATAATCGTCTGTTGTGTTACAGAACATGATGCCTCCAAGCAGGATGTACAAGTACACCTCATAATGCTGCATAATTGTAGCCTTGTCTACATTCAGTAGGCATGGACTGAACTATGGCAGGCCATGAATTCAGGTCATAGAGAGGCCAACATCCTTCATGTCAAATTGCACACCAAACCTACAAAATACAGAGGGTCAGTGAAGCATGAATAACACTAGAACATATGAAGTGCAATACATAACAAATCATTACCTGCCCTGACATAACTCTGCCATTGCTCCTTTGTTGGTCGTGAAACTACTAACGGGGTGCCCCTAATCAGCAGCCCGGTCAGCATAGCCACGTCCCTCAATGTTACAGCCATCTTGCCAAAAGAAAAGTGGAGCGTGTGCGTCTCAGGATGCCACCAATCCACGAGTGCAGTGAGCAATGAGTCCTCAATCAGTGGGAGAGGTGCCCTGCCACCACTCGTCATGGTTGTTCCAGCCATCATGAGAGCGAATGGTAGTAGTCCTACCCATAAGAGTGGCTCGTGGAATCGAGGGTCTAACTCCTTAATCATGTGCACACTCATGGAACACAATGAAACTAACTGCAAAGGTATCCAATACATGTACTGAGTAAGTAACTAATTATTGTGGCAATTCAAAAGCACATATAATCATTGTACCTGCTGCCCTGTGAAATCATCCTCCCCCTATGGTTCTCATCGTACCGCAGCTGAAGAAGCTCGGGAAGATGATCGTGAGCCATGACAATGATTTTACGCTTCATGGTTCAATAAAAAAACAACGTAAGACAACAGCTATTATGTGAATAACAATGATGCCAGTACCATACAATATATTACATGAACATGTATGTGATGCTAGTACATTATAATATATTACAAAATAGGTAATACAACTAATAGGTGAATAACAATTTAGAATACAAACCATGTCTACGATCAACTTCATAAAATAAACTAAATTGCAACAACTCTAATACAATACAGTTCAATCGTGGCCTGATAGTTTACTGCCGAGTCAAGCAAGTCCTCCTGTTATGGCCAGGTTTTGTAAATTTTGCACTTGCGTAGGCCATCAATATCATCTGTTGCATCCATGTCACCTTGCAACCTCATGGCTCCATGCCTTCCAGGATCCGTGTATCGTGCTTGGGGAAAAGGTACCCACTTAGGCCCCTCGATCGCTTTGTAGTTGCTTCCGATGTTGAAGGAACATATCTTTAGAAGCCATGTGCTCCTTAATACATTGATCCTAAAGTACGATGATACGTACTATGATCTGTCGTTGTCGCCCATGTCCCTGCAAGCGGCGAAGACATGAGAGCACGGGATATGGTGCAGTTTTGGCTTATTGCATGTGCACTTCACCTCATGAGGGCCAATTTGACATTATTGCATGGTGTCCCCCTCACTATACCCTAAAGCTTACCTACGGTAGCACATGACCTCAAATTCATTGTTAGCTAGGTCATGGATCCTAGTTCGATAAAAGTGTGCCTTGTTCCACCTTCTGGATAGGATTTCCTCTACATTAGGTGCAAATCGCGGGATGCACTCTATAGCAGCTATACCACGGTCTCAAAAGTAGTCCGCTATTCTATAGAATGTGAGCTCAATGATAGCACACAATGGGAGACTCTGTACACCCTTTAGGATATTATTGAACGCCTCCGCTATGTTTGTTGTCATGGTGGTGTACCTAACATGAGAGACAATAATTTTAGAACGGATATTTGCATAACAAAGGGCAAAATACAATCATTAAAATGTTAGTACTAACCTCGCACCATGAGTGTCATAGATTAGGGCCCAACGCTCTGCCAGCTTTTCTGTTATCCACTAGCTAAACATAGCATGTGAACAGCTAACGATAGTTTGGCCCCCCACCATTTGCGTCCACAGTTGGTCCTCATGTGCTTCCTGCTCTGCCATCATCTTGCGAGTGGTCTCATTTAACTCTCTCCATATCTCGTTAAACTTCGTTTGCTGGTTCTAAAGACACAACCCTTTGAACCTCTTTATAAGAGACTTGTTGTGCTACCTTGTGTATAGGCTCGCACCTAAGTGTCGTATGCACCACCTTCTCTCCTCATCAGGCTATGCAATGGAGTAGTTTATGCTATCATGCAGCACGTCTAACGCATGCAGAAGGCCCTTGTTCTAGTCTGAGATGATGCAAACGCGTTCCCTATTGGTCACGATATGTGTCCTCACCAAGGTGAGGAACCACAGCTAGCTATCATTGTTCTCACTCTCAACCATTGCAAACGTGAGAGGAATGATGCAATTGTTTGCATCCGTCTCCATCATTATCATAAGGTTACCGTGGTACTTGCCACTAAGAAATGTGGCATCGACGCATGTAACTAGCTTGCAATGTCTGAAAGCTTCGATGCACTATCCAAAGGATCAGAAAAACCTAATGAGGTATCAGTGAGTGGTATTGTATGACCCATCCTCCAGCTTGATCGGCTCATCCGCTATGGCCCACTGAGTCCCTAGATTCATCATAGTTGTAAGGCTCTTTGAAGCTTCAAAACATCATCTTCAAAGCCTTTTGTTTCGCTCACCACGCCATGTGGTAATTGATCGACATACCCGTCTTAGTATGCACCTCCTCCATTATGGATTTTGGCGACAAACATATGTCTGCCAACAATGGTGATGAGGAGTTGGGCTATGAACCTCGCATCAATGACGTGACTCACATTCCTAATAGTCTCTTCACTGCATGTATGTGGGGTGTGCCTACTGAGCATAAAATAGTTCTCATATTTTGGCTTATGTGCTCGTATGAAGTAAGAACAATTCAGGTGCTTGATACACCTGACCTTATACTCCGTAGGGTTAGACCGGGCGCATTTGTGGTCTCTTCTTATGATTATAGCATAGTTTCTAATAAAGTGGATGACCTCCTCCCTGTTATGAAACCGTTATCTGACCTGGATGTCACTATTCTGATATCTCCAATTAGATAGGGTGTTATACTCAACAACTACATAATCCAGCAGTGTTGAAGATTAGTTCCCAACAGTATGTCCACAAATTGGTTGGGTACCTTCAAGTGTAGGGATTAATCACGAAGCGAGACAAACGATGTATACAGGTTCGGGCCTCCGATTAGAGTAACAACCTACATCCTGTGGGGGTGCTGCTGCATTGTATTGATGATCTCGAGTACAAGCAAGGTGGCTAAGATTATTACAAGGAGTTGATTGGATCTAATTTATACTAGGGCTAAAGTCATCGAGTAACTCCTCTGTTGTTGTCTGTTGTGTTGCTCGTTCTCCTCCCCTTAGCCTTTTCGCCTTATATAGGGGTGAGGTACCAACTCCTATCCAGCCGTAGTCAATAGGGAATTATCTTCCTTGCCATCCAAGTAGATAGATCTGTTTTAAATATAGGTCGTATTGGTTTGGGTAACCAATCTAAACTTTCTTGGTATGTACTTCCTTGATTTCAGGTGTATCAGATACCGCTGATTCGGTTCCATGATATCTGGAGTTGCTGGATATAAGTTGTATATACCCTGTCTGTATATGATGTACTCCTTATACGCATATACCCTATAGTTAGATATTCGATAGTAGCCCCCTAACTCTACTCCGGAGGAGAGGTTTCCATAAGCACCCACTCGAGTACTGCGAAATTTAGGCTTGGTCGAGTAAAGTGGATCAGGCTCATAGTCGAAAGAATTGAGTATGAACGAATCCTTCCTCGAGTATCGAGTGGAAGCTTAGTCGGGTCCAGCGCCCTCTGGCTAACCACACTCAAGAGTTGAAGAAAAAGATTTAAAGAACTCAACTAATTGACACCTAACTCCGAGTAGTAAAAAAAAAACCTTTCAAAATTTGAAATAGCATGTATAGGAGCATTTAATGCGGGTAGAAGGGTGTGCAGAGATTCGCGTGTCGTCATCATTCCTTTTTTCTTGCCGATCGAAGCGTTGTAAATGGTGTTAACTTTTCAGTTATTTACCTATAAGACCTGGAATTGTAGCGGCCATTCTTTGTCATTGCCACCAGTCTTCCTGCACAAGCCTCTCAACTTTCTCCACCTCAACACGCACCACCGCCAGAAAGAAGTTTAGATCCATGGATCCTAGCTCTTCGTCGATGATTCCGACTTCCTCCTCGCCGGAGAAGAGGTCGGATGCAGCAGCCACCGGCACCTCACCCGATTAGTATGATGAGGCAAGGTTCATGATTGAGGCCTAGACGCCCTCAGCTATGCAACAAACTCGGCTGGCGGAACTCGAAGCAGAAGGAGTGGTGCCGTCGCGCAGCTTGGTCGAATGGAGAACAGCATCGGGAGAGAGATTCCCTTCCTGCAAGATCGAGCACGTGTTCATAGTTTTTGAGTCTTTCTTCCATTGTGGTTTTAACATCCCTCCTTCCAAGTTTCTTCTCAATGTGCTCGATCGATACCAGATTAAACTCCACCACCTGAACCCCAATTCGGTCACCATGTTGAGTGTTTTTGTTCATCTTTGTGAGGCTTTCCTTGGCATCGAGCCAAGCATGAATCTTTTTCTTTACTTTTATAAACTGAAAAGGATTACCAAGAATAAATGTGTCGGGGGATGTGGTTTCTAGTTGAGGAGTGGGATGAAAAACTCCTATATCTTGGTTCCCCTGACTTCCTCTTGGTCGAAGGATTGGAAGGAACTTTGGTTTTATGTCTCCAATCCCAACTCGATCGGTTTTCCTTTAGTGTATAGTTTTCCTGTTCAAAATCTTTCTTGGACGAAAGAGCATCGAGAGTCCGGCCACACCACCTACTTCGCCAACAGGATTGGCATGCTAAGGCAATTTGGTCTTACTGGGTGGCATGTAGCCAGAGACTTTTTTACTAAGAGATTGAGTCCCTTGAAGGCATGGGGACGAGGATGCTTCCAGGGATGCAACCGGATGTAAGGCTTAGTTAGCACTTTGCCCTTTTCGTTTGGCTATGATCTTCGATCTTCTTCGAGTAAACCTTTCCTCTCTTTTTCGGCCCTACCTACACAGGATGTCCGCCTAGTTGAACAAGCTTTTTTCTTTCGGTGCACCAGAGTGTGACATTGCGACTTACTCCTTAGCAAATCCTCGACCAGACGTATGGATTTTCTTAATGGAACAGTAAGACATGTTATTGTCTATTTGTTCTGACTTGTCTGCATGACTGCAAGCTCCAGTCTTCTGTCAGGAACTCATCCTTTTGAGCGAGGTATTTGGTCTCGATGGCTCTTCTTCCACCGTAATTGTCGACAAGGGGAAAGGATCGACCAATGAGGAGGCTGAGGGCTCTCTTCGATTGAAGATACCGTCCCCGTCTTCTCACCTGCTGCTGGATGCGAGCCCTCTCAAGCACAAGCAAAGGAGCCCTCAGGTATGCTGATTGAAGTTCTTATTATCTTCTTATTTCCTTTCAAATTATCAAGTAAATACTTGAATGCATTCAGTTTGGATGAGTGACCTTTTGTTAGGGAATGGAGAGCGTACCAGCCCAATCGTCTCCTCGATCAACCGCCACTCTCAATGACCCAGCTGAAAAGGTAACTCTTCTTGAGTACCCTATCTAGGAGATAAATATCCACCGTAGTAACTATCATGGTGCCTGCCCCCTGAAGGGGGTGAGCCGGTCGACGATTGCGGCTCAACGTCGTACTGTCAGGGGTGTCAGTGCAGCCTTAAATGCACTGGGGTGTCAGGATAGCACCACTTCCACCGGCATTGATCGCCTGTCACTTCACATCGAGTCGGTGGTAGGGGGAAACATTTTTCCCCCTGATATTATCTTCGGAGGCTCGCTGTATCTTAGGCTTCGGAAAGCCACCCGTGCATCGGTGGGGTGGCCCGAAGGGGTCCACAACCTCTGGGGGTCAGGCTTGCTGCTGAGAGTTCGGAGGCCGAAGGCTTCGAAGAGGCCAGGCATGGTTCCGAGTTGTGGGAAGGCTTCGCATGAACGAAGAGGTGGTCCAAAGGATCTCGATGCCTTCGAAGGTCGGGCCTTTAGCTGAGAGTCCAAAGATCAAGGCTCCGGAGGGATCTGGATAGCAATCTTCAACCATTATCCTTAGGCTGTTTTATTTCCCCCCAATAGTACCCCCTCATTCTCGAGCCCCGATGTTTCGGAAGGGGGAAAGGATGTAGAGGAAAACCAACTCTAGCCTGGTATAGTATTAAGGATGCCCGATGGCAACTCCGTGTCCTTAAGTAGTTTTTTTCGTCGGGAAACCGTGGGCGTCGCTGGCGAGGCCCAAGGCTGATGGTGTACTTGCGGTGGCGATATGCTCCAGAGCCTGTTGGAGCTGGCATGTGCGGTGTCGGGACCCCGGGCCAGAGGGGCGTCGATGGAGGTGGTGCACTCCGAGGTCCGTGCTGGGGCTGATACAGGCTATCCGAATTCCTTTGGTAATGGTTCTTCTTGCCTTTTGAGGCCACCAAAGTAGAGATTACATGTAGGATCAGGGGACCCCACGCGTTTGCCTGGTAGGATGAGACGTGCCACTGTCGCGCTTTGATTGGACAATGCGTGGGGTCGTTTAGGGTCTCGTGCCCACGCCCCTGTCATGCGCCAAAAGGAATCTGGGTTATTTAATGTGACGGGACATCCGTGCGAGAAAACGAGGCATTCGTCGTGGAATGATGCCATGTGTTGGTGAAACGACCGAGGTATGGCCATGGTTCCCTCAGGCATTCAATGGGGGACCGCTGCGTCAGTTTCGCTTCATCTCCCGAGCTTACGTGGCTGCTTGGCCCAGGTATAAAGCTGGGGTCACCCGGCTAGATTCTCCACAGCCCTATGAGTGAGCAGTTAACCTTGACTTGAGTATGGCGTCGTCTTCCTCCTTATCCTCTTCGGAAATGTCGATCATCTCGACGGCTTCTTTAGGAGTCAAACCATCTCGTTCATCGGCAGAGGTGCTGATGGCCGTGCTGCTTCCATCTCTGCAGGGGAGGTGGTTGCCTGCCACTCCGATTTGACCCTTGGCTCGGGAGGCCACGCCCATCGGGATCATCGATATCTCTGACGACGATGAGGAGACCGATTGGGATCTCCTACGGGGGGAGAGAAATGAGGAGAAGCCGGCGTCTGAGGAGACGACGGTGACTTTAACGGTGAACGAGGAGGCTGGGAAGGCGAGAGAGAGAAGGCCCCGTCGGTGACCTCCTCGGACTCTTCTTCGTCTTTCGCCAGCTCGGGAGCCGGCTACTGTATTAGCCTCCGCAGCAACAGGACGTAGAAGAGGCGCATACGCCGCCCCATGCATGGCCCCTGCCGAGACCCGTAGGTGGTGAAGGCGGTCTTCTGGGGGGAGCTCTTGGTGAAGTTGCGAGACATTCGTGTCTCACGGTCGACTATGGACTTGCAGTGGGCCTATGGCTTGACCGAGTCACCTTGTACTCTTTCTCCCCCTAGTTTTTTCTGTCGGGGACTATCTCCTTCGTAGCAATCTTTGTACTGGCACTCTTTGTATGTGTCCTCCGGATATACTAGTTCTTTAATAATATAATACGGACCTTCGGGGACGGTCGTGTCTCTTTCTGTGTCGGTGTGCAAAGGGGTCTTTCGAACGGGTGACTGTATGTATGTGTGCCTTCGTACCGTACTTCCTTGCCCTCTTCGTGGCTAGTTTTTCGGATGACCGGGGTATCGATACCTTGCATAGATTGTAATCGGCTTCGTTTTCTTCTTGGAGAGAGGTGGCCTTGGGGCTCTAGTGATGATAGATATGTAGGGTAGCTAAGGACGGCCGGGCGAGGTGTTGGTGACTTCGCTATTCCTCGCCATCGTGTTCTCCCCGAATTTGGCATTTGGCTGGGCCTTTTTCCAATCTTGTTTCAGACTTTTGACCTGGCGAGACCCCGCTGGGATTCTGGGGGACAAGCTCTCGGAGATGGACTACGTCCCTTCAGGCTCCTAGCCGCTGTCCGGCGTCGGAGGTGACCCGTCTAAAGCCCGGTGACAACATGCTGGAGGTGAAGCCGAAGGCTAGATGGGAGAGGTGGTTCGTGACCTCCTCGGCCCTTAGCCCCTGCCCGACTCTGGAGGTACTCCGTCCGGAGCCTGGCGACGGCGTGTCGGAGGCGAAGCTGAAGGCTAGGCGGGAGATGTGGTCCGCGACCCCCTCGGCCCTTAGCCGCTACCCGACTCCAGAGGTACTCCGTCCAGAGCCTAGCAATGGCGTGTCGGAGGCGAAGCCAAGGACTAGGCAGACGAGGTGGTCCGCGACCCCCTTGGCCCTTAGCCGCTGCCCGGCTCCGGAGGTACTCGGTCCGGAGCCTATCGACGACGTGTCGGAGGCGAAGCCGAGGGCTAGGCGGGGGAAGTAGTCCGCGACCCCCTCAACCCTTAGCCACTGCCCGGCTCCGGAGGTATTCCGTCCGGAGCCTGGTGACAACGTGTCGGAGGCGAAGCCGAGAGCTAGGCGGGAGACGTGGTCCGCGACCCCCTCGACCCTTAGCCGCTGCCTGGCTCCGGAGGTACTCCCTCCGGAGCCTGGTGACGGCGTGTTGGAGGCGAAGCCAAGGGCCAGGTCGGGGAAGTGGTCCGCGACCCCCTCGGCCCTTAGCCGATGTTCGGCTCCAGAGGTACTCCATCCGGAGCCTGGCGATGGCGTGTCGGAGGCGAAACCGAGGGCTGGGCGAGAGTGGTGGTCTGCGACCCCCTCGACCCTTAGCTACTGCAATGAATTTGCGGCCTCTGCAATGGAGAGTCGAGGGTCCCACTCTATTTCCCGTGCCACACAGCGTGGGCTTTTATTAAATGTCAGTATAATTTTCATAAAAAGACATATGAAGTGCATCCTTAAAGGAGATGGTAGGTTAATCATTTTACCTTTTACCATATGTGACTCATACCTTTTCCTATAGGGAGGGGGATTTTTATACCCCTTTGATCTGTGTGTTGTGCCTTTTGGAGGCTAGCGGGTTTCGTACCCCCTTCGACACGGAGGCATTTGACTTCAAGATGCCAAGGTACTCTTCCTGTTAGGTCCTTTTAGAACCCTTCTTCTCGGTGGAGTTTCCAGAAATCATACCCATTTGCGGGGGTTTTTGGAAGTCTCTCCGTTTTGGCGGAGATTTGGTAAACTCTCCATTGTGTGGTGGTTTGGTAAAGCTCTCCATTTTTGCTGGAGGTTTTGTGAAACTCTCCGTTGTGCGGAGGTTTTTTGAAAGTCACTCTATTTTGGCGGAGGTTTGGTAAAACTCTCCGTTGTGCGCAGGTTTGGTAAAGCTCTCCGTTTTTGTCGGAGGTTTTGTAAGGTTCTCCGTTTTTGTCGGAGGTTTTGTAAGGTTCTCCGTTTTTATCGGTGGTTTTGTAGGATTCTCCATTTTTGTTAGAGGTTTTGTAAGGTTCTCCGTTTTTTCCGGAGATTTTGTAAGGTTCTCCGTTTTTGTCAGAGGTTTTGTAAGATTATCCATTTTTGCCGGAGGTTTTATAAGATTCTCCTTTTTTGCTGAAGGTTTTGTAAGATTCTTCATTTTTTCCAGAGGTTTTGTAAGATTCTCCGTTTTTGCCGGAGGTATTGTAAGATTCTCTGTTTTTGACGTGGTTTTGTAAGATTCTCTATTTTTTGCGAAGGTTTTGTAAGGTTCTCAATTTTTTTCCAGAGGTTTTGTAAGATTCTCCATTTTTGTCGGAGGTTTTGTAAGGTTCTCCATTTTAGCTAGAGGTTTTGTAAGATTCTCCATTTTTACCGGAGGTTTTGTAAGACTCTCCGTTTTTACCGGAGGTTTTGTAAGATTTCTTGGCACGTATTAATGCCAAAGGCCCTACACACTATCGGAGCTACGCAACCCCTTCCAAAAAACCTAGGTAGTCTTGCCTTCAATGTGACCTAGGCATGCTATGCCTGTGGTGTGTAGGCTGGTCGTACTCTCGAGGAAATGCTTGGGGTGCACCACAACAGTGTCCACCAAGGAGATGCCCTATCGCATGGCATTTATACGACTGAAGCTATGCAATACCTTCCAGAAAACCTAGGCTTGATGCCTTAGAGGTGACCTAGGCATGCTGCGCCCGTGGTATATAAGCATGTCGCGCAACAAGGATTCCATGCGATAGCATTCCTCATAGCACCGCATCCTCACATCAGGGCCATCCCCTGATATGCGGCACCCACACACTATCGAGGCTACACAATACCTTACAGGAAACCTAGGCAGTCTTTCCTTCCAGGTGACCTAGGCACGCTACGCCCACAATGTTTGGGCTCCACTACCTACCAGGGCAAAGCCTACCCTCCGCGAAACCTTTTCAGGTGACCTTGGGTTTAGGCAAGCAATGCTTAATGGTGCGTGGCCCTGTCACGCCTCCGAAGAAATCCCTCGGGGGTGCCGCAACTACATTACCAAGGAAGTCCCTTGATAATCAGAATCTACACACTATCAAGGCTACACAATACCTTCCAGGAAACCTAGGCAGTCTTGCCTTCCAGGTGACCTAGGCATGCTACGCCCACGGTGTGAAGGTATGTCGTGCAACGAGGATTCCTTACGACAGTATTCCTCAGAGCACCGCATCTCCACCACTGAGGACATCCCCCGGGGCATGGCTTCGAGACCCTAGGCTATACAAATGCCTTCCAGGGCACCCTGGGCATAATCTGCCTTCCAGGGCACCCTGGGCATAATCTGCCTTCCAAGTGACCTAGGCATAAGAGGCGCCCGCGGTGTGTGGGTGTCACTGTCTACCGAGACTATGCAATGCCTTCCGAGAAATCTAGCAGTCTTGCCTTCCAGGTGACCTAGGCATGCGATGCCCGCGGTACGTGGGCTTGTCACACCACCCGAAGATGTCCCACGGGTGGCGCCGCAACACTGTCTATCAAGGAAATCCCTTGATACATGGCAACTACACTTCCGAGGCTACATAATGCCTTCCAAGAAACCTAGGCAGACCCACCCCCCAGGCAACCTAGACACGATGCGTCTGCGGGAGTGTAGGGATTTTGCATGGTTATACTAGCTAAGTTTTGCATTCTACTGTTGGTAATAAGAAGCTAATTGTAGTATAAAATATAGCTAGGTTATATAACTATTCATGCTAAATGAGGATGTAACTTAAGTTCTACTACTTCTGCATAGTGGTTGTCTATTGCAAAAGATTTCTAGTAGTAAGGTTGGAGGCCTCCAACATACTCTAACCTTATTGTATGAAAGATGAAAGATAGGTCGCTAGGTAAACTATCGATAGTTAATAGTGGGCGTACCTTTGTAAAAATAAGGCCTCTATTGTGAGGCTTGGAGGCCTCAAAGCCTGTGGCTAGGCCAGGAGAGGTGGTCCACGACCCCCTCGGCCCTTAGTCACTGCCGGGCTCCGGAGGTACTCCGTCCAGAGCTTGACGATGGCGTGTCAGAGGCGAAGCCAAGGGCTATGCAAGAGAGGTAGTCCGCGACCCCCTCGGCTACCCGGCTCCGGAGGTACTCCATCTGGAGCCTGGTGACGACATGTCCCTGACTCAGTTCTCGTTGCTGGATATAGTATTGTTGGTAGTAGGGTTGGTAGTGACGGTGTAGGGTTGAGGGGCCAAGGATTTGCCCAAGAGTTTGCCCCAGGCATCCGAACCCTGTGTCGTCCTTCGTTGGCTCCTTCTGTGGCCAGGTATCCTGCTTGCCTTCCGCCTCCCAGAAGGTCATGAGGGTGCGGCAATCGTTGGTGTTGTGGCCGCCCCCTGGTCCATGCAGGATGCACCCGTGTCCCTCCGGGGGCACCAGAGCTTGGAGTTGTCGTTGGGGTCGCTGCCGAAGGTGGTGCGCCCCAGAGCCTCTGGTTTTCCAGGGGTCTCCTTCCCCATTGGGAGACCGTTGAGGCTATCCAGTGAACCGACTTTTGGAGCCAAAGTGGCTCTGACTATGCCTCCCCGGATGAGGTGGGCTTGGTTCCCTGCGCGTAGTTGGCGTTGCGAGGGCGGCGTCGAAGGCGCTGGCAGGGTCTGCACACCCCAGAGCCTCGCGTCTCCTTGGAACTCTCTTTCGCCTGAGGGGCCGAAGGAGGACGCTGGGTGGACAGACTTTCCGAAGATGTTGGATCGCCCGGGGTATACCAGGTGTTGTCGAAGGGGATACTTTGGGACCAAGCCCAGGCGGGAACACTCCTGGGTTCGACCGCCCAGAACTACTAAAAGGCGGCCTACTTGGCTGTGGCTCTGGCCGCGTCCTCTTCTGAGGCGGCGAGGTCTTCGTCGTGCAGAGGCTGGAAGGCCTCCGCGCCGTCTGGAGTTCCTGTACCGACCCAAGGTTCTGTGTTGGCCAAAGTTGGAGGAACGCCGTCCCACACAGCAGTGGGGCTGGAGCATGCATACGGTTCCATGCTTGCAATGGTGGATGTGACAGTTTTGGCTAGCACTTTAGTGGTTTTCCTGGTGGATTCCTACCTCTCTTAGTACTTCTGTGTTCGGAACCCCACGGATGGCACACTGTTGGAGTAAGAGTTCATCTTGCCCCAGCAAGTACGGCGAGAGTTTCTTCTAAGGAGGAGACTCAAGCTTGGAGACGAAGTTTGAGAGGAAGGAACACCACAAATGTATTGATGGTAGAAATAATGGATCGACCTGGGGGAGTATAACAGCGTGACTTGGTGTTTCTTCACCTCTTTATCTTTTTGTCATCTTTTTGTCCCCTTTTCCAGGAGACCAGGGCTCCTATTTATAGGGTTGTGCATAGCTTGGCGTACAAGTTATCATAATGTACAAATATCTGAGATCTGATCGAATTACTGGGCCTTATCCCAGATAATTACTTTCTACCCTACCTGGGAGATAAATATCCACCGTAGTAACTATCGTAGTGCCTGCCCACTGAAGTGGGTAAGCCGGTCGCCAATTGCGGCTCGGTGCCGTACTGTCAGGGGTGTCAAGGCGGCCTTAAATTCACTGGGGTGTCAGGATAGCACCACTTGCACCGGCATTGATCGCCCATCACTTCACATCGGGTCGGTGGCAAGGGGAGACATTTTCCCCCCTGATATTGTCTTTGGAGGCCTGCTGTATCTTAGGCTTCAGAAAGCCGCTCGAGCACCAGTGGGGTGGCCTGAAGGGGTCCACAACCTCCGAGGGTCAGATCTGCTGTTGAGAGTTTGGAGGCCGAAGGCTTTGGAGAGGCCACGCGTGGTTTCGAGTCGTGGAAAGGCTTCGTAGGTACGAAGAGGTGGTCCGAAGGATCCTAATGCCTTCGGAGGTCGGGCCTTTGGCTGAGGGTCTGGAGATCAAGGCTCCGGAGGGATCTGGATAGTAATCTTCAACCATTATCCTTAGGCTAGTTTATTTTCCCCCAACAACGAGATTGCATGGGTGGCTTTTTTAGGGGATATCTGGCGCGTCCTCGCAATCGCCAACTCGAGAGACTATCATGCCTGATGACTCCACTAGAGAGGTAATTTCAGTCAAATTATCGCTCTTTAGTTGGTCATACTTTCACTCGATAATCATTCTTATTATCTGGTTCCTTGTAGGCTATTGATGCCTTGACTTTGCCTGGTCCATGTGTAACTCCTCCACCGGCTCCGCATGCCGGACAAAGAACGAAGAAGGTGACCACAAAAAGGCTAAAGTCAAGCATCATTTCGCACTTTCCGATTTCATAGAGGTTTGTCCTAGATTCTAACCTCGACTAGTTGATTGACAGTCGTTTCTTTTCCTCTTCTCTTATTCTATTGATTGCATACTATCGACTGAGGCACAAACCAAGGCTGCCGGCGTCTCCACCAGTCATCCGAGGGTAACTTCCCTGGTTGAATCATCCTCGTCTCCAATTAGAGATCCTGCCTCGAGCATGCCCGAAGAAGACCCGCAGCTCAAGGGAAATGAAACTTTAATATCAATCCTGACCGATGATCTGTGGGTGGCAATAAAAAGTCTTCTTCAGGTTACAAGCGCTTAGGTAGCTACCGCTAAGGCCAACCACCACAAGAAGCTCGAAGCCAAGAGGGAGAAAAATGAACGTAAGTCTGTCCCTTATCACAAGTGCGTAATTCGATTATTGGATGACTAACAAAGAATTACTATTCGGTTTACCTTTTTTAGGCCTTAAGTCCTCCTGTAGTAACAAGGAAAAACTTCTTGCTGACGCAATGAAGAAGGTTGACAATGATGTCAAGTATCGGGAGAGACTCGGGAATCAAGTGAACAACGCTCGAGCTGAAAAGAAGGAGATGATGTCTGAAAGGGATGCTGCCATCGCTCTGAGGGATGATGATGTCCTGACTCTTCAAGAGCTGAAGGAGCAGACCCTCAACCTTATGTCCCAAGCAGCCTCTGCAAGCGCCGCCACATTGCTAGGTATTCTCAAAAGCTGTAACCCCGCTCATGATACCTCATTGGTGACAGTCGGGTTTAATTGCACTAGCAAGGAGGCCGCAAAGCTTGTAGAAAGCGTCCAGCCAGTAGTTCCAGCTTTTGTAGAGTCATTGAGGCTCAATTTTCCTAGTGACGATAGTGAGGGTAGTCCCTTGGACTGATGGTCCATCCTGTTTTGGCACTTGTAACACACATTTAATGATCTGAGAATCCATGCAGCAAGGCTACATTTTACCAATCTATTATGCTTTTGTCATCTATTTCCTTGTCGATGAAATAGGATTAGCATAAGTAGATGCAATAACTGATATGTTGTCGTCATTCTCAAGACCATACAGTTATACATCTGTCAACACCTGAAATCTTAAATGTACCATTGATCGGAGAGCAGTGTTATAGCTCTCAACTATGTACTCGATAACGGAGTCGGACGAAGATTAAAGCTCGTTCTCGACCATGTACTCGATGACTGAGTCGGTTGAAGAGTAAAGCTCATTCTCGACCATGTACTCGATAACAGAGTCGGTTGAAGAGTAAGGCTCATTCTCGACAGAATACTCAAGAATGCAAGCCCCTGGGCATTATGGTTTTAACTACAATATGATCATCGAGTGAACTCGAATTGCCGAGCAGGTGGGCATTAAAAGATCTCACTCCCATTTGTACTAGTTTTCACTGCAATATTCATCTAACGCGTCATAATGGCCACCCATCCCTCTTCACAGAGACGAGACAAGCCATAACGCCATCATGACTTCCACCAAACATGCTACACGCCCGAGGTGACACCGTCATTTCGGATCTTGACGGCTATGTTTCTACAGTACGATCTGTTTCCCCTCTCTATAAATAGAGGGGACTCGAAACCGTTTCCCCCGTCCGCCCGCTGTTGGTTCGATTCGTTTGTTCGTTTGTGTCCTTTGTTTCCTTTACCCATTACCTCCTAGGACTCGTAGAGCTTGAAGACATGGCATCCACTCCATCTCCACCTCTAGGCATCCACGCTCCGCTTCTTCCGTCCACTCGAACCAATCTTGTCTCTTCAACACCTTGAAGAAAGGCATCCCTCGCTCACCCATCTTGGAAATGAATCACTAAGAGTAGTAATGCTACTTGTCAATTTCTGGACCTCTTTCAGTGTTCGAGGTGACCGCATCTGGTTGAGAGCATTAATTTTCTGCGGGTTGGCCTCAATGCCTCAACTCGGCACCAGGAAGTTGAGAAGCTTGCCGGACAACACACCAAATGTGCACTTTTTGGGGTTGAGCATCATGCGATACTTCCTGAGGTTGTCGAACATTTCTTTGAGATTGACAACCAATGTGCTTCCGATTTTTTATTTAACTACAGCATCATCAACGTATGCTTCAACATTGCGCCCGATTTGGGGTTGTAGACAGTTTTGAATACACCTTTGATACGTAGCACCAACATTTTTTAAACTGAAAGGTATCTTTACATAGCAAAATACATCATCAGGAGTAGTAAAAGTTGGTGTCTCCTCATCCTCTAAGTCCATGATAATTTGGGGATGCCCCGAATAGGCATCAAGACAAAATAACAACTCGTAGTCTGTCATGGAGTCGACTGTCTGGTCGATGCGCGGGAGAGGAAAAGGATCCTTGGGGCAAGCCTTGTTGACGTCGGTGAAGTCGACGCACATTCTCCATCTATCATTGGCCTTCTTGATGATGACAGGATTTGCGAGCCATGTAGGATGACGCACTTCTCTAATGAAGCCCACCTTTAAGAGCTTATCGACCTCCTCCTAGATGGTCCGCTTCCTGTCTTCCACAAATCTTTCCTGGTTCTGCACCACAGGTTTGGCATCGAGTTTAACAGCCAGTCTATGCTCGATCGCCTCCCTAGGGACCCCAGGCATATCGGACAGTTGCCATGCGAACACGTCTTGGTTTACCTGGAGGAAGATGACAAGCTCGAGTTCCTATTTGGGGTCGAGGTTGGCCCCAACCTTAACCGTCTTGGATGGTTCAGACGGGTCGAGGGGCACTACCTTGATGCATCCAACGATCTTTTTGTTCCTGACACCGTCATGGGCCATGCATTTGGCGTCGTCAGATTTGGTAGCGCAAGCAAGACTTACGAGCACGGAGTCTTTGGCCTCGATAACACCTTGTTGCCTTCGACGCTTAGAATTTGCGTCCTTAGGAGCGATGGCCACTCGACTGGAGTGTTCGACCATATCCAGGCTTTGCTTGTTGCATCTGACCACTGTGTGTTGATCTCCTTTAACCGTAATAGCCCCATTGGAACTCGGGATCTTGAGTGCTTGGTAGGCATAGTGAACCACCGCTATGAACTTGCCTAGTATTGGGTGGCCTAGGATCATATTGTACACTATCTCGAAGTCCGCGACATCAAAGATCAGCTTTTCTGTGCAGAAGTTGTCGGGGGTGCCAAACGTGACCGGCAGCTCGATCTGGCCGAGAGGCATGGTCGATGAGTTGGGAGTTATGCTATGGAAAGGCACGACTCCAGTCTTAAGCTCTAACCTCTGGATTCCCATCTTGTCCAAGGTTTTGGAGAAAATGAGGTTGAGTGAACTACCTCAATCAACCAGAGTTCTGGAAACCTTGATGTTGAGTATGGTCCGTTGAACTATGACTGAGTATTGACCAGGATGTGGTACCACGGTCGGATGGTCGGTTTGATCAAAGGTGATCGGATGTTCCGACCGCTTGAGATACTGAGTGGGCCCAGTTAGGGCCGGGTTGACTTCCCTCTCGACCACCTTGTTTTATCTCTTGGACTCAAACGTGGCAGATCCTCTGAAGATGTGCGCCAAGATGTGGTCAGCCTCGTGGGACTAGGGCTCGTCACGCTCAACATTAGGCTTAACCTGCGTACTACTATGCTCAGCATTTGCCTTGATCTTCTCATCAAGTTCTTGCTTGAACACAAAGCACTCGTCAAAGTCATGTTGGTTGCTCCGATGGATGGGGCACCACTTTCCACCACCTCGATTGAGGCCTTTGTTGTCCCCAGTGTTGCGCGATTTGCTCCTGTCGATCATGGCTATAGTCGTATCAAGACCCTTACGCTTGTCACCGGGTTTGTTCTTCTTTCCTCTGTTCCTCGAGGACTCGGGTTTGTCCTTGCCATATTGGAGGTTTGTAGCACGCACCTGCGCTTCCACTCGTTTTTCCCACTTGTCGGCCAACTCGAAAAGCTCTTTGACCATGCGGATCTTCGAGTAGCCATCTTTCCACCCAAGTTCGTGTCCTGAACACCTCGTTTGAAGGCGATAATTACCGATTCATCTAAGATGTTCAGGATCATGTTACACTTGTCGTTGAGCCGGTAGATGAAATCTTGAACAGATTCATTGTCACCTTGGTGCAACTGGTGGAGGTCGCTCTCCATTCCCGGACGCTCGAATGTGCCTTAGAAATTGGCTATGAACTGAGTCTTCAGTTCTGCCCACGAACGAATCAAGTTGGGCGACATGTTTAGCAACCAAGACCTTGTGGGTTCATCAAGGGCGATTAATAGGTAATAGGCTATTACTCGATTGTCACCACTGGCTACTCGAATTACTGTGGTATAGATCTGCAGCCACTCATTGGGATTAATCTTCCTGTCGTATGGTTCCTCAGATCTTCCTGATGCCCGCGCCTATGGATAGGGCAGCTACAGTTTGGCCCACAGTATCGTTTTTGGGCTCAACCACCAGAGCTTCATGTCTGGGATTCCCCTACTCGAGAGTGTTCTCGCTCATGACTCCTCGAGCCAGGATAGTTCCGACTGGTGGCCTGGAGTTACGGGGATTGTTAGCTCGAGCGACTTGGTTCTGAGCCACATCGAGTAGGATTTTGACTTGATTGACCATAGGAGTTAGTGGGTTCACTGGATCCAATTATGGAAGGGATCTGAGAATCAGATGAGCTCCTTGCACGTTAGCATCCGGAGTACTGAATATGTCGCTACCAAGGCTCGGTTGCGGTCGAGCCGATGAAGCCTCACGATGACCTTTCGGAGGGAGCTTGTCCCTTTAAGTCGTGGGCTATCACGGGTGTAGGTACACCCACCGGAAATCATCGGGAGAGGCCAGGAGGCATCTGCTTTCTCGTGGTCCACAGGTGGAGGGCTATGTCCGGTGCACGTACGGCTCCAGATGTGGATGTTTCAAGTGGTAACTTGGCGCCAGTACCATGCAGCAACTGTTGTCACTGGATCTCCAAGAATTTTCACGCCGTTATCGACCATGGCATTTGGATCTATCGCTATTGGGTCAGCTGATGGGGGTCGTCGCCTCTAGCCATAAACATGAATCGATCTGTTCGGCTGCTCTGGCTAGCGTTAGAGTCACCGTCACCATCCTCATCGTTGTTGGTGTCCATCCAGTGGAGAACATTAGCCTCCGTGGGATCCCACTCGAGATGTCCCACCTCATGGTACGCATCCAATGGTTTGGACTCAAGGAAATCGGTGTGGATCAGTCCACCTTGATCGTCCCAACGGAAAACCATAGTTCTAAAGATGATTTCCAAGTCGACAGAATGGGACTCGAAGACGTCTACCGTCAACTCAAAGCAGTCATAGAAGCTAGTGTTGAAAAATCCGATGCAAGAGTGAGTCTAAGACATGATTAATCCTAAAAAATAGAAGAAGGCCCCTACCTGGCACGCCAACTGTCGAAGATTAGTTTCTGATAATATGTCTATAAATTGGCTGGGTACCTTTGAGTGTAGGGATTAATCACAAAGCGAGACAAACAATGTATACAAGTTCGAGCCTCCGATTGGAGTAATACCCTACATCCTGTGGGGGTGTTGCTGCCTTGTATTGATGATCTCGAGTACAAATAAGGTGGCTAAGACTATTACAAGGAGTTGATTGGACCTAATCTATCATAGGGCTAAAGTTGTCGAATAACTCCTCTGTTGTTGTCTTCCGTGTTGCACGTTCTCCTCCCGCCCAACCTTTCAGCCTGATATAGGGGTGAGGTACCGACTCCTATCTAGTCGTAGTCGATAGAGAGTTGTATTCCTTAACGTCCAAGTAGATAGATCTGCTTTGAATACAGGTCGTATTGGTTTGGGTAACCAATCTAAACCTTCTTGGTATGTACTTCCTCGATTCCGGGTGTATCAGGTACCGCTGATTCGGTTCTGTGATATCTGGAGTTGCTGAATATGCGTTGTATATACCCTATCTGTATATGATGTACTCCTTATGCGCATATACCCCATAGTTTGATATTCGACAAGCAGCCCAGCACCACGAAAATACTAGATAACCGGCACCATGTCATTGTTGTTAGCATCTTCTTCATCTCTGCTACCACTGGCTTCATCATCCATGCATCCTGCATCAACCTCAGAAGGGTCCACTCTAGCTCCCTCTGTACCGGAACTGCCCTCCTCAACATGCCCTCCCTCCTCTTCATGCATCACATGCTGGTCTGATCCTTCCACGCTAGTCACTTCATCACCTTACACCAGTCATGACACTATGTTTACGTCCACACCCATTTCAAAGTTCTCCTCTAATGCCTTGAGTAAGTACAAAGCACACAGTACTACAAAACACCACATATGTAGCGCCCTATCAGTATTGGTTCAATAGTAATCAGCATTAAAGACGTATCAGTACCGGTTCTTAAACTCCTATGTGCGAACAACAGCTGAGGAGATAAGAACCGACACTAATAGTGACTGTATTAGTACCGGTTCTAGACACAAACTGGCACTGATAATTAGTATCAGCACATGTTCTAGCCACGAACCGGCACTAATAATCAGTATCAATGCCAGTTCTAATTACGAAACGCAACTGATGATTGCTATTGTCACAGCTCATCTTAAAAAATTAATAACATTTTCACACGAAGTTGGATGGGGAAAAACTTTATATGAAAATTATAGCTTTCTATGAGATCTACAACTTTGTAGTTGAAATTTGTTCAATTTGAGGTCATTTAAATGCCCAAAAAATTATAATAATGTTGCAGCAGTAGTCGATGATAGCTCACATTAAAAAATTCATAACTTTTCCACACAAAGTCGGATGGGGAAAAACTTTATATGAAAATTGTAGCTCCCAACGAGATCTAGAAGTTTTTAGTTGATCACTTTTTTATTTTAGATCATTTAGATATCTAAATAGCTATTCAAACTTTCAGTCAGAAGATATCCAAAGGATTTATTTTGCTACTATACTCACGAACGGGCGATAGCTGAGATGTTATTTGCAAAGTGCACCTCATGATTAAAGAATATACATATATATAATAGTGTTAGTATTTTATTCTCACATACACACATGACATAAGCGCAAAAATTGCAAAACCAAACCCAATTCATTTCTTCGGTTGTTCTCTAATCTATCAACTTGATATAATTTATGTACTCTAATTTATATAATCTAATTTATCAAATGTAATCGAACAGATTAAATGATCTACTTACTTCAATTATTATTATTAATCTAAGTACTAATTACCTATATAATCTAAGTACTTACTATAACTGATATCGTATTGTTGCTCCTCTTCTTCCCGCGTTGTTACTCCTCCTCTCCTGAGCTCCTCGCCTGAGCTTCGCTACTCGCCTATGCTGCTCCTTACCTCTGCTCCTCACCTGAGCTCCGCTGCTTGTCTCTGCTGCTCCTCCTCACTCGTCACTTTATAGCGAGTAGTACACGATGCAATTAGCACAAAATCCAGTAACACCCAAACCGGTCGTGCCGAAAGTACCGCCGACGTGACGTGATGCGACAAAGAGGCAACGCAATGCCGAATATGACACTGTGGACCATATTCGGCACCTCGTGTGCCGAATATAGTGGGGTCGACCCATATTCGGCACCTCGTGTACCAGAAAACAGTTTTCGGTAAATGAGGTGCCGAATACGCATGCTAGAATTGTAAATACGACGATATGTTGTCTATTTTAGCAAATACGATCGTGTATGTTATCTACTTTTGAATTTTTGCCTTGAATCCGAAATTAATATTTTATTATAGGCAGTTTCTAGAGCTAATATCCACTTTTTCACCATGTGACCATGTCCAACAGGAAAGATGAAACAAATGTCTTAGAGCAAAGACCACATAGTTAGTGTCCACATCAAAATTTGCCTACGGAACCTTGTAGATTGTAGATAGCAGGTAGCTACTTCATCAAGAAAACCAACCCCTCTCATTCTTAAAGCAATATTTGTGTATTATGAAGAGAGAATATATATATACATACGGTAGTGTTAATCTATACCTCAAGTGTGGAATACTATTCCACACCCAACTAGCCTAGCCCACCACGCCTGTCACAGCAAACCGCCGACCCCTCCCCCTCACCCTGAGCACCCACATCGCATGGGCCCCACGTCGTGTGGGCCTTACGACGTGTGGGTCTCGTGCCACGCCCTCCCCGTCCATGCGTGCCCCTGCGCCCGCTTGCACCGCCTGCCATGTGTCACCCCACCTCCGCGCCCGTGCACCACCGTCGCTCGTATCAACTACTGAAGCTAATGAATGACTTGGAACTACTGAAAACTATTGACTAAAAACTACTAATACTACTAGACAAACTAATTATACTATTGGCACAACTAACAACTATTAATATTACTGACAAAACTACTGAATAATTTTACTATGACTTGAAACTATTAAACAACTACACACTACTAACCAAAAACTACCGACACTATTGAAAAACTACTAACAACTACTAACACTGCTGACACACTATTGAACAATTTTACTATGAATTGAAACTACTAAATCTTGAACTATTGATGACTACTGACACTACTGAACATTTTTTCTATGACTCAAAACTACTGGACAGCTACAGACATAACTACTGAACAAAATTACTGACAACTACTGAGCGGACGGCACAGTATGAGCGACATGTGGCTGGCGCGCGTGCGCGGGGCGAGCGAGTTGGGCAGCCACGTGGTGCATGTTGGCTCAGCTGGCATGCGGCCACGTGGCACTGCGCGGCTGGGTGGGCTCAAGCGCGCGGATGACTTGGCTGGGCTAGCAGCTATAGTAACCGATGGGGAGTGGGTTGGTCTACTGCTACTGTTGGAGGGTGAACTCCTCAAGCAGGGATCCGGAGGGACCCCCTTTGAGATTCGGCCGGGGCATGATTCTGAATCTGTTTTGCGGGTGGAGTAAATTGGCGTAAATACGATGGCAGGCGGTGTGGAATGATCGGATGCAGAAGTAGTAAATGCACTGGAGGTTTTTAGACAGGTTCGGGCCGCACTGAGCGTAACACCCTACTTCTGTGTGTATGCTATAAATGCTCTGAGAATGTTTCTCAGAGATGTTGCTGGTCACAAGAATATTTGTCTAGCCTAGAGCTTCGGGCTCCTTGTTCTTCAGTGATCTGAGCTTCTGTGCTCGTACTGAGACTCTGTCTCCAACCTTCTCTTTTCTTGTCTTTCTCTACCGGCCCCTTTCACTGGGGAGCCCGCCCCGCCTTAAATACCCGCCGGGGCGGTAGCGTGCCTAGAAAGGGAGAGCGCGAGTTCCGAGGTGCCATAAATGAAAAGCAACCATCATGGGCTGCTGCGTGAAGTGACGGGGAGGGTTGAAAATGCGCCCCCGTTTGGTCTTGTTCATCATCATGCCATTCCACAACGGGCGCCGTGGAGAGGGCCCACCGGGCAGCCACTGAGCGGCCCGGCGTGCCCGCTCGGTCTTGTACACCTGACATAGCAGGGTGGCAGGCGGGGCGCCTTGGGCTTCGCGATGCTATCCCGAGGCGCGCCGGATGTCCCGCGATGGGACCTGTGCATTAAATGTCCCCACGCTTCCCCGTCAAGTCGTGGCAGGGACTGACAACGAGCGTGGCAGGAGCAATTGGAGGTGACAGGCCACGCGCCCTTTTAAATGCAGTATCGGGCCTTTCACCAGTTGATACCTCACCGTTGGACCTCTGTGGGGGCCACCGTCGAGGGACTTCTTAGGTCCTCGGGGAACCGAGTGCTCGAGGGCCACTGTTCACGACCCTGAGCACTCTCTCCCGGAATTGGCTATTCATGTCCTTGGGGAACCAAGTGCTCGGGGGCCACTGTTCACGGCCCTGAGCACTCTCTCCCAGAACTAACCTCCTTGGGTCCTCGGGGTACTCGGGTGCTCGGGGGCCACTATTCGCAGCCCCGAGCACTCCCTTCCCAGCACTTGGTTTTTTGGTCGTCAGGGGACTTGAGTGCCCGAGGGCCACTGTTCATGGCCCCGAGCACTCTCTTCCCGGCACTTGGACCCCTGGTTCTTGTGTCACCGACAGCTATAGTAACCTGTGGGGGGAGTGGGTTGGCCCATATGTTATAGTAAATGTCAAGGGAGGAAAGTGGGCTAGGTTGGTTTGTTGGATTGGATGCTGGATCCTAGGTGTAAAATATTATACTACACCATAGGTGTGCAATAGAACTTATATACAATTATATATCTACCCCCACCCCTCCCTCCTCCTCCAAACCCTCGCACCGCTACCCCTCTCCCGTCACGCCTAAGTTTTTGCCCAACGCACGCTTTCTGCGGTCGCAATGGTGGCAATAGGGACTACCTCCCTCGAGACCGCCCCGTAGGAACACCAGGAAGGCCCTGACGCCGCCCAGGGGGAACATGAACACAATGTTGTTCCTGCCGCCTGGGGTAGAGGAGTGGAGCGGGACACTGAAGGTGCATCTAACCCCTAAGTATGGTTTTGGTAATTAATGATAATACTTATAGAGTAACAATTATGTTGAGAATTTTTAGTAGGATGTTCTATAGGAGATGCCTAAGTGATAAAGGATGGATTCGCTGAGGAATGCCATGAGATCAAAAGATAGACATTAAGGTCATTGAGCTCTAAGTGATACTCATCTGATTAAGAAGAAGCTAGAGACGAAGAGACCTTGGAGTTTGAGGATGCTCTTAAGAATATTGACAATAAACGTGAAGATCAAAGTTGTTTGTGGAGCTAAAGATATGAAATTGTCAATTGAGTTTTATAGACTAACACATGTGCTATGTTCTTAAGAGTAAGTTGGTGTTAGGTTCCATATGAAGGCAAATATTGAATTGAGATATTCAATGCATCGAGTTAGAAGAACAAGATCAAGACAAACTTAGTGGATAACTTGTGTGTTTGATGCTTATGGTTCATACCTTGGCGGTGAACCGGAGGAAGATGATATGAAAAGAAAAGCCTTCCATGCTCGTGCATGGAAAGCAATCAAGTGAACTTCATCAAGCTTCCGAAAGATCAAGAGATAATCGAGATAGGAAGCGATGATGAACATCACCATCAAGCTAAAGTGAAGAGTTGATGACAAGACTAGAAGAAACATCAGGACTCAGATGATGTGTTCGTCAAGTCCAACGGGATGGCTAGCTCAAGGCAAAGGTATAAAATGTAGGGCATTTTCTTTTACCGGACAATGGTGATTAGAAAGAGGAATGACCGGATTGACAGGATAAATACCGTACTTTTAAGAGAGGTCTTGACGATTGCTTGAGTTTTACCATGTGTTGATAAGATTAATCTTGCATGTGCATACTCTCTATGGTAGGATGCTATTGTTTGCAAATGGGTTTTGAAAATACCTCAAGTTCATGTTCCTACTCCATGTGGCATGTCACTAAATTTGCAAAGGTAGTTTGCAAGTTGACATAGTGAATGCATTAACCATTGGTTGCATGGAACCTTTAGGTTGCAAATTTGTTTTGAAAAAGTTTAAGGTTCATACATTTTTCATTGTGGTGGATCTTTTGAATATGTTTTAGGTTTAATCCAATGTGTTTGAGATCAGCAATCACTTGGAATATGTAGCCCTCTGAATAAGCTTTTTATAGAGTTCAAGATCACCTAAATTGGACATCAGGTTAGAAAGTTATCGTCTTTTTTCTGAGTCTCAAATATGCTGGTCAGGGAATGGCAGTCTAACTGCCAAGAACTCTGGTCTGACCGCCATGGTGGCGGTCTAACCGTGGCGGTTTGACTGTCAAGATGGATGGTCTGATCATTGGAGCTTGTAGAGAACTTGCATCTCTCTGGAACGGGTGGCGGTCTGACCACCAAGGTGGCCGGTCTGACTGCTAGGTGTTATCGATTTGACCGCTAAGGAACAGAGAGTTTTGATACTCTATTTCAGGCTGATCGACTTATCGCCAAGATGGCCGGTATGACTGTCGGAGGCCTGAAAAGGCTATAACGACTAATTTTAGAGCCGTTGGTCTAGTTGTGGTTTGACCGCCAGTTTTACTACGGCTTGACTACCAGATGCATAGAGAAGTTAGACTTTGGATAACGGCTATATTTCGGGTTGTAGCCTATATATACCTCATATGCAGTAGCTTGGAGTGTCTCTCCTGCACCCATTGAGCATCATTGGGCTAAGTAAAGTCCTCCCCACACATTTGTTCATGTGTTGCACATAGAGAGAGGGTTGTGAGGCAAGAATCAAGTGCATTTACATTAGTGATTGAGCTTTAGGCACCTGGTGAGAGTCAAGTTCATTTTGGCTTATTACTCTTGGTGTTTGTCAACACCTAGATGGCATGGTGGTATTGGGATCCAGTGATCTTATCAAGAAGCTTGTGAGAAGACTCGGTGTGATTGTGAGAGGCTTTGTGCATGTCTTGCTAGAGTGATAAAGTGCAACTCTAGCGGAATCAAGGTAGTGAGTGATTCATTGGATTAATCCGGCTCAAGAACAAGTTGCTCATGGCAAGCCTCTTCTCATGGTGAGAATTTTATACTTGATAGAGGAGTTAAAGGCTTGAACCCACCTCAATGTGGATTAAGGGAGACCAGCAAGTCTCCGAAACTATGGTAAAAAATCAAGTGTCTTCTTTGTGATTTTCCTATTTAAATTTATTTACTTTGAGCAATTTACATTTCTAGAATTATAATTGCTTATATGTCACCCTAGGTTATAAACCTTGACATAGATATAGAATTGAGTACTTTCATTGAGACATATATTTTGAGGGTTTCATATGTATTGTAATTGATTGTTTTTAATTTTGCATATTTATCGGTTATATCTTGCTAAAAAAATTAGAACCGCCTATTCACCCCCCTCTAGTGGGCCTCGTTGATCCTACAGACGCGGTGGTGGCCGCGGAGATGGTGATACTGGGATCAAACATCATGGTGGGCCCGTACATGGGGGACGCGAGGGTGAAGGAGGTGGAGTTTGTCTAGAGCAACACACGTGTGTGGGACTGCGCCAAGGACAACCAACCCGAGTTCGCTATCCTTGACCAGTCCAATGTCGGCAAGTACCTCGCCCATCAATGCCCTCACCCGCCGCAAGAAGGCCGTGCTCACCTCTAAGAAGCCTGTGTGGCACCAGACCACTACCAACGCCAAAAAAATATTATGCCGCCTCCTCACCTTCTTTATCTCCTCCCAATCCACTTCATCGGCATCGCACCCACTGCTCCCCGCAGTCGCACCGTTGCACCCACCGTGTTGGTGCTCCCCGTAGCTCTGGCATCATAGTTTACACCTCCTCTACTCGTCCCCGTTGTTGGTTCGCCTCCTCTTTCCATGGCCGCTGATGGCTTGGCCGCCGACCATGTCCCCATGACCGTGTCCACCTGCAAAATCAACCATCCAAGGTCGTAACTAGCGTTGTCGGCCGAGCATCTATGAGGCCATCCCTTCCGCTGTTGGGCATCGATTCTCACCACCAAGGTTGGCCCCGTCACCACTGAGTGTTGATTTGCGGAACCTTTTTTGTAGTTGTTAGCTTATAGGTGCTTCCATGATGGAAAGTCAATGTGCTTTCAAATTTGTTTTCTATTTATTTTTGGTACCTTTCTATTGTACATTGCTTTGGGGAAAAGTAAAGTCAATTTATGGCTCTTTGATTTCTGTGTTAAGTAAATTTTAAAAATATATAACTATTTTGACATATATTATAGAAAACTATAACTTCTGTTGTCTATTTCAAAAATCGACAACTAGTTTGACACATGTTGCAAAAAAACTACAATTTTCTCACTGTAAGCTCACCCACGATTAATCCTCCTATTACATGTTATAGAGGATAACAGGTGAGCTCACGATGAAAAAGTTGTAGTTTTTAGCAATATGTGTCAAAATAGTTATATGTTTTTTAAATAAGCACTAGAAGTTGTAGTTTTTTTCTGATAGGTATCAAAATAGTTATAGATTTTTGAAATTTACTCTCTATATTTTCTCTGTCCCATTCCATACTGCTGAACACCTGCTGCAAGATTTGCTTTATGGAAGAAACTCTTTGATAGGCATGCAAGATGACAATTTGATATATTTTGGCTAATTAACTCTCATGTGTCCCTCTTCCTGTGTCCATAGCCAATGTGCGGGTAATTCTACTTGGATCTAGCTGGCATGTGAGCTGGGCCTGCTCAATTAGTCCTTGCGATAAGCGATAAGTAGGCAAGTAGCAGTATTATTTACTCTCAAGTTCGGAAGTAGCATCAATGCAAGATAACGCATATGTTGCAAAACGGTATGAATCTGTAGCAACAAGCACAAACAGCAATTCGACTTGTTTTCCCGAAACTGGTGCAGCGCAGCGCAGCGCAGCGCAGCGCGCCGTCCGACCTAGTCTAAGGATGCAAGCAGAGGACAAAGTTCAGTTTGAGAACATATTTGCAAAATACCTTTTGAACCTTAAGCTCAGACTCTATTTGGAAGGTTCATCGAAGGCTTCAACCATCGCCACAAATATTCTTATTACATTTCACGCTGTGTTTCAGGCTCAAGTTTCAGGTACAAATTTTAGCGTCAACCCTGGTCGAACAAGAAACAAAAGGAATAATACACACAGCAAGTATTTGAACTGCATAAAATGTGTAGTTCAAGTTGCGACCCGACCTTACAAAAAAACTAACTAAAATATGGTAAAACATGCAGAACATATGTGAGTAACTACTATTTACAAAACTTAAGTCCATTTTGGTTCCATGTCTTCCACTCGAGCTTTGGAAAGTAAACGTTCCATTGGATTATTGGAAGGATAAAAGGAAGCACTGTGTATTATTACAACGATCAACTAGAATTTCTTAAAACATGGCGAGTAGCTCCCCACTTCCGTATATGCACAATTCCACCCCAAGGACAGTGTCCTGATCTATTTGACGTGGAAATTTGGGAAACCACGACCTTCCTCCCCTACTCTCCTGTTGCACTATGGGCAAATGCAGGGAGATAACATACATACATACATACACATGCCATACGCATATACATAAACTTGATGAACCTCCTGTTTGGCCATGAAGGCCTGTGAGCAGCAGTGCCGCTGCAGCACGGACAAGATTGCAGAGGTGCAGATAATTCTCATTGTTGTTTCCTTGGCTATATTGTGCGGCTGCTATCAAAGGTTCATGATATCCTTTACAAGTTATCATCAAATATTGTCGTGAGCACAAGCCCACGGACAAATTCGCTCCTTTGAGCCCTCTCCTTCTGATCCTTCTCGGACAGAGATGGTTTAGCTCTGTAGATTCACCATGATAATTTAATCAAGATTAGACATCAAAGAATGAGATATAGTAAATATTTTTCCAACGACATTTTCAATTTTGTTCAGCTCACAAGTTCCCCGTTTAGAACGAGCATCCAGAAGCTGAGGAATAATGCACAGCCAGAAAAGTAACATCTGAGATTTGTTTATTTAGGAGGTCTCCCGAGAAAACATATGGACAAAATAGGCATGCATATTGTGCATGTACTTCAAAAGAACCGTTTACAACTGCAAGAGATCCATTAATTTGTATAAATGAAAAGTTAAGGAGTTTTCAATGTATCTGTGATAATTTGCTATAAGCATACATTGGTTAGCATTTACTAAATCAGAGCGGATTGGAATTCATGTAGGAAAAAAAAGATCGGGAAAGAAACTTTCAGTAATGCAATCATACTGCAAAAAAAGTAATTATGGGTCCGCTCTGTCTCCCCTTCCTATTATGGCCATCAACATTTCCAAGGGACCAGACACTAGTATACTCCAAAACTTGTGAAAGACATGCCCAGAAAGCAGAATCAGACATCATTTCAGCATGACAATCACAATGGTAGCTAGTGGGTAAAAACATAAAGACCACAATGTCAATCATCAATGCCCTATGACAAATTCGAAGTATGATTTCTTTATCCTATAATGTGAAAAGCAACATATGTCAAAAAGACGTAAGAATCATGACAATCAACACAAAGCACATCTTAGCATCATAAAGAGGATATAGTGAACCATTAGAAAAGTTAACAATATAGTCACGATGGATAATCAACTAACATATTAAACAAAAATGAGTAGAACTAACTAGTATCAAAATTTTGTGATTTATTTATGCTTGGACAACGTGATTATGTATCAGTTTCAGTGGAACACCACAATTAGAAGCTAATTATGTTATGCACAAACACAAAAAATATAATAAAAAATAATATAATGTGGGAAATTATCATCCACTGACCAGATACAATGGTATCTTGGCAAAGAGGGAGCTGAATGAGGCGGCAGAAATAACAAGCTTGAGGTGACATACCTCTCTACAGTCTTTTCATCTGGGAATTTATTTAGCAAAAAGTTATTGTCAGATGAGTCGGAATGTAAATCTTTGGATGGTTCAGCCACAGGCAAACTACAAATTAAAGATGACAAAAATGGATCGTGTGCTGCAGCAGGAGGGTTAGATACATAGGATGATCCACCAAGAAATGACTGCAAACTGCCATCTCTCCAGTCCTTTCTCAACAAAGATAACAAAGAATGGGACCCTGAAGATATTTTTCGGACTCTGCACCGGCGTTGCATGTATTATTCATTAAGGAAAGCAATGTGTAAACTGTGATCCAGCCCATGTATCATCAACTGTAGCATAATGCGAAAATGCAAAATCACATGTGATTATTGACAGCAGTATAGTAAAAAAAGGATATCTTGAAGTAACTTGCATGCTGCATTGTCAAGTGTCCTATCAGGTCCATCCCAACCCTTGTAGCACAGATGGGGCATACCTGATAGAGCATTTCAACTAACTCCGTGAGTGTTTTTTGTTTAAATATCATTATATAGTTTGCCCACAGTTGTAAAGGCATGGTCAAATAGATAAGACTGCTTCTATCAAGCCCTATGAATAAGAAAAGAAGCAATAAAACTGGTATACATCCCTAAACAGTAAACATTGCTCCTCCTAAGGAAAGTGGAAAAAAACTTCTGTTTCAGATAGCTCTTTCCAAGTTTCTAGCAATCCAGATAGTTTACTGACATAATAAGAATGTCTATAATCCCAGGTGAGAACTCACAACTTAGGATTGATTTCTTTCCATGGGAACTTCCAAAGTAAAAGAAGTCTAATAGAGTTTGAGCAACAGGAATCGCTACGTTAATTGTATATATACAACTCTTTGTGAACACGCTTGCATTGCTTGATTTTCAATCTGCTGATTCAAGGGACAATTCCTCCTGTGCAACTGAAAATTCACCAATTCCCACATGTCATTGACACATCAAGGGAATTGTTGAATTTCTCAGTGGCAAATGAGGAATTTACTCCTGATTGAATCTTCTGAATAGAAGAAAATGCCATAGGTGCAGCAGAAATGGAAGAGGAAAACATGAAAACACACCAATTCTTCTCCAGTCTCAAAAACCAAGGCCAGACAATTGGCATGGCATCCAAAACAAAATTCTGGGTTTATCAACATACTAACATATCCTACCACTTAGGGAAGCAGCTGCTCTCATCTAAAAATTCCAGTATGAATAACAGAATACCTACTCCATTGGTTGATTAACGAACAACTAGGAATGAACAGACCATTAAACAAGAAAGGTATGTGACTATGAGGAAAAGGATTCTACAGAAAAGTTCCAGCACCAGCATACAATACCACCTAAACCAGCCGACAAAAGTTCAACAAATCCATCAGATAAAATCCCAGAATCGAAGCCCCACCTCCCCAAACAACATAATCATTCAGACTCAACTTTTGTCCAACCCAACACAAATACACCTACTTAAACCCCATATGCCAACCCCATTCCACAATTCCACTCAATAAATCCCTCAAAAGCTGACACCTTTGTTGTTCCGATCTATTGCGATCCCTCCAGAAACGTCACCAGGCCAAAAAAAAAAAGGAATTGTTTTTTCTGTATTTTCAGTGAGAACCACCTCAGAAACAAAAGAAGAATCTCCAAGCAGAACATCCAAAGGTCTCATCTTTCCAGCAGTTCAGCAGGCAACAAACATATTCCACACCAGATATGACAAACCAAAGTGTGTTTCCATCCACTTTAACCTGCTAGTTACCATCATAATTGTGTGTCCTCGTCATCTCTGCGCAACACGCCCTAATACCCAAAAAACTAACCACACGAATGTCTGGAAATGCATTTTTTTCTCGAGCAATCGAAGTATGCAACAAGAAGCATCATCGGATGAGAATTCGGAGGGGAACGAATGAAAGCAACGCACCCCGCTCTTGGCCTCGACGGCGTGCTCATCGTCGATGTGGCAGCAGAGCGCGACGAAGTCGAAGTCCTCGCCGCAGAAGGGGCAGTTGTAGGTCTCAGCGCCGCCGCGAGGCTCCAACTCCCCGCCCGCGTCCGCGTCGTCCAACCCCATGTACAGATCTGCGCGACCACCACCACCACCAACAACATCAACCCCGCATCAATTCGAAAGCCGACCAACGCGAATCGAAAAGGGAAAGAAGGTAGGCCGGACGTACCGTAGCGCGACTGCAGGCGCCTGGCAGCGGCGGAGGACGAGCGGCCCCACGCGTCGTCGGCGTCCATGGCGGGATCGAAACCCTAGGCTGGCTTCCCTCTCTATCTCCTTCTCCCCATGCTCGTGATTTTTTTCCTTTTTCCTGGCCTCTTTTTCTTCACTGCTGCTGTGTCTCTCGTTCTCTACGGCCGTGTGCGTGCGTTGTTCGCTTGAGCGGTGCCAGTGATAAGCGGATGATAGGAGGGTTCCGAATTTTTTTTAATAATATAATTCTGTTAAAAATTGTAAAAATAATAGCTAAATTTATAAAATTATTAAAAAAAAGATACCTGACTTGTCAGTACTTCATGTGCAAACATTCTAGTTGTAGTGGGTCTAGGGTCTTACGGCACGTATGTGGGGCCGAAAAGCCTCGAATGCCAACAGGTCCTGAGGTGAATACTGATATAGCTATTAGGCTAGACGTAAGTCGACTGGTCTGTCGGCATTCTAAGTGCTGAAGGCATGTCGGTAAACAGCGTGCTAACATATGACATTTCAATATTTTTTTATTTTTTAAGTAGTATTATTTTTTTAATTTGGAAAGAATTATGTATTTAATGAGGCATAACTAGAGCAAAATCAGTGTACATCTATATGGCTGGGTTAGGTATATATGGGCAGTAAAAAATATTGCTTGTAATATTGAAATGTTAAAGTACGCGAAACACCATAGGTCATACACGGACTCTAACAACGATAGTGGTATGTTCTGCTCCTCATAGGCATTACCGATGATAAAACTAACATGCCTTACGGAATATAAAGAAGTCACATACAAAAAATAACGACGATATTGATATGTGCGGTACAATTCTGAAAGTAACCTAGATATATACCGATTCTAAACCTAACATGCTTTAATGAATTGAAACTAGCCGATTACTACTGACACTATTGAGTATAACATAAATACTTTCTCTTCCTCGCCGCCTCAGGTCCAGCTTCACGAGCCTGACATGTCCTGTCGCGCTTCCGCTCCCTATCTACCTCATGCACCTCTGCCTTGATGCAGTTCTATTTCTCCCTCCTCTTCTGCTCTTTCTCCTATAAGCGTTTGTAGGTCGCATCTCTCCTTTAGTCGGCTTCCATTTCATGAAATCGTCTCTATGCTGCTCGATGTTGGGTATACATGAAAAAGACATCTACTTCACTCAACCTACAGTATCATAATGTAAGGACCCCAAACCCCCATTAAAATGTAAGGACCCCAAACCCTCATTAAAATGTAAAGACCCCAAATCCAGTTTTCATGTGCCTCCAGTATCAATCCCTAGATTAAGTAACTGATACGCACAGTATAACAGGTATAGTATCACAGTCAAACTTTATACATAATTATTAAGATTACAAAGTACAAATGGTTACAACCCAAGCTATATATTACAAACCTGGCCGAGAGGCCAACAAAACATAATGGAAAGCAAAAGCCCAAGCCACAAACAGTTTAGGGTGCAGACGCGACTTCTAAGACTATTCTTCATCGTTGCCTTCATCTCCTATGAAGTCAGTATCGACTTCCTCATCTAAATGACAGCAACAATGAGTATGGAAGGTACTCAACAAGCTATATACTACTTCAAGGTGTTTGATAGATGCATAAATGGGTAATTCAAGAATAAGACTTTACGGTTTAGTTTTAAACGTAAAGTAGTTTATGCAGGTATCCAACTGCATAATCTATTATTGACTTTAAAATAGTTCAAATAGTTCAAAACCAGGTAACAAGCTATATCTGGAGGTTTCTCGATTCTAGAAGGGGCTACACCTCACTCCGTAGTCCCTATCATTTCATCTAGTGCACCTCTAGTACCACATAACTTTTGGCAGATTGATCCAGGAACCTCATCATACGGACATTTAGTCCACACATTCACTCATCAAAATACACAAGCCCAGAGTCTAGTCAAAAAGATTCTGCCTTCGCATGTCCATAATCGTAGACACGGCTATTCGAATATATTTATACTCTACATATGTTGTATAGCTTTACCCATGCGATATGCTCAACCTCCAACCATTGCAAGCGGAGAAGCGAATCATACCAAGACCCTCCAAATACCTTTCCTACCAGGTTTTTCTACGAGATTTACCCCCAAACGCTAGAGTCTATGTACTGAAGGTCAGTCCTCTTTTAAGCCTATGCCGGTACTAGCAACATCCAAACAAAGGGACAGATTGTCACTTGACTGCTCGCTGCTTTCAGCCTCCTAGTATGATGCCCAACTCAGTCCGGTGAAGGAAAGTCAAGTCCTATTCATTCAGGATGCATAGTTGCATGGGGGTTACTAAGGCATGGCTGCGAAATGACTCGGTCCTTAAATAGTCAGGGCAGGTATATTCTAGCAATGAATACCACAAAGGTAACTCAAGCCTCCAAGAGCATCCTCATCTAGAGTATTACTCTACCTACCCCTGTCAAAGCAATTTTCACCCATTTTTACACGTCTCCCACCATACCCCACATGGCATCAAGGATTTCACAACCATCACAGAATTCATAACCATCAAGGATTCATGGTATATGAGTTATTGTTGATAACAGTAAATCTTATCTCCAATGAGAGGTGTTTTAAAGCGACGTTTCTGAGAAGACGTATTCAAGCCTAAACATGCTAGATATCAAGACGTCATGTGTCATTAATATAGATAACAACAGGTAATCCTAGGATGATATGTATTTTAGATGATAACATTTATGGCATGGCAAGTATTGATAGGATTAACTACTACAAGCAGTTTGTAAAGGCGCAACACATAGCACATGCGATATAAGTCCAGTTTTAAGTTGATCATGTAGATTATTTGAAAATATAAGTTCAATATGATCAAGAAAATAGGACTTGCCTTCTCCAAAGTTTTCTTGGAATTATTTGTTGTAGTCAGGATGTTCCTCGCTCCTAACACTTCCCGTACAAAACTCGTAGAAATCGTGTGCTTCTACAATTACAACTATGATCAACAAATGGCTATACTAGAGAAGAATCAAATAACACCAAATGGAAATCCAAATGAGCTTTAATAGATATCACAATGTGATAGATGACCATATCTTGATTTTAGATGAATTTCGACAAAAAGAATCATCGAAATCGGAGTCAGAATGAAGAAGTTATGGCTCTCGAAAAATTTAATCTAAAATTAAATAGGGAAATTACGAAATAGCACTATTTATAGGTGAGGCCCACCGAATAGTATCCTAGACCCACATGAACAGTGATTTGGTGGGACCCACATGAATAGTACTAGATCGGGCCGAATAAGGCTTAGATGAGCCGGGTCCGGGCCTGGATGGGCTGGGCTGGGCTTTGGGCTGCACAGCACTGGGCTGCATAGTGCTACCTTAGAGGGTTGTAGAGCTAGGCTGACCCACTGGGGCGCGGCCTTTGGCGGCTGGGCCGGCCTAGCTGGCCAGCAGGGCACTGGGTTGAGCCATGGCCAACTACCGTTTTCGCGCGCGCGCTCGCACGGAAAAATTGGCCGGCGACGAGCGATCCCGATGGAGCTGCGACGGAAGGCTCACTAGAGATGCGCTCCCACCGAAGTTCCTCGACTGGAAGCTCATGCCGGGTTCCTAGGCACTACGGGGAACACAGCTAGGAGCTCATCGATGGCCGGCGGTGGCCGGAGCAGTACCTGATGAGGACATCACTTTTTCGGATACACACACCGAGTATTCCTCCAACAATAGGTCCATTGACACGAGCTCGTGCACGTCAACTAAATCATGAGGTGAGCTCGTTCCTTAGTGTTCCTTTATATTTTGATGAGAATGGGATGCTACTGAATAATTGTGATGTATTGTTACTTAGGAACACGGGAGAAGAACAGCAAGGGCGCCCAAGCCAAGGTGGAGGTCCAATCAAGTTCGAGTCCGTTTCGGAGTCCAGGACTAGTCTGCACTAAAATCGTCGCCCAGGACGCATACGGACTCCGTTTTTGACGTTCTACACATGGTTGGAAAGTTAAGGAGATAAGCTTTCCAACGGGACTAGTCCCATGTCCAAATTCTTTCTGAGTCAATAGGAATCATCGAAACAAGTGGACATCCAGAATCTGTCAGGGTGCTGCGCCACCATCTTTTGGGCCGTTGGGTCGTGTAACATGTTGGAGTCCATTAGGGACGCATCTAGGGGTCCTTGGCTGACACTAATCTTTTATTTACAGTAGCCGCCGCTCTAATTAGGGTTGGGTTTTGCTTAGATATTGATCTACACACAGTTGTGAGATTTTCGCTCTTGTTCCGGACCGACTAGGCCACCGCAAGTGTTTGTGGAACCCCAACTTCGAGTGCTTGAATTCTATTCGCAATATTTCAGATTGCATCTTCTATGTTCTTGCTTGCGTTCTCGGTACGCTTGCAGGGACTGAGCCTTCTTGGCGAGGTCAACCGCGCGACACGGTTGATAACCAACGGAGCTGTGGTGTAGTGATTGCAAGGGAGATGGTATGTTCGAGTCGAAGCCTTTGGATCATCAACGTCGAGTTCTCCACCCACCGACTTATCGCTACCTATCAGAAGATCAGGCCAACATTTCTCATCAGTACCAGACGGCGGCCGAAGAGGGCGACGGCGGTAGAGAAAGCTCGAGCGGCACCTCCCCACTACAATGAGCTATCTCCCTGCAAAGAAAATGGGCCAAAGGCACCCTGGACATCATGGCATGAAGGCCACCCTCACACACAATGCATACGCACGCCGGCAACGAGCAATTGCACGATGGCGGAAACAAGAGCACGGTGGCTCACGGCTACGTGCTAAGAGGGAGAGCTCGGGTAGTTATACGCTACCTAGGCGGACGCACGAGGGGACTGGGAGGCTCACCGAGCGCAAGAATGGCGACGGGTGAGGCGGCGGCTGGTGACTCATCGCTGAGGCGGTGACGACACTGCTCAGTTACTGGCTTGGGCAGAATCCCATTAGGCTTTCGGCGAACGGACTGCGGCACAGGGACGACAGCAAGGGCCTGAGGCTCCTCAGTAGCATGTGGTCGATGGATCGATAATGGCGAGCTGTGGTGGCGTACACTGGCGGTGGAATGAGGGTAAAAGGGGAAGAAGAGAGGCCGAGGCTATGCTATTTATAGTGGGGAAGGGAGCTGCAGAGAGACGGTGCACGCACTTGACGTCGGGCGGATGTCAGCGAGCAGTGTCATGGCGAGGTGGCAGATGGTGCCCATCATTTTCCCCGTGGTATGGGTGGCCTGCGTTGTCCATGCGCATGTGCGGTCGTGAAAGTCGTGGGCCCCAGGGGCTTTGGGTTGCGGGAGAGAGAGAGATGAGAGAGGGGAAAGGGAGCGGGAGCGCGCGACAGGACGGGTGAGAGAGGCAAGTGGCTTGCCGGCCGTTGTGGTAGCGAGAGACAGGAAGGCGTGGCGCGGGCTCGCACTGGAGGAGAGGGAGGAAAGGTGTGGGCGTGCTCGTCTGATCGCTGACACGTGGACGAACATGCTACGCACGGCGCGGGAGCGCGTGGGAGCAGGCCGGCGCAGTGCGGTGCGGGTGGGGCTAGGAGAGTGCGCGGGAGTAGGCCGTCGAAGCGTAGTGTGGGCTGGGCTGTGAGAGCGCGCGGGGGAGAGAGGACAGAAGGCTGGGCCAGCTGCGCTTGGGCCAAAACAGGGAGGGAGAGAGAGATTGAGGCCGGGGTGAATATGAGAAGAGGAAGGAAAATTGGATTTCGGATTAAATTCAAATGTGTGATTTGAATTTGGATTTGAGTTTGGATTGAGATAAATTCAACTAACGTATTTGAATTATGGTTTGAACTTGAATTTTGAGCTTCCTAAGATGATTTGAATCAAAGGATCTGAATTTGAATTGGATTTGAGTTGAATAGAACCTAAGAGTAGATTTGAAATTGAGAGACATTCAATTTCAAATCTCCACACAAAGAACCATAAAAACAATTAAACCAAAAATGCATATGCTAAATTTATTGCAACAATTAATTCAGAAATTGTCTTGGTGCTATTTGGAATACTTGCCCAAATAATATATTTGAATCTATACATACGAGTATATATACATCAAATATATATTTCCTTGGTTTTATATTGGTTTAATAATTAGAAAACAATTAATGTGGAGTGAAATCTGTAATTAATTTACATGCTAAAACCCAGGATGTTATAAACCTACCCCACTTGAACGGAATCTCAACCCCGATATTCGGAAAGTTCGTCGAAGAGATTTGGAAATTCCTTCTTCAGATCCTCTTCGCGTTCCCATGTAGCTTTGGTTTCTTTGTGATTACTCCACTGTACTCGGCAGAACCTGACTGTTGTTCTTCTGTTCTGACGTGTTGCCACATCTAAGATCTAGATGGGTTTCTCTTCATACTGAAGATCTTGCTATAGATCTATGATTTTCAGGGGAACATGTTCCTCTGGAACTCTCAGGCATTTCTTTAATTGTGATACATGGAACACATTGTGCACATCGGACATTAAGTGCTAACCTGTAAGCCACTACTCCGATCTTTTTGAGTATCTCATATGGTCCTACATATATAGGTGCCAATTTTCCATGAACCTGAAATATCCGGGTGCCTCTTATTGGGGATACCTTGAGGTAGACGTAGTCCCCAACCTCGAAGGTCAAGTTCCTCCTTCGGTTATCTGCATAACCTTTTTGTCTACTTTTAGATGCTATCGGATTCTCTCTGACTTTGGCAACTTGCTCATCTGCATCTTTTATTATCGCAGGTTTGAAGAGTGATCGCTCTCCTACTTCTGACCATAGTAGAGGTGTACTACATTTCCGTCCATACAATGCCTCAAACGGTGACATCTTTAGGCTAGCCTGGAAACTGTTATTATAAGAGAATTCTATGAATGATAGACTTTTCTCCTAGTCTTTTCCATAGATGATCACACAAGCTCTCAAAAGATCCTCCAAAATTTGGTTTACTCTTTCAGTCTCACCATCAGTCTGTGGGTGGTAAGCAGAGATGAAATCCAATTTAGTTCCCAAGGCAATATGCAAACTCTTCTACAATCTAGATGTGAACTAGCGGCCTCTATCAGAGACTATCCTGCATGGGATTCCGTGCAATCTCAAGATATTATCAATATACAAGTCAGCCAACTTATCTCCACTATAGGTTATCTTAACAAGTATGAAGTGAGTCACTTTAGTCAGACGATCCACGATAGCCCATACGGAATCGTTACCCTTCTGAGTTCTACGTAATCCAACTAGGAAATCCATACAAATTTCATCCTATTTCCAAGTTGGTATCGGCAGTGGTTGCAGCAATCCTGCTGGTCTTTGGTGCTCTGCCTTGACTCTTTAGTAGGTGTCACACCGAGCAACAGAACCTGCTATGTCAAACTTCATTCCTGTCCATGAGTATTTGGTCCTTAGATCCGTGAACATTTTGGTACATCTAGAATGAATAGAATAAGGGGAGTTGTGGGCTTCATTCATGATCAACTCCCTTAGGTTTTCCCGATCCAGTACACACAACTGATCCTTGTACCATGCAGTTCCTTGCTGGTCCACTCTGAACCCTGTTGCTTTATCTAAACCGAGGTTCTTTTCGATTTCCAGAACCTCTCCATCTTCTGACTGGGCTTCATGGATTTTATCTTCCAGTGTTGGATGTAACATTAGGATGTGAACTTGCCCTTGTGTTATGTGTAGATTCAATTGATGTATTTCTGAGAGAATTTCTGGTCTTAACTCTGGTACTGGAAGACTACTGCAGTAAACTTTTCTGCTCAAGGTGTCAGCCACCACATTAGCTTTGCCTGGGTGATATTGCATACTCAAATTTTAATCTTTTATTAACTCTAACCATCTTTGTTGCCTCAAGTTCAACTCTGACTGAGTGAAAATATACTTCAAGCTCTTGTGATCTGTATAGATCTCTCACTTATTTCCAAGAAGATAGTATCTCCATATCTTAAGTGCATGCACAACCGCTGTCAACTCCAGATCATGAGTTGGGTAATTCTTCTAATGCGGCTTCAGTTGTCTGGATGCATAAACTACAACCTTGCATTCTTGCATCAATACACAACCTAAACCTTGGCGTAAGGCATCACAATAGACCATGAAGTCCTTCTGGATATCTGACTACTTTAACACCGGAGCGGTAGTCATTCTGTTCTTGAGTTATTGGAAACTCTTTTCACATGCTTCATCCCATTCAAACTTGGCATCTTTTTGGAGAAACTTGGTCATTGGCTTAGCCAATTTTGAAAATTCTTCAATAAACTTGCAGTAATAATCCACCAGTCCAAGAAAGCTTCTGATTTATGAGATATTGACTAGTTGACTCCACTCAACCACTGCTTCAAATTTTGAAGGGTCCACCGATACTCCCTCTGTTGTGAGGACATGTCCAAGAAATTTCACTTCTTGAAGCCAAAACTCACTTGCTGAATTTGGCATAGAGTTGGTGTGCTCTTAACCTTTCCATAGCCACCCTCAAATGTTGTTCGTGCTGTTCAGCACTCCTTGAATAGATGACAATATCATCAATAAACACTATCACAAATCAGTCCAGTTCCTTCATGAACACCTTGTTCATCGTATTCATAAAGTATGCTTGGCATTTGTCAATCCAAATGACATGATTGTGAACTCATATAATCCATACACTATTACAAAGGCAGTTTTTTGAATATCACTTTTCCTGATCTTCAATCGATAGTATCCCGATCTCAAATCTATCTTGGAGAAATACTTGGCTCCTCTTAGTTGATCGAACAGATCATTGATCCTTGGTAGTGGATACTTGTTTTTGATGGTCATCTAATTCAATGAGCAGTAATCCACACACATCCTTTGACTTTCATCTTTCTTCTCTACAAACAGTACTGGTGATCCCCACAGTGAAGAACTAGGTCTAATGAACCCACTTGCTAGCAGCTCTCTGATCTACTCCTTTAACAACTCCAGTTCATTGACTGCCATCCTATAAGGTCTCTTGGTAATCAAGGCTGCTCCAAGTAAGAGATCTATAACAAACTCTATGTCACGGTCCGGTGGCATACCAGGTAATTCCTCTGGGAATATATCTGGGTACTCACATATTACTGGCACACCCTCTATTGACTGGGTAGATAAGTTGCATGCTATTCGGTCAGACTTGGGTCCTTTAGGCTCAAATTCCACTTTGATTCCTTTATGATTGATCAGGGTAACTCTTCTACTAGCACAAGCTATATTGCCTTCATGCTTGGTTAACCAATCCATTCCTAGGATGACATCTATTCAATTTGAATTCATGATAACTAGATTTGCTAAGAACTCTACCCCCTTAAACGGAGTTTAACCCAGAGGCATCATAGACGACAGAAGATATTTCCCGCAGGGGATCGAAATAGCTTAGGATTTTTAAGAACAACAGTTGGCAACTTGTGTAGTGCAACAAACTTTGAAGAAATAAATGAATGTGGAGCTCCAGAATCAAATAAGATTGTTGCAAGGGTTATGGCACAGTGGGACATCTGTCAGCCTTGCATTTCTCAATAGGGCTGGCTATCTTCCCTTTTCCGTTGATGGAAAACTCACTGAGTATGACTTTCGGTGCTTCCTGGGGCCCCTGCATGTCAATGTGGTTCATGCGGTCTCGTCCATAGTTCCGTGACTATCCGGTTGACTAATTCCCTGGGGCTCTGGGGGCTGAACAAGCTGGGGCATTGTTCCTGTTGGCACTTGGGCAATCTTTCATGTAGTGACCTGGCTGATGGCAGATGTAGCATGTTCTCTACGTAACTGCTGGCGTTGGGGTGCTACTCTGTTGGGATTGCCCTGCACTGGAATTGTGGGGAGCGGATGCTGTTGTGCGGGATGTGGATCCCGGAGTCTGATACTACATAGTTTGCTGCTGCCAATATTGTAATCTCTGCCTACGGTTGAGACTTGTCCCCTGGGACCTACTTCCCTGCTGCCCCTGGTCAGAGAACTTTGTCTTCCTTTCTGCCTCTATGGGCACACGGGCCTTTTCTAGAAGGATGGTCTTGTTCATCGGAGTGTTGAAGTCAGGGTAGACGACAAGCACGAGCTGGATATACAAGTTGCACTATTAGTGTGTGTCACTATAGCTAATTAGTCCGAACATCAAGTTCGCATAAAAACAGTAGAATGAGTATATATGGAAACACATACATAAAGTTGTAGGGTAAAAGTATGTATGTCTTGTATTGTTGCTTGACAATAGTATTACACACATTGTTGTCGACTTCGACTAGATTATCTCTGACAAGCTTCTCATTGACAATTGATGGGTCAAGGAACCCTACTTTGTAAATGCACTCATTTTTGCATTTCTGTATCTTCATCATACATAAGAAATAAGTTAGAGATGCAATTAAATGGTAGAAGAATGTAAACCATGAGTTATATATATACATATATATATATATAAGACACTTACAATGTCCAGCAACTCATGATATACCCATCGAGGGCATCTTGCTGGTACATGTCCTTGAATTCCAGCCATAATACGCTGGCGCCATTGAGTAAATCTTCATCTTTGCAGATGGCACCGATCATTATTCTACCCTTGTTCGACTCTATCATGTTCCATTGATGGAATTTCCACACTTGATAGGACATGTTGTCCATCACATCTGGTTTGACCAGTGGTGTACCCAACTTAAACGACTATCTAAGCTATGCAGTGTCAATCAGAACGTCCCCATCAATTTGGTCTGATGTAAGTCCAAGATGGAACTGTTGGATCACGACATCCTTCAAGTAAGGCATATCCCTAATGTGCTCGTAGTCTGATTTAGGCTTTGGATCCGGCGCACCGATCTGTTTTTATTTTGCCATGGATATGAGAAACTTATGTGCTTCTTCTTAGGCTGAGCCAGCTTGAAGTGTGCAGTTACACTGTCGTTCACTATTTGCCTTAATTTCTCAGGAGTTTGCTTTGACTGCTGCAGTGCTGCTGACATTTTAGGTGGCACCCGCTTCTAAGATGAAAGCGATTGCTTAAATGAAAGTGATTTTCTGAGATAAAATTTACTTCTTAGACAATGTAGGTGCTGCTGGTGGAGGACTCAGACCTCTTGTTGTTGCAAGTGATAGTGGTGGAGGAGTTAGAGATCTTCTACATGAGGTGACTCAAGGGTCGGAGATGTTCTAGGTGAAGGGAGGTATATTCGGGAGTCCATCTCCTCTTCTTCATTGTTTGTGTCTTCAACAAACAATATGTAGTCCTTGTGCCATACGACAAAATTACCAATGTTTGATCTCAGTTTCTTCTACCATGTCTCTCCGGGCATATCCATGTCCATTTTACAGTACTCAGATAGTACACTATCCACTTGGACCCTAGCGTATCCCGGCGGTATCGAACAATTATTGATCAGAACCCTAGCTTCCATGTATGGCCAAGCCAAGCCCAGAACCACCTTGGTGGTAATATTTGTACTGGGCACGACAAGATTGTACTATATGGTTTCTTTGATATTGTCCATGGGATAATGACATAATTCATCTTTGGGAATGCCCGTTGACGCGTAGCTACTCCGACGAACACCAAGTCTATGGATAACAACAACATTATCTTGTACTTGCTACTGGCCGATGGCTTCTTGTACGGCTTGCCATGTACGGGCTTCCATCATATGTCTCTCTTGTTGGAGTGCTTCTTGTACAAGAGCCAAGACATCTTGCATTTCTTGTTTACTTCTCTTCCAACTTCTATATGATGTGAACAACGAGATGGGTCATGATATCAAAAAAAGATGGAGAGAAAGATATCTCAAGCTGGCATAAGTATGGACCACATCATCCTGCATGTTTTCTAGTTTTATGGATCCATGACCTTCTATGAGATCATGTTGAAGAATGAGCACACCTTTATAATTGTGTCTCAGACTTTCTCCAGCAGAACGCCCTTTATTGCAATAGCAAACAACTGTTTTATCATCATGTGACAATAATGAGACTCATGCTAACTAATTTCAAATCTTTCATCGATACTAGTCTCTTTACGTTGGTGGAGTATCCGAACGAAACTTTGACTAAATACAAGCAACCACACAGGTTGCATTTCTCCTCCTTGCTTAGAGTGTAGCAAGCCGTAGGAAGCCGCTTTCTCCCATTATCCAATTCTTTAGGATGTATGTCCTTCCTATATTTCATATCTTTTAGGTCAATTCATGCTTAGAGTGTATTTTTTGTTTTACCTGGTATATCTAGTAAGGTACCAATCAAACTGTCAAACAAGTTCTTCTCGATGTGCGTGACGTCAAGTATGTGTCGGATCTCCGGGTCCTGCCAATAAGGTACATCTCAAAATATTGATTTCTTTTTCTACATAGGAGCTCCTTTTCCACTCGGAAATTTTGTACATCCTCATCCCTTTCAAATGACAATCTTTAGAGCTTGACCAATCTCCCTTATCCCATCAATAGCTCTTGCCTTGATGTGGTCTGGGTGAAAGAACCTACGGTAATTCATGTAAAAAGAATTTTGAGAGTTCTTCAGCCACCAGCCCATTGTATCTTCCAAGCACTGGGCGCGTCTATTGTATCCTTTTTACCGATTGTTCCGATAGGTTACCAAAAACAGACCAATCTTATATTGTTTCGAATAACATTGCGCGTAGGGTAAAATTCTCAGGTTTGTATTCATCCCATACACGTATGTCATCGTTCCACATTATAAGAAGATCTTTAACCAATGGTTTGAGGTACACATTGATATCGTTGCCAGGTTAACTTGACCCTTCGATCAGCAACGCTATCATAAGGTATTTTTGCTTCATGCACATATAAGGTGAAATGTTGTAGATACATAGAGTCACAGACCAAGTGCTATGACTACTGTTTATTACCAAAAAGTTTCATCTCATCTGTACTCTGAACCTTATATTCCTCACATTATGTACGAATGTCTACTTGTATTTTCTATCGATGTTCCTCCATTGCATACCATCAGTAAGGTGTCAGAGCATTCCGTCTTTCTTGCGCTCTTCGACGTGCTATCGTATCAACTGGGTATGTCTTTTATTGCAAACAATTGCTTCAAAATGGGGATTATAGCGAAATACCATACCACCTTAGCAGGGTCTTTTCTTTGTATGGTTCACCCCCACGTCATCATCATTGTTGCGCTGCTTGTACCGTATTGCTCCGGACACCGGATATGCATCCAATTCTACAAAATCTTTATGCTACGGTATGTATTCATTTGGACATGTATGTATTTTTTTCTACTTCTAATCCCAACGAGCATATAGCCTGCTCGACCTGGTATATGGTTTCAACAACACGTCTACCTCTGGTAGCTAGTTACCCAAGAACCATAACAATTTGTTGAAACTCTTATCTTACAAACCATTACTAGCATTCAATTGTAGTAGTATCAGCACCGAATGCAGCTTTGTGTGCTTATCCTTATAGTTCACGAACAATGATGTTTTATAGTCATTTATCGTACACTGGAACTTTTAATATTATCTCTCACTAGTTAAGTCCCCCTCCCTATCACGCAATATGTGACCTATGACATATTCATCATCGTGGACTAAAGTATTTTCGAACGCTGGCATATGGTTGTTTCATCAGTCATCATATCGTTGCCTCTGTCTTCCTCGACAGTGGGTTTCCCTTAATGCTCAAACTCCTCATCTTTACCGTGTTTGGTCCAATGGGTATAGCAAAACTTCAAACCCCTCCGAAGCAATTGTGCACGGATCTGCTCTATGCTTAAAAACTACTTCTTACACTTACAATCGGTGTATGAACAACATATATAGTTATCGATTATTTGACTTGTACGCCGCGACGATGCTAAAAAAAGCTCCCATGACGTTAATAAACCGCTACGGTCAGTATCATATATTCATATTCGGTCCATTTGTAATTTTATCAATTATTATAAATTCATTAAATCAATATGAAATAACTATCGATTTAATTAATCATTATCAACAAAATAGAATATAATACGAAATAATGGTAAATAATGCCAGAAAAATAATTATATACTATGACACATCACTACCGTTTTAGGAACCAAACACAGTGATACTTCTTTATCACTGTCGGTTCGTGACACCAGTCGGCAGTGATAACACTAACAGGCAGTGACAATCCTGCTGGCTTGTAACAAAAAGTGTTAATGATAGCTTGTACCACTGTTGGTTCTTAACAGCTCAATGATTAATCAATCGTTGGAATTTGTGAACCGACAATGATACCTTATTACTGACGGTTGTTTTTGAACCGGCAGTAAAGAGAGGACGTGGATAACCCTTTTTATAGTGATTATACTGTATATATCAATTGTCATACATGTGAAGCACATTATTTAGTGACACGACACATATAGCGATGACGAGTTCTTCCGTGTCCAAGATCGAGAAGTGTCGGAGAAGGTTATTCTGAATATCCAAAGTAAGATGCAAATACTCAAGGGGGACCAAGTTGAAAGCGTATGACAATATCATGAAGATGGGAGATTTTTGAAAGCGGTGTAAGATATTTTGGCTTCAGAAGGTTGAGGTTTTGTCATAGATCATTGGAGCTACAAACATTCAATAGATAACAGTCTCTCCTCTCCCCTGAGCAGGATGCTTGGTAATTGCCGCCTTCCTCGAGCGATCCTTATTGGGGACTGAGATGCTCTACCTTTACAGGGCAAAGTCACCATGCTACTATTCAAAATACTGTAGCACAGTGACTTGGTAACTGCCGCCTTAGCGTGGTGACTTGGTAACTACCACCTTCCTCGAGCGAAGTCACCGTGCTACTGCAGCAGCCCTACCGCCACCTCAGCTCCTTCAAATTCTTAATCATCTCAAACCTCCGCTCATATCCAATCTCCAAATGCTGCACAACATTGGGCGGGAGAGGGATTAGCACTAGCGTAGGGACCTGAGCGACACGGGGAGCTAGAAGCGTCAGGGGCCAGGGTGTCAGGCAAGGGAGCGGCAAAGCAACAACTCCAGGGTGACGAGCCACGTCACAGGCGTCGATCTAGACGGTGATCCCGCTCGTTCTGCCATCCCATTGACATATATTGAAGCTAGGTGGTAAGGTCACTCCCAATGTAAATGTCTCATGGCCAGGTGTATCTCCTTCCACCTCATATGAATTCTAGTATAGAAATTATCTCTCATGTACCACATTTTTATAAAATGCGCCACATCTTGGTTCATATTTATTTGCTTTGTTTCATGCAGCACATGAACATGAACATTAACCATCTTAATGTATTTCTTAATTTATTTTCTTGTGTTGAATTTTGTGCTTAGCTTATGAGTCTATTTGATAGAACTCTAGATCTAAAAATTTTAGAGCTGAATATTCCTAACTCTAATAATTTATAGAGGTAGAGCTAAGGAGACAACATTGATGGTTAGATGAGACATCTTGTTTTTATTTCAAATTAAAAATAAAAACTTAAACTACTTTATTTAATCAACAAACTTAAAATCTGATGTGGAGTTAGGATCTAGAGCCCTACCAGAGCATATCTATTGTGGAAGACTCTAGCTTTTCTTTAATTTTTTATCACATCATTAAAAAGCAAATGTGACATGATCATTTAATATTTAAAAATAAGTAAATGTGAAGCATTGGGAGTGGCTAAGGTCAAGCGAGGCCCATAATACCTTCTTGCCGTGCGGGTCCCATTCTCTGACACCCCATATGGTCACATCTTGCCACCTCAGGGACAAAAACAATCCGGAGAAATCTAGTCCCGTTCTATTTTCTATATTTCTTTGGACTGTTTTTAGATTTTCATAGCTTACATAGAAACAGGATGGAAACATGATAATTAATTAAAAACAGAGCTATAAACGGATGACTTGATTTTCCAATCGAATTGTTAAAATCCTATTTTTAATCGGGAATTTCGAGATTCCCATTTTTCAATTGAGCCCACATGACACAGCCCAAAGGCCCAAACTAGCCTAGTGGCCTACTTCACCTGATGGCCCATCTCTTCACTTGAATTCCAATCAGCCTCGCTTTAACCCTAGCTATTGCCCCTGCCTTGGCCCCTGCGTGTCACTTGCTCGCCCTTGCAACCCACCGCTAGCAACCTGAGCTCACGCTCCTACTTACCCTACCGCTACTTGTGTCGTCCCTGCTCTGCCTATCTCCCTCACCCTACGTGCTGCCCATTTGCTAAGCAGTTTGGGCTCTTGCTCCCATCGCTGCTTGCGTCGCCCTCGCCCCACGTGTCACCCTTGTCGCCAAACGTTCGTCGGTCCAGTAAGTGCTCGATCTAACTACTGTGTCTATAAATTTGTCTTCCCTAATATTTGCTCTGAATTGATGCACACTTCTAACGAAACATCCACATTCTTTTGAGATATTGATCATAGCTTGGTACTAAATACCGACTAGGTGAGTTTTTTAAGTATATGCTAGCTGAAGAAGGAAAGTCACTACTCGTGATTGTCTTTTAACGGTTTGGATTAGGTGGTTCGGTAGGATCTTTAATTATAACCAATGCTCATAATATATCTGCTGCAAGTCATAATTCAAAGCATTTTTTACTAGTCCTGGTGTTGCTAAACAATGTCAAGACTTTATATGATCCCTTATACATCCAACACATCTAAACTTGTTCGCGATAGTTCTCTTACAAAAGAGCAGAGCCGACATATTTTCGTTGAGATTAATTTGTTTTCAATATGTCATATTTCTAAGTTTTTCCGGCTCTACTCATTCCGTTTTAAGGGTTTTCCATCCATTTTCATCGTCCGCGTTCCTTCCCTTCCCAGTCCATTTCTGTCGCGCGGGGACGCGAAGCTAAACCCTCCCTTCCCCTTCCGTTTCCTCCGCCTCTCGCCGCTGCGCCGGCTCTGGGGGCGCCGCGATGAAGCCCTCGCCGCTCTTCCCGGAGGTCGGGAAGAAGCCCAAAGGTACGCCCGCCTTGCCTCCCCGCAAATCCCCTGGCTTCCGCGTCGATTCCGCCCTCGGAGTACTATTTCCTTGGTTCCTTCGGCTAAAAAACAAAAGTAATCTCGCTTCGTTCCGCGCGCAGATTTGATCGCCAAGGACCACGGGTTCAACATCGCGGCCTACATCTCGTCGGGAGCGGTACGTGCCTCGCTTTCCTCCTCCCCGGATTCCTAAGATTCTGCTTCTCTTGTGCCAGATTGGGGCTCGCCTGTGAGCCGAGGCTGGTTCGGTTTTGCGCTGTGGTGGGTTCGGGTGGGGATACGGTGCTAATTTGGTTGATTTAGGCGAGCGCGCTCATTAGCCTGGTCGTTGCTCGTTAGGGCACACGGTGTTGGGCTAGTGATGGTGGGATGGGCGTGGGTTTCTGATCTGATTTTTTACTGGAAACTGGCTGGATCACTTGTTGTTATTACTTGCTTTGCTTCTATCTGCTTGTATTGGTAGTGACTAGTGATAATGGGGGAGATAGGGGTTTGTGAGCTTGGTCTGGTTCTTTTCAATTTTGTACTAGTGATATTTGCATTACCGTGTTTTCATGCCTAGAGGATTCAAGTTCTGTAGCTTCCCGCTGTAGGTTTCCTGTCAGATGTAGTAGGAAAACGAGGAACGATTGCTATTCTCTTGAGGGTAATAATGTGAAGTGAATGGGTCTCGAATATGACTTGCGTGTTGATTGTAATGCACCTTAAATGGCCTTTGTACCTTTTTTTTTCCAGGCTTAAGCTTTCTGGATGTTAAGCATCTGAATTGTTTGGTGGTTGACATAGTTCATTTGTTTAGTCAACTAGTGCTATGATATACTTTTGTAGGTTGATGGATTCTGTAGCCATCTATAACTAAATTTGCTGCTTGTTGCTAGGATGTTATTGCTGCTGCCCTGCGTAAACATGTTGAGGAGGAAGCTCGAGATCTCAGTGGTGAAGCTTTTTTAAGGTTTATGGAGCAGCTTTATGAGCAAATATCCAGTTTATTGCAAAGCAATGATGTTGCTGAAAATTTATTGGCTCTCCGTGCTATCGATGCTTTAATTGATATGCCCTTTGGGGAAGGTGCATCTAAGGTTTCTAAATTCGCTAGCTTCTTGAGGAATGTATTTGAAGTAAAGCGTGACCCTGAAATCCTAGTTCCAGCAAGCACAGTGCTGGGTCATTTAGCAAAAGCTGGGGGAGCAATGACTGCAGATGAAGTGGAGCGACAGGTAATCCATAGTTGGTTCTAAGGCCCTGTTTGTTTGGGTTTATGCTGGCTTTTGTTTCTTAGAAGCTAGAAGCTGAAACAAACAACCAGCTTCTGGAAATGGCTTCTGAGAAGCAAATGTTGTCTTTACTATTAGAAGCCAACGTTTGGAAAAGCCACAGCCCAAACAAACATGGCCTAATTTGCTTTGAAAATAAAATTTTCATTTTGCTAACAAGCTTCCATTTTTAAAGATTAAAACGGCTTTGGGTTGGCTTGGTGGGGATCGAGTGGAGTATCGTCGATTTGCAGCTGTACTTATTCTCAAAGTAAGTTAACTGACCAGCTTTTTTATTCTTTGCATGCTTCAAATAAACCTTCTATCATGAAGGTAAACAAGCTCCTTCTTCTGTTCCTACTCGGCATATTTTTTATTTTCTTGGTATTACGTCTTATGTTGATGTTTGTACACCTTGGATTATAGAATTACTGTTTACACAGACTTGATGGATCACATTAATCAATGTTTAGCCAACGACCAAACATGGGGGATGTGTAAAGTATTATACGTTTTATTAACCCATGTTCTGGTGTGAATATCAATGAATCAATTGGCACGTTTCGTGGCATGCAGTGACAATTTTATTGTACTATGTTTTAGTCCCACTATAAATTTAGTGGTAATAAAAGTGCTACTTCGGCTCACCTACGGTTTTAGTTATCGTTTAGTTGGAAGCAACCTTAACACTATCTGTGAACCATGAGCATAACTTGTAGTTGAGTACGTATTGAATTTAATCTTTGAGCTGTACGCCTGTACGTGTGTTTAATCTTTGTGATGTGCATGTGTGGCCGAAAGGATAGGCGATCACATTTGTTTTCTATAACTAGCACTAGAAAAATAAGAATATAGTATTATTGGTTCCCTTATACCTCTGCAAGATCAAATATAAGAAATTAAGTAAAGCATCCATGCATAGAGTCCATGCTCATTCAAAAGAAAGAATCCTATATTGATGCAATCGCATAAGCTTAAATTTAGCTGTAGAGATCATCTACAGATTATGAGCTACAGTTTGATACTTCGATCTCTATAGTTTTAAGGTTGTTTTGCCCCCTGATCCAAGAAGGAAGAGAATCAAAGCATGTTTGTTTAATTCAGTACTGGGGGGAGTGCTCAAGAATAGGTATTACAACCGCTTTAACATAATAGTAAATACATAGTTGTGTGAGCAACACAAGTAGCTATATGTGGGCATAGTTTTTAAGGCGGCGACCCCTTCTAGCTGCCTAGGCGAGTATGGCATGTGGCGAGGCGACACCATACTCACATCCTAACCTATAATTACTCTAGATTTTAGTAGCAGTTTAGCATATATACTTACCTTTGTTCTGCCAATGATCTGACCTCTCTTATTTCATCTCCTCTTCTGTTCTCTCGTAGCTTTTCTCTTGTCCCATGCAGCAACCTACACAAAAATGGAGCTCAATAGTTAGCACAACACAAGTCTGAAATCTGAGAATAACATGTAATGATGTAAGTGACAAATCTGAAGCGAACGTTGTGACCTTGAAGTGAATGTGAAGCACCAACAACTTCATCAACAAGCTCCCATGTAATGTCACAGTCACACCAGTCACACATGCAATGAATCAGCCCACTCATTGTTCCAATCAAACTCCTCAATGAACAAAGGGTCAAAAATTCCCCCTTTTTCTCATGTCTTTTTTGAAACCTAGTTTTCAGCTTCCGATTGTAGGAAACAAAGACAATAGCATTCAATCTCTTGTGTAGCAACCGGTTCCTTTTCTTAGTGTGAATCTACAAAATAGCAAATATGGTCAAAAGAACAAGAAATAGGAAAACATCAAAACACAAGGATGGTGCTTTGTAACTTACAAATTCGAAAGTACTCCAGTTTCGCTCACAACCGGATATTGAAGCACAAAGACTAACAACACGCCTAGCAAACCTTTGTATCTCAATAGTACGACCACCATTTGAATGCCACCAATCAACTAAAATTGCAAATACAAGCATATATTTGGAGTTAGGAATGGAATACATTTTCTGGAATTAAATTATTGAGATGTAAACTTGCTGAAATTAAAGCCGAATGCAGCACTTACGAGGGCTCATTGACTCTAGATTTTGTTTAGCCATTTTACTTGAAAATGTATCTCCTAAGAAATTCATAGTCCATGGCTTGAGCATTAATCTTGCCTTGAGTTTCCTCATCCTCCACCATTCTTCCAAGCACATCAAGGAAGCAACCCCTTAGCTGCCCAACAGTGGCATCATCATCAGCTCTTATGAGGGGATCCACTTTGCCTGAGTTTAAATACAGTGCAGCCCCATATAATGGATGATCCATTTGCTTCACCCAACGTTGCTCAATAATATCCATGATCTTCTTGAGCAAAGCTTTCTTGGATTGGATAGCAAAGCTTAGCTTGATCTTCTCCTTTGCATGAGTCATTAGTGCTGCAACCTCCGACGTTGCAGGCTTCTCATCACCATCAACCACCCTAAGCATAATAAGGAGTGGGGCTGAAGCTCTAAGACAATCGTCAATTGAATTCCAAAACCCTATTGAGAGCACAATGTCATGCACATCTCGTAGGCTTTAGTTCTGGCCAATCTGTTCCCAATCCATGCTTCACTGACAAAAAAGCACTTGAATGCATCCTTATGCTTGTGCAAACTCTTCAAAGTAAGAAATGATGTGGCAAATCGAGTGGCTGCGGGTCTGACAAAATCAGCCCCACCTTTCTTCTCCCTAATTGCACTAAGAATCCTCCCATACCTATAGATGAAAGTTGTGAAATGCCTTGCACGTGTAATCGGCTTCTTAAATTCCTTCAAGTTTCCAATGTCTTCCAGCATTAGGTCCAAACAATGTGCAACACATGGACTCCAAAACAATGTAGGAATCCTCTCCATTAGAAGCTTATCAGTGACAACTTGAACAACCTTGTCTTTTCCAACACCCTCAATTTTCTTCTGCAACAAATCAGCAAGCATGTTTGCATCATGTACATCACTTGATGCATCAACAGATTCCAAGAAGTAAGTCCCCTCAGGGCTGGTCACCAGAAAATTTATCAAGTGGTGTCTCCTCCTATCGGTCCATCCATCCGACATAAGTGTGCAACCATAATGCTTCCATGCCCGCTCATGGTCCTCTCTTAAGGAACTTGTCAACTTCACAACATCCTGAAGCAATGGCTCCCCAAGCTGATAGGGTGAAGGAGACTTGTACCCTGAACCATATTGTGCGGTGGCCTCAATAGCAATATGAAACTATCTTGTGGCTGGCTGCTGCATTAAATGGTATGTCACACTCATAGAAAAACAATGCCCATTGCATATCCACATAATGCTTCTCCTTGTTGGTCTTTCTGCTAGACTGAATTGTGGGTTGAAAATGTCTGGGTTGAAAATGCACTGAACATCTTTCATCAACTATCTCTTCGTGTGTTCTTTGAAGCATATCAATAATCGACTTGGTTGCCTTTGGCTTTGCTATGGTCTTGCTTGTTGGTGCTCTCTTGTTTGCTGCCACATGCCTCCTCTTGGCTGCTGTCCCTGAACTTGGCTGCACTTGCACCCTGGAGGTCTTTGTGTGCGCAACAGAAGCTGCTACATCTGCTCCCACCTCCACCTCATCTTCTCCAACCTCCTCATCCAAGAGCAATGTCCTTCTTCTCCTGTTGGCTTGCAAGTATGCTTCCATCTCCCTTTTGATTGCACTAGACACCTTCTCACAATTTTTTGCATCTGCATAGCCACCCACCAAATGTTGCTTCAGCCTTTTTATCCCTCCACAGACCTTGACATCACAGAGGGTGCATGTCACCTCATCCCTGTTTGTTAGGTCTGCACAATACCCATACTGTCAGCTCGGATCTTTGGACTTTGCCTTCCTGGATCATACTCAGCGATGACGGAAGATCGACTCGCCATTGCAATGTTGGCTCCTGCTGTGTTGCATACAAACAATAGAAGGATTTAATCAGCTCAACAGCTTCAATAAGCTCAAATTTCAAAAATGCTGCTGCTGTGCTAAAATATAGCTTCAATCAGCTCAGACAGAGATGCTGCTGCTGTGCTCAATTGTAGAGTATGCATAGAAGTGAAGAATGGAATACAATCCCAATGTGTAGCTGAACTGTATTACTGTTCTATTCAGTAGCAAGACTTCAATCATCTCAAATAGAGATAACTGAGCCAGTTAAGCAAGTAAGCAACCATGTAGTATTCAGTAGCTTCTACTAACAAGATGCTCCTACATAATGATTACTTGGTTCATTTCAGCAATACATTGCAGCAAACAAGAAAACAGAGCCAACATAGCTAACAAGGCAGCAATTAGAGAACATTGCAGCAATACATTGCAACAAAAACAGATCATATACAAGTTGAATTCTCTCTGATCAATCACATATAGGAGTCAACAGATCATATACAAGTTGAATCTTCTACTAGCAATAGGAATTCTCTCTGCTCAATCACATATAGGAGTCAATAGCTTCTACTAGCAATAGGAATTCAACAAAACAATTGCAAGAACCAATCTGAATCTACTCTACTCACTGCTCAATTGTAAAACAAAGCTAAACAATCAACAATTCAACACAAACAGAGCAGAAACGGAGAAGAGCAGACAGTTCCATCTTCCTACTTACCATTGAGAAGAGCAGAAACGGAGTCGAGCCGCACTTCCGCTGCCGAGCCGCCGCCTCCTTTTGGTGTTGCACGCCGCCGTCGCCTCCTTTTGCTGTCACACCGAGGAGTTCCGCTCGCTTGCCCGTCGATGACTTCACCTGCCCGCTGAGGACTTCTGCCCGCCTGCCGAGGACCGCCCACCTGCCGAGGAGCTCGCCCGTCCGTCGAGGAGTTCTGTCGTTGAGGTTCCCTCCCTCCGTCTGTCTCTAATTCTATTTCCCTCTAATACCCGACGCCTATTTTCCCAACCTCTCTTTTCCCCGCGCGATGACTCTACTTTTCCCGCGTTGGGCTCTTCCTGCGCGCTTGCTTGCTCGGCCGGCCGAATGGCGTCCTCCTCAAGCCTTTGGGCGCCATAGCGATGCCATACCGTGCCTAGGCGACGCCTCAGACGCCAAGGCGGACACCATATTCTCTACTAGCAAGGCGAGGCCGACGCCAGCGCTTCAGCCTGTGTTACCCGAACACCCGTGTCCAAAAATTTTTGCTGAGTCGGACACTCGCGTATCCGTGTCGGATTCCGACACCCGTGTCGGATTCCAAGTGGTATTTGGTGTGTCCCAAATTTTTTTGCTGAATCGGACGCCTCTACACGAGTCGGACTCCGACACCCGCACCCGTGTCCATGTAACACAAGCTTCAGCCCTTAAAAAGCATGTATGTGGGTTTAAAAGCTGTCCGCGATTTTTTTTGGATAGAAGCACTAAAAAAGGCATATAATTTTCAATTTGGAGGGTCTTTGTTATGACGAATCCAGGACCATAATGTGTCACAAACCATAAGAGTAATTTATATATAACCTAAATCAGATATTCAATTGTGTTGAAGAGAATTTGATCCTAAATTTGTCAGACCAGAATTAACATTAGTACAAATAATCAGAAATTATATGTAATGGAAGATTGCATGGTTACCAAAAACGAATACCAGTTGAGGTGGCTGGCCCATGAGTTTGCATGGGTAGTACATCTAGTTCTCCAAATTTGCATCCCTGTTCCTAATATCGACAAACATCCCTGTAAACCTCCTAGTCTCAACTGACAACTGAGCGCCGAGGCAATTACTCTTAGGGAGCTTTTCACATGTCAAATCAGTCACCAAAAACACTGTGCATTAAGTAGCCAAGGTAATTTTCTTTATCCTTTTGAAAATGGAATATTGCTTAATTGTCTGTTGGAGCTATAGAGGTCCTAATCAAGCGAATCGAATATCATGATTTGTTCTTTTTGAAGAAAAAAAAGTCCAATTCAGAACCCAGGAAACATCTTGAAGCATCATGCACCCTTCAAACATGTATCCTTACTAGTGTTGCTTCTGTTTTTCATGCGCATGCTGCTGTTTACATCCATGCCATACCTGAATCCCATATTCTTATTTTCACCATATAAAACCCAACACCAACCTTTTTCGGCCTGAGCTTTATCCGAACCCATTATTACTGCACAATGAAAAGTTGAGTTATGTGAGTGGTTGAGTGCTTCCAATGCTCCCCACATTCCTCCTTTGGTTGTTCTGACCTTTAGCGGATAGTGTCTATGGGAACATGGAATATGTGCAAGAGTTTATGAGGGACCAAGAGGGGAAGGAGTTGACTTCTAATTTTACCATGTATACCATTTCTTCCACCATAGGTGCGTAGAAAAGAACCCTTCCACTACTAGTGTCTGCTCAGAAAAGAACCGTTCCACCAATAGAGTCATGGGCTGTAACACTTTACATATCATGGAAAAAGACAAGTTATGCATTTGTATTTTATTAGTATTATCTTTTGATGGTATAATTGAACTTTATGCAAATATTGCTCCCAGATGCCGTACAGTATGTTTTGTATAAAATCTATGTTTTTTCTTTTTGTAGGAGATGGCTGAAAATGCATCCACAGTTTTCAATGTTCATGTTCCTGAATTTGTTGATGCTATATGGGTAGCACTGAGAGACCCCAAACAGGCTGTTCGTGAAAGTGCAGTGGAAGCCTTACGTGCTTGTCTACATGTTATCGAAAAACGGGAGACACGCTGGCGTGTACAATGGTAAGCCTAATTTTATTTTTTCAATTATTCTGCAGATTTGATATCTATGTGTCATGGAACCAGTATATAAATTAATTCGCTTTAAACTGTATAATGGTTATTAAGATAGCTATGGTTTGAATGAACAAATTGTTGATCACTCATATTCGCACAATTATTTTTTACACATTATTTAACTTGGTTGATTATTCGACTGTTTCAGTCAGTTTATGGAGAACTATGTCTGAAGTAATGAATCTGATTTTCTTTTCTCAGAACTTATTGAATGAAAGAAGCTTCTGCCAATGAACTAAAATTGGCAATTAGAATTACATTGTTTTGGAAAACTACGACGAGAGCTTTGCTTGCATATTGTATTTAATTATTAATCAATAGTTGACCAATATAAATAATTGAACCCCATAATTGTCAAAGCAAATAAGAAATAATTGAATACATTAATACAGGCTTTGCATTTTTCTATGCATCAATTCTTCGTGGTTGGAGAGTGCTGATAAATGCTTTGAAACTTCTCTATGCTTTGGTACCTCATGTCCAATGTGTTGCAATTATTGTGCGTTGTAATTTGTAAGTGCTATTTGTCCTAGTAGCTTCCATTTTTTTGCTGGAATCACTGCCTTTGTCTTGTAATAGAAATATGTTTGTACTTCGTACTTTATTATTGGCCAAGTGCTACCACAGTCCATGAATACTAACCACAATTTTGACGGTTAGCTTCCAAACTGGTACTACTTTAATAATGAAGTTTTGTATTGCTGGGAAATGGCTCAGGTACTAAGTATGTATACTTTACACTGAGTACACAGTACACACAAAAATAATATCAGCTTTTGGTAACTTACATGCAATCCCATATGTGATCCATACCAGCTACTCGTAAGACTATCTGATCTTTGCCAGCCTCAAACGGATCCCTTTAGCTAAAAAATTTCATTCTACTGGCCTGGATATCTGTAATCACTTGTCAAGATTCAAGAGCATGTGACAATTAATGTCTCCCATCTAGATAACTAAAGATGTATGAGGTTTTACCTATTCTAGAGAGAATTATATGGTCCTTTTCTTGGAACTATAGGCTATGAATAATTATCTGCTTTCAGCAGCCTATTTATGTTAACTGTCAGTGGTGATGTCCAAAGCACTTCAGTTGTTGCACATCTTCACTCATGTATTTTTGCAATACCATTGTCTGTCTGAATTTTTCATTTCATGATTTTATTAGGTATTACCGCATGTGTGAAGCAGCACAAGTTGGACTCGGCAAGAATGCTTCCGTTCATAGCATTCACGGCTCTTTATTGGCTGTTGGAGAATTGCTGAGGTAAGTTACTGTTTTGTTGGAAGGCTTTTTCTTTTTTAAATTTTGTCACAGTATTAATAGTTTACCGAAAATGGATGTTTCACCCTTGTTCGATTCTGTCCAATTCTCTTTATATTTCTTAAATTATGGTATGTATTCTAATTATGTAATTTTTGAACACTATCAAGACGGCATGAAGGTTTTAAACAATATAATTTAGTTTTGACATCAATGCACAACTTCTCATCCTCTAATTTGTTGCATGAAACATTATAGGAATACGGGGGAGTTTATGATGTCTAGGTACAGAGAAGTTGCTGATATAGTCCTCGATTATTTACGGCACCGAGATCCACTTGTTCGCCGTAGTATAACATCGCTTCTTCCTCGAATCGCCCACTTCTTGCGTGACAGATTTGTGACTAACTACCTGAAGGTTATTCTCAGTACCACAATTCTTGAATTCAGATATGTTCATGTCTTTTGCCTTTACATCTCCTTTTGTTTTTATGTAGCTTTCCTTTACCCCTTAATTGTAATGTCACAATAGAAAGATAGGAATGTTAAAACTATGCTGTTGCTTGACAAATGTTGTTCTCATTCCCAGATTTGCATGGATCATATCCTGTTTGTTTTACGTACACCGGACGAGCGTGCTAGTGGGTTTGTTGCTCTTGGAGAGATGGCTGGCGCTCTGGGTGTTGAACTTGTGCAGTATTTGCCATCAATTATCTCACACTTGCAAGATGCAGTATGCTTCAGCAGCCCAATTGTACTCTGTTCTTTACTTGAACTTTGTCATGCTTATTGCCTTATTGTTGCTTGTATTTGCAGATTGCTCCTCGCAGAGGTAGGCCATCTCTTGAGGCAATTTCTTGTGTAGGAAGCTTTGCAAAAGCTATGGGTCCTGCCATGGAACCTCATATTCGTAGTGGACTACTTGATGCCATGTTTTCTGCTGGTCTTTCTGATAAACTTGTAGAAGCACTTGAGTCTATAAGCACGAGGCAAGTTGTCCTTGCCTGAATTACTCTTGTTTTATTCTCTGTATGGTCATAATGTAACCTTATCATTTCGTACAGCATCCCGTCTTTACTGCCCAAAATACAGGAGCGTTTATTGGATTGTATATCTCAAGCACTTCCTAAATCATCTATGAGACCAAGTGCTATTGTTGGTCGAACAAGCAGGTCAAACAGTTTGCAGCAGTTTGTGGATTCTAGTAGTCCTGTTCTTGTGCTACTTGCACTACGGACTCTCGCAAATTTCAACTTTAAGGTTGGAAATGCGCTGGTATGCTGACTGATTGTAGTAGTGTCTTCCGAACTTGAAGTATGCATTTGTTTCAGGGTCACGAGCTCCTGGAATTTGCAAGAGAGAGTGTCATCCTTTATCTGGAAGATGAAGATAGCAGTACCAGAAAAGCTGCCTCCGTATGCTGTTGCAGATTAGTTGCACACTCCCTTTCTGCTTCCTCTAGTTCACAGTTTAGTTCAACTAGGTCAAATCGTATGGGAGGAGCTAAGCGCCGCCGTCTTGTAGAGGAGGTTCGTCTCAAAGATTTGTATTTTGGGCATTGATTTTGTGACATGTATTTAAGCAATGTTACTCGCTCTTATTCTTATTAGATGTGTTTTCAGTAGCTTGTCTTTTTGGGAAGAGCGCATAACTCGCACACATAACATTACGGTGAATAGTTTCATAGGGTATACTTAAGATTAATCTCGTTAATTAGGTAAACATATGGTGAAGCATAGAAGCATACATTCCTAGATTGATTTTTTATTTATTTGATGTTAATTCATTGAAAATTCACACTTTTTAGTATCGTTGCGTTAAATATCATTTCTGAACTCAGTACTGCCTACACTTCTTCTTTTTTTCCTTGGTAATTCTGCAAAGTTGCACGTTTATGATTTTTGCTTTGCAAGACTTGTATTTGAGGTGACGTTAATCTCGTGTGGAACTCATCAGGCAACATTCTCTCACTTGACATTCCAAAATAAATATGTTATAAACCGTTAGCAGAAAAAATGGAGCAGCACTGCAGCAATTGTTTGTTTTACTGTGAAACAGAGACATAGCCAATTCGTTTAACATGGTCCTGTTTGAAAAATTATAAGTTGAGCTGCTAGTAGTGTTCTGAAGAGTCATATAATAGATCTAGCCCTTTGGCTACCATATCCTGACATGGCTTAGAAGTTGTAAATTATTATTCTGCTGTAAAACATGGCAACATCTATCCCTTCAAAAAATTTGATGTCTGTTGTGTGGTACTTATTGGCCCCACTGGACATGTGTCTATCAGTGGATCTGTAGAACATCTTAATCAATCATCCCATTGTCAGTCCTGCACTTTATGTTCTTGTGTCATAGTTGCTCTATAATGATAAATCCCCATGATACATTTTGATTGGCATTATGTTGATTATGTCTGTTTGCATTCTTTCCTTCATCTGCAGATAGTAGAAAAACTTCTTATTGCTGCAGTCGCCGACGCTGATGTTGGTGTTAGAAGTTCGGTCTTCAAGGCCCTGTATCGCAATCCGACTTTCGATGATTTTTTGGCCCAAGCAGACATCTTGACTTCAATCTTTGTTGCCTTAAATGATGAGGTACTCTGAATTACATCTTTATTATATAGAGTAAGCCTATTAGATCTATTACCAGCTGTTTCCACACCACATTTATTTATCCGTTATACTTACTGTTTCGTTTCCTTATACAAGTTCCTCGAAACAGGGATTTATTAAAGTATTGTTCGAGCTCTGTATCAGAGGTTGTGAGGATCCCCTTGTGTGTACTTCTATCATGATAGGATGTTGGCCTGACCAATCATGCACTTTCCGTCTTTAGATGTGTTACATGGCTTATTTCCTTTTGATCTTCAGTTGCAGATAGTGGTTTGGAATTTGAAGTCCCAGCATTAGGAAGTAGTAAAGTATGATTTTGTTGAACCAAGTATAAGGGGTGACTAACCAATTTCGTAGAAAGAGTGGAATTGTTAAAGATGCTCTCTATGGTTCATTCCATAAGGTGGCATTTTCAATTGCATGTAGTGTCTTAAATTCTAAAATACACTTAACACACACTATTGCAGTATTGATTCACATGCTGTGTATTCTTTCTTATAGTACATGTAGCGTCTTAAATTCTGAAATACACTTAACACACACTATTGCAGTATCGATCCACATTCCGTGTATTCTTTCTTATGGTAAGTAAATTTCTAAAACACAACGGCCCTTTTGAACTCTGACTGTTTTCTCTTTTTTTTACTGTTTGAATTCTTAGGAATATAATGTCAGAGAATTGGCAATTTCGGTTGCAGGCAGATTGTCTGAAAAAAATCCTGCATATGTACTGCCTGCCCTTCGTCGCTATCTTATACAGCTGCTCACATATCTTGACCAGAGGTTTAAATAACAAAGTTTTCATCTGATAATGAATTTGGGTTCCAGAGTTATATTATGTTGCTCTGGCATCATGCTTCTGAAATTTTTTGTGTCAATTGCAGTATGGATAGCAAGTGTAGAGAGGAAAGTGCTAGATTATTGGGTTGCTTAATTAGGAGTTGCGCGCGGCTAATACTTCCTTACATTGCTCCTATTCACAAGGTTAGTAAGAAATGAGATCAGTGTTAGTGTTTCTTTTGCAAATCTTGCTTCCTACATTGTATTTTCTTTCAGGCGCTAGTGACTAGACTCTGTGAAGGAACAGGACCAAATGCTAATAATGCACTAGCTGCAGGAGTGCTTGCCACTGTTGGAGAACTGGCCAAAGTGGTAAGTCTTCATCAGTTCTTCCATCTTGTGGTGTTAGATCTATTTCTCATGGTTAATGACCTTGAAACTGGCACAACTTGTGATAGTTTATGCTCTTCATTATAGGGCGGATTTGCTATGAGGCAATATCTTCCGGAGCTAATGCCTGTAGTTGTGGATGCTCTTTTGGACGGAGGTGCTGTTACTAAAAGGGAAGTGGCAGTAGCAACCCTTGGACAAATTATCCAAAGCACAGGGTAGATACTTCTTGTGTTCTCTATTTTGCGTGCATATTGAGTTGCATGTATTTGATATTCCCAACATAGCCTTTTGCAAGATTTTTGCTGCTAATGTTTACTCTCTCCGTTTCAAAATATAAGGCATGGTTTAACTTGGCGCGGTCTTCAAAACTAATGGCTGACAGTTAATTTCTCCTATAATACGTTGTTCCTAGCAACAAAATCATGATCATAAGGAAGTACGTTATTATATGAATCCAATGGTACCATATTTGTATCACAAAATCCACATGTCATTGGGCTACTTGTTGATCAAAGATCACAAAGTTTGAATCTTGGAATGCATGCACGCCTTATAAAAAGAAATGGATTTGTATGCTGAAGTTTGTTGCCTCTTGGAGTTTTTTTATTTATGGTATACATATAGAATTCTGAGGCTAAAACAATCGTTATGACACCAACACGTCTGGTGTCTTTGAGAGTAGCTAGCTGTTTTTCAAAACTCAAGCTGTTAGCCACCAGTTTTACTTTGTTTGATGGGAAGAAGCGGATTTTAGGTTTCTTGTGCTAGATATTTTCCTAGAACTGTGGCAATCATATTGATTCTCTGTTTGAGGTTGATGTGGTATTAATCTCAGGCATCACAAGGATAGTTATTTTTTTTAGGGGTTTTGCTTTTGCCATTTGTGTGTTTGTTCTCTTTCCGATTTACATTTATTCTAATTACATGCTTTCCTATGTGTCCTTGTCTCATATGTTTCTTGACTCTTAAAAATATTCAAGATAGCGCTGTGATAAAGCCTCTGTAATTGTTTCCATTTTATTCTAAAGTGCATTACTGCAGTTTAGACATCACATATGTTCTTTTTCATGTGTGATCCACCAGCTATGTTATTGCTCCTTATAATGAGTATCCGCCATTGCTTGGTTTACTCTTGAAGTTGCTGAATGGTGAATTGGAATGGTCGACTAGACTAGAAGTGTTGAAGGTAATTTTTGATTCGATTATTATTTCATGAAATTACATAATGCTCTTGATCAAGCAATAGGGCAATAACTTTCTTTTCTTCCAGGTTTTAGGGATTATGGGTGCATTGGACCCTCACGCACATAAGCGCAATCAACATAATCTACCTGGTCAACATAGAGAGATCCTACGGCCAACAATTGAGACCGCACAACATATTGTTTCCATGGAAGAGTTACCGACTGACTCTTGGCCATCTTTTTCGGCATCTGAGGACTACTATTCAACAGTATGGTTTTGTGTTGTTTTATTAGAAATCTGAGATCCAAATATTAGCCTGTGTAACCTTATTCCCATATTGCTAGGTTGCAATTAGTTCTCTCATGCGGATTCTTCGAGATCCTTCCCTTTCAAGTTATCATCAAATGGTGGTTCACTCTCTTATCTTTATTTTTAAGGTATATATATATTTATTTTGCTAATTTAAATAGCTATTCTCTTCAACAATCTTCTATGCTTCAGGACTGTAATCACTTTAGTTTTTGTTTCTTTTTCTCTATGATAAATTTGGATATAGTCAATGGGCCTTGGTTGTGTTCCGTATTTACCAAAGGTGAGAGCCTCTCAATTTAGTTTCCTTTACTGTAATTTTATGCTAGTTATAGCATTCTTTATTTCATTTCAGTTGCTACCTATATTTTTTCATACTAATGCCGACCACAGTAGGATCCAGATGTGCCCTATGTTCTCTAATTGATATCAAATCACATGTCAGCTTCAGTTATGTCAACATTTAAAGTAATAAAGATACATGCATGACCTTGAAGCTTGGAATTGTAACTGTTCTGGGATAACAAACATCTTGTTGCATTCTTGAAGTCTTTGTGTGTCAGTACACAGACACCACACTCACTCCACATGCGAATGCGCCTCCTATCACATGAATAGAAACACAGGTGTCACCACGGACACACACTTAAAACACTGAATGCACTCGTGTGTGTGTAAATAGGTGGACACAGGGATCTGGACCCTGGTGGGCAGTGTCACACCCCACCACAAGGTGATTCCCTAAGTCTTTGTGTTTTGATCCCTTGGACTAGTTCATGATTGTGTATTTGTGTGATTCCAAGAGTATTTGGAACACAGAATGTGGCAAAACATCTTCAAACCTTAGGCTAATACATCTTTTCTGTTTGATTTGTTAGAAATATATACATTGTACGATGTTCAAGGTGTGTTGTTTTGCCCTTCCTCTTTTGCCAATTACTTGTTCGAAGGAATGACAATGGCCATACACAACCTGTCCAGACAATTTGTTTAGGAGAATATACAGAGGCTGAGTAATTAATTAGACCTTCGTAGTTTTAAGCTTAGAATTATAATTGGGTATTGGATCTAATACAAATTATTAGGCACATTTGTGGTTCTTGGAAAAGATAGAATAAGTGCACAGAAATTTCTGAAATATTCTATCTTTTGGTTCTAAAGGTTCTCCCTGAGCTATTCCGTGCTGTTCGCATGTGCGAGGATGGTTGTTTGAAAGAGTTTATAACCTGGAAGCTTGGGACATTGGTATCTATTGTCCGGCAGGTAATCTGTCGTTTTAGTGCTGCAGTTCTTGTTCATATCATATTGCAATTATTGGTAGATTTTTCTTTGCAGTTGATGTCTAGCATATTTTATTAAAATTTACTTGTTTGCAGCACATTCGGAAATATTTACAAGACATACTCTCTCTCATCTCTGAATTGTGGACTTCATCATTCAGCTTGCCTGCACCAAACCGGACCATACAAAGTCCACAGGGTTCACCGGTAATTGTACTAGACTTTTTCCTTGCTGTTATCTGTTGTTATGTTCCGCTGGCTTCTAGCTTTTTGTACACAATGCTTACAGTGGGCCAATGTATTTAGATCATTCCATTAGCTAGCAAAGCACAGAACCATGTCTGCAAACTATGTTTATTAGTAGATCCTGTCGTAGCAGACTCTGATCTCTTAACTATCAACATTCTTATCGTACGGTAGAAAAGGAGAACAATCACCTGCAAATGTTTTCTCTAGAACTACCTTGCTGGAAATATGAAGCTCAAGTACACTTATCCCACTTTTTTTTGATGTAATCTATATTTCCATGCATGTGCATTCTTGTCCTTAAATCGAATAATATCGCCACTATTAATCAGATGTACAGAAAGCATAATTGCATCCTATGATCTTTTATCTGCAATATATGCATCAGTATTATGGGCTGTTAGGGTAGCTGATATGTCACAATAGGGCTTTAGAAGGGTTTACCTTCCAAAATAAGGATATCTATCGTCTAGATGCTTAATTAATTACCCTCCCCTTTGTATGTGAGTCCACCCTATAGAAGTAACACCATGTTCTCCATTAGAATCAATCATGTAATACAGTAAGGGCTTTACCCATCTAAAACGGTTTGATCAGAGCCTATAGTTGACGGGAGAATCCTGTCAACTTGCCCTATTCTCTGCGTACCTTATTAATCAGACTCTTAATAATCCCGTATATCCGAACCTGGCCTTGGTTGTTAAATTTGGAATTAGCTTGGTTAAGCTTTGACTATGTAGTGTTGTGACTTCAGTATAGTTTTGATGTTTCTTGCACCCAAATTGACAACAGTTGTCAGCGGCACCCAAATTGATTCTTTGGCTGGCCTATGAGATTCTTTTATATATATGGCTAATTGCTAATGAATATAATAAAGTGATGATTGTGAGTAATCATCCTCACTCTAGGTTTCACAGTTGACAATCTTTTAGGATTGTTTTCGATGTTTGAAATGGAGAAAGAGTTATGTTAACAGCTTCCTCTTGAGGTGGTGGGGGTAAATTAACTTTCACATGCTCATTTTATATCTCGCACATTCTATCAGAACGTTGAAAATGACTTTATAGCTTCTCCAAATCAATTCCGATACTTCAGATGTGGTTGTCAGATAACTCTCTTATTTTCAAACTATTGGGCACACAATTTTTGCCATCTTGTTTCAAAATCAAGGTGTGCATGTAGTTCTAATGATCTTTTCTTTCATTTGCCCTCATTAGTCTTTCCTCTCTTTGACATTTATGATTATACACCCACATTTTTCTCCCTCTTTTTCCCGTGGCATTAATACTTTGGGCACTACAGTCATTTCAGTCTTCTATTCTCTTGGATCCGTAAGCTCCTTGGTTCCTGTGCCGAACCAAAATGCATCTTTAGAAGCGTATTTACTTTTAAGTAGTTACCTATAGTGCTGGAATGTTGACCAGATTCAGTGCTGGAATGTTGACCAGATTCAGTTCATATTTTAACTTGAAATTTACTGAGGACATTTCAGGCTGTTAAAAACTATTTTTTTGCTTGTTGGTAATTGCTAGAAATCATTACAAGCTCACTAGTGGGCAACAAGACAATTATGAGGCTAAGACAAGAGATATGAGTCGGCATATTCCATCACTTTATAATGCTCCCTTTTGAAAATGGTTGTTGATTGTTAATGCTGAGAAGAACAAAGCCCATCGAGTTCTTGCACCTTTCTTGTGAGGTTGCTTGTGCGTGGACTGTGGTCAATCAGAATTGGAGCTTAATTCATTTCACAAAAAAAAAAAAACTCAACCACGGGGAGAAGACATCCCTTGGCTTTGTCTTAAGAGAGGAGAGTACCAAACCCTTTAGGGAGGTACTCACATGACCTGGGAGCACCTAGGTTCAAGCCCAGGTTGGTGGTCTCTCAACTAGAGGCTCTACCAACCGAGCTATCACTCACTTGTTTCACATTTGTATGTTTGCCTTTATATTCTCTTTGATTACGTGTTGAAGGATTACATTTTCGCATTATTTATTTATTTGCCACTCAATATGCATGCTTATGTGAGATTGCCATTAAATATGAGTGCAATTTTTTTTTGCCATCGGGCTTGGGAATTCCTCGATTTCATGCCACTATGGACAATTTTGCCCCTTTCTTCTTCCTTTTCCCACCCAATGTCTTCGTCTCTAGCTCTGGTTTGTGCTCTGGTCGGCCTGTGGATGGCCGAGCTCGGTGGCCTCGAGCATCGAGCCGTGCCCACTACTGCTCAACCACCAACATCGTAGAACCCTAGCTTTGCACCCGCTGCCACTGCTGCAAGCGGTCGCCATCATAGGCTGCTGGCATGACCTTGCGATCGTGAGGTCAACTGGGTGGCGAGCACCGAGGAAGATGAGGAAACAGCTGGCAGAGCGAGGTGGGTCTGAGCAAAGTTGCGGGCGCGCATGGGACGACGAGTGGTGGAAGCGGGTGAGGACCAGAGGGGCGTGCAGCGGGGAGGAGCATGGGCCGACGGCGCAAAGGAGCAGCAGCAAGTGCGCCATGTGCTCAAGGCCAGAGGAGGCGCAGCAGCTAGGTATGGATGCAGGAGGGAAGATGAAAGGGGCAGAAGAGTCATTTCATGCCTAGAGTGGCACACAAATTGGGTACGGTGGCAAATAATGAATTGCATACAAAATTAATGGTAGCCTCCAAGAGGCATGCGGATTGAGTGGCAAATAACTAAACAACCCTACATTTTCTGACTCTGGTGTTTCAAACCATGGTTTTCTACTCTTCTTAACTATATTGCCTCTTCAGGTCCTTCACCTTGTTGAGCAACTGTGCCTAGCATTAAACGATGAGTTCAGAATGTATTTACTTCGCATTCTACCAAACTGTATTCAAGTCTTAGGTGATGCTGAACGATGCAATGATTATTACTATGTTCGTGACATATTACACACACTTGAAGTTTTTGGCGGTTTGTCTCCATTTCCCACTTCTTTTCATATGTATAATGGATGTTATGTCGATTACAATGTATGTTGAATCGAATGGTGTCCTTCAGGAAATTTGGATGAGCACATGCACTTGGTTGCTCCAGTGCTTGTTCGTTTATTTAAAGTTGAGCTTGTTGATATCAGGCGGTGTGCCATTGTCACTTTGACAAAGCTTATACCTAAGGTGCAGGTTGGTTGATGTTCTTATCGGGGTTGATGTATCAATGTAATTTTCACCAAAATTATATACCTTTTAGAAGCTTCTAATTCTTTATAATGCACATCATGTGTATTTTACATACCTTGTTCAGGTTGGTACTCATGTTTCAGCCTTGGTGCATCATCTGAAGCTTGTCTTGGATGGGTAAGATTTATGGTTATAGCAACCTATTTTTTTCCTTCTATAGCGTGTCTGTCTTGGGGAAAAATAAAAATAATTTTATTACGGGCCATTGATTATCATTTTATAGAGCATTAGACTGACTTGTTGGATTAAGTCCAGTATCATATTGGTCTCCGTCTAGAGTCCTGATTATCTTTATCATATAGTTATTGGTAACAGTATAACATTAGGACTAACTAGGTGACATTAAGCTATGGAGAGCACATGAGCTATTTAAATTTGACTATTCAAAGGGGAAGACTTGGGATCAGCCAAATAAATTGTGATAGATCTTAATTTTTAAAAGTTTGTATGGTTACGAATTGGCTGTGAAATCATACATAAGAAGCATTTAAGTACTTTAGTTGTGTAAAAATGTGATAAAGTAAACATAAATAGAGACAAGTTCAGATTTTTCGAGTTAAATGTTAGGCATGAGCAAAATAATTGGAAGCATGCAATGTTGAGGGTGTGGATGTATGCCTAGAGCACCCAGATTCAAGTCCTCTTTGACTCGAATTTGGGTGCCTATTTCTTCTTAATAAAAAGCCGCCTAGTTCCTCCTAGGTTGGTCTTGTTTTTTTAGCTTATACTTCATTATGCATCTACTTCATTTGCTGCATTTCTTTGACTTGCTATTGTCCAGTCATTGTTATTAACTAAACTGTTCTTTTTGTCCCTCCCGTGAGTAGCAACAACGATGATCTGCGGAAAGATGCTGCAGAGGCGCTTTGCTGTCTCGCACATGCTCTTGGAGAAGAATTTACGATTTTTATACCATCAATACACAAAATACTTGTGAAGCACCATTTGCGGGTATCTTATTTTGATTTCGTGCATACGCCATTTTAGATGTCTTTGTCTAATTTATGATCATGTCATTTCTTACAGTATATAAAATGGGATGAGATCGAAAATCGGTTACTAAAGCGCGAGCCACTCATCACTGAAAATCTGTCTGTACAAAAGTACACACAATGTCCACCTGATGTCATTAGTGACCCCCTTGATGATTTTGATGGTGTTCCTTCTGCGGCAGCTGATGAAACACAGCGACAATCAAGAAGTCATCAAGTAATATGCTTAACCTTTGAGTCATTACATATTTCCTCTCTTGTATCCTGCATCTTTAACTGTAAATTTAATTGTTCTTTTGACCATTTAACTTAAGACCTCAGAGCTCACATTTGTTCTTAGGAACCTATTGACTTTGTTAAAGACTAAAGTGTTTGGTGGTGCCCTGGTATTTCGGCCAATATTGTTATGGTCACCGAAAATCGTTAAAATTCTGTCACTGAAAATTGTTAATATTCTCAAATTCAAAATGTAACCTACCAGATAGTTTTGCTTTTGGGGCCAAAACTGGCCTTGGACAGGTTCTTGTTTTCGACCCCAAAATGTTTCCCAAACCTTGTGCCAGCCAAAAGCTTTGCTGATTATTTTGGTTTGTGTAAAATTTGTAGGGTATATTATGATCACAATCTGTAAAACCATATATAATATCCGTGAAGACCTTCAATTCATTTTGTGAAATCATGAAATCATAGTGCACCTGTTCAGTGTTCTAGAACATGTGCATATGCTAAAGTGCTATGGTAGATCCCATCTTTTCTGCATATGAAGGACCGACCCTTACTTGCATATTTTTTAAAAGATGGGTTGACCACTTGTACACCACTTGCTACTATTTAGAACACTGGACATGTTTGAACTGGACCATACATTAGAATATTTAATTTTGTCTTGATGAACTTTAAAATGGCTATAAACTATACACTAGCATATAAACTATGTCTTAACGAACTATAAAATGGCATTGCATTGGGGTATTACAGAAAAGCATATAGTTCCACCTCTTACTTAGGCTTTGACTTGATCATATTGCCAGGAGCCCAGGACACATCGTCTCTAATGTGTGATGACACATCGTCTCTAATGTGTGATGACTTCTTAATACTAGAAAGTGCTTCGACCATACACAGGATTCCTGATGTGTTAGTTTGTGATGATAAAGAGAGATGCTTCATAAATCATAATTACGAAAGAAGTTGCTTCCAGTAAGCAAATATCTGTGAAAAAACTTTTGGAATGTTGTGCGTAACATCAACTATTCTAGTTTAAAATCAATATTCCACTTTGATTGTTCTTCATATAATTTCTTACATGTAGTTCTATTTTTCTCTTACGCATCTCAAATGTCTATCTTTACATTATAATAATTAAGACTTTGGACTGCTACAGGTCAATGATGTTCGATTGAGAAGTGCCGGTGAGGCTTCTCAAAGGAGTACTAGGGAGGACTGGGCTGAATGGATGAGGCATTTTAGTATCGCACTTCTCAAAGAGTCACCATCTCCAGCTTTACGCACTTGTGCAAGGCTAGCTCAGCTTCAGGTGATGTAGTTCTTTAGAATATGTCACTCAACTTATAATGTATTTTCTGACACAAATTGTCCAGCCTTCTGTTGGTCGCGAGTTGTTTGCTGCGGGTTTTGCAAGTTGCTGGGCCCAAATGAGTGAATCGTCCCAGGAACAACTAGTGAGAAGTCTCAAGACAGCCTTCTCATCTCAAAACATACCTCCCGAAATTCTTGCCACGCTGCTGAACTTGGTAAGTTGGTCTTGTTTTCACTCTTACTTTTGTTTTGGCTTGTTTCTTTTATTTAATTATTCCCTTTTGTAAGTAGGCAGAGTTTATGGAACATGATGAGAAGCCTCTTCCAATTGATACCAGGCTGCTTGGTGCACTTGCTGAGAAGGTGAATTTTGTTTGTGCTGTTTGTGTGGTTTGGCAAGTATTTGTGATCTCATGACACTTATTTCTTTTTGTTTAATCTTTCCAACTATTATCAGTGTCGAGCATTTGCAAAAGCCCTCCATTATAAAGAAATGGAGTTTGAAGCTGTATGCACCAAGAAGATGGGTGCAAATCCTGTTACTGTGGTCGAATCCCTTATTCATATTAACAATCAACTGCACCAGCATGAGGTTGGTTCCTGTGTCTTATGCTAGGTTAAAAGAATTATCTTCATAGTTTGTTAACAACTTCCATTATTTCTGCAGGCAGCTATTGGGATATTGACTTACTCACAAGAGCATTTAGAAGTTCAATTGAAGGAATCATGGTATAGATTCTTTGCCCTTCAATTTAATTTGTTCCAGCAACAGCAGTGCTTTCGATACCAATGCTTGTCCAGACACTTGTTTAAATTTTGCACAATGCAGGTATGAAAAATTGCACCGTTGGGATGAGGCCCTCAGAGCGTACACCATGAAGTCATCTCAAGCATCTGGCCCATTACAAAACTTGGATGCTACATTAGGTAGTGCAAAATTTTGTTTCTGTTCTTTTGGCTCTCTCAAAGTTAATGGTAGCTAAATTAAATTTATGCTTATGTTAGGTCGAATGAGGTGTCTAGCGGCATTGGCTCGTTGGGAAGATTTAAGTGCCTTGTGCAGAGAGCAATGGACTGGTGCAGAACCATCTGCTCGACTGGAAATGGCTCCAATGGTTATGGATATATCTGATTATCCATGTATTGTATATTTGTAACCTGTAATCTAATTTCTTCTAACTTCTTTTTATTTCCATAGGCTGCCAATGCTGCTTGGCATATGGGTGAGTGGGACTATATGGCAGAATATGTTTCTCGTCTGGATGACGGGGATGAAAACAAGCTCCGTATGTTGGGTAACACAACAGCTAGTGGTGATGGAAGCAGCAATGGTGCTTTCTTCCGGGCTGTTCTTTCAGTCCGCAGCAAAAAGGTATTTGCCCGTTGCGATTCGTCATCGTATTGCTTTCATAAATTTATCACACTTTCTTTTGTGGCAATTGTCTTTTCTTTGACAGTATGATGAAGCTAAGATCTATGTTGAGCGAGCTCGAAGGTGTTTGGCTACAGAACTTGCAGCACTGGTATACATAATCTATACTACTTTTTTGTGTACTTTTTCTGAGTTGTTTCTACTTAAGTACTTTATGAAATAAAAGTTTAATGCTTTTAGTGTTGATTACCTGCGCTTTAAGAAGTTCATTATTTGTATCACAATTCTATATTTTCCTTAAATGACCCCATACTTGCTTGTGGTCAGGTACTTGAGAGTTATGAGCGTGCTTATAATAACATGGTGCGGGTTCAACAGCTTTCAGAACTGGAAGAGGTATTCTTGTTCTAGGTTACGTTCTGAATACAGCTGCTGTTTTGCTAACAAAATGAGTGGTGTGTAAATTAGGTGATTGATTACTGCACTCTTCCAGTGGAGAGCCCAGTTGCTGAAGGAAGAAGAGAACTTATTCGCAATATGTGGAATGAGCGCATTAAAGGAACAAAACGGAATGTTGAGGTTAATATGATTTTTTGCTAATGAATGCTGCCTTTGCCATGTGCTGCGTTCATTGTTTGTATTGACTTGAAAATATTTCAGGTGTGGCAAGCCCTGCTCGCTGTCAGAGAGTTGGTTCTTCCTCCTAATGAAGACAGAGACACCTGGATAAAATTTGCTAAACTTTGCTGGAAGAATGGTCGTATTAGTCAGGCTAGATCCACTTTAGTCAAACTTTTACAGGTTGGTTAGCACTTAGCAGTCATTGTTAATTGGCATGTGGCAGACCCCTCCCTATGACCAATTTAATTTCTTATGCCACTTGCAGTTTGATCCTGAATCTTCTCCTGAATTGACACTGTATCATGCACATCCACAAGTAGTTCTGGCTTTTCTGAAATACCAATATGCTGTCGGAGATGAGCTTAAAAGGAGGGATGCATTTTCTAGGTTACAAGTAAGCTTGTTCTCCTCCATTTACTCTGATGGTACATTGCAGTGCATATACATATTTTAAGTGCTGTACCAAGTACATCATACTTTCTTTTTTTCTTTGGGGGGGGGGGGGGGGATAGGATTTGTCTGTGCAGCTTTCTACCACCATGAGTACTTTCTCTGGAATGTCAGCAAACCATGGTACCATGTCAAATGCTGGAGTACCACTTATTGCTCGTGTCTATTTGACACTTGGTAGCTGGAAGAGAGCACTGTCACCTGGGTTAGATGATGATGCTATTCAAGGTATGAAAAACTTCAGTTTTCTCTCACATTTTTTCCCATTCCCTTTTACTTGAAATAATTGTTTTTTCCCCTCCAGAAATTTTGATTTCCTATAAAAATGCCACACTAAGTGCCAATGATTGGGGCAAGGCCTGGCACATCTGGGCTTTGTTCAACACAGAAGTCATGTCACGCTATACAGTGCGAGGCCGACCGGATATTGCAGGAAGATACGTTGTTTCAGCAGTAACTGGATATTTCTACTCTATTGCTTGTGCATCTACAACCAAAGGGGTTGATGATAGCTTACAGGTGAATCTGCTATTTTCTGATTTTGTTCTGCAAAATTTATTTTAAGAAAGGTTTTTTAGAAAATGAGCTCATCCTTGAGCACCTTTAAACCGCTTTTATCTCACCCTTTCAAATGTTAAGATTGGCTAGAAGCCTGAAATTTAAATCATTATACTTTGATTGGTTTGTCACCATCATACTGTATTCGAAGTGTTGAATAGTAGGCCCAAGATTCCAAGTCTCCAATGATAGCTTCAGAAAAAATTATGCAGCTAGCTAACTGCTCTCATTGTGGTAGAGAGCACACTTTAAGCATTCCAGAAACTTGTTGTATGTCTTTGTGTAATATTTAATGCAGGGATACAGTACATGTATCACATGAAAGTTAGAGGAATGTTTTCTCTACCTTGAGCTGGTTCATTGTTGCTGTCCCTCTATTTAAATGTTTCCCAGCTTAAGTGGAAATTTTGCACACATGAATGATTTTGAAGACTGATGGTAACTTAGAAGGATTAGCACTGGCTGAGACTGGCTGAGACTGATGGTAACTTAGAATATAACTTAGAACTGGCTGAGACTGGCCTAAACTATCAACTGCTGACCAACTCTTAAAAAAAAAAATATTCTATTGCAACTTCTCGGTGGCATGAAACTATTCTACCCGCTATTATGGCTGTAGAATAATAGTCTTCCCTAATGCCTTAGTTAATACTTTTTAGATACATTTTAGCTGTTGAAAACGAGTTATGTTTAATTGTGTTTGTAGGATATCCTTCGTCTCTTGACTCTTTGGTTCAACCATGGGGCTACCTCAGAAGTTCAAATGGCGTTGCAGAAAGGCTTTTCACTTGTCAAGATTGAAATGTGGTTGGTTGTACTGCCCCAGATAATTGCAAGGATACATTCAAACACTAGAGTTGTTAGAGAACTGATACAATCGTTGCTAGTTCGAATTGGAAAGGGGCATCCACAGGTTTGTATTTTCTTTTTAAATTAGCTACTTTTGCTGTGATTGTGTTCTTCTATAAGAGTACCCGTGCATGATATTAATGTAATTTTTTACAGTTTTTCATTACTACATCAACTTTAGTACTGTACCTGAAGTATAGTTTTCTGTTAACTGTGAAAGAGGTGCAAGAGGATCTGTCATCCATATCCAGCAATATGGAGAAACAACTAAAAATCCTTGTATTAGATGAATATTTGAAATGAGGATCTTTCAATATGCTTTGTTTATTTACATGGTTTCACAAGACGATCACAAAGTTACTAGTATTTTGTGTTTCTCCATCATTGTAGGAATGTTGTTTCATGCTTAGCTTTTTCTATGCCTCCTTTATCCCTTTTCTATTTTTTTGGAAAACATGGACTGGGTTCCACCAAGTTCTCTTGTTATTCCTCAATAACAACTGTTTTCTTCCATTTCCTTGTTCTTTTCCTTAAATTAATGAATTTCTTTAGTGTTCTAGATCTTATATTCTTTCGAAACAGACCCTCTATACCATAATACTGGTTGGTATCAGCCTTAGTTACTGGTTGTAGCCAGTATGACTGGAAACTGGCTGGCACCCAACAGGAAATCAAACCCTGTTTTTGTCAGTTTCATTTAGTTCTTCTAATTTTCCTTTTTGGTGACATCTCAATCAGGCATTGATGTACCCTCTCTTGGTTGCCTGCAAATCAATAAGTATATTGAGACAACGTGCAGCACAGGAGGTCGTTGATAAGATCCGCCAGCATAGCGGAGGTCTTGTTGACCAGGTTAGCATCATTTTTTTTTCTCGAACATGCAGGAGAACTATGCATCGTTATATTAAGGAGGAAAAAACACCAAAGCGGGCCAAGCACAGAAAAACACACACACTACACAAACACAAAACAGAAACAAACACACAAACAAAGAGAGGACAACAAACGCCAGCTGGGAAAACACGACCTTAACTACTCCGGCAAAGCATCAAGGCCAAATACTGCTCAGCCCTTTTGCACCCACCATACACCACAACTTGGCCTTGTCTTGAATATCTTGTAGGATGGAGCAGGTATTAGGAGAAGCTCCCTCAAACACACACCTATTCCTATGCTTCCACAAGCACCAAACAACCAAAATGACTAACGAGTTAAAACCCTTTTGATGTTGTTTGGGCACTACATGCTGGTTTCTGAGCCACCACTCTTGGAAATTGACATTATCGTGGTTAGGAGTGAAGTGTTGCAGGCCAACAAGAGAGAGTGCTGAGAACCAAACTTCCCTAGCAATCATCACACATGAAGTCAATAGATGTTGTATCATCTCATCATCCTGATCGCATAGCGGACAACGCTCAGGGTGGTCGAGTCCTCGTCGTGCCAATCTGTAAGCCGTCCAGCAGCGATTGAAGACCACCAACCACATGAAAAATTTGCATCTCGGAGGCGCCCAAGATTTCCAAATCTCTTTCCATGGTTCGAACAACACTACACCAGTAAAGAAACGCCCATATGCCAATTTGGAAGAAAAATGTCCAGAGGCCGAGGGTGTCCATAGGTGCTGATCATCCACTCCCGGAGTAAGCCAAACTTCACCTAGGATATACCAAACTTGGAGGTACTGTACTAGGGCCTCAGTAGACAGAGCGCCCATAAAGTCTCGGACCCACCATAGTTTGTTAGCGCCTCGTGGACTGTCCGTCGGTTGAAGACCCGCCTGGGGACCTCTAAGGAACTTTGTGGCATCATTAACTTTGGAACTTCTAAGGAAGATGCGCAGCACGTCTAATTCTACTTTTTTTGTTCCAGGCACAGCTTGTGTCAAAGGAATTGATACGGGTCGCAATTTTGTGGCATGAGATGTGGCATGAAGCTCTTGAGGAAGCTAGCAGGATGTATTTTGGTGAGCACAATATTGAGGGAATGCTTGCAGTACTTGAGCCATTGCACGCAATGCTTGAGACGGGAGATGAGAAGACAATTAAAGAGAACGCTTTCATTCAGGTATTTTTTACAGAGAAACTTCTTCATCTGTGTGTGTGACGTAAATCCACTTCTCTGCCCTAACGTCTGGATAGTCTTTCATGAGAATATATTTACTGCATCTTAACAGCTCATTCTGTTTTGGTTTTTGATCAATAGATCATTCTGCACCTTGACCTATTGAATTAGCAAAGCTTAATTTCAGATCTCAAATCAAATTAATTATGTAATATGATTATAACTTATGTTGATTAAAACAACATTCAGGCTTATGGACATGAATTACTGGAAGCCCATGAATGCTGTTTAAAATACCGGGCTACAGGAGAGGATGCTGAGCTAACTAAGGTACATAAAGACTGTCAATTTGATAACTTTTGTATTATCTTTTCTTGACAATTTGGATGAGGATGACTACTATATTCTTTAGGCATGGGATTTGTATTACCATGTTTTCAGAAGAATCGACAAACAGCTTCCAAGTCTAACAACTCTCGATTTGCATGTAAGCACATTATAAATGTTATTTTTAGCAAGCAATCTTTTTGCCCTGACTCTTCCCTGATTAAGTAGATAATGTTTCTTTCAGTCTGTTTCACCTGAGCTACTCAAATGTCGACAGTTGGAACTTGCTGTGCCAGGAACTTATGTTGCAGGTTATTCGATTACTGATTATTATATTTATTCTAGTTCTGTTGTTGGGGGAACTTGTACTGTGTTTCTTACATCACTGAGCTTCAAGTACCCTAGATTTTGTTTTCTAATCCACAATTGTCGATGGATAAGTGGTACCGTACATATCTCAGCTTCATTATTGTTTTGATTTTCTACCTGTTACCATGCATTACAAACTACATGGAAAACTCTAAAAAAAACCCTAAATGAATCACCTGCTTTTTGACATGCCCTCACAAACTGGTTTCTACTTGTCGACACCCACATATGTGAATATGATATCACAAACCATCCCACCACACTTTTCCACTATTTCTCACAGTTATATCGGCCCAAGTTAGCACAAACTTGATAGCAATTTTAACATAGCACACCATAAGTATGGTTATAAAGCAATCCTAATTTTTTATTGATCCTGCTTCCCCAAGTTTTATGTGATATTTGGGGCAATTGACTTCAATAATAGAATAAGATGCTTCTAATCGCAATGCTTAGATTAACTGTTGTTTTTTTTCTTTTGTTTTAATTCCTTTTGAATAATATAGTTTTGACATTCAGAATAAATTTTGCTTCCAGATTCACCAATTGTGACAATTGAGTATTTTGTTCCCCAATTGATTGTGATAACATCCAAACAAAGACCGAGAAAACTGACAATTCATGGAAGTGATGGCAATGATTATGCATTTTTGCTTAAGGGTCATGAAGATTTGCGGCAAGATGAACGTGTAATGCAGGTCTGTATTTTGATAGCAAATCCTTTCTTATACTGATTTAGATTCTTTTTGGTAGTATTTTGGTAGTAATATAGTGTTGAGTAGCAGTCTTTGTATAGTGTCCATACAGTTGTGACAGAGTCCGGCCCTTTTATAAAAAAAAGCTCCCAAAACCCTTGAGGGTTGAGGCATTACATCTGAGCATATGCCTCAGTACTCTTTAATTTGAATCTAAAATAAGTGGAGTGACACCACAAATCCAGAATCTGTCAAAGGCTGTTTGGGTGCACATGCAGAAAACCACCAATCAACCCTAAGATTAATTTTATACTGTGATACTCAGTTTGAATCTAGGTAAAAACTGTACAGGCAGCTCCACTGACCCAGTTTTGAGTGAAACCATTAGAAAATATATGATCTGAGCATAAATACCACTGTCTTGCCTCAACGGTATGATTGTGAAGTACCGATGGACTCTTGGAGTAACTGGAGCCACTTGGGCATTCAATGATTATCACTTCGGCAGAATTTTCTAATTTTGATTTTCTTGCAATTTGGGGGAAAAATCATAGATATTACTTGCCATCAACCTTTTTTGTTAATTTATTCTTGTTCTGTATCTAAATATCTTTCTGCTCCAATTTAGCTTTTCGGTCTGGTGAATACCCTCCTAGAGAACTCCAGGAAAACATCAGAGAAAGATTTGTCAATCCAAAGATACGCTGTTATACCGTTGTCACCTAACAGTGGTTTAATTGGATGGGTTCCCAACTGTGACACACTTCATGCTCTGATCCGTGAATACAGAGATGCGAGGAAGGTTTGCCTGCTATAATCACTTGTTTTTATTTGAAACAGGCTGTAAGTATTTTGCTTTCTATTATTTAGCAATTAATGTTTCTTTCTTGCCCAGATTTTCTTAAATCAGGAGCACAGACTTATGTTGGCTTTTGCACCCGATTATGATCACTTACCCCTCATTGCAAAGGTGGAAGTGTTTCAGCATGCTTTGCTGAATACTGAAGGAAATGACCTTGCGAAGGTATTATGTTGGTACTGTCTCAATGAACAGTAAACCCTTCGTTTTGACAATGCTGTAACATCATTCTACTTAAACAAACCAGGTTCTGTGGTTGAAAAGTCGAACTTCTGAAGTATGGCTTGAGCGCCGTACAAACTACACTAGAAGTCTGGCTGTTATGAGCATGGTACGAGTTACTGTCATGTTATCATTTTTCAAATGAATCGTCATTTGCACATTGAGATACTCAAAATGTAAATTTTCAGGTTGGATATTTGCTTGGTTTAGGGGATCGACATCCAAGTAATCTTATGTTAGATCGCTACAGGTACATCTACAGAACTATTCTTCAAGCAACTATATGTTTTGTGCAATTATTTTTATTGTCTTGGAGTCTAATAATGGAGTTCTTTGTTTTTCTTCAGTGGAAAAATATTACATATTGACTTTGGGGATTGCTTTGAGGCTTCAATGAATCGAGAGAAATTCCCTGAAAAAGTAAGTTGGTTTTGTTCAGGACATTATGCCGTGTCAATTATTGGATAACTCAATGCTATAGTTCTCGCGTTCTTGCCTCTCCAATACATTTTTCCTCGAGATTCTCGTTCACGGCTTGTTACTGTATGATTTACCCATTGCCTTATTGTTCGAGACAGTCTCTTACCAATTTGTAATATATGGTACAGGTACCATTCCGTTTGACTAGAATGCTTATGAAAGCCATGGAAGTTAGTGGTATTGAGGGTACTTTCAGAACAACTTGTGAAAATGTGATGCAAGTCCTTCGAACAAACAGAGACAGTGTGATGGCCATGATGGAGGTGAGATGATTGCATTATTGTTCATATGGGGCTATCACATAGCACATGGCATCTATCGTGGACAAATAACAAGTTCTTTTTATTTATTTTAGCACAGATAGATTTTTTAAGTCTTATTACAAATTATAAAAGGAAAAAAGCTTTTAGGGGCTCAAGCTAACATTTCTTAAGCCTGAAACATCAACAGCTTGATTAAATAACACAAGTTTTCCCTCACAAACTCCGAGGATTAATTTTGTTGAATTTGTCCTGGCACCATATTCCTGTTTAGCAGAAAGTAGTTGTCATGAATGCTTCATCTCTGATATATCCTTTTTTAGTTGATGTTCTCAATGTTTCCTGAAAAGTTTGATGTTGAAAGCAGAGATCGGCAGTGTTGAACTATTACATTGGGACACCCTAATTTTTCCTTAAATTAATGTTCCGTCGTGTGACACTCTTGTACTGACCTTACCGATGTATGTTCATTAGGCATTCCTTAATTTTCTTCCTTTTCTCCCCAGGCATTTGTACATGACCCGCTAATCAATTGGCGTTTGTTCAATTTCAACGAAGTTCCTCAAGTTTCCAACTATGGAAATTCTCACGGCCACACAGTTGTCAGTAGCGAAGAAGCTGTGACTAATCGAGAGCTCATGCAACCTCCACGGGGAGCCCGTGAGAAGGAGCTGCTACAGGTTGCCTGTTCTTTCCCATCCATGCTTGTTTGATTACATGCTATCTTAGCCACGTCCCCGTTGCAGTAAGTAACCATCTATGTTGCCCATGCAGGCGGTGAATCAACTTGGTGACGCTAATGAGGTTTTGAACGAGCGTGCTGTTGCCGTAATGGCACGGATGAGTCACAAGCTAACAGGGCGTGACTTCTCTTCTGGGTCAGCGCTCTCCGGAGCAGGCAGCTCGACCCAGCATGGCAGTGAACACTTGGCTTCCGGAGATGCCCGGGATGTGGAACCTGGTTTATCCGTGAAGGTCCAGGTTCAGAAGCTCATACTTCAAGCGACTTCACACGAAAACTTGTGCCAAAATTACGTTGGGTATGCACCTATAATTTTGCCTTACCCCATGTCTGGCAACTGTCGTTTTATATATTTCTGGAGTTGGTCATTAGTTTTCATGACGCTACTCACTGTTCGCTGCTTGTTTCTACATTGTTCCACAGGTGGTGCCCGTTTTGGTGAGCTCTCGCGCAAGCAGTAGCATGTAAATATTGTAAATACCTTGTACAGGTATCGTAGTGTGTTGTATCTAACGTGTGCAGCACTGTAAGTAGCAGAATCACATCCGTCTATGAAAGATGCCGTTAGCCGTCCTTTTTTTATCTGCTGTATCTTATGCTTTGCACCTCCATTGTTTCTGGAATTGTTTGCTACTTATGGCTTCAGAGTAAGAGATCTGTCAACTAGGCAAAAGTGGCATGCAAACGGCGGTTTCAGTAGCTGGTGACTGTTGAACTTGGATGTAATTTCGCAGAACTACACGCAGGGCATGGACCTGAGAATGAGATAATCGTATGCTTCTTTCCTAAAAGCGATCGAGTGTATGAACTTCAATTTCTCATAATCGCTGATATTTTGTCGCATCTGACAGCCTGGGCTTCCCTTCCTGCTGAGCTAAACTATCCCAGTGATGTGTAGACTCCAATCTCTCGTGGCAGCAAACAATGATTATTCAAGAACATGTCATGTGGTCCTAGGCTAGGCTGGGTTTGACAGTTCATACAACACAAAAAATAATTGTATATCTCGGTCGAAGCTCTAAATGACTAGAATCTTTCACTTCCAGTGACCGACGTTAGGCTTTGAACAAAGAGTTTGGGCATGGCGAATTCTCGACATCAGCTAGTCTTTGTCATCGGAAAACATCCGTACTTTTTGCTGCTTGGGCGATTGCTCTATATACTTGGGTTAGCTTACTGAACCATTCAAAGAGGTCAAGCAAAAATGCCCCACCCTCCCCCGTGGCCATCAGAGCTGCCGCATCGCGCATGCTTCTTCGACGCCAGCCACCACCCCAGCAGCCTTCTAGCATCTGATCGAAAACTTCCCAAACCACCCAACCTCAACCCCCTCCCAAGCGGTCCTAGATTTCAGGGGATACTTTGTTGACTCGCTGCCACCTCCGCCCATATCCCACCCACCGGAGCACATCGACAACCTCATGGTGCCAGTCACACCCGAATTCGCTACCAGCCTAGCTCCCTCCTACACTGAAATCATCAAGCACCCTCTCCCACTTGTATCTCCAACCACCAACCTCCCGAACCATGGCTTCGCTCCACCTTTGCAGTGCCAACCAGGGAGGCCAAGGGGAAGAGTGTTCTCTTCGTTCCTAGCCCCTCGCGGGTTGATTACAACGCTCTATCACCTCGACATGCTCCGCATTCGTTAGCCGATGCCTTAGTAAGAGTGCCGCTGCGTGCAACGGCCACCGATCCAACGAGGTTTCAGCATGATCCAGCTTGCACTCAAGTCAAGGAACACTACTAGTGGAGGAGAGAGGCTTCCACCGGAGCGTTACGGCATGCACCTCGACATGCACTCAGACCGGCTTCATGTCACCACTATGTCCGCACCAACTAGAATCTCCGGCGCTCCTCTACATCCAAAAAGACTCATGGCTGCTACTTCATCTACCCTACGTCCGACCACCGCGTTCACGCCTGTTGGGCACCGGTCAGGTGCTTTTGGTGCCACCATTCGGGCCATTAGGAGAGAAGCTGCTGTGCCCATCGCTGTTCTTCACTATGTCGCTGCATGTCACGAGTGCTTCGAGTCTGTTAGACTAATCCTAGCGTGGGCCTTGGGGACTCGTTTCACGCGTAGCGGAAGCAAGGAGCTGTGTTCAAGCCAGAAACTTTAGTTCGTATATGGTTCGTATACGGGTTGGATGTCGTATGTGTGCAGAAGTAAGTATAGTTACAGTTTGAATCGTAATTGATTCAGTTTAGAGTTTGGTTAGCAATCACTTTAAATATTGAGTTGTAACCCTGGATTGTAGCGAGTTAATAGAGCCTAAATTTTCATCCAGAGAAGTTTCGATCCGCTCCTGAGTGTTGCTTGTTCTTGACAAGATTGCAGGAATACGTTATCGTTAAGTTTGAGTTACACGTGTTTGATCTGTCTTTGCATCTCACCGAGTAGGTCACGACTCGTGTGTATCTACATGAGCATGTACTCGGTGGTCGTGTGCTCGAGCATCCGCGTGGTCAAACGCCTATGTTTTCGAGAGATTACGTGGTCGAGCACACATTGCTAGTTGCTCACGTGGTCGAGTGGTAGGGCATAAGCTGGTTGTGGTAGGGCACGAATAGATCGCACACGTACTGATCGTGGTCAGGCATATTCGTGGTCAGTCACGAACTAATCACATACGTACTAATAGTGGTTAGGTGTACGTGTGATCCTAAGGTAGAAGTCTACATATGGTATCAGAGCTTAAAACAAATCCGGCACTAACTCGTGAAGATGTCGATATGGTATTTGAGTCCATAGAGAAGAACGACACATGGACTCTCCCGGCACTGCCGGCTGGTTATAAGCTGATTGGACTCAAATGGATTTACTGAAGGAGACATGATCAAGCACAAGGCGAGGCAGGTCATGAAAGGATATGTGCAGCGGTAAGGAATCAATTTCGGAGAAGTGTTTGCTCCGATGGCTAGGTTGGACACCATGCGCGTTATCCTTGCTGTAGCAGCCAATTAAGGTTGGCAGGTTCATCACCTAGATGTCAAGCTAGCATTCTTAAATGGTGAGCTCGAAGAGGAAGTATAAGTGGCCCAGCCGAAGGGATTTGCAGTGAAGAAAAAAGAGCACATCATGCTCAAACTTAGCAAGGAACTGTATGGACTCCGGTAGGCACCACAGGCATGGAATATTTGGCTTCACAGGAGCTTGAAATAGATTGGTTTCAGCAGATGTTCACAAGAGTAGGCTGTATACATAAGAGGATCAGGTCTTGCAGGTATGATAGTTCGAGTATATGTTGATGATCTCATTGTGATAGGAGAAAGTCCATAGGAGATCATGGGATTCAAGCAGCAGATGATGAGTGAGTTCGAGATGACTGATCTCGAATTGCTTAATTACTATCTCCGGATTGAGGTAGCGCAAGAAGATGAGAGAATTACAACCAAGCAAACAACGTATGCGAAGAAGGTCCTTGGTCAATTCAGTATGCTGGATTGCAAACCCACAAATTTCCCCATGGAACAGAGGACTCAGCTGCATAAGGATCCAGATGGGCAGTCGGTGGATGCAACTGAATATCATCGCATCATTGGTTGTCTAAGGTATTTACTCCATATAAGACCTGACCTTTCATTTGCTGTCAGGGTGGCAAGAAAATTCACAGAGAAGCCCACGATGATGCATCGCAAGGCATTGAGTCAGATTCTTTGGTATTTGAAGGGCACCGTTCATTATGGGCTTGTGTATTCGAGAGGAGGAAGAGAAGAAGTTATCACCGGGTACACTAATAGTGATCTGGTTGGTGACATGGATGAGTACCGAAGGTATTGCTTTCTATATAAATGATAGCTTGGTCTCATGAAACTCGCAGAAGCAGAAAGCGGTGGCTCTGTCTTCGTGCGAGGCTGAATTCATGGCAGCAACGACGACGGCATGCCAAGCTTTGTGGCTTAGAGTTCTGTTGGAGGAGCTAATAGGAGAGGAGTCCAAAGCAGTGAAATTGTTAGTTAATAACAAATTGGCAATTGCTTTGATGAAGAATCCAGTGTTTCACGGCCACAGCAAACCCATTGACACCAAGTTTTATTTCATTCGTGAGTGTGTTGAAGGAGGCCAGATTGAAGTGGAGTTCATCTGCACAGAGGAGCAGCGAGCCAATGCTCTGACGAAGGCATTGCCGACAGTGAAGCTAGCGGTCATGCGACATCTACTGGGAATTCATGATCTCAGCCCACATCAAGATTAGGGGGGAGTATGCTGGACTATTCCCAGTGTGGGCCTTAGGGACTCATTTCACGCGGAGAAGAAGCAACGAGCCGTGTTCAAGCCATAAACTTTAGTTCGTATATGGTTCGTATATGGGTCAGATGTCATATCTGTGTAGGAGTAAGTATAGTTAGAGTTCGAATCGGATTGATTCAGTTTAGAGTTCATTAGCAGTCACTTTAAATATTGAGTTGTAACCCCTTGATTGTAGCGAGTTAATAGAGTCTAAATTTTCCTCCAGAGAAGTTTTGATATGCTCCTGAGTCTTGCTTGTTCTTGACAAGATTGTAGGAATATGTTCTCGTCAAGTTCGAGTTACGCGTGTTTGATCTATCGTTGCATCTCACCGAGTAGGTCGCGGCTCATGTGTAGCTACACAAGCACGTACTCGGTGGTCATGTGCTCGAGCACCCGCGTGGTCGAACGCCTATGTGGTTGAGAGATTACATGGTCGAGCATGCACTATTGGGCGCTCATGTGGTCGAGTGGTCATGCGTAAGCTGGTCAAGGTCAGGCACGAACAGATTGCACACGTACTGATCATGGTTAGGCGTGTTCGTGGTCGAGCATGAATTGATCGCACACGTACTGATTGTGGTCAGGCATGCATGTGATCCTAAGGCAGAAGTCTACATCTTGTATCAGAGCCTGAAATGAATCCGACACTAACTCATGAAGATGTCGATTGTTCCTCAAAGCTAGGCAGCGCGGGAGAGCGGTGGTGGGCTGTTCCTTTACCCGCAGCTGACGGTGATGAATTACACTAGCTGGGTAATTCTGTGATGGAAGATCAAGGCATTTGGGATGCAATCGAGTTGGAGGCCGGAGCGGCTATCGACAAGAAGAAGGATAAGAAGGCAAGGTCGCATCTTTTCCAAGCGCTCCTAGAGGATCTCATGATGCAGGTGGAAAGGAAGAAAACTGCAAAGGCGGTCTGGGACTATCTCAAGGCACGGTTCATTGGTGCAGATCACGTTAAGAACATGCAATTGTAGATGTTGAAGAGTGACTTCAATGCCATGTGCATGCAGGATGGAGAGACTCTAGACTAGTACGCCGAAAATCTCAACGCAATGTCCATGAGGTACACCAATCTGGGGGAGACGCTCGATGACGCTGCATTAGTCAAGAAGCTGTTCAACAACATGCTGAATCGATTCCTGAGTGTGATCACTAGAATCGAGCAGTTCTATGACCTCAACAAGATGTCGTTTGGGGAAGCTGTGGGGGCAGCTGAAGGCTTTTGAAGAATGTGCTCGCCCATGTGCATCCGACAGCAACAACACTGGTGATGGCCAACTTCTGCTCACTCAGGCCAAGTGGCAGGCATGACAGAAAAAGGATGGCGACGACTCCTCGTCAAGCAACAAGGGAAAATACCACCCTCTTGCAGATAGCAACCACGGCAGGGGTGGTCGTGGATGCGACAGAGGCCGTGGTAGAGGTGGTCATGGCAATACGTTGCATAGTGATGAGGAGAGCGGCTCAGGCAGTGGTTGCCGCAACAAGATTCACATCGAGTGCTATAATTGCTATAAGATGGGGCACTACGCGAATGAATACAAGGTGCCAAATAAGAAGGATGAAGGGAAAGGTGAGACACATCTCACATGCACCGATGACATCAAGCTGGCCTTACTGCTCATAGTGTTAGAGGAGACGGTACCAGGACTGCAGTAAAGGTGGGATGCCGTGTTGTTGAATGAGGAGAAGTTGAAGCCAGAGCTACGCGACACCACAGAGGTTGGTTCCAGCTCTGAGGTCTGGTACCTGGACAATGGAGCTACTAATCACATGATCGGTGACAAAAGAGAAGTTCAGAGTACTAAACGAAAGTGTCACTGGCAGGGTGAAGTTCGGTGATGGCTCCACAGTGCAGATCATGGGCTTAGGATCTTTCCTGTTCAGCTTCAAGAATGGCTACCAATGGCTATTGCAGGAGGTCTACTACATCCCAAGACTCTGTAGCAACATCATCATCCTAAGACAACTCACCGATGTTGGACACAAGGTGATCATGGATGTTGAACATCTACGTGTATATGATAGCAGTCCTGCATAATTGCTAGTGAATGTGAGGCAACCTCCAAATCACCTCTACAAGATCGAGCTACATCAAGCGACGCCAGTGTGTCTCTTAGCCAGCCTTGAAGACCCAGCATGGTTATGGCATGCGAGGTTCAGTCACGTCAACTTCACTGCTATGAAGCTGCTCGTTGACAAGGAAATGGCAATAGGAGTGCTGCCGATCACGAAGTAGGTGAGGTAGTTGTTCCCCGTAGTGACAAATTTCAGGACAGAGAAGCCACTCGAGTTGCTACATGCTGACCTCCGTGGGCCGATCACACCTTCGACTCTCGCCAATAATAGTTACTTTATGTTAATTGTTGATGATTACTCACAGTGGATTTGAGTGTATGTGATCAAGTCAAAGGACCAAACCTGCTCTGTGTTTAGAAGGTTCAAGCTGCAGGCCGAGAACACGAGTGGGTAGCGTGTTAAGACATTGAGGACTGATCGCGGTGGGGAGTTTCTCTCTGTCGAGTTCACCTGGCTATGAGAGGAGGCTAGGATCGAGCGGCACCTCACCGCGTCATACACGCCAAAAAAAAATAGCATGGTGGAGCGAAGGAACAAGGCTGTGATGGTGATGGTGAGGTCCCTTCTCAAGAGCATGAACGTGCTTGAAAGATTTTTGGGGGAGGCCGTGCGGCACGCGGTGTACCTGCTGAACCGCTTGCCGACAAAGGCGCTGGACGATAGCACTCCATTCGAGATCTGGAATGGAAAGAAGCCACATCTAGCACACCTTCGTGTGTTCGTCTGCACGACACATGCGAAAGTGACGACGCCACACTTGAAGCTCGATGATCAAAGCCAACCGATGGTGTATCTTGGCGTCGAGGACGACTGCAAGGCACACCGTCTCTTTGATCCATGGCGCGGGAAAATTCATGTAAATCATGATGTCAAATTTTAAGAAAGCGTGGGGTGGAGTTGGAGTGCAGGTGGTGATCCATCGGATTTCGTTGTTGAGGTGGAGTTCAGCACCGAGCTGGCAGTGGGCGGCTCTGTGCCTCATGGGTGTGGCCCGGTAGGTGTGCCACCGCCCGCGGCACAAGTCGATCCAGCTCCTTCATTGACTCCGCTGGTCGGCAAGGTGACACCGAGAAGACTATTTACTAGGGCGCGGGCTGTAGCACGCACAACACTTACCGCTCCGACATCTCTTGCCACACAGATGGTGACACCAACCCCTGAATCACCAGCTGATGATTAGGCTACACTACTGCCGAGTGACAGCAACAACGCAGATGAAGGGCTTGATCGTTATAGGCACATCGATGATATCATGTTGGTATAGATCATCTCACTCGAGTTAGTGGTTTAGATCTTATTCGTGGCTTGCCTAAGCTTAAGGGTGATAGCGAGTTAGTTTGCTCTTCTTGAGATATCATAAAATGCATTTAAGTTCACATCCACCTATTGCCATGGTTATGACAAATGCACCCGATCAACTTTTACACCTTGATATTGTTGGTCCTTCTAGAGTACAATCTTTTGAAGGTAAATGGTATGTGCTTGTTATTGTTGATGACTACTCTAGATATTCTTGGGTTTACTTTATGGCATCTAAGAATGAAGCTTTTGGTTATTTTAGAAGTATAGTTCTTATATTATTTGTTGATCTCCCAGGATCTTTGAGAGTGATTAGAAATGATAATGGAACAAAATTTAAGAATTCTTCTTTTGATCACTTTTGTGCTGAGAAAGGTATTGAAATCAATTTTCATCACCTAGAGTTCCTCAACAAAATAGTGTAGTTGAAAGGAATAATAGAACTCTTGTCGAGATGGCTAGGACCATGTTAGATGAATTTTCTAGTCCTAGAAAATTCAGGGGTGAAGCTATATCGACTGCTTGTTATGTTTCAAACCGTGTTTTCTTGAGATCTAAATTGAGTAAACCTTCATATGAGCTGCGATTTGGACATAGGCCTAGTGTTTGTCACTTTTGAGTTTTTGGCTACAAGTGCTTTGTGCTGAAATCTAAAAATTTGGATAAATTTGAGTCCAGATCAACTGATGGTATTTTTCTTGGATATCCTGCTCATACTTATGGCTATCGAGTGCTTGTTTTGGAGAATAACAAAATTGTTGAAACCTGTGAGGTTACTTTTGATGAGACTAGTCCTAGAACTAGATCAAGTGATACAGGTACAGGTACACATATTCAGGGGGAGTTCGAGAGTATTTTTGTTGACGATGATGAGGTCGATGAGGATGAGATTTTAATTCTGATGATACAATCAGTTGTAGATCCCTTGACACCTTCGATCATTTCAGCTACAGTTGGACATCCTCAAGCTACTACATCATCTATGCGTATTGAAGGAGAAGAAGATATTGCTTCTTGAGTGACAGTTCCTTTGCACATTCAGTGGAGTCATCCACCTGATCAGATGATTAGAGATTTGCATGAGCGAGTCACACGGTCCAGGTTTATTGATTCTAAGTCTTATGCTCATTCAACTTTTGTTGCTTCTTTTGAACCCAAAGATGTTTCACATGCATTAACTGATGGATCTTGGATCAATGCCATGCATGAGGAACTTGAAAATTTTGAACGCAACAAAGTATGGAAGCTTGTCACACCTCCTCCGGGTCATATACTTATTGGTACTAAATGGATTTTCAAAATTAAACAAAGTGAGGACGGTGTTGTTGTTAAAAACATAGCTAGACTTGTAACTCAAGGTTTTACACAGGTAGAAGGGCTAGATTTTGAGGAAATTTTTTCTCTGGTTGCTAGACTAGAAGCCATTAGAATTCTTTTAGCTTTTGTTGCACCTAAAGGCTTTAGATTATATCAAATGGATTTCAAAAGTGCTTTTCTGAATGGCTACATAAATGAAGTGATTTATGTTAAGCAACCACCTGGTTTTGAAAATCCTAAATATCCAGATTATGTATACAAGTTGTCTAAAGCTTTGTATGGTTTAAAACAAGCCCCTAGAGCATGGTATAATAGGCTTAAAACCTTTTTTCTTGAAAAAGGTTTTGAAATGGGAGAAGTGGAAAAGATGTTGTTTGTGCTCAAGCATGGTAATGATCAACTATTTATTCAGAATTATGTAGGTGATATCATCTTTGGTTGTTCTTCTCATGCTCTAGTGTCCCAACTTTCAGAAACGATGAGCAGGGAATTTGAGATGAGTATGATGAGTGAACTAACATACTTTTTGGGACTTCAAGTCAAACAAACCAAAGAAGGTACTTTTGTTCATCAAAGTAAGTATATACAAGACCTGCTACGGTGTTTTGAGATGGAAAACAACAAGCCGATCCTGACACCTATTGGAGCAACAACGACACTTGATCTTGATGAAGATGGTGAGCCAGTTGATAAAAAAGAATACATAAGTATGATTGGATCACTTTTGTATCTCACTGCTTCAAGGCCAAACATACAATTTGCTATATGCTTGTGTGCACGATTTCAAGCTTCCCCACGTGCTTCACATCGACAAGCTGTCAAACGAATTCTAAGGTATCTAATGGAACTCAAGATTTTGGCATTTGACTTTCTGCTTCTTCATCTATTAGCTTAAGAGATTTTTCTGATGCTGATTTTGGAGGTTGTAGAATTGATAAAAAAGTACATCTGGTACATGTCATTTCTTGGGTAATTCTCTTGTTGCATGGTCATCTAGGAAACAGTCCTCTGTTGCACAATCTACTGCTGAATCTGAATATATAGCTGCTGCTAGTTGTTGTTGACAAACTCTTTAAATAGTTGCTACACTTAAAGATTATAGGGTTAATTTAGAGAGTGTTTCACTTTTCTGTGATAACACTAGTGCTATAACTATTGCTAAAAATCCTGTGCAACATAATCAAACTAAACACATTGACATTAGATTTCATTTTCTTAGAGACAATGTTGAAAAAGGAAACATTGAACTTCTTTGTGTGAATACTGAACACCAATTGGCAGATATTTTCACAAAACCTTTAGATTCTTCTCGGTTTACTTTTCTTCGGGGAGAACTTGGGGTTATTCATCTTATGAGATTGTTTTGAGGGTGCGTTCTTATATCTTGAAACTTGTCAAAGTTTATAAAAATGGAAAAACAATGAAATATGATGAGCATCATATCTGATACATATGTGACTTTTGAAGCTAGTGCTTATGCTACGTAGGAGTTTTTGCACTTTCATATCTATATGTGTAACTGTGTAGTTTTTGTCATGACTTTTTAAATCGAATGACAACTTGAATTAAATTTTGTCATGGTTTGAATCTCTTGATTCCTTTGATCTTTGATAAAAATGCTATATGTGAAAGAATCAAAGAAATGAAGAAGTACTAAATAATAGTTGATAGATAAAGATCAAGGAAGTATGCACTGTCGCACTTCTACTTTTCGAGACTGCTTATCATTGCACTTTGATATGAACTTTGAAGAAGTCGTCTATGACCATAATCATTGTCTTAAGCTTCTGATTGTCTTTTTTACATATGCTTAGCATGGTTGGATAGAATAAGGCTGATGGTGCATATAATTCCTTGCAAAATAATATGAGAAGTTCTTGACATCAAAATTGGCATCTTGTTATATGTCTTTTTAATCAAAACAATGACATACTTTTGATATTCGTGTTTTTGAGCATTCGAGTGATTGAGATAAGGAGACCATGCCTTGCAAATAAATCATTAATTATACTTGATAAGTTGTACTCACACTATATTTTTACATGTGTAGACGGGTTGGTGCAAATATTCTTGATAGTGTGGCTTGGTCCAATATTTGTTATATATGTGGATGATTTTTTATTCTTATTGAAATGATTGAAATAACAAGACTTGATTCTCTCTTTTGAATTTTTGATGAAATCATTGCCAAATGGGGAGATAAAGTTGCTCATTTTTGGAGACAGTTGTGAGATTTTTCTTTGTTCAATTTTTTTTCAAAAGATTTTGTTGATCTTTTGATTTCACTTCGCGTTTGATTTTAAAATCAAATCATGTCTGTTAAAAGATTGCCAATGTTCACATGAGGGTTACCAATGTTTTTATCAAGGGGGAGATTGTGAGATCGTGTGATGAAAATTTGGTTTGATTGATGAAATTGGTAGAGCAAAGTGATTTAGCAAAATTGCATTTGGTTGATGTTCATGAGTTGCTAAGATATGCTTATGTTAGCTTGTTGGTTTTGCTTGGAGTTTGCGTGGTGTTGCGTGAACTGATCTTGAGTCAAGTTAGGAAGGACTTGTGCTCGTACACGATTGTTGTTTGATTCATATGCAGGTGTTTCTCGAAGGTGAACGTGATCGATAATGGATTGATGAACTAAGTTTAGGGAGGAACTGAGGTTTGATGACTAGGTTTAGGAGGAACTGAGGTTGTGGTGATCAGGGATGTCATGCGGGATGTTCGAGCTGAGAAAACAATGCATATGGAGATAAGGCTTCACGATGGACGCATGAGGCAAGCTGATCGTGAGAGGACGTGAAGACTAATTTGTGTTCAAGTCGGACCAGGCACGAGGGAGTCGTGTGGTGGTTGGACTTGTGACAAGAGTTAGTGTCGGAGACAGAATCTGAGTTGGTTACGTATATGCATGTATGCATGGGAGATGTGCATGCATGATTACGTAAGAGTTGTTGGCTAATTAGCTTAATTAGCAAAAGTTGTTTGTCCTTTTGTGATTAGAGGAGGATAGAGACCAGATTGAATACGACAGGGAGTTGTAGTTTGATTCGGTAATGTTTGTGCGTGTGGCTACCATATAAATAGAGAGGTCTGTTGTACTGGGTAGGTAAGTGCAGAATAGGGCAGCACAACGCAACAGAGAGATAGAGAAACTCGAGGGAGAAAACTGTTTTGGGATTTTGTGGAAATCCTTGTTGGATGCTTTGGAGAGGCATCTTGTAAACTCCTCTATGCAATGAAAATCAAGTCAAGTTTCGTAAGTTGATGAGTTGCTGATTCAGAATTTTCTCTCTATTCTATATTCTGCATGCTCAGTTTTGATTTTCAATTAATTTCATGATTCTATGAAGTTTCATCTTGGTTTCATACATCCAAAACCTTGCCAGAATATCTAGTGTTTGATCTGAGAAAATTTTGAGTGGATTTGGTTTGATCTCGAGTAGCTTTTTGTCAACTCGACTAAGTTTTGATCTACTCGATACCGGTTGACATAGTCTGCTCGACTAGGCATAATTCTTGATCCACATATCCGATTTATTCGATTTTTGTGGTATTAGTTTCATATTTGAATCTAGTTTCTGCTGACCAAAATTAAGAGCAACCCGATCAACAGATCTTTCTCTACATCATTTTTACTAGAGCTTGTGCAATATGTTTTTAGTGGAATACCGAGTTTAAATCGAGTATCGATTTGGGTGAGTTAATCTTTTAATTTGGTTTCTACAATCATTCATCCCCTCTGATTGGGTATTTTGCATATATTCGATCCTAAAATTCAATCCATACAAGACCTAACCTTTCATTTGCTATCGGGGTGGCAAGCAGATTCATGGAGATGCCCACGGTGATGTATAACAAGGCATTGAAGTAGATTTTTTGATATTTGAAGGGCACCATTCATTATGGTCTTGTGTATTCGAGAGGAGGAAGAGAAGAAATAATCACTAGGTACACTGATAGTGATCTGGCTGGTGACATGGATGACACAAAGAGTACCGAAGGTATGGCTTTCTATATCAATGATAGCTTGGTGTCATGGAACTCGCAGAAGCATAAAATGGTGGCTCTCTCTTCGTGCGAGGCTGAATTCATAGCAGCAACGGTGGTGTCATACCAAGCTTTGTGGCTTAGAAGTCTGTTAGAGGAGCTAACAAGAGAAGAATCGACAATTTCTTTGATGAAGAATCTAGTGTTTCACGGCCGCAACAAACACATTGACACCAAATTTCATTTCATTCGTGAGTGTTGAAGGAGGCCAGATTGAAGTGGAGTTCATCTGCACAAAGGAGCAGCGAGCCGATGCTCTGATGAAGGCATTGCCGGCAGTGAAGTTGGTAGTCATGTGACATCTACTGGGAATTCATGATCTTAGCCCACGTCAGGTTTAGGGGGGAGTATCTTGGACTAATCCCAGCGTGGGCCTCGGGGACTTGTTTCATGTGGAGTGGAAGCAGCGAGCCATGTTCAAGTCAGAAACTTTAGTTCGTATATGGTTCATATACGGGTTGAATGTCATATGTGTGCAGGAGTAAGTATAGTTAGAGTTCAAATCATAATTGATTCAGTTTAGTTCGGTTAGTAGTCACTTTAAATATTCAATTGTAACCCCTTGATTGTAGCAAGTTAATAGAATCTAGATTTTCCTCCAGAGAAGTTTCGATATGCTCCTGAGTCTTGCTTGTTCTCAACAAGATTGCATGAATATGTTCTTGTCAAGTTCGAGTTGCGCGTGTTCGATCTGTCTTTGCATCTCACCAAGTAGGTTGCAACTCGTGTGTGGCTACACGAGCACGTACTCGGTGGTCGTGGGCTCGAGCGCCCGGGTGGTCGAACGCCTGTGTGGTAAAGAGATTACGTGGTCGAGCACGCATTGCTGGTTGCTCGTGTGGTCGGGCGTAAGCTGGTCATGGTCGTGCATGAACTGATTGCACATGTACTGATCATGGTCAGGCGTGTTTGTGATCCTAAGACAAAAGTTAGTAGAGTCCACATCATCAGCAGCAGGAAGGGCGCATCAATGAGGATGGCAGCCGAGGACAGATTGGGTTCAAGCCTGCCAGCCACGGAGCAGAGGAACGCTTTGTTAATGCCGCTCACTGCAATATAATTTTGGACAATTGGGTGGAAGTCAAAGAGAGATATTGGTGGCAAAAAGGAAAATGTTGAATAGATCAATAAAGTCCCACATTTCCCCACCACCTATCGGGCTCAATGTTGCAACAATTCAAGCTCTCTTCAAGAAGAAGTCTAACGAAAGATGTCTAAGATGCCTGGCCAAGGATCACAGAGTGGTAGATTGCCATGACCCACCATCCTGCATTCTCTGCTTTGCATATGGCCACCATTTGGCATGGTGCGTCTAATGTGAAGGTTTATCTACCCTAGAAGTTTGGTTTTGGTAATTAATGATAATACTTATAGACTAACAATTGTGTTGAGAATTATTAGTAGTTTGTTCCATATGTGATGCATGGAGGATTGAGCATGAATTCATTGAGGAATGCCATGTGATCAAGGGAGATGCATCAAGATGAATGAGTACTATGAGATGATCATGAGATAAAGGAGAAGTTCAAGAAGATTGACAATAAGTGTGAAAGCTAAGTCACTTGTGGAGATTAAGTGACTAAAGATATGAGATTCAAATGAGTTTTATGGACTAACCCATATGCTATGTGATTGAAAGTGAGTGAGGTTAGGTTCCATATAAAAATTGATAATAAGAGTGATTGCTAAGTTACTTGTGAAGATCAAGTGACTTAAGGTATAAAAGTTGTCAATTATGTTTTATGGACTAACACATGTGCTTTTGTGCTTGAGAATAAGTTGGGGTTAGGTTCCATAAGAAGGCATGAGTTGAATTGAGATATTCAATATGACAAGTTAGAAGATCAAGACTAAGATAGGCTTAGTGGAGAACTTATATGCTTAATGCTTGTGGTTCATGCTTTGTTGGTGAACCAAATGAAGATGACGCAAAGAGTGAAGTCTCCTATTCTTGGTGCATGGGAACTATCAAGAGAGCTTCATTAAGCTTCTGTAGATCGAGTAAAGATCAAGATGGAAGCAAGGATGATCATTGTCATCAAGAAAAGAGGAGTTGATGATGAGCCTTGAAGAGCTATGCGAAGCGTCGGGGGTTGGATGATGTATTCGTCAACTCCGATGGGATTGCTCAAGGCAAAGGTATAACTAGAATAGGTTTTCTAGTTTTTCCAGTCTTAAGAAGTTTGGTGGGAGACTGGGTTATAGGATCGATAGTTGTACTATCAAGAGAGGCTACTAAAAGTGTTGCTCTTGTGATGTGTCGAGTGCTCAAATCATATGCTTAGTGCGTGATGAGTTTATGTTAAGAGTTCATTTTAAGTCTAAGGTATCTAAAAGGTGTTTTAGATTTAACCCTTTATTGTTGATGGCCTTAGTGGAAAAAAGTGGTTATGGCTAAGCTTTAGTGGTGTTTGGTATATTCCATATGGTACCTAGTTTAATCTTTGGGGGATTAAGCTTTGTATAATAGTTTAATCCTAGTTTTGATACAATGTTGTTGAGATCTTAAATTTAGTAGGGATGTGTAGCCATTTGAATAATCTTTTCATAGAGTCCAAGATCACCGAAATCGGATATCGGGATTGAAAGTTATCGCTGTTTTTCTGAGTGTCACCTGTGTTGATCGGATGTTCTAATCCGGACTTCGAATGTTCCAATATTTTAAGAAACTTGGTGTTCTCGATTTCAAGTCAATTTTGGATTGAATGTTCCAATCCATACATCAGATGTTCTGATGTATTATTTTTTCTAGATCTGACCGTTGGGATTTGAAGGATTGGATGTTCTGATTTAGGGATCAAAAGTTTCGATCACTGCAAAATCTTTCAAATTTCTAGTTTTTAGAGTTGGGGTATTTATACCCCTTTGCCTTCTTGTGTTAGAGCAAGTCTATGGAGGGTTTTGAAGGTGTTTAACTAGTGCTTGCAAATGCTAAAGAGGTGTTAGAACTTGGTGTTCCACCTTTGAGTGCTCCCTTTCTCTCTCTAGGATTTCTTTGTGATATCTATGGCCTTTGTGGCTTAGTGAGTAGAGAGAGAGAGAGAGAGAGGTGTGAGACATGTGGTGCTTTGGTAGCCCACGGTTGGCACGTTAGTTATGTGAGCACTCGACATTGATCGTGCGTGAGTTTGGGAGTTTGTTTCTCTTGGAGATCGCCGTCTCCTAGATGTCTCGGTGGTGCATTACCGACAATCTCCTCAAGTGAAGATTGTGAGGAGTCCTAGAGTGATAGCGGAACTCACCGTCTCTAGAATGGAGGAAGAGTTGGCAATAGTAGAGACGAGGAGTGCATGTGTGCAACCTTGTGAGGAAAAGGGTTGAAAGAGACCCGGCTCAAGTGTGACCGAGCTTCCTCAATAGAGATGTAGAATATTGGTGGATATCCGAACTTTAGTAACAAATCATTGGTCTCCGTATTTTCTTACTCTTGTGTATTACATTGATTTAATTGCTTATATGTTTATTTGTATACGCATTGAGTTAATTTCATGAGGTTCAATGTAGTTGTTTTTAAATATATCGGAACATCCAATGAATAGTATTAGAACATCCTATAAATAGTATCAGAACACCTGATCAGTAGTTTCAGACCTTCCGATTAGAGTTTCTTGCATATCTTGCTAGATTTGAATAATCTTTGTCACCCTACGGTTGTAACCTTCACATTTGTTTATGGTGATTGTGCACTAGTTGAGCTTAGCATATTTAGGTTTTTCACTTGTGAAAAAATCCATTAGTTTATTTTCGCTGCCAGTTTAGGCCAACTATTGAATGAAGGGATAAAGTTTTCAAAAATGCCTATTCATCCCCTCTAGGCAACATCATTTTCCTTTCGACACGCTGCATGATGCCTTCTACCTCTCTCCTGGCCCAACATGTCTGCCTTTGCTCTCGCACTACGGTGCATGGTGGGTGACCACACAAGACACCTCAATATCCGACATGTCGTGGGTGCTCACGAGTGCACCCTCAATCCCAAGCGCGTGTCGAGTGGTCATACATTTGCTCTAGGTCTCCTGCCTGCATTGGGCATCCAGCTTCAGGTTCATCTCAGTCCCGTGCTCCGCGTAGGCTGGCCCAGGACAATGAAGTTTTGGAGCATTCTACTCACCCAATGCCTCATGTGCAATCTTCCCCACAACATTCACAGTGGCGCATGCTGGCGGTTGATGCAAGCCTATCTACAATGGTCGACATCCAAGATCAGGATGTTGTTGTTCGTGCCTTTGGTCCAATGATTGAGCAGAAGAATAAACCCTTGGCAAAAGACCCAAGGCTGTCAACACGCTCTTCTCCAACACCATGCGAAATGTATACTCCTTTAGAGTGGAACCATAATCGATGGTGTGTTTGAGATACCTCAAGATGCGCTTCACTGCTTGGCGGTTAGATGTCATTGGTGATGCTTGGAAGCGAGCACACAAGCAGATGACAAAGTGGATGTTGGGTCTTATCGCCATCGAGTACAGGAGGGCGCCAATGATGCTCATGTACTCCTGCTGGTCCACCCCCTTGCCATCTTCATCCGTATCAAGCACAATCGAGGAGCCATCGGTGTTGCCAAGGGCTTTGCATCACTCATGTTGTACTTCATTTGGCCCGCATTGCGTGATTTGAAGCCCAAGGAAGAAGTTGAGCTCACCCATCATCGACATCTTGAATTCCCTTCTCATGGTTTCTGCAAACTTGGCTACAAAAGCATGAGAGGAACCACCTAAGATGATATCATCCACATATATCTGAACAAGTAAAGCCATGCCTGAAGGTGAACAAAGTTTTATCTACCAACCTCATCTCATACCCATGCTCTAACAAAGAGGACTTAAGTCTATCATACCAAGCTCTAGGCACCTGCTTAAGCCCATACAAAGCCTTCTGAAGCTCGTATACTCTATGTGGGTATTTGGGGTGCTCAAAACCTAAGGTTTGCTTGACATAGGCCTCTTATTCTATGAAACCATTTAGGAAAGCACTTTTAACATCCATTTGATACAACTTGAAACCTTAGGATGCTAAAAATGCAAGCAGGATCCTAATAGTTTCTAGTCTAGCTTCTACTGTAATGGTCTCTCCAAAGTCTATCCTCTCTATTTGAGTGAAACCCTGGGCCATAAGTCTAGCTTTGTTTCTAACAACAGACCCATCCTCCATCTATTTGTTTTTGAAAATCCATTTGGTGCATATGGTGTGAATATTGGGGATGGCTCTACAAGGATCCAAACTTGGTTGCTCGCAAAGTTTTCTAATTTTTCATACATGGCATCGACCCAATTTGAATCAGAAAGAGCGTGCCCAACACCATCGTACCGTTTCATTGAGATTACTAATCATCATTTGTGAGGGATGTATTTAGTGAATGTGCTGAGGTGCCTCACGCTGTGAGATGATCTCCCCCTTAAACATTGCTGGTGCAGGCTCGAAAGTAATCGAAGTAGAAGTAGAGGCTGCATGACTCTCTATTGGTGTAGAAGAAGCAGGAGTCGGCTTTGAAACAGGTGTGATAGCAGAAAGTGGATCATCCTCATCATTATTGAGAGCTAGAAGATCGCCATCTACAAAGATGCTTTCACTCATCTGTTGATCACCTGCATACTCAAGAACAGGGCTAGCACAATGGTTGATTCATCAAAGATCACATCACAAGATTCCATGATGGTGTTAGTGTCAAGACTATAAACCCTATAAGCATGAGTATGAAGAGAATAACCTAAGAAAATCCCATCAGAAGAACACGACTCAAATGTATCAAGATTGCTACACTTTAGGATGAAGCAATGATATCCAAAAACTCTCAAATGTGAATCTTTCGGCTTTCTCCCAAAGCGCAACTCATAAGAAGTCACATTCAAAATCGAGTGCAAGAATATCCAATTGGAAATATAGCAACTATGCTAATAGCCTCTACCCAAAACTTTATAGGAGTCCTATGCTCATCAAGCATCGTCCTATCCATCTCCACCAAAGTGTGATTCTTCGTTCAACCACGCCATTCTGACGAGGAATGCGTGGGGCAAAAAATTGATGCTTAATGCCATGTTTAAGACAGAAAGCATCAAAGAGATAGTTCTTAAACTTGGTGCCAGTATCACTGCAAGTTTCTTTCAATGCACCAGGGAGTTTCTTGAACAATCTCAAAGCTAAGCTCCGAAAGTATGAACACACTTCATCCTTGCTCACAAGAAAGAACACACAGGAGTAGCGAGAGTAGTCATCAACAATGACAAGTACATACCACTTTTCACCCATCGAATGAACTTGAGAAGTACCAACAGTGTCCATATAAAGAAGTTCTCTCAATCATTCAGTCATCACTAGATTGACTGGTGGGTGAGAGGAGGCAACCAACTTACCATGTCGACAAGGAGCGCAAACAAGGTTCTTCTCAAACATGAGCTTAGACAATCTTTAGATCAAGCCAAGGGAATTCAAATGAGAGAGCAAATTAAAACTCTTGTGCCCCAGCCTCCTATGCCACATCCAAATCTCAGAAGAGGGTTGAGCAATTAAACACCGAGAAGAATCAAAAGACTAAAAAAAAAAGCTCCAAAAACTCTACCAATCCGAGAAATCAGACAAATGAAAGTGCCTCAACAATCAAGAACTCGAGAAGCATCATGCTTGAAATGCACTTTAAAGTTCTCATCCAACAGCTGAGATACAGAAAGCAAATTGTATCCCAGATGCTCCACCAATGCCACATCTTTAAGAGTGAAACTCTCATTTACCTTTACTATACCTTTGGCCTTCACTCTTCATTTTCTATCATCTCCGAATGTGATGTACTCATGTCGCTTCGTAGAGGTGAGGCTAGAGAACCATGATGAATCTCTGGTCATATGGCAACAAACAACTGGAGTCAGTGAGACATTTGTTCTCTAGGCCTCCACCTGCCACCTACATATGAGTTGAATAATAGGTGGATGACTCAGTACTGAGGTTAGTTAGAAACCTCTTGGGAATCCAATATTGGGTCATCCGCCCTGAAGTAGTAAAAGCAAGTGCATGCAAATCAACACTAGTGCGCTGAGGGCAAGTACCATAATGAGGCCGTGGTCCGTCAAAGTGATGCGACTCAAAACCTCTAACATGTGAACCAAAACCATATGAATCATGGTAAGATCCACGACGGGCACACCTTTAGGAGGAAACTAAGGAGCACGAGAGCCTTGTGAGTAAGAGCGAGGAAAAGAATCATATGCACCAAAAGAAGGATGATACATGTCTCGAGTACTCCACTCCCACTCATGCCGCTCATCTCTCTTATGGCAAAAGCAAAACCATACTAAGTGACCCTCTCTCTAGCAGTAGGTGCATTGGTAGCGTCTCTCAGGTACTTGACTGCCGGTCACTCGAGACTCTCTCACATGGGCTTTCATCTTAAACTGTGGAGCTTTCTTGGGTTGTGGTGTGGGTTTATTCTTTGTAGATTGTGGTGTGAGTTTCTTCTTTGTGGGTTGTGGTGTGACTTCGATCTTAGCTTTCTTAGCCTCAAGGGTAGTAGGTGTGGTGAAAATAGTCTTACCATTCATATTGTAAGCTACCCTCTCAAAGACAAACCCAAAGCGACCCCAGCCTTATCGGCACACATCTTGATCTTGGCCAAGATCAAATCTATTTTTCCCTTACCTTCTGAGAACTTCTCCACAAGGGAAATGAGGTACTCATTCTCAGCCATGAGCTTCTCAACTTGCCCTCAAACCCAATTGAGCTTGCCCTTAAGGATGATATAGGTGGAACAGTTTGGCTGCACATCCTTAGAACACTCAACACTCTCCAATCTAGACTCTAGCTCATTTATGTGCTTGGCTTTCATATCAACATCCTTTGAGAGTAAAGGACAATTCTTGCAAGCACCTAAGAAAGTAGGTCTAGACTCCTCAAGGAGCTTCTTCTCAGAAGTCTCAAGCCGATTGCGACTTGAGCATACAAAGTCTGAAGCTCGACAAACTCACTCATGACTACAAGGCAACTATCACACTCCTTATCTGCCTTAGACCTAAGTAACTCAAGCTCAGATGAAGAACATTCTATCCTAGACTAGAGTTCCTTAACTTTACGAAGCACTTTCTTAAGCAATCTATCCTAGCTAACAAGAACATCATTCAAAGTATTAACCTGAATAGAAAGCTAGTCATAAGAAGGTGATATCTCAGAAGATTCAAGCTTGGGGTCACTGTCGTTGTTGTTCGCCATGAAGCGAAGGCTGGTGAAGTCCTTATTCTTCTTCTTATTCTTCATGGGTAGCTCCTCCTCCTCTGAGCTCTCCTTCCCGCTTGAGGAACTATCGACGTCACTGAGCGCTGCCACAAAAGCTCGAGATGCCACCTTGGCTGCCTTCTTGGCCAACTTCTTATGAAGAGACCGAATGAGAGATGGCTCTCGAGCTTGTTATGAGTGTGGTGATACCACTCGTTTCAAGGCAGATTGCCCAAAACTCAATAAGAAGGAAGGTCGCGGCCACGACCGCGACAAGCACAATAAGAACAAGAAGCCCTTCTTTAATAATTGTGACAAGTTGGCCAAGAAGGCAGCCAAGGTAGCATCTCGAGCTTTCATGGTGGCGCTTAGCGACATCGAGACTTCCTTAAGCAAGGAGGAGAGCTCAGAGAAGGAGGAGTTGCCCATGAAGAACAAGAAGAAGAACAAAGACTTCACTGGCCTTTGCTTTATGACGGATGACAACAACAGCAAACCCCGATCTTGATTCTTCTGAGGTATCACCCTCCTAAGACCAGCTTTCTATTCAGGTCAATACCTTGAATGATGCACTTGTTAGCTAGGACAGATTACTCAAGGAAGCAGTTCATGAAGTCAAGGAACTCAAGTCTAGGCTAGAATGTTCATCTTCTGAGCTTGAGTTGCTTAGGTCTAGGGCCAGAAATGAGGAGTGTGATAGTTGTCTTATGGTCATGAGTGAGCTTGCCAAGCTTCAGACTTTGCATGCTCAAGTCACTAGTCAGCTTGAGACTGTGGAGAATAAGTTCCTGGAGGAGAAATCTAGACCTACTATCTAAGGTGCTTGCAAGAATTGTCGTTTGCTCTCAAAGGATGTTGAGGTGAAAACCAAGTGCATAAAGGAGCTAGAGTCTAGATTGGAGAGTGCTGAGTGTTTTAAGGATGTGCAGCCAAACTGTTCCACCTGCATCATCCTTAAGGATAAGCTTAGCTGGGTTAGAGGGAAAGTGGGAAAAGCTCATGATCGAGAATGAGTATCTCCTTTCTCTTTATGGAGAAATGCTCAGAAGGCAAGGGTAAGATGAACTTGATTTTGGTCAAGACCAAAATGTGCGCAAATAAGGCGGGTTTAGCCTTGGGGTTGGGTTTTGAGATGGTAGCTTACAATGGGGATGGTAAGACAATTTTCACCACACCTACTACCATTGAGGCCGAGAAATCCAAGATCAATACTCCACCATAATCCACAAAGAAGAAATCACCACAACTCATAAAGAAGAAACCCACACTATAACACAAGAGAGCTCCAGAACCAAAGATAAAAGTCCCTGTGAGAGAGCTTAGAGTGACCGGAGTCCAACTTTGAGAGATGCTACCACTGCACCTACTACCAGAGGGAGGGTCACCTAGTTTGGCTTTGCATTTGCCGTAGGAGGGATGAGCGGCGTGAGTGGGAGTGGAGTAATCGGGACATGTACTGCCACTCTTTTGGTGTACATGAGCCTTTTCCTTGCTCTTCCTCATGAGATTTTGGTGCTCCTCAGTTTTCTCCTAGAGGTGATGCCCGATGCGGATCTTACTATGATTCATCTAGTTTTGATTCATGTGTAAGAGGCTTTGAGTTACAACACTTTGGCGGGCCATATTTTCTCTATTATGGCACTTGCCCTCAATGCACTAGTGTTGATTTGCATGCACCTATTTTTACTGCTTCAGAGCGGATGACCTAGGACTGGGATTCCCAAGAGGTTTTTTTGTCTAACCCCAGTACTGAGCCATCCACCTATTATTTTTCTCATATGTAGGTGGCAGGCGGAGGCCTGAAGAACAAGTGGCTCATTGACTCTGGTTGTTCGCATCATATGATCAAAGATGCATCATGGTTCTCCAGTCTCACCCCGATGAAGTGACATGAGTACATCACATTTGTGGATGATAGAAAAGGTAGAGTGAAGGCCAAAGATATGGTAAGAGTGAGTGAGAGTTTCGTTCTCAAGGATGTGGCTTTGGTGGAGCATCTAGGATACAAATTAATTTTTGTATCTCAGATGCTAGATAAGGACTTGGAAATGCGCTTCAAGCGCAATGCTTCTTGAGTTCTTGATTCCTTGGGCACTTTGATTTGTTGGATTTCTCGAGTAGGGAGAGCCTTTGGAACTGATTTTTCTGAATTTTTTAGTTCTTCTCGATGCTTAATTTCTCAACCCTCTTCTGAATTTTGGATGTGGCATAGGAGACTAGGGCACATGAGTTTTGATTTGCTTTCTCATTTGAGTGCCCTAGGTTCGATCCGAGGATTACCCGAACTCAAGTTTGAGAAGAACCTTTTTTGTGCTCCTTGTCGGCATGGCAAGATGGTTGCCGCCTCTCACCCACCAATTAATTTGGTGATGACTGAACAACCGGGAGAACTTCTTCATATAAACATTGTTGGTCCTTCCCGGGTTCGTTTGGTGGGTGGGAGGTGGTATATACATGTCATTATTGATGACTTTTCTCGCTACTCTTGGATGTTCTTTCTTGTGAGCAAGGATGAAGTGTTCCCACACTTTCGAATCTTAGCTTTGAGATTGTGCAAGGAACTCCCAGGTGCATTGAAAGCTATTTGCAGTGATAATGACACCGAGTTCAAGAACTATCTCTTTAATGCTTTCTGCCTTGAACATGGTATTGAGCATCAATTTTTTGCCCCACACGTTCCTTAGCAGAATGACGTGGTTGAAAGGAAGAACCACACTTTTGTGGAGATGACTAGATGATGCTCGATGAGCATAGGACTCCTAGAAAATTTTAGGCTGATGCTATTAGCATCGCTTGCTATATCTCCAATTGGATTTTCTTGTGCTTGATTTTGATGTGACTTCTTATGAGTTGCGCTTTGGGAGAAAGCCGAAAGTTTCTCATTTGAGAGTTTTTGGATGTCATTGCTTCATCCTAAAGCATGGTAATCTTGACAAGTTCAAGTCACAATCTTCTGATAGGATTTTCTTGGGTTATTCACCTCATGGTCATTCTTATAGGGTTTATAATCTTGACACTAACACCATCATGGAATTCTATGATGTGACTTTTGATGAATCAACCATGTGTGCTAGTTCTACTTTCGAGTGTGCAGGTGACAAATAGATTGGCGAAAGCATCTTCGTAGATGGCGACCTTCTAGCTCTTTGTGATGATGAGGAAAATCCATTACTTCCTTCCATCATACTGCTCTCGAGCTGGCTCCTGCTTCTTCTACACCAGTAGAGGGTCCTGTAACATATACTTTCACTTCAGTTGCTTTCAAGCCTGCACAAGCTACGTTTGAGGAGGAGATGGTCTCACAACACGAGGCTCCTTGGCATATTCAGTGGAAACATCCCCCTCAATAGATGATCGACGACCTTGGTGAGAGGTTAATAAGATCAAAATCTGCTTATCATGCTCTTTTTACTGATTTTGCATTCGTTGCTTCTTTTGAGCCCCATGATGTTAGACACGCTATTTCTGATTCAAATTGAGCAATGCCATGTATGAAGAAATAGAAAACTTCGAGAGAAACCAATTTTGGATCCTTGTAGAGCCACCCCAAATGTTCACACCATAGACACCATATGGGTTTTCAAAAACAAACAGGGGGAAGATGGGTGTGTAGTGAGAAACAAGGCTAGACTTGTAGCTCAAGGTTTCCTTGAAACAGAGGGGATAGACTTTGGAGAGACCTTTGCACCAATAGCTAGACTAGAAGCTATTATGATCTTTCTTGCATTTTCTACATCCTAAGGTTTCAAGTTGTATCAAATGGATGTCAAAAGTGCTTTCCTAAATGATTTCATAGAAGAAGAGGTCTATGTCAAGAAAACCCTATGTTTTGAGCACCTTAAATACCCACATAGAGTATATAAGCTTCAAAAAGCTTTGTATGGGCTTAAGCAGGCACCTAGGGCTTGGTATGATAGACTTAAGTCCTTGCTAGAGCATGGGAATATGATGTGGTCGGTCGATAAAACTTTGTTCACTCTCAGACATGGTGATGATTTTTGACTTGTTAAGATATACGTGGATGATATCATTTTTGGTGGCTCTTCTCATGCTCTTCTGGCCAAGTTTGCAGAAACTACGAGCAGGAAATTTGAGATGTCGATGATGGGCGAGCTCAACTTCTTCCTTGGACTACAAATCAAACAAAGCAAGCAAGGTGCATTTGTCCATCAAATGAAGTATACTAAGGATTTGCTGAAGAAGTTTGACACGAGCGATGCGAAGCTCCTGGCAACATCGATGGCTACCTTGACCGATGAAGATGGCGAGGAGGTAGACCAATGTGAGTACATGAGCATGATTGGCTCCCTCCTGTACCTGATGGCGACAAGACCTGACATTCACTTTGCTGCCTACTTGTGTGCCCGTTTCCAAGCATCACCAAGGACATCTCACTACTAAGCAGTGAAGTGCATATTAAGGTATCTCAAACATACCCTTGAGTATGGACTTTGGTTTTCTCCATCTTTTTCTCTCTTTCTTCGTGGTTTTTCGGATGCAGATTTTGCTGGTTGTAGAATTGACAGAAAGAGTAACTTCAGTACTTGTCATTTCTTGGGTACTTATCTTGTGTGTTGATCTTCTCACAATTAGTCTAGTGTTGCGCAGTCAACTGTGAAGCTGAATATGTTGCTGCCGCTAGCTATTGTTTTCAAATTTTGTGGATGGTTGCTACCTTGAGGGATTTTGGGTTAGACTTTAAGAGTGTGTCACTTTTGTGTGATAACACCAGTGCCATCATCTTAGCCAATAACCTAGTCCAACATTTTAAAACAAAACACATAGATGTGAGATTCCACTTCTTACAAGACCACAATGAAAAGGGAGATATTGACTTGAGATACATAGATACCCAACACCAACTTACCGATATCTTTACTAATCCTCTAGATGCAAACCTATTTGAGGGGATAGCTTGGAGTGTGCCATCCCTATAGCATTGTGTGAAGGGGAGTTGCAGTTGTACATACTGTATCTTACTTTTGATACATTTGTATTACGTCTCATTTTGTAAGATAATCATAGTAGTTGAGCTTTGACTTGTATGTCTTTAGTATTTTCAGTTACTAGACTTGAATTTGGATTAAGTTGAGCAATCTTTTAAACTTAGGCTCCTCTTGATGCTTTGACATGAATCATTCCAGGCAAGTTAGCTTTTCTAAAGATGAAACTTGGCAGTTTTATGAATCACGTAGACTATGAAAATGCTACATTCTTGATCACCATGTTCGTAATCACTTTGGCTTAGTCAATGCTTGTGTTAAAGCTAGTTTGATGAATTTCTTGCTCTAGGCTTCTGGTTTCAAGACAGTGGATTGGGAACCATTGCACTATATTTTCTATCTTTGTCAAATGTTTAGCTTATGATAGAACCTTGAGGGAACATATGTTCCTTGTTTCGCAAAGATACTACTTGACTTGATCTGAGTGAAAACTTGATAATTTGTACAATTTTAATTCTTTTGAGCAATCAAGTTTCTTGTGCTAAAATATGATCCAATACGGTTGTCTTGATGCTTCATGTGGTTTGCCAAATAAGTAAACCTGTGATTACTAACATCAACTTGAGGATAAAATAAATCACAAAGAAATATGCCTAAATGATCAATTTTGTTTTAATCACTTGATTTACTAAGTCTTGGTTTTATATGTGAGCGTTTGCAAGCCTACTGTTATGAATACTTACTTGCCTAGTTTGAGATTGAGGTTTGCTAGTTCCTGATGCTTGTATTGGCTCGGCACGAGTGGATGCTTATGTGGTGGTCACTTTTAACATGATTCGGCTACTTGAACTTATATGCACCAAAAAGTTTTTAGGATTAGCTTGTAAAGCTTCATGTTCTTATGTCAATGTCTCTTTTTGAGCTTTTTACACGATTGTCAGCTCTACATTCTACTCTCCATAGCCCTTTAATGTTTCTAGCTAGTGCAAATATTTTATGGTATACTTGTGAAAGCTCATTAGGTTTGCATATTCATACATTTCATGGCGTTTTTGGTCCTTTATGTTTGCAGTGCCAAAGGGGGAGAACTTATGCACTAAATCACAAAGAAGAAAAATCCTAAAATATGTGCATTCATCAAAGGAGAGTTTGCATTTGGCTTGTCTCTATCTCTTTTCGAGCTTTTGCGATCCTTTTTATGCCAAGTGACATCTTTTGTTTTTTTTTTAATTTTTAGACACTTGGATGAGCTTCTCTTGTTGAGAATTTTCAAACCAAAATTGAGAAACCAAGTTGAAATGTGACTTGATTTACTTGTGATGAGTGATTGACAAGGTTTTTGGTTTTGTAACACCCTAATTTTAAATCTTTGTCAATTTATAAAATTTTCTAGAATTTAATTTAAGTTTAAACCATAGAAAAGGAAAAAAAAAACCTATTTTCATAAAAAGAGAATCTAATTTGACATAGGAAATATTTGATTTAAATACAATCATGCTATTTTTAGGCATTTAGGTCTCCCTTGGTTTTATTTGGTGGTTTTTGGTTTGAATTTGAGTGCTTAAGTTGAATTCAAAAGCTTTTGAAAATGAATTGAAAAAGAAAAAGGTTAAAACCTCATATGGGCCGCCCTCTCCTTCCTTCTCTCCTCCCGGCCTGCCTTCGGCCCAAACCGCAGCCGCCTCCTCCCGCGCTCCCCTCCCACCTGGGCCGCGCTTGCTCGCCTGGCCCGGCAGAGCCGTCTGCAGCCGCGTCCCAAGAAGACACCCGACACCTTGCCGTTTTCAACTGAACCGCTGTCGTGTGGGTTCCGCCTGTCAGCATTGTCGTCTCTGTTTTGAACTCCGTCGCGCCACCGTGTTCGAGTCAATCTCCATCGCCACCTTTGGAGCCCTGGCCTTCCCCTACACCTTCTGAGCCCCTATAAAGATGCGCCTGCCCCTCTTCGATCTGTCTTGACCCAATCTGCCGCCTCCCAAGCGTCGCCGTTCTCTCACTCCCTGGCTGCCCAAACCTCCCTGCGCCGTCCGATCTCAAGCATGCGGCCATGATTAGATCCATCGATACCCCTTCAACACCTAGTAGTAAGCCACCATGTGTCCCTCTTTAATCCCAGTCAGCCTTCATACCCTGTTTGCCAGCCATGTCATCGCCACGTGTGCGACACCATGGCAGATCTCACTGATGTGTCAGCTCAGTCATACCTAATCAGCAGCCACGAATTAAATAGGAGTTTTTAATATTTCCAAATAATCCTGATAATTGGCAATTTTGCAAATAGACCCTTGAACTTTTCTGTAATTACAAAAAGAGCACTACCTTTTTACACTTAGGTCTTTGAGCTTTTCCAAAATTACATATAGGACCCTCTATTTTTACAAAAAGGTCCCTAACCTTTCTGTTAATAACAAATTAGTCCTTTTCTTTTATAAAATAAACCCTAATCTTGTTTTTAATGTATCATTTTCATCGTACCTCCGTTTTAAGTGATTCTTGCGCCGTTAGATTCGTTTCTCTGAGCTCTATCTTTCTAGATAGGTTTTGTCTTGTTGTTATTTTGTTTTGTGCTCTGTTCTTAGTATATTTTGTTTGTGTGCTTTGCCGGTAATTGTGCGATTAGTCGACAGTGTCTCGGATCAATTTGAGGAACGTCAAGACCAGGAGCAAGAGTACACTGAGCTGCAGCAAGGAGAAGGAAAGTGTCCTTGATCATCTTGAACCTATGATTTAAACTGTTTTGTTTTACAAATTGCATGTAGTGTCTGTCAATATGTTGGGTAGTCACCTATGTTAGGACTTTTCCCTAGATTTTCCCTTATCATCCCTTCCTTAGCTATGTTTTGGGATACTGGAAGTATTATAATCTTGACTAATGAACATATGCAACAATGATGGTTAAATTGTTAATGGTCTAGCAACATGGAACCTTAGGCCTTGAGCAAAGTGGATTTGGTGGTTGTCATGGTTATGATGTTGGTTTAGTGTTTGCTCAAGTAACCTAAGTAAGGACCGGTTCATGGAGCGACAACCCAAGAAGTAACGTACCAACCACGAGGCTGATATGGGTAAGGCGTGACATACTAGTTAGAGTCTATCCAATGTGTGTTGTGTCAGCACAAAAGGGGGCTTCTGGGTAGGAGTTAGACTTGCATAAACCTTGGCGGTGAAACCTAGTTGGCAGATGCATACTAGATTAGGCTCTGGTTAGTGGAAAATGTCATTTAGTGATTTCTTGGTGGCACACCACTGGCGTGTATTAAGTGTCTTGCAAACACGGTAACATGGAATTCACTGACTCGTGAGGAAAGTTGGACAACCTCTGCAGAATGTAAAAACTGTTATAACATCCGTGCCCACGGTTATGAGAGAGTTGGATCCTCACATGATTATGGGTTTGGTTGTGGTTATGGGTTTGGTTGTGGTTTTGGTTATAGTACAGGGAGTACTAGATGGTTATGGTATGCAAGGTGGGGAGCCTTGTATGCTGGGTGTTGGACTGTATGGGTTACATTCACTTAATAATTGTTTAATACTTTTTGAGTCTAAATATCTTTTTATTACTTGCATTTACGCAAATATACCATTTGTTAGCATATTCTTGTTGTAAGCCTACATATCATTATTTTCCCACACTTGCTGAGCACTCCATGTCCTCACCCTTGCTATCTTCCACAATACCTATGCTGCTCAGTGGAAGACTTTGAAGATTTCCAAGATGACGACTTGGTGTTTTAGGAGCGTGTCTTCCGGTTGGTGCCCGTGGAGTGCTTGGTCACCGATGCTTTCGTCTCTCTACCATCGTTTAGATGATGTCGTTTAGTTATTAAAGTTGTTTAGGTGAAGTCTTTTTGTAAGAAGTAGATGGTTGTAAGTTAAAATATTGCTTTTATTACTTCACCTTTGATGTCCTTATGTCTGTTAAACTTCCTAGGCACACATAAGCCTTACTTGGTTTTTTCCATTAAAACTGGGTGTGACAGAGGTGATATCAGAGACATATTAACTGTAGGACCACAAGCCTAAATAGAATGGTCTAAACCCATCGGAGCTTTTCCTTAGTTCTCATACTTGCCTCTTGCTATCCATAAGGTTATTTCTTATATCCCATCTCCTTTTTTTTAGATGGTTCGCCAGCTGCTCACCGCCCGCAACTCAACCAGAGGACGTCCACCCATTCTTCAACGTGTTCTAACCGAAGAGGAGATTGATCATCCCACTTTCCGTAACATGGACCTCGTTCTCGACGTCTCTGAGAGTGATGGTCTTCACGCTGGACACCTTCCTCGCTTACTGTGGGGAATACTTTCTGGATTTGGACATACGCAGAAGCCAGTCTACAGGGGAGTTAAGAAGCAACACTCTCGATATGTAGAATGGAAGGTCGAAGTCACTATCTATGACTACGAGCGAAGCCAAGATGAAGGTCTGGATGTTCGTTGAGTTGTGGGCATTCACTCAGCAATGGCCCCGAAAGCAACCTTCACTGCTGGTGTTCGAGATGCAGCTCATCAAGCCATATCCCGTATTCGAGATCAATACAACAGCAAGATAGTCAACTCTTTTTATGCATATTGTCCCTGGAGAACTCATGGAAGTAATGAACCGTTCGTGAAGCGTCTCTTTGGAGAAAACCCCAAGCTACGTGAACAAGTTGTGCTCACTGTGGCCTTGGAAGATGAACTAGACTGCGCCTTATGGGAGATGGGAGATGTTCGTAATGCCTTGCTTTCGTCACTACACTTCTCGAGGATGAACATGATGCCAACCAAAAAGGATCTGAAGATGAAGAAGAAGACCTGTCTATCCACTCACCCCCGCACAAGAGGATCTATCTCAATGCCCCCGCCATAGATGAAGATGGATCAGTCGATTCCTCTGCCTCAGGATCCCGCACTAGAGAGGAGTCCCAATAGTATAGTCTTTTAGTAGATCGTCTTAGCGTCGTTAGATTCGAGCGTCGATGTAATCGTTAAGGATAATAATATTGCTGAGAAATGTTATGGTGCTAAGTGTGTGATTTGGATCTTTTGTTTGAGTGTCGATGTAAGCTGTGGAATGCTTTGGCACCTTGTCCACAGACGCATCTTTATCATCTATATAATATAATATAATATAGTTGGGTTTCCTTAGTTAAATTCTTTCTAGTCTCGCTTATCTACTCCTGTCCCTATTTCCAACCCTAATCAGATGGTTAACACAAGGAGGAGCACCAATACCCACGAGGAGGACAACAGCAACCAGAATCCACCCCCACCCCCTCCAATGACCTTGGAACAATAGATGGCTATGCAGACTTAGATCTTGCAAGCTTTAGCCCGAACCATGGTGCAGATGCAGCAGCAACAACCAAATCATGTTTCTCAACCGCATCAACCATCAAGACTTAGAGAATTCAAGAGAACTCAACCCCCAGTCTTCAGTTATGTAGTAGAACCTATGGATGCAGATGATTGGTTGAAGGGCATTGAGAGGAAGCTACAAGTTGCACAGTGCAACGATAGAGAGATGGTTCTTTATGCTTCGCACCAACTTGCCGGTCAAGCTTTGGACTAGTGGGAAGCATATTGCGCCGCACATGAGAATTCAACAGCTATTAGTTGGATGGAGTTCAAATCTAGTTTCCGCACTCATCACGTGTCATCAGGAGATGTCCATCTGAAGAAGAAGGAATTCATGAGCCAGAAGGAAGGACCAATGACGACAAGGGAGTATGTGACCAAGTTTACTCAGTTGTCTAGGTATGCTCCAAATGAAGTGGATACAGATGAGGAGAAGCAGCAACGCTTTCTGGAAGGTCTAAATGATGCCATAGAGCATGCCCTACTTCCTCAAGAGTTCCCCAATTTTCAAGCAATGGTGAACAAAGCTTTAGTGGTTGAACACAAGCGCCGTCAGCTGGATGAGAAGAAAAGGAAGATGTCTTTCCAAGGACAAGGAGGCAACACACGTTCCCATATGGCAACTCAAACGTCTCTGCAAGGCCCTATGTTATGTTCCAACAATCAATACATGACTCAGTCACAAGTCCTTGTTCAGCACTCCAACTATCAGACACCCCGTTCAACTCCACCAGCTACTCCTCAAGTCAAGAACAACCCAGCTACTCCTGGCCCAAACAAAGGATGCTTCTACTGTAGAGAGGAAGGACACTATGTGAATAAATGCCTTAAGAAGATGCGAGATCAGGCCAAAACCAGTAACACACCAAGGTCAACTTCAGCCCCAGCTCAGTCACGCAGTGGAAGTTAAAACCCTGGTCAGAACAATCATGGACAACCGAATTACATTCATGGGAAGGTCAACCATGTCACAACAGAAGAAGCTCACGATACTCAGGATGTGGTGTATGGTATGTTCCTCGTCAATTCTCGACTTGCATCTGTTTTGTTTGATTCTGAAGCTTCACATTCTTTCATAACTACTTAGTATGTTTCAAAGCATGGTTTGCCTATTGTTATGATGAAGAATAATATGCTTATTAGCTCTCCTAGAGGAGGACTAAGGGCAAAGTATATGTGTCCTAGGATGAAACTTAAAATAAGGGGGTAGACTTCCGAGCAAAGATAATAGTCTTGGAATCTAAGGGCATAGATGTTATTTTTGGAATGGATTGGTTAGCCAAGTATGATGGAGTAATAGAGTGTGCTAGAAGGGCAGTTCACCTAACAAATGGATATGGAACCAAAGTCAAGTTTGTAGCTACCATACCAGCAGCAGAGGATTGTTCTCTCAACCTACTGGAAGATGCACCCATTGATTAGATCAGAGTAGTTTGCAAGTTTCCCGATGTCTTCCCTAATAAATTGCCAAGTATGACACCAGATCGAGATATTCAGTTTGTTATTGAATTGGTACCCGGTACGGCCCCTATAGCCAAAAGGCCATATAGAATGTCCGCTAATGACCTAGCTGAGTTAAAGAAGCAAATTCAAGAGCAGTTAGATAAAGATTTTATCAGACCAAGTGCATCACCTTGGGGAGCCCCAGTTCTTTTCGTAGATAAGAAAGATGGTACCCGACAAATGTGTGTAGATTATAGAGCACTCAATGATGTGACCATTAAGAACAAGTATTCGTTACTCCAGATTGAGGATTTGTTTGATCAGATGAGAGGAGCCCGAGTGTTCTCCAAGATTGATCTAAGGTCAGGATACTATCAATTAAAGATTTAATCGTCAGATGTGCCCAAGACTGCCTTCAGTACTCGACATGGATTTATGAGTATACCTTCATGTCTTTTGGGGTGTACTTCTTCTCTAGATCAGCCATCTTGCAACCTCTCTACAAGAAATGCTCTGGTGAAGCATCCGGCATTCAGCCCTTTGAGCAATGGACCATCCGACGAGTATTAGTCCACTAGAGCCAGTTTGCACCATCTCTGCAAGAAAAGCTTCGGTGTTCACATCACTCCATCACCAAACCTTCAGGTGTTCACTTCAATTTTTGCCTCTGGCTTAAAATGCTCCGGTGTGAAAACTTCTTGAGCGCCAGAGCATCCGATGCGTTCAAATATCCCAGCACTAGATCATCTGGTGTGTACAATTTTTCTAGACTCAGAGATAAAAAAACGCCAACTCCATTTTTCTCTGCAACTTTGGTTAGTTGTGATCATAATTGCAGTACATAAACATGTTCATGCAATCCAACAAATCATCAAACCAAAACAACAACTTTGTCAATCACTCGTCACATATAAACTAAGGCATATTTCAACTTGGTTTCTCAAGAACGATCATGCTGTGATCGAACCAGCTCAAATGTCGCTGAAGATGTAGTGGGGTGCTCAACAAGATGATGATAAGTTAGCTTCCTTCCTAGTTCTGGTCTCCTCTAACATCGACCCACCACCACTCCGTTCACCACAACAAACAAGCGGCATGCACTGGAGGTGTTGCTCACCCACTTCAACCCCTGTCCGTAGGAGTGTAAGTCCAAGTCCTAGGCTTTTGCCGTTTCCTAGGTTCACATCTCCAGATGAGACCTCCTTGGTCACTAAGAATTCTACCCAGATTGAGCCAGCGTTAGGGTCGACATCGTGACGTGAAACTTGTTTGTCAAGATCTCTCCTTGTGACTGGGATACTTGTATACTCGGCGGCAGCGATAGGCCAGGTAGGATGCAGACTCTTCTTTGCAAGCTGAAGCTCCAATGATGTGGCATTTTACTCTGTCTCTTACATGTCTGTGGGCCGCACTTCCTTCATCTCTAGAGTCACCAAGCCGACGGATGGCCTGCATCCAATTCCACATATTAAAAAACGGCAGAAGAAAACTCTCCCACTGGATTTCATACCGAGGCAGAGTAGACACATTGTGAAAGTTGGAGTTTGCTCTCCAAGCTCCTTGACAAAGAAATCCATGAAGGCAATGATGTGTACGCTTGGTATCATCAGGGACAACAAGCACATAGATCAACATGCACAAGATAGCTATGCTAGATTGTTCGATCAACAGCTAACCAGAACTCACATCTAGGCCTTGGCGACACTCTTTGGATGGGCTGCCTTGGAGGATTGTGAGTGCCTGCAAGCTGATACGACCATAGTGCTATGCTAGCTAATGTTCGTCTTGGTTCTTATTTTTGTGATATCCATTGAATCCTTCTTACATTTTGATTTGGAATGTCCGCGGCTTAAACCCAAGCACATGACGGGACGTTGTTCGAGTTGTGGTTGACTCTGCAAGAATTGATATTGTGTGTTTACAAGAGACAAAATTGGCAAGCATCTCTCATCACCTAGTGTCATCCATGCTTGGTGCTAAGTTTGGTAATTTTGTGTTTCTGTCGGCTCATGGTACTTGAGGAGGTGTGTTCATTGCTTGGTGGTGTTGGGGAACGGGTTGGCTATGCTAGGCTAAAATAAAAAAATTCTACCGCATTCACCAGGAAACCATGCAAGTAGAAGATCATAGATCATTACCACTTGGCGTGCAGTGCAACAAAAGAACAGTTGGAGTAGATTGATCTAACGTCGTGCGCATCAAACTCCTCGAACAGCTTCTAGATCAGGTCCGTGATTAACCCCGCAAAGGTGATAACGCTCCTCGACCAACTCCGAGAAAGTGGTCATGCTCCTCGACTAGTTTTGATCAGCTAATCATGCTCTTTGACCAGTTCCTCGACCAATCACCGAGTAGATCTGTCGTGTCCTCGACCAGCTCTAAGTGGGCGCATTACGCTCCACGACCAGCACCGAGCAAGAATATCGACCAGCCGAGTAGTAGCGTTAAGATCTACACGCTGAGGATATCAGCGCCACAATAGCAGTAGCGCCTCTACGATATCCACACATACTGGGCGGAATTGCTGAACACCAATGTGCTAGCACCGCACACGCGTCTGGGGCTTTTGGAGGGTTGCAGCTAGGGTTTTAGCGTGGCTCTTTTTCTTTCCAAACTTCCCACCCCACGCCTCTCTTTATATAGAGCTTTCTAATTGGCTCCCATGTTGGAAGCCTTTTAGGACTCTAACACATCATGGATCACAATCCAATCAAACCTATATCCGAATCCAATTCGCATGCTTTGTTCCAACCCATTAAGCGTGTCACCTTTTAGGTTCATGTACAAATGGCTACGACTTGGAAACCCTTTCCAAACCGAAGTCAATAGCAGTCCCTAGCAGGACATGTTGACTCCCGAGTATGCACAAAGATCATATCGGCCGAACCTTGATATACACATGCACCGATCCCTTTGCCTCACGATACTAGTCAAGCCCAAGGCGAGATACATGCCGTCCTTATGATAGTTCAACCATTCACTCGATCAAGTAGTGAATTCATCATGATTAACTCTTTAATCATATTGGCATGGCCATGCACTTTCTCAATCCAACTACCTCGAGGGGCCCAGAGATGTCTCTCCCGTTCTAAAGGAGGGGCAAATTCTATCTTGATCGCTCACACCCCACGACATGTTTTATGACAAACCCGAAAAATACCTTTATACATAACCAGTTACGGAATATCATTTGGCAACCCCAAAGCATGTCACTACACATTTTGGGAATCAATGATGATATCATGTCTAAGGATCCTGCAGGTACACCATCTGAGATAACAACTGATAGCACATCATAAATAAAAATCCTAGTAATATCTCAAAGTGGGTCGATCTAACATCATGTTCTCTAACATGAATGCCCACATTATTGATTCAGTATCTCTATACCTATGATCCATGTATGAATCATCCCAATGATATTGTACTAGAGACCAAAGTAGAATAACATCATGATATAAATAAAGAGTTCCACGAACAAGTCACATACTTGCTAATCAATGTAAATGATAGTCATCCAAAGAATAATACATTATTCAGAAGTACATGAACATAGATGTGTGATACAATCATCTCTATGATTGCCTCTAAGGCATATCACCTTCAGGTGGGATGGGTGCTGCAGGGTCACGTCTTCGAGGATTGACACATATTCTGTCTCAGTCCAATTCAAAATTGTAGACAGGCAAAAGTGGTGGATTTCAGGAGTTTACAACCCTCAAACTGACACAGAGAAACTCCTTTTCCTTCAGGAGCTACACGATATCCACGCTCAGTGCTTGGGCCCTTGGGTCACGGTCGGGGATTTTAATCTCATTTATCATTCGAAAGACAAAAAGAACCCAAATGTTGATCGTGCCATGATGGTCTGCTTCCGGCGCCTGCTTGATGAAACCGAACTCAAAGTAATCCCTCTCATTGGTCACAAATATACCTGGTCAAACAAAAGAGAGTCACCTACGCTTGTAAAGCTTGATCGCGTCTTCTGTTTAGTTGACTGGGAATAAATGTTCACAAACTGTTTGCTCCAAAGTGCTACAACAAAGGCATCTGGTCACTATCTTTGCTTCTTGGATTGCAAGACATTGCCTCCAGCAAGCGATGATTTCATTTTGAAGCATTCTGGCCAAAGCTCGATGGTTTCATGGATGAGGTCCTCCGTGCTTGGACTACTACGCCGTCTAGGGACTGCCCAATCGAAACCCTTTTGATCAAATTGAAAGCACTTACAAGGGCTTCGCAAAGTTGAAGCCGAAAGAAGATCGGACACATTCATTCAGAGCTTCTATTGGCCAAGGAGATTGAGCATCGACTCAAGATCACCCAAGATTCTAAGCAGTTGATCGGAGATGAGCTATGGCTTCGGTGCAGTTTGAAGAAACATTGTCTTGGTCTGGCTTCACTAGAACACACGATAGCACGGCTCAGAGAAGGGGATGCTAATACTTCTTTTTTTCCATCTCCATGCTAAGCATGGCAAAAGAAAAAATTTCATCCCCAAAATTGTTGTATGATGATCAAGTCCTCACGAGCCATGAAGATAAGGAATGAACCATCTTTGATTTTTGTTCCAGCGTCCTCGGTTCTTTAGAACAATGAGCATTTTCGCTTGATATTGATGAATTGCAGCTACAACCACATGATCTGGAGCTCCTTGATGCACTATTTATGGAGTAGGAAGTTTGGGAAAGCATCAAACACCTTCCAGCAGACAAGGCCCCTGGGCCGGATGGTTTCACCGACAGATTTTACAAAAAGTGATGGCCAATCATCAAATGTGAAATCATGGCAACAGTAAGAGAAGTTCAATAGGGAAATGTTAGGAATTTGACGTTGCTAAACACTGCATTTTTAACCTTGTTACCAAAGAAAGATGATGCTATCCAAGCGAAGGATTACACGCCCATTAGTCTTATACATAGCTTTGCTAAACTTCTGGCCAAAATGATGGCTAACCGGCTTTCGGGTAGACTTCACTAGATGGTAGCTCCTAATCAAAGTGCATTCATGAAAGGTTGATGCATACAAGACAGTTTTTTGCTTGTCCAATAAACAACAAGATTTTTACACTAGCAGAAGGAGCCTCAAATTCGTCTAAAGCTTGACATTGCAAAAGCCTTTGACTCAGCCTCTTGGCCGTTCTTATTCGAAGTCCTCCATACTCTTGGCTTTGATCCAGTATGGCATGACATGATTTGTGCTCTATTGGCGACGTCTACTACTAAGTTTTACTCAACGGGGTTCTGGGAATCGAGCTCCAATATCGACGCGGGTTACGATAGGGAGACCCTTTATCTCCTATGTTATGTATCCTTGCGATGGATGTGCTTAACACCCTAATACACAAGGCCAGTGCTGAGTGTTTGTTGCAACCTTTGTCTACTTGAAACATTCAGCACAGGGAGTCACTGCTTGAGCTAGTTCTAGGAATGAGTTCGGGCCAGCAACTGTGACGAGTACTGTGGACTTTTATTTAGCTTTGCTAATTTGATTTCAATTATTGCCATTCCTTGCTACTAAATACTGCCTATCCAAGCTACATCTTCTCTCGATCAGAACGGTTTCTAGTGTATGATTCCACCTCCACCACCTAGTAGTCGAGAGGGATAATTTATCTTTTGTTATTTTCTATCTTCGACTAACCATGGCAGGAGAAGCATCGGATGCACAGGAGTGTGTTTCGAGGGAAGAACTCACAATGGTGTTGAATGATCATCGACAAGCTATTACTGACGACTTCGATAAGAAGCTTGCGGAGACAAACACTACATTGCAACGACTTAATGATAGTATTGCCATGATCAATACATGCTTCGATCGAGTGGTTAATCAGCCACCAAACTATGGGCGTGTGGATCCTCGTGGCGCAAACCATGAGCAAAGAGGAGTCCGTCGCAGATGATGAAATTTTGAGGCAAGAACAAGACGCCTTTGATGCATGACAACGGGACCAATTAAACTTCAACTGTCAAGGTATGAGAGGTAATAATTTGCAGCAACATAACCTATGTGTTAATATGATCTATTTGCTAAGGTTAAGTTTACCTGGAATAGAGTATGCATCGTTGGATTAGCGCCTATCACATGGAATGCTTTAAAGGTTGCTATGCGTAACAGATTTATTCCACCCTCTTTTAAATGTGATAGATCCATATAAGAATATTATCAGGAGCTACAAATTAGTATGTTGAGTTGTGATATTATTGAGGATGAAGAGGCTGCAATAGCACGCTTTTATGGAGGGTTAAGGCGTGAAATTTAAGACATAGTTGATTACAAAGAATACAATAGTATTCCTAGACTGTTCCAACTTGCGTGTTTGGCAGAAAAAGAATTGCAGGGACGACAACAGAGGACAATGAGCAATTTTGGAAGCACGACCACATCAAAATCAACACTAGGACAAGTCAAAATAGCCCCATATTCAGCTACACAATTTGCCCCCCCTTCTCGAGTAGGGCGCGTTCAGCAGTACCTTCAACACCGTCACACGCTCACGAGGTAAGCAAATCTGTAAGTGTGCAGGGTCCAGCCAAGAGGTCTTCTTCGGTTGCTTATACAGGCCGATCGACCAGGATTGTATGCTACCGATGCAAGGGAATGGGCCACGTCATGAAGGATTGCTCAAGTTAGCGAGCGTACATTGTAGTAGAAGATGGTGGATATGTAAGTGCTAGTTATGTTGAGGATAATATGCTCTTGCAGCTAACCATGCAGGTGATGAGGATGGACGTGAGACGGTATCGACCATGAGGAAGTGTTCGATGCCACTGCCACGGAGGATTATCAGACTCTCATTGTGCAGTGAGTGTTAAGCTCTCAAATGGAGCAAGCGGAATAGCTATAACACCACAATTCATTTCAGATGTTCCTCATAATCAAGGATTATCGTGTTCGAGTCATTATTGATGGAGGAAGCTGCAACAACTTTGTAAGTTCAGATATGATCAAGAAGCTTGCCTTGCCAACAAGAAACCATCCTCACCCTTATCATATTCAATGGTTCAACAATAGTGGTAAGGTGAAGGTAATGCAAACAGCTACGATACATTTTTCTATTAGTTCATACAATGATTGTGTTGATTTCGATGTAGTACCCATGCAAGCATGTTCACTTTTGTTAGGACGACCATGGGAGTTTGATACTGATGCAACACATCATGGTAGAAGTAATAAGTACACTGTTATGCATAAAGGAAAGAAAATAACTTTTCTACCTTTAACCCCTGCTGAAATTGTGAAATGTGAACAAGAGATAGTTGAAAATAAGAAAAAAGGGTTTGAGAATGAATCTGAAAATCAGCAAGTAGCGGAAAACGTTTTTCCACCCAAAAAGGAGAAAGCAACAACAACTTCTAAGTCCAATGGAATTAGACTAAAAGGATGTGTTATGCTTGCTACTAAATCTAACATTGCTGAAATTTGTGATAATGAGCTGTCATGCTATGCCTTGATATGCAAAGATGCTTTGTCTCCTGCCGTTGCCAACATTTTGCAGGAGTTTGTGGATGTATTTCCAGCTGAGGTACCCCAGAGTTACCATCTATTCAAGGGATTGAGCATCAAATTGATTTGATTTTGGGAGCAACTTTGCCAAACCGTGATACATATATAACCAACCCGGAAGAGACTAAGGAAATTCAGCAACAAGTCCAAGATCTATTGGGTCTTGGGTACGTACGAGAAATCCTTAGTCCTTGTGCCGTTCCTGTTCTTTTGGTTCCTAAGAAAGACGATAGTTGGCGTATATGTATTGATTGTAGAGCCATCAATAATATTACTATAAGATATCGTTACCCTATCCCTAGGTTAGATGATATACTTGATGAGTTGAGTGGTTCTATAATTTTCACTAAAATTGACTTGCGAAGTGCATACCACCAGATTAGAATGAAATTTGGAGATGAATGGAAGACTGCATTTAAAACTAAGTTTGGTTTGTATGACTTAATGCCTTTTGGGTTAACTAATGTACCTAGTATTTTCATGCGTTTGATGAACGGAGTTTTACATGTTTTCATTGGGAGATTTGTGGTGGTTTACTTTGATAACATCTTGATTTATAGCAAGTCATATGAACTACACTTTGATCACTTACATGCTGTTTTTAATGTTTTAAGAGATGCATGTTTATTTGGTAACCTCAAAAAGTGCATATTTTGCACGGATAGAGTCTCTTTTCTTGGCTATGTTGTTACTCCACAGGGAATAGAGGTGGATGAAACAAAAATCAAAGCCATAAAGAGCTAGCCAACTCCTGAGACTATTACACAAGTGAGAAACTTTTATGGTCTTACGGGTTTCTATTGGTGATTTGTGCGGGATTTCAGCACCATTGCTGCTCCATAAAATGAGTTGAGAAAGAAAGAAGTAGTTTTTAAATAGGGACCTACACAAGAACAAGCATTCAAGTTGTTAAAAGAGAAGCTCACCCATGCTCTATTGCTCCAACTCCCTAATTTTGGTAAGACCTTTGAACTAGAATGTGATGTTAGTGAGATTGGAATTGGAGGTGTGCTAATTTAAGAAGGTAAACCTATTGCTTATTTTAGTGAGAAATTAAGTGGGCCAAGTCTGAATTATTTCACTTATGATAAAGAATTGTATGCTTTAGTTCGTGTGCTTGAAACTTGGCAACATTATCTATGACCAAAAGAATTTGTTATACATTCTGATCATGAATCACTGAAACATATTAGAAGTCAAGCTAAATTGAATAAACAGCATGCTAAATGGGCAGAATTTATTGAGTCTTTTCCATATGTCATAAAACATAAGAAAGAAAAGGACAATGTGATTGCGGATGCGCTTTCTAGGCGTTATACCATGTTATCTCAACTTAATCATAAGATTTTTGGTTTAGAGACTATTAAAGACTTATATACTGTTGATTTAGACTTTAAAGAAGTACTTGAACATTGTAAAGAAGAAAAAATATGGAATAAATATGTGCTGAATGATGGATTGCTCTATCGTGCTAACAAGCTATGCATTCCAGCTAGCTCTGTTCGTCTTTTGTTGTTGCAGGAGGTGCATGGAGGAGGATTGATCGCATATTTTGGAGCAAAGAAGACTGAAGATGTGCCGGTTGCTCATTTCTTTTGGCCAAATATGAGACGTGACGTCGAGTGCTACGTGTCACATTGCACCACTTGCAATAAAGCTAAGTCTCGTTTAAATCCATATGATCTTTACATGCCTCTTCATGTTTCTAGTGCACCTTGAGATGATATTTTCATGGATTTTGTTTTAGGATTGCCTAGGATAAAGAGGGGGAGGGATAGCATATTTGTAGTTGTGGATAGATTTTTTAAAATGGCACATTTTATACCTTGTCATAAGAGTGGTGATGCTACAAACATAGCTGATTTGTTTTTCCGGGAAATCGTTCGACTACATGGAGTACCTAATACTATCATCTCGGAACATGACACAAAGTTTTTGAGTCACTTTTGGAGATCACTTTGGAATAAATTGGGGACGAAGCTACTGTTTTCTACTACGTGTCATCTCCAGATCGACGGTCAAATAGAGGTTGTCAATCGTACCTTATCAACCATGTTACGGGCTATTCTAAAGAAAATTTTCAAAATGTGGGAAGAGTGTTTACCACATATTGAGTTTGCTTACAATAGGTCGGTACACTCCACCACCAAGATAAAGTTCATTCCAGGTAGTTATGGATTTAATCCCCGTGCTCCTATTGATTTACTACCTTTGCCTACTTTTGAAAGACTTAATTTAGATGCTAAGAAACGTGCTGAATTTATTCTTAAGTTGCATGAAACCACTAAAAAGAATATAGAGAACATGACTAAAAAGTATAGGATTGTTGGAAGTAAATGTTGGAAGGAAATAAATTTGAACTAGGTGATTTAGTTTGGTTGCATTGGAGGAAGGATAGGTTTCTAGAACTAAGAAAGTCAAAATTGATGTCTAGAGCTGATAGACCATTTAAGACAATTGAGAAAATCAATGACAATACATACAAATTAGAGCTACCTGTAGATTTTAGGGTTAGTCCCACATTTAATATTTCAGATTTGAAGCCCTACTTGGGAGAAGAAGAAGAGCTTGAGTCGAGGACGACTCCAATTCAAGAGGGGGAGGATGATGAGCCCATGGCTCTTTCGGATACAATCAATATCGACAATAATCCTCAAATCATATAAGGTCCAATTACAAGAGCACGTGCATGACAATTAGACCACCAGGTTAACTCGTTTCTCGTTGTTCATGCTTCCTTGCATGGATTCCTACTAAATTCGTGTGATGTTTTATTGCTTAGGAACATGGGATAAGCACCACAACCTTACCTAAACATTACCCCTCGAAGGTCAAGTCTACTCGGACTCGAGGCTGAACTCTAGTCGTGGTCGTGGTCGAGTCACAGGACAATATGTCAGTAAAACAGGCATAACTCTCTCATACGAAATCCGTTTTAGACAAGCTTGGACATTTTGGAAAGCTTACGATGAGCCCTTAGCTTACGATGAGTCCGTTTTAGGCATCTCGAGCTTTTTCCCCAACCCGTCGATGCAGGTGCGATGCGGTAGTGCCCTAGACTGATGTCAAGCCGCCATTGCCGCTCCTCGTCCAAGCTCGCTGGCCCGCCATTGACATACCGCATTGTTGTCACCGACCTACCCTCAAGCTTCGCCGATGACTGCTGAGCACGCTGGTGCCCTCGCTTTTGCTCCCTGGCCAATGAAGCACTGCCGCTGATGAAGAATCGAGAGTCATCGCTGGCCATCTTGCCGCCAGCACACCTCGTTGCCTTCCCGGAGTTGCCAATGCCCTAGGTGAGTTCGCCGCCCTCTTGTGAAGCTTTTTTGCCGCTCACTATCGCCGCTGCCATGTTGGAGCTCAAGTCCGGCAAGAATTCCGGTCGTGCGCCACCACAGAAGCCCAACTGCTGCAGTCCTATATCGCTAGAGCCAACCAAGAGACCGGAATCATCCCTAGCCATCCGATCTTTTTCCAATGGTATTGATTAAAAGAACCGCATACCCTTTCTCTAGCCAATCTAATGTCGCAACGTGTCCAACTTAAACCCAATCAACAATTTAGCCACGTCATCACACCACCTCACCCTGCCATGACAGCAAATCCACTGATGTGTCAAGCCACCTTAGCCAAAACACCCAGTTAGCTTTCTTTTTCTTTTATTTGTTTTAATTGTTTTGCTGATGTCATAAATAATGTATATCAATAAATAGTTTTTCTAGTGTAAAAATAATAATAAATTAGGGAATTAATTTCTAATAATGTTTAATAATGTTCTATATGTTTAATTAATTGTGTTTAATAGTTTTATAATTCTATATATAATGTTTCCTTAGTTGAATAATTCAAAAAAAAAATTCTCCACAATAAAAATAATTCTATAAATAGGATAAAATCTGAAATAGTTTTGGTAATGTTTAATAATATTTTTATAATGTTATTTAGCTATGATGACTGTTTTTATGTAGGTCAAAAATTAAAGTAAATGCTAATAAATCCTAGAAAGTACTGGAAAGTCATAGATGGCTTTGGAAAATAATAGAAAATTCCAAACAACATAATTTCATCGGTAGATAATCTCTTTAGTCCTGTTTTAACCATAAGAAAATCATAACTTGTCAACCGTAGCCCCATTTTGACTCGTTCTTTCGCCGGATTGTCCGAAAAAGCGTCATCTTGTGTGTGATGATGTTTGTTGTGTGATAATTGGTTCTTTTTTTTATCTTGGTGTTTATATGTTGCCTTTTCGCTTATTTTCGCGAGTAGACAGCAACGTTTTGAAGGAGCTAGAAGTACTTCAAGACTAAGACTTCACTGAAGACCCAATTGAATCGAGCGAAGGCAAGTTGTGTTCTTGATCATATTTATCCCAGTTTTACAAATGTTTTGTTTGATAAACATGCATGCTAATAAATTGTTGGGAATCCCAAGTGTTAGGCTTTACCCTAGTTCTTTCATTATCATCCTTGTGGATGAGGACATCCAGAAAGGATAGGCAAAAGATGAAAATATCAAAGGGATTAAAGAGAATATTAAAGCAAGCAAAGCTCTAAAGTTCTCAAAAGACAAGAAAGACATGGTATGGTTTGGCAAGCGTATCTGTGTACTAGACCAGAAAAAACTTAAGGAGATAATCTTAAGAGAAGTCAATGAGTCAGCTTACTCTATTCACCCAGATAGTGCCAAGATGTACCAAGATCTGAAGGGCCGTTATTGGTGACCTAATAGGAAGCGAGAAAAGAAAGCCGAGTATGTGGCAATTGTGATGTGTGTTAGCATATGAAAGTAGAATATCAGAGAACAGCAGGATTAATTCAGCCTCTGAAGATACTAGAATGGAAGTGGGAAGAAATTTAGATGGATTTCATAGTCAAATTACCTCGTACACAATCAAGCTATGATTCAATATGGGTCATTTAGATCGTCTCATGAAGGTAGCTCATTTCATCCCGGATAAAACAATCTATAGAGGAGATAGGTTAGCAGAGCTATAAATATCTAGGATTGTGTGTTTACATGGAGTTCCAAAGGGAATAGTGTTGGATCAAGGGACCCAATTCACCTCAAGGTTTTGGCAACAACTCCATAAATCATCACCCACAAATGGATGGGTAGACAGAAAGAATAAATCAGATACTTGAGGATATGTTGCGAGCATATGCTCTTCAAAATTGTAGCAGTTGGGACAAGAAATTGCCATATGCATGGTTTTCGTATAACAACAATTATCAGTCTAGTTTACAAATGATCCCATTCGAGGCATTATATGGAAGAAAGTGTAGAACATCTCTGTATTGGAGTGAGACTGGAGAAGGTCAAATGTTTGGACCAAGTATACACAAGGAAGCAAAGGAACATACAGGGCAATACGAGAAAAGTTAAAGGCAGTCCAATCCAGACAGAAGAGTTATGCAGATAACCGTTGCCGAGAGTTAACCTTCGAGGTTGGATATTATGTGTATCTCAAGGTCTCGCATCTAGGATATCTTAAGGTTAGAGGCAAGTTATCACCCAAGTACATTGGACCATTTAAAGTGAGTGCCAGATGTGAAGAGTGGCTTACCAGTTAGCATTGCCGCTCAAGCTGGAAGACGTGCACAATGTGTTTCATATATCACAGCTAAAAGAAGTGTTTGCGAGTACCAGAGGAACAGTGACCCCTGGAAGAAGTGGAACCCCAAGAGGAATTGGCTTATTCAGAATACCCAGTCGAGATTTTGGAAACGGTAGAGCGAGTGACTTGAAGGAAAATCATGTGTATGTGTAAAGAACAGTGGAGTCACCATGCTGAAGGTGAAGCACCAGGGAACAAGAAGAAGAGCTAAAGGCAGAGTACCCTTACCTGTTTGGAGATTAGCTCGAATCTCGGGGATGAGATTCCTTTAAGGGGGTAGGTTTTGTAACAGCCTAAATTCTTAAAACCAGGAAAATTAAAAAAACTTTTTTCGAAGAAAATAAAAGATTTTACAAATAAAAACCCTAAGTGTCTATGTGAGCCTATATGCATATACATAAATGTGAGTATGTGTGCTATATGTATAAATACATATATACATTGAGGGCTATGTTTTTTAATAAAAAAATATCTATATATATACATTTGTGTATACATAATTGGTTGGTTGGTTGGTTGATTGATTGTTTTTGTGAAGTTAATATATTGTATATATGTGATATATATGCTATATATATATAAATATACATGTGTATATACATGAGAGAATATAGAAAAGAAAAGGAGAAAGCTTTTGAGTTGTTTTGGACCGAAGCCCACCTCTCTCTCTTCTCTCTCCTCTGTTTCAGCCCAGCCCGCCACCATCTCCCTCTCCTCTCTCTTTCTCTGGGCTACTTCCCAACCCCTCGGCTAGCCCGAGCCAGCCCTTTCCTTCCCCGCATGGGCCAGCCGGAACCAGCAACTGCCGCTCACTCCTCTGGGCTGTAGCAGCGTCCGCTTGCTGCCGAACACGCACCGCGCCATCCCGCCTTTGCCCCGAGCCGCTGATGTGCGGGTCCCGCATGGCATGCTTGTCTCTCACCTCAAGCTGGAGTCTGACTCCAACTCAAGCCCATGCAGTGACCGTAAATCTTTGTCAAACCAATCGGGAGATCTTCCAAAAGCTCATAGAATCGAGACCACGTGAACCCCACGACCTGCTACCGCCTTATCCCCAACCGAATCGAGTTTAAACGAGGAGTATGAGTTTAGATTTGTGCCGCCGCCACCATAATCCCAACCGTACTTGGCCCGGCCTATCTAGACCTTTCCGCCTATAAATAGCCACCCCTACGCCCTCCTCGGAGCATCCCAAGCTTTTTCCCCAACCCGTCGATGTAGGTGCGATGCCGTAGCGCCCTAGCCCGATGCCGAGCCACCATTGCCGCTCCTCATCCAAGCTCGCCGACCCGCCATTCCTGTACCGCATTGTTGTCACTAACCTGCCCTCGAGCTTCGTCGATGACTGCTCAGCACGCTATTGCTCCCCGGCCAACGGAGCACCACCGCCGATGAAGAACTGAGAGTCATCGTTGTCCATCTCGCCGCCAACACACCTCACCACCTCCTCGGAGTTGCCAACGCCCTAGGTGAGTTTGCCGCCCTCTTGTGAAGCTTTTTCGCAACTCACTATCACCGCCAGCGTGTCGGAGCTCAAGTCCCGCAAGAATTCTAGCTATGCGCCACCACAGAAGCTCGACTGCCGCTGTCCTTTGTCGCTAGAGCCAACCAAGAGACCAGAAGCGTCCCTGGCTGTCCAATCTTTTTCCAATGGTCTTGACTAAAAGAACCACATACCCCTTCTCTAGCCAATCTAATTTCACCACGTGTCCAACTTAAACCCAGTCAGCAATTTAGCCACGTCATCATGCCACCTCACCCGGCCATGACAGCAAATCCGCTAATGTGTCAAGCCACCTCAGCCAAAAAGCTGAGTCAGTTTTTTTCTTTTATTTGTTTTAATTGTTTTGCTGATGTCATAAATAATGTATATTATGCAATAAATAGTTTTTCCAGTGTAAAAATAATAATAAATTATGGAATTAGTTTCTAATAATGTTTAATAATGTTCTATATGTTTAATTAATTGTGTTTAATAGTTTTATAATCCTATATATAATGTTTCCTTAGTTGAATAATTCAAACAAATATATTCTCCACAATAAAAATAATTCTATAAATAGGATAAAATCTGAAATAGTTTTGGTAATGTTTAATAATGTTTTTATAATGTTATTTAGTTGTGATTAATGTTTTTATATAGCTCAATAATTAAAGTAAATGCTAATAAATCCTAGAAAGTACTAGAAAGTTATAGATGGCTTTGGAAATAATAGAAAATTCGTAACAACACAATTTCATCGGTAGATAATCTCTTTAGTCCCGTTTTAACCTTTAGAAAATCATAACTTGTCAACCGCAGCCCCATTTTGACCCGTACTTTCGCCGGATTGTCCGGAAAAGCGTGATCTTTGTTGTGTGATAATTGGTTCTTTTTGGATCTTGGTGTTTATGTGTTGCCTTTTCACTTATTTTCACGAGTAGACGTCAACGTTCTGAAAGAGATAAAAGGACTTCAAGACCAAGACTTCACTGAACTTGTGTTCTTGATCATATTTATCCTAGTTTTATAAATGTTTTATTTTATAAACATGCATGCTAATAAATTGTTAGGAATCCCAAGTGTTAGGCTTTACCCTAGTTCTTTCCTTATCATCCTTGTCGTCTTAGTATGGTTTTAGGTTATGGAAGGGTAGATGATGCTTAGCCTTGCTTTTGGATGGTAATCATGATAATTGTTCCACAAATTGGATAATGGTCCTATGCAACAATGATAAAATATGATGGAATCATTTTTGTAGCAACATGGTATAGAGATTTGAGCATGTGGTATAATAGGATGTATGGTTTAGAAAGTGGTAGTCTTGCTCAAATCTAAGGACTGGTTCGTGGGGTGATATTTCTGCGTTTATAGTATAACCACAATCCTGGTATGGGTCACCTAGCCAATTAATTTGCTACTCTCAGCATAGTATAGACCAGGCTGAAGAGCAGTGAATGGACGATGTTTTGGGATATAAAAGGGGCAAGAGGGGGCTTCCGTTGTTGAGGTGGAATCACGCGATGGTGAAACCTTAGCGGGTAGACATGTGTTGAGAGGAGCATTGTAAAAGCTTTATAATGATCTCCTAGCCACACACCTTGGATGTATGCAAGTGTCTAGCTAACACGGGCAAAATGGAGACTTAGTCACCTGCTTGCGGGTGATGAAATCATGACTTGTAGGTAAAGCACAACCTTTGCAGAGTTAAAACTGAATATTTAGTCATGCTCATGGTCACTAATGGCGCGAAAAACCTACCATGATTATAACTTAATGGTTTAGTTAGTGTGGTCAGTTGTGGTAGTGGGAACCATAGTTGAGGTGTGGGTCAATCATGATGGTGGGAATGGTGGTTGAGGTGGGTTGTCTTTAGTTTAACTTTGATGGTGGGAGCTATGGTTGAGGTGTTGGGTGTTTAACCTTGGTGGTTAGAACCTTGGTTGAGGTGGTCAGTTGGTTAAGTCAGGATGGTTAGAATCTTGATGTGGTTTGCTACTAACTCAATTATTATTGCTTTTCAAATTGTTTTACTTAAATGTTGTTTTCTGCAAAAGAGCCGAAGGAGTTTTATCCTTGTTAAAACCTTCATATGCATATATTTCCTTCACAACTTGCTGAGTACGACATGTGCTCACACTTGTTATAACCAAAACACTTAGTTGGGAAAGAATTGGAAGACTTCAAGGAAGTGAAATCTTGGGAGGTGTTCTCCGTCGAATTCTTCCTGTGGAGTTATCAGTGAAGATGAAGACTACACTTAGGATCCGATGCAGAGTTAATGGTTCTTTGACCCTTGAATGTCTTTTGTAAGATGTTTTGTTGATTAAGGTATGGATATTGTAATGATTATCATCAATGAAGTCACTGTGTGTTGAGATTGATTCCTAGGCTCAGCACATAAAAGAGATTGGTTTGTTTCTTAAACCGGTCTCGACAGTTCATGTGGTGCTAACCTCTATACTGGGTTATCATGCCATCGCAATGGACCTTCCAAAATGGCCAGTCAAGACGGTTGATAAAATAAGCTGTGGATTTCTCTAGAAGGGGAAAGAACAAGTCAATGGAGGTCACTGTATGATTTCTTGGGCAAAAGTTTGTAGGCCATCGGAGCTTGGAGGACTTGGCATCCATGATCTCACAACCCTTGGGTGGGCCTTATGAATAAGTTGGTTGTGGCTTCAAAAAACACAGCCGGACATGCCTTGTGCAAATTTAAAGTGCCTATCCATGCAACTGTAAAGGCTCTCTTCTCAATTTCGGTGGTTTGTTTGGTGGGTAATGGCAGCACCACTTTGTTTTGGACCAATAGATGGCTTTAGGGACAGGTGATCTCTGATGTTGCCCCCAATCTAGCAGCCTTAGTCCCTAGGCGGATTGCTAATAAACGCATAGTTCAACAAGCTCTTCTTGGTTGTCTTTGGGTTCAAGATATATGAGGAGCACCTTCCATTAGTGCTCTCACAGAACCTAGATGTATGGGATATCTTGGCTGATATTGTGCTTTAGCTAGAGGTATAGGATGAACACTGATGGAGGTTTACAGAGTCTGGACAATATTCGGCCAAATCAACATACAAGACCTTCTCTCATGGTGACTATTCATGTTGAACCATGGAAACTCATCTGGAAAACTTGGGCTCGATGAAGTGCCAATTCTTTCTATGGCTAGTTGTCCATAATCGTTGTTAGATGGCCGATCGTTTGGCTAAAAGGGGACTGCCTCATCTAGAGAGATGGTCACTTTGTGATCAAGCTGATGAATCCATTCAACATATTGTAAGCACATGCGTCTTCGCAAGACAAGTTTGGTTCCTTCTGTTCATACAATTCGACCTCCCAAATGTTTCTCACCAGATGATGTGTTTTTTTAGTGATTAGTGGGTGAGGACATGCAACATGATTACTAAACCGATGAAGCATGGGTTCAACTCATTAGTGATTCTAGGGGCTTAGTTGTTATAGAAGCACTGTAATGGTTGTGTTTTTAAGTGTCCACAAAGTCATGTGCCAATCTGGAGATTTGGTGTGACATAGGTGCTAAAGGTTTGTTACAACTCAATGTGAGTAGATATTGGCGCAGTTAGTTGTCGTTAAGGTCATTTGTTTCAATTCATGGAAAGTTTTGTAAACTTTCTTAAGCGGATGTGTTTGTTTGGGTGTACTTAAACCTTTTTTTCTCTTAATGCAATGATACATAGCTCTCCCGCGTGTTCAAGAGAAAAAAAAAACTTGGTTAGCTTGGCATCCACTTCCGAAATTCACATTAATTTTTTTTTTCCTTGAGCCAGCACTGAACTCTATAGACGCCCACATCAAGTCCTACGCTACCACAGGACCAGTTGTCCGTCAAACTCAACTTGGACGGGGAAGTTTCTTTTGGGGAAAAAGTTACAACTTGAGCAACAATTCTAGATTCATCAATTGGGCAATGCTTGACGGAGTGTCAACTTCCAGGACATGATCAACATCGCATAGCTGTGTGTGTTGGAGAAAAGACGGGGGCAGCAAACGAGGGCTACTGATGCGTGACGAGCGCAACGGCTGTATATGTAGATTTTACCAATTCAAGGAATTCTTAGACTCTTGGAGCTTTCCATTGTATGCACTTTCCAGTTCCTCCTGCAAAATGACGTGGCCAAAAACCGAGACTTGTGTGCCTTAAAAAAAAATGGCACAACAGCCAGATAGCAACGAACTTGTTGTAAGGGAATGCCAAAGCAGGACCTTCGAGCATAAAACCACATGATTTTAAGTGAAGAGAGCTTGACTTAAAACAAGCAAACACAACTTTTTTCTTCAGTAAGCAAGATAAAATCACATGAGGGTGGAAGAGATCATCTCATGTTTGGCTAAGTTTCTACTCGTAGCTGATATTTTGCAGGGTTAGATAAGTATGGATGGAGGCGGCGCGTCCATAGAAATATAACAGGAAAGATTGCTCATACCTTGCACGCTTTCAGCAATGGTTGCAGAAAGGAGGTTCTGAAAAACCTGATTGATTTCTCAAGGGATGTTCTTTCCCAGCCTGCTGTGACTCAGAGGATTGTGAAGAGGGGATTAGTTTGATTTGTACTAAAATGACGATTTTTGCAATCAAACTACAAAATGATAACACAAAACACAAATTAATCAGTTACTATTGTCAGAATCTGTCTGAAAACCAGCAGCATTGAGCTCCCATAAGAGCTGAAGACGTATAGTTGTGTTAACAATTCAGCATAATACCGTGATGATTGGATCCTGGAGGCAACACGGAGTACCACGACCTTGCTATCCCTTTTACGGCCGATACAAAGGCCTTTGCCAGTGTCGCGTCGTCTCCTCCAGCGGATTCAACTGCCGCCTCGAAACTCATTATAAACTCTCTCGGATCTGACTCTTCATCAAACATTACCACTCTAGACATTTTGAAGCCCGAAGGCCACAACTGGTTCTGCAAGCCAATGGAGAGCGGAGACTCTGGATCACCTGCGCACGACCATCGCCTAAGGTCCTGCGCCGGTCGTGTTGTGATTTCTGACAGAGTCATGTGGCGAGCTGTTTCATCTGCGCGATGCAGCATATCAATCTCTTCTTGCATTTTCTCCAGTGTTTTTCTGGCTTCTTCTGCTCGCCAGTGATATTCCGCGGCCTTCCCACTTGCTGCCAAGCTATCCAGCATATGCTTTTTCTGCGCAATCTGCCTCTCCAATTCTTTGGCTTCTAGCCTGACTATTCTTTCCTCCTTTATCTCATCTTCGTCTTCATATTCTCCGAAATTACCTAGGTCATCCCACTCTTCTTCAACATGCGCCTTTCTTCGCTCTTCAGCTGAAGCCTTGAAGCGGGCATGAACATTAGCTTATGCGCCTCGCACTACTGCTGCATCTTCTTGGATGGCCGCTTCATGGCTGTCTCGTTATCGCCCAGGGGCGCCACATCAACACCATTGTGTTGTTGGCGGTCGCCGAAGGCTCCTCCGGTCAAACCATTGCTCGGGCCCCGCATCGTCGAATGGAGCGTTTCGGTCGAAGCTCCAATTACAGCCGGGCACTCCGGCAATGTCTCCGATGCACTGAGTGGCTTCGTCTTCTTTTTAGTGGCATAGCTTCGATCTGTTCGATCCCCACAGACGGTACCAACTGTTAGAACCTAAGTCCCCAAACAAGAAAGGCCTTCGCTTGGAGGGGAAGCCGAAGGCTTTCGAGTGTGACACATGTTTAGATGGTGAAATAATCTTAATTCCTCTATTATCTCAGTTACAATATGACCCTATTTATAGCCCGTACTCAACCACTCCACGTTAAGATTTACAGTTTCACCCCCTCAACTACCACATTCTCAGCATATTCGGAGGCATTATGGTACTATCAAATATATTTACATAATTACAACTGTACCCTGAGCGACTATGCGGGCTTCGACGTCCACTGGGCGCCTTCGGCCTGTCCCGTGACTGCACCGCGGGTCACCCTTCAGCCTCCACCCGAAGGTTCGCTAGGATCTTCGCCCATCTGGACCCCCGGCGCCGTGGGTCGACCTTCAGCCTCCGGCCGCGGGCACGCCAGAGCCTTCGCCTATATGGGCGGGTGAAGTCGCGGATCAACCTTCGGCCTCCGACCGAAGGCCCACCATAGTCTTCGCCTACATTTTCTGAAACACAACTGCAACATTCATCAGTGCTCAGCTACCGACAGACTTTGACTTGCTATCCGAAGAGGTACGGGAGATCATCCTCTAATATATAGTATATGTTATTGATTAGACGGAAGGGTTGTTCGGGTTTTTCATGCTTGGCTCAACGAGGCTCGTGAGCTTAGTATCAAGCTTGAGCTCGCGAGTAGGGGTGTGGAAAAAAACTAAACTAAAACCGAACCGATTTAATCGTTTTAACGGTTTATTACTTTTTTTATTCCTTGTTTTCAAAATCATTTTGTTTGGTTTTAGGCTTATTATTTGTTTTTCAGCTTTCATGAACCAAATTAACCTAATAAACCGAACTTATTGTCAAGATTTTTTGTCGTTGAACTTCCTATCTCTTAAGTGTGAGACTTTTTGAGTTAGAGTGTTGAATTTAATGTGAATTTGTGATGTTGTATGCATGTATATGTATTGCAATGCTTTATACTTATGTGCCTGTGTCTTTTTGCATTGTTAAACTATTTGAAATTGAGGCATAACGATACAAGCTAGTTGGTTCTTATGAGTTGTTTGAAATATCACGGTTAATTAGGTTCGGTTCTATATTTTCTCTGATTTGTTCGGTTTCTAATTTTTCAAAAACCGAACAAACCGAACCGAATGTCCACCCCTAATCGCGAGAACCTAATTCAGTGGCAAAGGAGGATCGGAATCGTTGAATCAATACTGCTGGTGTCGCATCTTTGTAAGTGCCTGGTCATCATCAGCGAAAGTTGTGCTCCTTGCGGGACCAATAATGCGCGCCATCGCCTCGGCTACAGCGCCTCCTCGCCCAGGGCCGCCCCCAGCCGTCCGATCAGGATCCAACGCCGCAGACCGCCCAGGGTTCCTCACACCGCCCCTCCCCGCTCCCCGCCTCCGCCTCCGTCGCCGGCGACCGCCGGAGCCCTCGCCGCCGTCCACCCGCCGCCCCATGCCTCCTCCCTCCGCGGCCGCCGGCGGAGCCGCCGTCGGTGGCTCCTTCCCCGAGCTGACCTCCGCGTCCGACTTTCTAGCCGTCGCCGCCCCCGGCGGCCGCGTCTCCGTCGTCGGCTTCGGCTCTCTCCTCTCCGGTGAGGAGAGCACCACCGTTGCCATCGATAGTACTCAGTTCTTCGAGCCCTAGACCCAGACTTAACATTTCTAGGTTCCTAATGGCAGAGCGGAGCGCGAGGAGCACGTTCCCGGAGCTTGAGGGCTTCCGCGTGGCGGCTCTGCGCGGCTTCCGGCGAGTCTTCGCCCACTCCGCCCCCATCTTCTTCGAGCGCGGCATCGCCGTTGAGGCCACCAAGGTATCCATATTACCAGTATGTACATGTATAGCGTATTCGTGGTTACCTCAAGTTTAGTCGTTGCAGAAATACCCTCTGGCCCTCTGGAGGTTGCAGCATGCATGTGATTCTGCAAAGCGGATAAGATTTCGATTAGAGCGTTCATGTATTGGATGTGGATGTGTAATTCACTAATTCTGCGTGAATAGCGCGATCTTTGTAACTTCTGTGTGGTTACATGATGCAGTCTAACTGTTCTTGTCCCGCACCACTGCTAGTTCTTGTTGAGGGTTTTGGATGATCTTTTTTATGGGAGGAATATGTTCAACTAGACACACCTGAGTTTCTGTGATTTTTTTCTTTTTTGCAAAGGAAACTTTTTTTTAATTCAACCCTGTCATTTAAATTTTGTCTATGACATCTTTTTATGATATGCAATACTTGTGCACACCTCTTTTGCAGCACTTGTGTACACCAGAACATGCAGTTTTGATACATGCAGATGTCAATAAGGGAAATATACACTTAGTATTACGGGCACTTGAAGGGTATTGCAAGTTTGTTTGTTTATTTTTAATTGTCTCTTTGTCCATTATGTAGTAACACTAAATTGCAATATTGGTGTAAAACACTAGACATACAAAGTTGGAATTTCAAATTACAGGCTGCAATGAGCAAATAGAGGTGACCTGTTAGGTACTGGAATTACTGTAGCACGAGATTAGAGTGGTTAGCGATAGGGTTAGTTGGATTGGTTTGTTAGTTTGAATCAGATTCAGTTAGAGATAAGATTAGAGATCTGTTAGTTTAAATCAGATAAGAGTTAGAGATAAGTTAGAGTTGGATTTGAATTATGATTCTGTAGGCCAACTGACCAGCTATATATATGTGGCATTGCGCTTAGATCAAATCAAGCAAAGAAGATTTAATCTAGTGTTACCTGGACACGGACACGGTTGTCGGAATCCGACTCGGACTCGAGTGTCCGATTTGGCAAAGAAAATTTGGACACGCGAAATACAATCGGAATCCGACATGGGTGTCGGAATCCAACTCGGATTCGGGGTGTCCAATTCGACAAATAAATTTGGACACGGGTGTCCAGGTAACAAAATTTCCCAATCTATGGTCTAATCCCTCCTCTAGCAGCCGATGCCGCCCGACTATCCTCTCGGCGGATTATTATCCTAACATTAACGAAACAGGGTTACAAAAGTATAAACAAATAGGTGCATCTTAACGCAATTATGAGGGAGTAAATTTTATTTCTAGTTGAGGTTTTCTGTAATATGGGTATAATTGCCTTTGACGCCTATGATCCTGGACCTCCTGGTCTTGGAGGAAAGCAAACTAGGCTTTTTTATTGAGATTTCATATGATTTGACATTGGATTATGTTTGCGGATGTAGTCATGTAGAGTCTAGTTTGTACTTTTCTAAGAAAGCTGCAGTTTTGATCCTTATTGTTTCCATTACGTTCTCCTGTTCATTCTAGTATTGGGTGACTTGTAGGAGTTCTCAAGCTTAAGTGTGGAGCCATGCAAGGGTGAACTGATAGTAGTCACTGTTTTCGAAATCAAGGAGGATGAGGTACTGTTGACTGTGGTTTTCTCTGTGCTAATGTGTCATATTTTATTCAAGGGCAAACTAATGGAGCTTTTTTGTGCCCTTTTTGGTGAGAAGGATTGAAAATCGTGATATTTGCAGGTGCCAGCATTTATCGAGAGGGAACATGAGTTTAGATTTCTTGCGGTGAGTGACCAATTAATTCATTGCCGATCTAACCTAGATTATGCAATGAATAAATGTTGTACCATTTGGTTAGATGTTCAGTTGCTTTATCTGGAGTCTGAAGCTGTTTGGAGTTTAGACTGTTCAGTCCTGATCCATAATTTGGACTACTTTCTCCAAAAGTATTTGCTGCCACTTCTATTTGTGTTTTTATGTGTTGCCAGGTTGTTCCTGAAGGATTGGACGGAGTGCCTTTTACAAATCCAGCAGTAAGGGCCTGTACTCTGCATCTGGAATCAAAGCTGTAGTTATTTTTTTGCTCTTTGCTGCTGCTTCCTGCAATGGGTTTATTCTTCATCTTGGTGGAATTTGTTGGTCAGGTTGTCTGTGCGCGCTACAGCGATGAAGAATATTTTCAAGAGAGATGCCAAGGTTGAATTTTTGTCACATTCAGATTCAGTTCTTCATTTCATTTTAACTATTTTGAACTGGTTCTATAATGTCTACGTCTATATGCTATCAATCTACTGTTTCTGTTTGTTGATCAGATTTGGTAGGAGATGGTTTATTTATATTTTGTATGAAATGATAATTTGCTCTTGACTTCATCCAGCATTCTTTTCGATACTAAGACATTTTAACAGTGACCTCAACTTCCCCCTCCTTTTTGGGTGTGAATGACCTTGTTACGGACGCCTTCTATTGAAAAACTTATCAACGTAGGAAACGGCAACAGGACAGTCCTTAAGGGTTATAATTAGGAGGTTAAAATCTGTTTAGGAGTTGTGTTTAATTCGGTTAAGATTAGGAGTTGTGTTTGATTAGGATTTGGAGTCATGTATGGTTAGGATTCGGATGTGTAAGGGAGTTTGTTAGTCAGATATGTAGGGAGTCTGTTAGGCCCTAGCTCCTGGGCTATAAAAGAGTTATGGATGTAATCAAGAAGCAAGCAATAAGATTCTACTTTGGTTAACTGACATGCTCAAAGCTTCGTTGCGTCGCTGGCTGGAGAAGAGCTTCGTTGGGCGCACGAGGGCGAGCGCGAGAGACTACGTTATCCTTCCGCAACCATCCTGGTGCTTACTCTCCCCTCCGGCCTTTGCTAGATCGGTCTAGGCATCCTGCCCGTACCAATTTGGTATCAGAGACACTCGCCTCCCTCTCCATGGCCGGTGACGATGATTCTTGGAATTTTGTGCAGGACGTCAACTCCAAGCTTGATCTCATCTTAATGCAAATCAGTACCATCAATAAGCGGATGGATAGCCACGATGTGCGGATTGCACGTACAAAGAAGTTTCAAGAGGATTGCAGGCTGGGTCCTCGTGCTGAAACTCCAATAACCATCCTCCACGGATTGCGCACCCAGGCATTCCGGCGGCGGCAGACCAAGATCGTGAGCGGCGTGCGGTTCCTCACTACTACAAACTTAATTTTCCCACCTATGATGGAGAAGAAGATCCTCTTCCTTGGCTTAATTGATGCGAATAGTTTTTCCAAGGCCAGGGAACCCTCGCCGAAGAACAGGTTTAGCTCACTGCCTATCACATGACGGGAGTCGCACAACAGTGGTATTATCACTTGGAGTGATCGGAAGGCATCCTTACGTGGTCGTGTTTCTCCGATTTCGTCAGCATGCGCTTCGAGCCGCCGATTCGAAGCAACCCGTTGGGGGAGCTAGCGCAGCTTCGGCGAACGGGGACGGTAGAGGAGTATCAACGTCAATTCCTTTCTCTTCTCGCGCACGCCGATCCATTGTCGGCCTCCCAGGAGGTGTAACTGTTCACAGTCGGGCTGCTCAAGCCTTTACGCATCGGCATCGAGCTGCAGAAACCCACATCGCTCCAAATGGCCATGAGCTTGGCCCGGGCATATGAACAATGCTTGGAGGATCAACTAGAGGCCACGGTGACTGCACACAAACTTGTCGCTAAGGCGACAGCACTGCCGCGCGTCACGCCGTCTACTCCGACTCCCTTCTGGGCCAAGCCTTCAGTTTTCCCGACACCCATCCCAGCCGCCAAGGGGTTACCAGCACCTACAGGCGACACCTTCAAGTCTCTCTTCTGACGCCTTCTGACGCTATGATGTCGTGCTCGTCATCCATTGGCTTCGTCGCCTCAGCCCGATTGTATGGAATTTTGACAACCATGTCCTTCTGGTTGCAGGATAGGCACGTCACATGGCGAGGTCTGACAGCAGCATCCCTGGACACGGCGTCCCTATGCCTCACTGCACCGGACCTTATGGCAGCTCTCCTGCTCGAGTTCGACACTGTCTTCCAGGAGCCTTGCGGGTTGCCACCAGACGGACAGCGCGCCCATCATATTCACCTCCTCCCAGGAACAGCGCCGGTCATAGTGCTCCCTTACTGTTACCCCCAGCTATTGAAATATGAGATCAAGCAGCAATGCGACGACATGTTACAACAGGGCATTATACAGGATAGCACCTCCAAGTTCTCTACACCGGTACTCCTGGTCAAGAAACACGACGAATCTTGACGCTTTTGTGTGGATTATCGAGCTCTCAACGACAAGACTGTGTAGGACAAATTCTCGATACCGGTCGTCGACGAGCTCCTTGATGAGTTGAAGGGATCACGTTACTTCTCCAAGCTCGACCTCCACAGCGGCTTCCATCAAGTCTTGATGCATCCTCAAGACGTCAAGAAAATGGCGTTCGCACACACCACGGTCACTTTGAGTTCCTCGTCATGCCGTTTAGCTTGACCAATGCGCCGACGACCTTCCAGGCACTTATGAACGTTGTTCTCAAGCCCTATGTTCGCCGTTTTGTGCTAGTTTTCTTCGATGACATCCTTATTTATAGGGCAACGTGGTTCAACCACCTTCATCATGTCCGTGCGATTCTCCAGCTCCTATTGCACCACAGGTTGTTTCTTAAGAGTTCCAAGTGTGCGTTCGGCGAAGAATCTCTAGCCTCCTTGGGTCACATTATCTCCGGTCAAGGGGTGGTGATGGATCCAACTAAAATCGCTGCGGTCAAGGATTGGCCAGTTCCAAAGACAGTACGTGCCCTCCAGGGATTCCTCGGATTGACGGGTTACTATCAGAAGTTTATCAAAGATTATGGTGTCATAGCGGATCCCCTCACTAAGCTACTCAAGAAGGAGTCCTTTGTATGGGGGTCGTGGCTTCATCAGCTTTCGAACCACTAAAGACCGTCATCACTACCGGGTCGGTTCTTCAACTCCTAGATTTCAGCGCCTAGTTCGTAGTCAACTGCGATGCGTCGGGTTTGGGATTCGGCGCCGTCCTACACCAAGGAGATCGGCCCCTGGCCTTTTTCAGTTGACCGGTGGCACCACAGCACGCCAAGCTTGTAGCCTATGAATGTGAGCTGATTGGGTTGGTCAAGGCAGTTTGTCACTGGAGGCCATATCTATGGGGGGTGCTCATTCACCATCCTCACCGACCATTATAGCTTGAAGTTCCTATTGGACCAGCGGCTCACAACCATCCCTCAACACCAATGGGCGAGCAAGCTCTTCGGCTATGCATTCCGTGTGGAATATCGGTCGGGCCACCAAAACGCCATTGCTGATGCACTCTTCTGGCCATCTCTGATGCCACTGTTTCCTTGCTTGGATCGGCTTCGTCAGGAGGTGGCGTCGCGTCCCGAACTTGTTAGCCGCCTCGCTGCAATTCAGCAAGGTGAGGGATCGGTCGGCTGAACAGTAGCTGATGGCCTTCTTCTTTTTCATGGCAAGGTATTTGTTCCAATCGATTCCTCGATTTGGCACGACCTATTGCTGGACGCTCATACGATGGGCCATGAGGGAACTCAGAAGACATTACATCACCTCCATGCTCACTTCTTTGCACCACGTATGCGTCAATTGGTTTAGGATTTTGGGCGCTCCTGCATAGTTTGCCAGCGGAACAAGACTGAACATCTACACCTGACCGGGCTTCTCCAACCTCTGTCCATCCCCTCTCAGGTTTAGGCTGATACTTCAATTGACTTCATCAAAGCTCTACCCAAGGTAGGTGGCAAGTCGGTGATTCTTACCGTGGTGGATCGTTTCTCCAAATATGCACACTTCATCACCCTCGACCATCCATACTCTGCCAATTCGGTGGCCGGCGCATTCTACGACGACATTGTTCGCCTCCGTGGACTGCCCTCTTCAATTGTCAGCGATCGGGATCTAATCTTTTCTAGTACTTTCTAGAGTGAGCTCTTCCAACCCACTGGTGTCAAGCTTCACATGAGCTCGGCCTTCCACCCGTAGACGAACGGTCAGACTGAGGTGACGAATCGCGTGATCGCCATGTATCTTTGTTGTTTGACCAACAACCGTACCGGGCAGTGGGTCTGTTGGTTACCGTGGGCGGAGTTCTGCTACAACTCCTCCTATCAGACGTTGCAACGCCCTTCCGTGTCATTTATGGGCACGATCCTCCGCCTCTGCGCTGCTACCAGGTAGGCGCCGTGCGTGTCGTTGCCGTCGACCAACAGCTCCAGGAGAGGGATGAGTTCCTGGCAGATGTGGCCGGCCGTCTCGAGCAGGCCTAGTCTGCTATGAAGCACCGCTATGATGGCCAACACCATGATGTGGAGTTCCAACCAGATGATTGGGTATTGCTTCGCTTGCAGCATCGTCCCGCCAAGTCCTTGGAAATTTCCGGCTCTGCTAAGTTAGTGCCTCGGTTCTATGGACCTTATCAGGTCATTGAGCGCATTGGCTCGGTGGCGTACCGTCTTCGACTTCCAGCTCGTGCGTGCCTTCATGATGTGTTCCATGTTGTCTTCTTGAAGAAATTTCATGGTACACCGCCAACCAATCTTCCTCCTTTACCAGATATCTACCACGGAAAGATTGTTCTGACTCCTGCTGCTATTCCCCGCTCTCATCTGAACCGTGGTACTTGGGAGGTGTTGATTCATTGGAAAGATTTGCCAGCATCCGATACGACTTGGGTTCCTTGTGTCGTTTTCCAACAGCAGTTTCCTGGGTTCTAGCTCGAGGACAAGCTATCTTCTGAGGTTGGAGGAAATGTTACGGATGCCTTCTATGGAAGAACATATCAACGCAAGAAACGGCAACAGGACAATCCTTAAAGGTTATAATTAGGAGGTTAAAATCTGTTAAGGAGTTGTGTTTAATTCGATTAAGATTAGGAGTTGTGTTTGATTAGGATTTGGAGTCATGTATGGTTAGGATTTGGATGTGTTAGGGAGTCTGTTAGGCCCTAGCTCCTGGGCTATAAAAGAGTTACGGATGTAATCAAGAAGCAAGCAATAAGATTCTACTTCGGTTAACAGGTGTGTTCAGAGCTTCGTTGCGTTGTTGGCTGGAGAAGAGCTCTGCCAGGCGCACAAGGGCGAGCGCGAGAGACTACGTTATCCCCTCCGCAACCATCCTGACTCTCCCCTCCGGCCTTTGCTAGATCGGTCCAGGCGTCCTGCCCGTACCAGACCTATAAGTTAGAAACTGTTGGATGACAATATCATTAAATTTCAGTTAAGCTAGACATTTTTATAACTTCAAATCCCACTCAAATAGTTAAGTTTATGATGACTTATAAAGCTTTTTGCTGAACATATCTCTTACCTTTTCTGTCAAATCGAAACACATTTATGTAGATATAAGTTGTTTACTTTTAAAGAAATGCTTGAGACAACACACAATTGTTTTTTTTCCGAAGTCGATTAAATACTGAAACTTTGATCATTCTTTCTGTAGGAAGCAAGGAAATATATAACCAACGCTATGGACGGTACAACATTGACAAGATTTGGAGAGATGATATTTTACCATGTCGCCTATATCTTAGACATTGGTAAGTATTTGCTGTTCAAAGATATTATCTTAAACAATCTGCATCTTTATTTTTTATCTCTTGAATAAATTCATAATTAGCATCAGAAATGGCCTAACTTTTGTTCAAATTGGAATCAGCCTGCCTAGCGCATAAATTACACCCATGCACTCCACCAGTTATTTTAATATCTATTCTCCCTGGTACAGCACATCTATGAGACTATGACATCTCAAAGCAATATGCATTTCTCAAGCAAAAATTATGTTATTGCTTCGTGGCTTTGAAAGCAGGGCATTTCCTAAGCAAAAGGAAATCATTGCTTTGAACGTTATAGTTATCCAATGGCAACACAATATCTATATAATTCGTTACTATATTAGGCATGTAGAAGCATGATCCTTTAAGTATTCCGAGCGCCTCTCATGTTTCTGATTGCTTTGCAGTGTTCTTGCTGCGAAAAATCTTGGAGAATCAGCATACAGCAACTTCTTAGATCACACCTATCTTGGTGACCGGAAAACAACAATAAGGGAATACTTGGCCAGTACCGGAGCTGGCATCATGGAAGAGGAGCCCCCTGAGTCGTTAAAAATCCGTTACGGTGGCTAGCTCGACGAATGGCTCCCATAGCCACCACAACCTGTGGAATTTCCACTCACTTGCAGCCTATCAAATAGACAAGTTGGTGCATTTCCAGGATTTGATAAAAATTGCCTGATGCCTCGGTGCTAGCTCGACGAAGATTCCGATTGTTCACGCGGACGACGCCAAATATGTGATTTGTGACCTTATTGGCCTATTGTGTTGATGTAAAACAACTGTGACTATCTGTGCGGAGGAAGCCAAAGATATGATTTGTGACCCAATTTTGATTGATGTACAACTATAATTGTGACTATTTGCCATCAAAACAGAAATTCAGAGCCATACACGCCGAAAATGAGGACAAAATGCATCTTTCTTTTTCCTTCCCCTTCGTGCCTTTTGTTGGTGGCTGGTGCTCTTTCTCGTACATTTTGACAAGCGCGGTGTGAACGCCGGAGATTTTTTTTTTCTTGGTCATCCACCACCGCCAGCAGCTGGTCGCCGTCCAGGGCCATCGATCGTGCAGTGTCCCAATAATGCGACAGACTGAACGTTCTGAGCATTGGACAGCGACAATTTGCACTCTACCAAGAATGCGACGGGCATAATAATCGTAATCTTGAGATGTGCATTTTGTTCTCTCCTTGACGTCGATTGAAGCACGTATAGGTGTCGTGTCTACGATGGCGGCGAGTGGAAGAAGAGGCAGATCGCCGAGCAGTCGTCGACGGCGATGCCCCGCCGCTTGCGCCTCCACGCGCGGACGGCGCACTCGACGAGCCGCTTGGCCGCCTTCTCCCTGTCCGGCGTCGCCGCCACGATCTGCACGGCCTCCTCGTTGGAGATCACGTCCCAGACCTGCCGGAAAAATTGACATTTGTCATCGTCAGCCGCCGTACGCAAGTGAAAAGAAAAACGAGAATTTTCGGTAAGAGAAGAAGGCAAGGGAGATGCTTCTTACCCCGTCGGTGGCGAGGATGACGAACTGGTCCCTGCTGCTGATCCTCCTCTGCGTTACCTCCGGTGCCGAGATGACGCCGTAGTCCTTGACGCAGTAGTCGCCGAACGCGCGGGACATGGCGAGACCCGGCGACTCCCGGTTGGGCAGCCACACCCGGTGCACGCCCGGCTCGTCTGCGAGGCAGTGCACGCGGCCGTTGCACTGCCGGATGCGCTCCTTCTCCTCTGCATCCGATTCAAGACTACGACGTCAGCAATGGCCGCCATCGTCACAAGAATGGCCAGACAGACAGTGCATGCAACAACAACTTACGGGGCAGATTGGGCTTGAAGTCGACGGTGAGCTGGACGGCGGCGACGGCGCCGTCGTCGGTCGTGGTTCCCAGGACGGCCCGGGAGTCGCCGACGTTGGCGACGATCATGAGGTCGCCCTGCTTGACGACGGACAGCGCGGTGCAACCGCTGTGGACGGCGTCGAGGCGGCGGCTGCGGCGGAGCTCGTCGTCGACGGCGGCGCAGGCGGCCAGGTAGGACTGCTTCCAGAGGTCGAATCGGCAGTCGCTGAGCTTCTTCTCGCCGTCGATCAGCGATGCCAGCGTGAGGGCCTCCTGCCAGTGGCACAGCAGCGACGGCGGCAGCGACTCGCGGACGGCCTTGGCGACGTAGTGGCCCCACGGGCCGTGCCCGTCGAAGATGCCGCAGAAGATGTCCTCCTGGCACCCGAACCCCTGGAGAGATGATAGAAAACAGGGAGTCATAAATAAGAACATGCCGTGCTTGGAATGCAGGAATTTCGTCTGCAGTTCATAAATCTTGTACTTTCTTCATACGATATTTGTGAGAATTTTCTGAAATTCCTTCCAATCCAAACAGTTGTGTTTAAACCCTATGCGATTTAAACACAACTATATGAATTGTACCACTGTTATTCATCTGCATTGGATTGGAACTGGTTGCATCTCTGTTATACATCAACGCCTATAATTATTGAAATTGATTGTCCCACTGTTATTCATCGGACTACAACTCAAGAAGAAGACCACCCTTGCCCATGTGGCTAGGGAGGTGAAACTATTGTTTATATTGGAGATAAAAAAAAGTAGACTCAGAACATAGTTAGTCATGAGTTAGCAAATCATGCTCATGCTCATATCCATAGCACCTATAGGATTTGGATAGGGCAGGAGGAAAATGTCGTTACTTGTCTAATTCATAACGATTGTATATCTTCTGATCTCGATTAATATACCATTTTCCAAATCGAATAGGCAAGCAGTTAAGCCAAATAGTTGTGAGTTCTTTGCATTGTATTTGCCAACAAATGGTGTGAATGTGATATGATACTTTATGGGTAATGTTCTGTCGGTTTGGCATTATATGTGTGGTCCAGGTTTAAGGGGGTTGTTAATCTTATATTGTACAACCATTACATGATAATCGGCAATTTAAGATTCCAGGGTGACAGCTCTGAGAACCAACTGAACCAGCCCTTTGAGCTACTAGTATAGGTCATGGATGTCCTTACTCTATTGGCTGGTTTGGTTTGCAGAATTAAAAGGCCAAATTAGTCCATTGCAATTTTATTTTAGAAAAGAAATGACACAAAAGAAACTCATCTTTAGAGAAGATTGGCAGTCTTCTAATTCATAATTCAATGCCCTAGCTTACAACAAACATGTAGTCCATGAAGAACTCTCAAGAATGTGGATGTGGTTAACTTTCCATCTTAGGCAGTGAGTATAACTATCCAAAGCTACTTTGGTTGTTCAGATATCAAGAGCTGAAAAGTGACACCAAGAAACCATGCTCCTTCAGCAAATCTAGACACGTATGATGCCTTTCTCATGCTCCAATACCTATGCCTCTCTAACTGACTCTGTCAGTGGAATACGCTCAAGCCAATACCAGACAGTTCAGTTGCTCATTGAAATGAAATAAAAAATTATTTTTTTCCTGACGAGCAACAAATTCAACTAAAACACCTCATGAGCTAAAAAAAATTAATTTGATTAGGTGAGCAACGGAAAGAGAAGTCAAGGTTCAATACACAGGGAGTACAGGAAGAAGCTGTTTGCTTTCTTCTCGGTGGTCAGAAATGACAAGTCCTAGTGCTTGCTGTATTCTCGTTTTTTTCCCTTCTACAGAACGAATGAGCCTTGCGAAGTTTTTTCTTAATTTTGTAATAAATCAGTAAATTTCTGTATAATTTCTAGGAAATTCGTCTTTCCAACTAGCCTGTAATATCACGTGCTATCACTACTTTATGCCACCAATAATATCTGTAACAAAATAAAATGAGCGAGATTAAAGAAGCAAGAAGAAGCAGAGCAGTAGCAGAGAGCGAGATAAAGAGATATAGAGAGAGCTGACCTCCCAGACGATGGAGCAGTCCTGGTTGGTGCCCTTCTCGCCGCGCCGCGAGCACACGGCCGCGAACGTCTCCGACCCCTCACTCCACACCGTCCCCGACGTCCGCAGCACCGCCGCGGCCTTCCCTTCGCCGGCGCCGGCGCTGTCCCCCTTCCTCTCCCTTCCCACCGACAGCGACTGGGCCAGCCCCTGCAGCAGCGACGAGATCTGCCGCATCCTCACGGATCAATTCTGCGCAGCTACCAACTACCAAGAGCTTCTGCTACTTCCCTGCTCTCTCGGTTTCTTGGCGACTGATCGATTCGAGACTCAAGTTCAGCTAGCTCCAACCAAGAACGGAGGATGATGATTGATTTGTGAAGCGGATGGTACGGCGGTGTTCATGGACAGGAACAGAGCACCAACCGGCCGCCATGGCGATGATGGACAGGACGCATGGCACCCCGCTCCGGATATTTCTGTCGTTTCTCCTGGATCTTTCGTTTTCCTTTGCAACCAAGCAACGAGCTTGGATTGGACAAGACTGGATCGAACAGGAGCCAAAAGAAGAAGAAGAGCTTCTAAGCTCTCTTGCTCAAGAACCAAGCAAGAAGCACGGAACAACCAAAGCAGCTAGTTCTTGAAAAAAAAAAAGGATGGAGAGAAAAAGAGAGTAGGATTGGACGGGAACCAAGGAAGAGGACTAGAGGAGGGTTGTGTGAATTGCAGTGTGAAGTGCGACGGGAGCTTTTAAAGGAGGCGGAGCCTCCGCGGAGGAGGGAGGAGAATAAGAAGAAGAGGTGGGAGGAAGAGCCGTTGGTGCAAGGGAAGCTTAGCGTAGGCCGACCGGGCGAGTCCGCAAGCCGTGAACTGAAGACTGCCGCCGCCTGCGCAGCAACATTCTTCAGTTCGTCTGGTTTATGACGGATAGGCCCTCGGGGACTCTGCATATTCCTCTATTTTTCCGTGATGTAGATAAGCAGTGGCGGATTCAGATGACAGTGTAGCGGGCCTATGACTATTTTCAATCTGGTTCAAGTTTAATTTAGTATGCGATTTAGATCATAATTTATATGAGGAAAAATGAAAAAAAAGGAAAATCTAATCGTCGCTACCCAACGCTCTCTGACATTGGGTCCGCTACTGTGGATAAATCCTTTGTATTGTAGCAATACGCGTGTTCTACACTGTGCTTTGTTGTAGGGTGTGTAGCCCAAAAATCTTGTTCAGAGCGCGCGCTTGCTGACGCATGACGTGCGGCCCACGGCAGCTCAAGTCGTGCATCCGAGCGAGACGGTTTACATGAGCTCACTGGTATTTCGATACAAACTTTTCTCGTTAATTATTTAAAAAAAAATCTCGTTAAATTTTTCTCAAAAGTTTAAGCTAAATTTTTCACAAAAGTTTTAACAAAAGTTTTTAAAAAAAATTCTAAAAATAGAAAAATGCAGAGGGAAAAAAGTTTAAAAAAAGAGAAGAGGCTGCCGGAAGGAGACACAAATTGGACTGTTTTCGCGCGTCCGCAAATTAACAGCTCCGCAACCCTCCCTCCCGTAGGAAATGTTGAGACCAATAAATCGGTCCAGGTATGTTTGAGAGGTGCAAAGACTTGTGGTGAGAATTATCTTGGTTTGTGTAGTAAATTTTAAAAATCTATAACTATTTTAACATATGTTATAAAAAACTATAAATTTTTTTAATCATTTTAAAAACCTACAACTATTTTAATACATATTAAAAAAAATTATAATATTCTCACCGTAGATCTATCTATCATCCTCTGATATGTAATAGGAGGACTAATCGTGAGCTCACCTGTTGCCCGAGAATGATAGATAGGTCTACGGTGAGAAAATTATAATTTTTTTAATATATGTTAAAATAGTTTTAGATTTTTAAAATAAGCATATGTTAAAATAGTTATATGTTTTTAAAATTTACTCTAGGTTATCTAAAATTCATATGTTGCAAATTAAATCACGATAAATATAGTAAGACACTGGATTTTCTAGACAATCTTTACTCATGGTAGAAAGTATAGGAAGTACGCAGAACCCAAATATTCATGATTATGGTCAACTTTATACAAATCTTTTCGTATTAATATTTCTGGACTCATCAGCGCAAATAATCGCATATAGATCATCTCCTCTGCATTGAAGAATCGTGCTTATCTCTCTTGCTGCTGCTTCTTTTAGTGCTTACATCTGTTTTTCCATTGCCATTTGGTCAGCACAGTTCGATAATAAGAAACTACTAGGAAAATCATATAAATCCACGAGGAAAAAAGGATACAAAATTTCATGGGAAGTAAGTGAAATATTCAGAAAAATTTAGGAATAAAAGTTGAACAAAAGTTTAAAATTTTTACAAGAACTACAATTTTTCCTTAGCACTTTGTAATACACTCAAACTATGCGAAACAAATTCTTTCTTGAAGGTAATTTAGAGGTTCATTCATTGCTCTTGTTAAAATTTTCAAAGTAGAAATTCTTGTAAGATTTTAAAACTTTTCTTCCAATGGTGATTCCAATTTTTATATATTTACTATAATTTTTCTCTATTTTACATCAGCTTTCTATTTCTTGTTTTTTTTTATTTCCTTGGCACTCAACGTATGTTGAATTGAAGGTGACGACAAAATATAAATGAGCACCAATGAAGTACGGCAAAAGAAATTTTTCCTTTTGCTTCTAAAAGACTGGCATGGCAAAAGGCAAAGACTGAGTTACATCCACTACTACAAAAATTATTTTTAGAATTAAGTAGTAATCTATTAATATAGGTGTTTAACAACTCGTATCTGGTCGAACACCTGTAAAAATAGATGATTTTTATAGACGCAAAAATGACCGCATGTGAAAACTTATTATCAGAGACGGTTTACTTAAGGAACTGACTGTAGAAACCTAATACTGCAGGTGGTTCTTTAAGCAGACCGTCTCTGGTAATCAATTTATAAAATTAATTTTTTTTAAAAGAAAATTAAATTTTTTTAACCCAAAGAACCCCGCAGCCGTGTCATCACAAGTAACAAATCAAATGATTCGTGCAGTTCTTGGCGCTCAAACTCATGACCTCTCAGCTCACATGATATATTTTACCATCCCACCATAGAAGTACTAGTAATACTAATAACATAAGCAAACCTTTTGACCTATTATGTCTGAACTTTAAAAGATTATTTGGATATCTAAATAATTTTAAATAAAAATATTTTCAACTACAAAATTATAGATCTCACCGAGGGCTATAACTTTCATATAAGTATCCCAATTTGACTTAGTATTAAATCGTTATAAATTTTTGCAATCTATTACCAGATGCGATTCACATAGTGAATCCTTTTTAAAAATGTATTTTATACATAAATTTTTCATACGAAATTAGATGGAACAAATTTTATATAAAAAATATAATTATCGACGAGATCTACAATTTTGTAGTTGATTTTTTTTATTTTAAATTATTATCAGATGTCCAAATAATGACGAAGAAAAACATGTATATGAGTCTGATCTTAGTGAGAGAACTTGTAAGAGGGCAAAACTAATACTAGAAAAAAAGTTATTTCCACTTCGATCTTTACTAGTGAGGACAAAATCTATCTCAAGAGTGCTTCTTTCTTAGGCTAGTGCATGATATTTTTAGTATGCTCCTCTCAAGGTTTAAGCTCTGGACAAATCCATTTGAATATGGTTCAAACTATTGATGTGGGTTGGTATTTCATCATTTGATAATGATTTCAAATGAAAAAGTTTTCAACTATAAAGTTATAGGTCTTATCAAGAGCTATAATTTTTAAATAAAATTTATCAATATCCGACTTTGAATAAAATATTATCATTCTGTCTACAATCTCTGCTACCCAACACGTCTACAATCGCTGAACATATATCTGAAACGGATAAATATCCATCCCTTTTCGATGAATATCTGTTTCAAAATAATATGAGCAACTGCAAAAGTAATTGTGGGTGTTTATTATTGGTGCTAACGACGGCTACGGAGTCGTCTGTGCACCGGTCCCACCGTGCACAGGTATGGGTCCCGCTCACTGGCACCTAGACACGTGGCATTGGCACTCCAGGCAGATATTTTTCGTCACCGTGGCGGGTCAGCGACAGATCCAGCTGGCTTCTGTTGCGATCGCCGGCCTCCCCTCCTCTTCGCCTCGCGTTGGGTGCGCACGTGTCGGAGCTAGATTTTCCCGATTCGGCGACTGTTTCTGCACATGCCTTCTTTTGGGGGTCTCATGAAGCGACGCGTGTATCTTTGTTTGGCGCTAAGCTAAAAGGAGGCAGCTGCATAATTAGGTGAGGAGTGAGAGAGCCCAAAGATACGGGCTAAGCTCCAGATATGGGTTCCTTTCATCGCATGTATGCCCTCCTCCTTTTTCCTGGTCTAGAATGCTCTTTTTCTTTTATTTGCTTTTGGGTTTTTTAGAAAGTCAGTTATTGAAAATTATACGATCACAAATCATGGTGATGCTATGTATCAATAGCATGAAATGTTCCATTTCTTGGGTTAATTAACGCTGTTCGTTTGATCTACATCCGATGCATCAGATTGCTTCTTCTAAGTCCAATAAAGTCATCTTTCTCTTTCTCCCTTTGTGTCATGTTGCTTGTTCCCCCACCTTCCCCGCTCGCCCCTGTCTTTAACGACATCCCTATCGTTAGGTCCGCGTCAACCTCTTGTCGCCGCGCTAACCCCCCACCGGCGGTCTTTCGGCTTGCATGGCCCACAGTGTTCTTACCACCTTGCCACTTCGTCCCTTCATCTGCCTCCTTCATCTGGCTTGCTTGCCTTCCCAGGAGCTCTTCTAAACTCTGTAATGAAGGAGGCTTCCCAAATCAACCCAGCCGCCAGAACATTGCTCGCCAACGACGTGAAAATGATATCGACTAAAATTACTCTAGATTTCAATCGGCTCAAATATAGAAAACGCACACAAAACAAGTATTGGAAGTATATACACACAAATAGTTCAAACAAAAGTTACGTGCATCGAGTATCAAAGTAATTAATTGCACCCTCGCAAAGGAAAAAGTAATTTAAGGAAAACACTAAAAGGAATTTGAACAAAATACTTAAAAATTCTTTCGAAAAAAGAAAGTACTTAAAAGTAACTATTCTCAGAAAAAAAGAAAGAGAGAGATTAAGTGCTAGCTCTCATAATACTAGAAACTTGGTCCTTTTTAACAGCTAGAATTTTATCGACAGGCCCGCGACTGAGAATTTGTAAAAAGTTGCAATAGGTTCCTAGTGCCGTCAGGAACGTGTTCCTATTGCCGTCAGGAACGTATCTACTGCATCAGGAATTGAAAGGCACTATTTAAAAAATGATTTAACAGGACATCCTTGTATAGATTATTCTATAGAATTATCTGTGCAAAGATTACTATAAACAACTCTAAAATTGAACAGTCTAATAAAATAATAAGAAATAGTTCTAATTTGGTGGGACACTTTATTACAGTCAATTTCTATTTATAACCATCTGTACTAAAACCAATAATACAAACTATTTTAAACTGGAGCCGTATGTACTATTAGTACATATAACTCATATTTGGAGCCATTTTTACTAATAACAATAGTATAAATAGTTCTAAATACGAGTTCCAGTTTGAAACCATCTGCACTATTAGCTATATTATCATCTACCTCCTACTCAAGCATGTCTAAAATAGAATAGAGGAGCTCCTCTCTGTACTGTACGTAGCTGTTTGAGTAAGAGGCCAACGATTTTGACTAAAATATTGCTAGATTTTGGTGAAAACTTGAAGAATTATTAGCATTTGTTACTCCAAGGTGAGTATTAGGTTCTAATTTAGTTTATATGATTTAATTGTTTTGGAGAACTAGCTAAATATACATCTAGAGTTTTTTTTGGTGATGCTATAGAATTGTTCTAGGTATTAGATGATGTAAATGATCTAGATTTGCATTTGAATTTGGTCACGAGGGATCAAGTATTTCTAGATCTAGTTGTAGATCTAGATTTCTTCATGATAATCTAGAATTAATTGTTCTAGTATATATGATGCTTAAAATATAGATCTAAGTTTATTACTATAAATGATTAGTTTTAATCTAATGTTCTATATAAATTTAGATTTTTTTATTACATGAATTTTGATATATAAACAAATAAACTTATTAATAAATATATTTATTGATATTTTATATTTTTATACAAAAATTCATGTAATAAAAAATCAAAATTTATGTAGAACAATTAAATACTATATAGTATTTAACAATAATTTGTTAATTAATGTTAGTCCTTATTTTTAGTATACATGTATATAATGTGTAAGGATAATCATTAATTATTTTTAAGTTAATTTATCATTTCTATGGTTAATGTATACATGTATATAATGTAATGATGATCATTCATTATTTTTGAATTAATTATCATTTGTATGGTTAATGTATACATGCATATAATGTAATGGTAATAATTTATTATTATTTAATTAATTCTTATTTCTATGGTTAACATATGCATGCGTGGTAGCTCTATTTTTTTTAAGGAAAACTAGCCAGATTTCTCTCTTTTATTAGGTTAATTTAACATTAATCTATTCTATATATTTTTAGATGGATCGTGGCTGGATGTACGGTTCTCGTACGAACCAAAGACACCTTGATGGTGTGATGACTTTTTTTGACACTGCTGAGCAGGATCATTTGAAGAAGGGTGTTGAATTTATATATTATCCTTGTTGTGATTGTAGAAGCAAAATGTCCTTTCTTAGACAGAACGCATTCCTACAAATGATAAGGAAGGAGGAATGCAAGTATGGGATGTGTGCAAAAGAGAAAATTCACACTACGCGCCTTATTGTTCTACATGATTAATTATTTTCCTGCCCTATGTAACCTTCCGGGCAAGATTAAAGAAGTAGACACGGCTTGCCCTCATTGCTTAGATGGTACCGCGAGTATATGGCTGCCTTACTCACGCAAAACGTTGTTCATGCACCAACGTAGGTTCCTTAACAGGAATCCAACCATATTCATTAGAACAAGTGGCATGCTCTTTTGTCACAACATCTTCTACAATTATAACAAGTTCCTAATAAACCTATGATATTTTTCTATTTTGAAGGTGGCGTCTAGAGAATAACGTGAACGGCCTCAGACCTCTTCTCTTTAACAAGAAGAGGAGATCACTACTCAATAAGATGAGGAGGCTACTCCCCAAGGGCAAAAAGAAGAAACTCCAGTGCAAAAGCAAAAGTGAGGTGGCCGAGGCAACAACCAAATAAATATGGTGTCACTACACCATAAGTTATGTCAATGATAAAGGTGTGCCAATATTGCCTCTTGAAGCTTAGGCGGCATTCTGTAGGCAACTAAAGCAGGAAAAGCCTTTCGGATGAGTTTTCCTCGAGGATTAGATCGATCTGCCGTCAAGCAACGAAAGGAAGTAGATAATGATGGGTTGCATGAACTTTGCCTTTGCAAATAAGTCAAGAAATTTGCTTGCGTTGATAATTTTCTCCCAACGATGCTATTCTAAATTCTAATCATTACAAGCATTTCTCGTGATTACAGAACACATTCAAAAGATGAATAAACAGACTCTAGCACCTGGTCTCCCTCTTCATTTTTTAATAGCAGTTATTTTTTTTAAGTATTTTCTTTTTCTTTGAAAGAATTTTTTAGGTATTTTCTTCAAATTCTTTTTTAGTTTTTTCTTTAACTTACTTTTCTTTTGCGAGGGTGCAATTAATTATTTTGACAATTGATGCACCTAAGTTTTGTTTGAACTATTTGTGTGTATATATTTCCAATTCTTATTTTGTGCGCGCTTCCTATATTTCGGTCGACTGAAATATAGAGTGTTTTAGTCGATGCCATTTTCATGTCACCAGCTAGCAAGGTTAAGAAGGGGAAAAGGGTTGATTTGGCGGGCTTCCTTGGTCACGGGGCTTAGAAGAGCTCTTGGAAGAGGCATGCAAGCTAGGTGAAGGAGGCAAAGGCAGGGGCAAAGAGGCGGGAACACCGCCGGCCATATGAGGTGGAGAACCATCAATGGGCCAGGTCGAGATGGGGGCATCACGGCGTCCAAGTTAGCGTGACGGTGGGTGGTGGGTATGGATCCGGCGACGAGGACGCCTCCGGAGACAGAGGTGGGTGAGGGAACGAGCAACATGATGTGAAGAGGAAGAGAGAGAGCGACAACTCAGCTGGAGAAAGGAGAAGATAATTTGGTATATCAGATGTAGATCAAACAGATTGATCAAAGAAAAGGAATATTTCAGACGATTGATATATAACATCACCCTGTTTTGTGATCACATAATTTTCAATAACTTACGTTCTAGAAATTTCAAAAGCAAAGAAAAGACAGAATTCTAGACGAGGAAAAAGGGAAGAGCATGCATGCCAGGAAAGGAAACCAATATCTTTGGACTCTCTCCTAACACCTAATAATGCAGCTCTTACCACCAAACAAAGATACACGCGTCGCTTCATGAGATCCCCAAAAGAAGGAATGTGCAGGAACAGTTGCCGAATCGGGAAAATCTGGCTCCGACAAATGGGCGCGCAACACGAGGCGAAGAGTCCAACAGGAGGGAGGCCGGCGCGATTTTTTTAATATTATTTTTTACGGTAATTTCAAACATATTGCACAAATTTGAAAAGTTAAAAAATAACACATTGTCGTGAGATGGTTCAACGAAATCTAGTTTCGCACAATGAACAAATGAAAATTAGATTTTCGCACAATGAACAAGCGAAAATTAGATTTTCACAGTTTGGTTAAGCGAAGATAAGAGTATTCGAAATTTGGAAGCACAAAAATATTTTTGCAGAATGGTTACGTGAAAATAATGAAACTCCCATAATGTGGTAAAGGGAGGATATTAGAGGAAGCAGTGAGTGGAGATTCCCCTACAAGAGCCGGATGAGGGGAGGCCCTCACATCCGGCCAGAGACCTGATCAAAATGCTTAACCAATGAAAATCACATCACATTTTTTCACTGAGCGAGCTCTACTTAAGGATTCTGAACTCTGACAACTTCTTTCCCTTACAGCATGTTGCCAACTAAGCTCTCTTAGGTACCAACTGAGCCACTTATTTACATCGTGGGATGGATGTACGAAAATTAAATTTTTGCGAGACGGTTGTGTGAAAACAATTTTTCACGAGATGATTGTGCGAAACTCCTATTTCACACAACCGTTGTGCAAAAATACCTGCACTGTTTGCCCATGTGCGAAGTCACCTTTTTTCTCTGCTATCGGTCGACTAGAGCGTTGTCGGACACATTCACTCTCGGTCGGTTGGTTGTGAGAGAGAGGAAGAAGAGATGGGAGAAGGAGGTAGAGGAAGAAGAAAATGAGGAGCAGGAAAAAGAGAAGGAAAGAGGGAGAAGGGGAGGGAGAGGGGAGGAGGGAGAAGGGGAGGAAGAGGAAGAGGAAGGAGGAAGAAGAAGGTAATTTTTTTGTTTTAGCATGTTTTTATCTAGTTTTATTATTGTTTAGGTTATGGACTTTTAATTATATATGTAGAAATTAGATACTACAATTTATTTGTTAATTAGATAGTTTTAGATCTATGAATAAATAATTTATATTACGTTATACATATTAGACAGATACAATATTTATTTTAGGATACATGAGTAGGGTAACAAATTATAGATATTTTTTCTGTTATCATATAGATATAAAAATTAATTAGAGATATTAGTTCTACTTTTTAGTAAGGTTTTATATTAATTTTGAATATACATTAAATTATGTTTTTAAAATAATTGTACTAATATAGTCTTACACAATATAATTTTTGATTTAGTCTGAGAATATTTTTTTTAGTTCATTGTAAATTATGTCATGTCGCAGATATGTCAAACGCTATAAGTCTTAGAGTAAATATTTTTAAGTAAAATTTATTTATTTTCTTTGTAATATTGTTTTGGATTTAGGTAATTTTAGTTTTCTCTTGTTATACATCTATGTCAGCTTTAATTAGAGATTAGAAAAAAAGAATTTAGATTATGCTGCTTTAATACGTAAGTAGGATTAGGGATTAGAAATATTAATTGCAGGTTGTATTTTAGGTTTACACATCGCAAAATATTAACGGTAGGTTTAATATGTATGCAAGATTAGGGATTAGAAAGATTAATTATAGGTTACATTTTAGGTTACCAAGAATTAATTATGGTGTCGAAATTAGGGTTGGAAGAATTTTAGTTTGAATAGTAGGTTAAGAATTTTTCTAATTAATGAGAAAATAAGTTGATAATTTGTTTGATATATTTTTTTACATCGTAGTAATGTCAAACCCTATAAGTCTTAGATTTTTCTATGAAAATGGTCAAATCCAGAATGGTCAATCTGATGTTGATTTGAGAAATTTTTTGTTTACCATCCTTGAGTACCCAAATCATGAGGGCACAAGGTTGAAGGAGATCATAATGTGTTTCACCCGATATTTTCAGTTGGACCCTGATATTCATTCTGTTACTGTCGGTGTATCAGGAACCGGGGGTCCCCGAATCCCGAGGCCAGGCCAGCCATCCGCCACATGGTGCCATCCCGCGGAGTCTCTCCCGCAAGGTGAGAAAAGATCAAGTCCCGGGAGAGGGCGCTCGGGGCCGCAGTCGGTGGCCCCCGAGTACCCCAGTTCCCCGATGATCCACGAAATCTAAGTACCGGGAAGAGAGTGCTTGGGGAGGTGTACGGTGACCCCCGAGCACCCTAGTCCCCCGACGACCAGAAGAGCTAAGTACCGGGAGAAACGTGCCCGGGGCCACCAGCGGTGGCCCCTGGGCACCCAAGTATCCCGAGGACTCACCGAAGGAAGTTCCGGGAGAGAGTGCTCGGGGTTGCGTGCAGCAGCCCCCGAGCACTCGGTTCCCCGATGATCCGTACAAGTGTGCCCGGGAGAGAGTGCTCGGGGAGGTGAACAGTACCCCCGAGCACTCGGTTCCCCGAGGACAAGAAAGGGCGTTCTCGGGAGAGAGTGCTCGGGGAGGTGAACAGTACCCCCGAGCACTCGGTACCCCGACGATCCAGGAAGCCCCCTGGTGGAGGCCCTCGAGGGGCCCATCGATGAGGTGTTAGCCAGTCAAAGGCCCGAGGCCGCATTTAAAGAGCGTGCGTGGCCTGTCACCTCCAACTGCTCTCGCCGCGCTCAGCGTCAGTTCCTGCCACGTTCTGGCAGAGAGGCGTGGGGTTTTTAATTGCACTGGTCCCGTCCCGTGCCATCCGGCCTGTCTCAGGATAACGTCGTAAGGACCAAGGCGTTGCGTCTGCCACGCTGCTGTGGCAGGGGAACAAGACAGGGCGGGCACGCTGGGTCGCTCTGCGGCTGCCCGGTGGGCCCTCTCCACGGCGCCCGTTGCCAAGGCATTTATTGTGATGGATGACCGGGCGTGCGACGTATTTTCCACCCCCGGTCACTTCGTCCAGAGGAAATGATGACGCCCTTTCCATTTATGGTATCTCGGGACTCGTGCCCCCCTCCCGTTCGGGGCACGTTGCGGCCAGCGGATACTTAAAGCAGCTGGCGGCACAAAAGGAAAGGAGAGGCGAAGCTGTATGCATCCGCAGAGAGAGAGAGAAGAGAGTAGAACACATAGCTGAATGCATCTGGAATAGATCCTTAAGCTCAGAAGAACACAACGCAAGAGAAACACGGCTAAGAAGTGAGCAGCACGAGACAGGTCGAAGAACAAGGAGCCCCAGGCTCTTAGATAGACCAACATTCTTGTAACCAGCAACATCCTTGAGGGACTTCCTCAGGGCATTTATAGTATCCATACAGGAGTAGGGTGTTACACTCCCGTGCGGCCCGAACCTGTCTAAATTCCGGTGCATTTACTTCTTCTTGCACTAGGCCACGCCACCACCACCGACCGTTGCATTCATTCCCATTTATTTCTCCAACGAACAGACTCAGGATCATCCCCCCGGCCGAATCTCTAAAAAGGTTACATCACAATATATGTGGACTCGTACTTTAGATCCAGTTTTTTATGAGTTAAAGCCAGTGTATCAGACGAACAAGTGGTTAAAATGGTTAGAATGGTGTAGGAGGCGTGGGGCTAAGTACAACATGCTGGTATAGGTATGTCCAAAAGAAGAGTATGATAGTGGCAGTGCAACGACACTGGTAAAAGAAGAGTCTAGGCATGGGCATGCAATGTCGAGGGAGGAAGTTGAGCAACGCAGGCGTCTGAGCCAGAGGTTGTTGTGCATAGGCATGTGGGGGAGGTTGAGGGTCAGGCTGACGCATGTGAGGAAATTGAAGAAATTATTATTGAGTTTGAGAACATAGACTATAACATAGTCCATGAGGAAGAAGCTTTACTGCAATCTATAAATATGGAGGATGACGATGATGATGAGTCCTCTAATATTGCCATCCTAGATCAATGGAACTGTCCTGACAATGCAAGGATGCAAGTTATGGAGAACCATGATTCCCCTCAGGAGTATGGTTCAAGTATGGTTCACCTCAATCAGGTCTTCCCCAATCGATCTAAAATGAAGGATGCAATGGTATGACGGGTAGTGACATCACACAGAGAGGTATGGGTTGCTACCTCAACCCCAAAAAAGTATAATGTCAAGTGTAGAACTCCTGAATGCATCTTTTATGTTTATGCATACAAGCCAATGCATTGGACCCATTAGGTAGCCTTTAGAATGGTTCAGCACAGTTGTAAGCTACAAAATGTAGGTCAAAAGCACCGCAACCTTACTACTGCACTAATTGCAAATGAATTGTTCATTGAGATTATTTAGAAGCATGATATGGAATGTTCGTTCATCCAACGAGCAATATTATGACTATTTAAATATAAGATTACTTATCAAGAGGCTTGGCGTTCGAAGCAGAAATCCTTAGAGAAGCGGTGGGGCACCTATGAGGCTTCATATTGCAACCTATCTCGAGTGCTTGATATTCTAAAGAAACCATGGCACATACATCGCTTTCAAGGAGACTGAGATCGATGAAAACTAGACCATAATTTTCTGATGTGCTTTGCTTTCTTTGGATCAATGTATTCAATCCTTCCAGCATTCTTGTCCTTTGCTTGGAAGTACAAAGGTCAGGTTCTCATTGCAATTAGAGTTGATGCAAATAACTAGATACTCCCTTTGGTATTTGTGTTTTTGGAGGGTGAGAGCAGGTTGAGCTGGCCCTGGTTTTTTAGGCAGCTTGAGGTTGAGGTTATCCGTGATCGACCTAACGTTTGCATCATACATGACCGGCATGCTGGGATATTATCTGCTCTAAAGACACTACAAGAGAATTCAAGTGAGCCATTCCCATGGCCTGACCTGCATAACAGGTGGTGCATTGCGTCATATGAGAGCAAATTTCTACAAGTAATTCAAGAGCAAGACACAGATGGACATGTTCAAGAGGCTGTGAAGTCAGAATCAAAGTTGCAAGTTTGATGCTTTGTGGAAGGAATTGGATAAGATCACAAGGATGCATGTGCAGGAGAGAAGTAAGAAGCCGCCTGCTGATGATGACACTATACCAAGATGTTACCACCTCTTGGAGAAGGCATTGACCCTTCTATTGTGAGAAGAAGGGCGGCAAGAAATATCAAATGTTTCTCGCATTGGATTGAGGCGGAGCCAAAAGAGAAGTGGTCCTTGCTCTACGACACCGGAGGTACTAGGTTGGTCTATTAGTCTACATCTTTATTGAAAATGTGTCTTACGAACAAATATGTTTGACAGTTTATAACTATTTTCTTGTTACTATAATTTTGTAGGTATGGCGTCATGACTACCAACATAGCAGATGTTTACACCTGGGTCATCAGAGGGCTACATGGACTCCCTCTTGTTGCAATCGTTGAGGGTATATTGTATGACATTATTGGGTACTACTAAAAGAGGCATGCTGCTGTTGTTATTCATTGTACAACAATACATACACCGTTTGCCAGTTGAATGATGGAACACATGCAAAAGAAGAACGAGAAGGCAGTAGAACACATGGTTCGGTGCATGGGCGTCAATGAGCATCGCTTCGAGATAACCCTGAGATCAAAAGGAGGAGTGGGGATTGATACTAGAATTTTCACTCATGAGGTGAACCTAGGACAAGTTTTGAATGGATGGTACGAATTCACTTGCAACAAATCAAAGCTTTTTCCATGTCCCCTGTTTTGACGTGCTGGCTACACTATCACAAGTGGGTGTGGAAACCTCATTATATGTGTCACCATTTTACTTCAAGTAAGATTTGGTGCAAGACCTGGAGAGGGGAGTTCCGTAGATTCAGTGTGCAAGGTGGCTTTACGGTTTATGACAGACATGCGCCGATATGTCTGTCCCCTATGACATTACTTAGACATGACTATGAGAAAGGTGGTTGATCGCAGACTAGGCGTATTTACAACGATATGGATGAAGCTGAAGTTGGCAGGTCTGTGAGGACGTGCAACAAATGTGATGTGTTTGATTGCAAGGTAAAGGATTGCCCATAATCTAACCACAACGATGCTACAGCAGGGCCATCCACTGGTAGTCGACGTGGGAGGGGTGTCCATGGAGGACAAGCAGTGCAAAAGATTAGGGCAAACAAGGAGGGATATGCTACCGAGGAATTATGTGTTTCTACCTCACGACCTACCTACACCTCAGGCCCAGAGCCATTCTACGCTACTCCTCAGCTTCTGTGATATGACCAGGTAGGAGGCTCTGGTTGGACCGTGCTTGTGTACGCTAGTTCTCATCCTTCGCACCCTGACTAGGCAGGAGGGTTTGGTTTCTAAGAGTTCACCGCACTCCAGCGGGAACCCATGGCTTGACTACAGAGGGGCCTCCAAAGTGATGCGCCCCTCCCAGTTGTACAGTGCACCTCCGCCCACTCAGGCTATGTAGCAAGAGATGGAAGACCACTACAGTCTCAATTTGTCCAGATGTGAGTGCTGTGAGACTGATTGGTACACGCCTTCTGCATACAACCATCCTCGGGAGGAGGAGGAGGTAGATGTTCTAGCGTCAGGACGTAAGCCAAAACGTGCTAGAGGCAGGGCCCAGGGTAGGGGGCAGGGTAGGGGTCATGTGTAGTCTGTTTTACTTGTATGCTTAGTTAACGTATTTTGTTAAGGTTGTTGCAGGACTATTTATTTTGTTTAACTTTCCATTTCATTAGTTCAAACTATGCCCCCGGCCATGCTCATGCACTTAGTCCATGCACCAGCCCCTAGCCACCACAAATAACCCTACCCTGAACAATGGGTAGATCACTCCTTCCTCAGCTCTCTCAATTGCAATGTCTACTCAGCTCCACCAAGCCCACCCAAGAAACATCGAGGGACTTCCATCCCCCAGGGGGTCGAACCGCCAATGTGCTTCTGTGACAACCCTTGTAGGCTTCGCGAGTTCTATGACATCTCCTACACCTATGGTAGATGCTTTTTCATGTGTGCCAACTACCAGTATGACCTATCTCGACATGAACCGTATGAGTACCCACCGGTATAACGACATTAATCACTCCTGTGACACTTTTCATACGATTTCATGCACTGTCTTACTAATCTTTCCTCTTGTTTCATTTGTTTAGTCTCCTCCACCTATCTGTGAGTTCATGAAATGGCTAGACATGAAGCAAAATGAGAGCCAGAAGCGATGGGTCGACATGAACATGTAGCGAAGAAGGCAAGCTTTTGAATATCGGTAGTACGAGCAATAGTAGGAGGAACTATGGCTGCAGCGGCAGGAGAAGGAGCACATGAGGAAGGTAGCGGCGAAGCGCGCCGCAGCTAAAGCATGCAAAGATAAGAGGGAAAGAAAGCGAGAGGGGGCCCATCGCACTAAGGCGGTAGGCCCCAATACCCTCACCAATGGCAAATATCCTAGGTGCCCTTAGTAGAGCATCTATTGTAACCCATGTTATTTTAATTCCCTAAGGTATATTAGTTTTAGCAGTAATACGCTATTAGGTTAGTCTTTGGCCGTACCATACATGCCAATATTTATTGTTATCACACCCGGTTTTAATGGACAAAACCAAGTGTGGCTTATGTGTGTCTAGGAAGTTTAACACACATAAGGACATCACAGGTGAAGTAACAAAGGCAATACTTTAACTTACAACCGTTTAACTAATACATTAAAGACTTCACCCAAACAACTCTAATAAATAACGATAGCATCTAAACGACGGTAATGATGAAAGCATCAGCGACCAAGCACTCCACAAGCACTGACAGGAAAACATGCTCCTAGAACTCCATGTTATCGTCTTGGTAGTCTTCAAAGTCTTCCACTGAGCAGCATATGTTTTGGGGGAGATAGCAAGGGTGAGCACATGGAGTACTCAGCAAGTGTGGTAAAGTAATGCCATGCAGGTTTATAACAGGAATAGGCTAACACAAGGTATATTTGCGTAAATGTGAGTAAATAAAACAGTGTTGGTTTATAACAGGACTCGGCAAAGTGTTGGTTTGATAATGGTGGTTTATGTGGTGGGCTTGTGGATATGTTCCAAGCAGTGTTGTTAGGTTTTGTTGGTTGGTTATCTCCCTGTTGGATAGTCCTAGGGTTCTATGTTACTAAAACAAGTTCATCATCACCATTGCATATATCCACTAAATATGTATATGATACTTCCCAACATCCCAAAAGCATGGCTAAGCAATTTTACCCAAGAGACTCATATCAACTTCTACTTAGGCTTCAATGAATGTAAAGGAAGAACTAGGTAAACCCTAACATAGGTGACTACCTATCAAGTTGATAGACATTGCATATAATTTTGTAAAACAAAATATTTGAAACATAGGTTCAAGATGATCAAGAACACTTGCCTTCTCCTTGCTGCTGCTCAGTGTACTCTTACTCCTGGTCTTGATGTTGTTCAAATTGATCTGGGGCGTTGTTGACTAATCGCACAATTACAGGCAAAGTATAAAAAAATATACTAAGAATAGAGCACAAAACAATAGAACAAAAAGATAAAACCTATCTAGAACGAAAGAGCACTGAAAAACGAATCTAACGACGCAATAATTGCTTAAAACAGAGCTACGATGAAAAAGATATGCTAAAAACAAGATTAGGGTTCATTTTAATTAAGAAAAGGACTTAATTGTAATTATCAAAAAGTTCTAGGGACTTTTTGTAAAAATAGAGGGACCTATATGTAATTTTGGAAAAGTTTAGGGACCTAAATGTCAAAAGAAAGGGCTCTTTTTGCAATTATAGAAAAGTCCAGGGGCTAAATTGCAAAATTACCAATTTATGAGAATTAACCGAATTATTTTTGTATTCAAAAACTCTTTAGTTAACACATGGTGGCTGACTGGCTTACATGGCTTGCGTGGCGCACACACGGCAACGAGGTGGCTATACATGGCGTTGAGGTGGCTTGCTAATTCGGCCTAAGGTTTGACTGGCGGGGAAACAGATCTGGGTCATTGGATCTAGATCCGACGGCCACAAGTTGTAGACCGGGTGCACAGATATGAGAACAGAGAAGGGTGGATGCAGCTTACGCTTCTCACCGTGGACCGACGGGCATTGCTTGCTTGGACGTGGCGGAGAGAGGCTGAACTTTCGCTAGATTCGAGTTCCGACGAGATCAGAACTCCAGCGAGTTGCGGATTGGGACCACGTGCATAAGGGGAACTCGGCTGAGGCATCTGTAGGGGCGGCTGAGTGTCGGAGTGACTTGGCGACGGCGGCGAAGGCTTCAGACGGTAAAACTCCGGTGCAAAGGCTCTCCGGCAGCGCAAACTCGATGGCAAGTTGAGGAAAAGCGGTGAGATGCTTCGGGGAGGGCAATAAGGCGCATATTTATAGGCATGGGGGCTTAGAGAGGCCGAATCGATCACGAAAAGGCTCACGGTGGTGGCAGGCACTATTTCGAGTAAAAAGCCCTCCTTTGAACGCGGATTGCTTGAGGATAAGGCGACTACCAGGCTCGGAGATCACACAGACTTAAATGCAAGCGCTTCTAGAAGCTTAGCGGCTTGGTTTGGGCGTGGGATTACACGGATATGGCGGCTGGCGCTGAGTCAAAGTTTGACTCCGGATTGAAGATGTTCTTGATGGGCGGGACCCACATGTCGACGTCTCGAGCGAAGACGGGAAGCAGCCGGGCATCTTCAACGCAGGGGGCAGCGCGGGCAGGCCAGTGAGGGTGCTGGGCTACTGGTGCGAGTGGGAATGGGCTAGAGCATAACCCACGTGGAGGAATGGGTGGAAGAGCTGGAGCAAGCCGACTCGGCTCGGGATGGGCCAGGAGCGAGCTAGAGAAAACAGGCCGACGGGCTGGGCCAAAGGGAGAGAAGAGAGAGAAGGGAGCCCGGTTAGGGTTTTTTTTATTCTTTTCCTTTTTGATTTTCCTTTTTCAAAAGCTTTTGAAATACTTTTGAATTCAAACTAGCACCCAAAATCAAACCTATAGCCACTAAACAAAACAAAACAAATCAAACAAAAGAAAACATATGTACCTAAAATAGCATGAATGCACAATATACAAATATTTCCTATGTCAAATTAGATCTCCTTTTTATGAAATAGTATTTAACCTTATGAAATTGTTTACGCTCAAATAAATTCTAGTAAATTTTATAAATTAAAAAAATTAAAAATTAGGGGGTTATAATTGTCATCATCACTTTAAGGTTAGGGTCCATTCGTGCAACGATGAAAACCCCCATGTCCCATGTAATGTTCATCATAGTATGTAACCTCCATACTGGGTTCTATGATAATTATACTTCACAACTACTATTATTCGAAAGATTATATTTTGTATCCTCCCAAGGTGGCTTCACTCAAAAAATTACTGAGACAATTTTACATCAAATAAAAAAAGAAATGTCTACAAAATTACATTGAACCAAAAATTAAGGAAAAAATGAATCACTCCGTGTTTCCGTTTGAACAACTATTTGCACAACAAACATTTTTTGCCGAACCAATCACAAAAAATAATTTTTGCATCCATAAAAAACAATTGAACTAATTTTTGTGTTTTTAGTACTAGAAAGAAGACAAAAATTACCAAAAAAAATAGATTTTTGCATCACCAATTAGCGATTTTTTTTTATTTTCATTGTGCAAAAATATTTTCGCACAACCGATCTGTGGAAATAAAATTTTCGCGGGACCGAACTGTGAAAACTTTAATTTTCGCTCTTTCAATCTTATAAAACATTTTCTATATTTCAATGAGCGAAATTTCTACTTTTTGTGGATCCAAAGTGCGAAAATCTAGTTTTCACTTGATCATTGTGCGAAAACTAGATTTCTCTGAATCATCTCACAACAATAAGTTATTTTTGTAAGTTTTTGAATTTGTGCAATATTTTAAAATTGCTTTAAAAAATAACATTAAAAAAAGACCAGGCCGGCGCCAACTCGATCAGGTGGCCACCTAATAACGTCATGATGCAGAGTCCTCAATCTGTCGCTACCTACCACGGAGACAAAAAATATCGACATGGAGTGCACATGCCACGTGTCCGAGTGCCAGTGAGCAGACCCATACCTGTGCATGGTGAGACCGATACATAGAGGACCATGTAGCTACGAGCCACACTTCTAAGTGTGGCGGTGGGTCTGAGCCCCACGGGTTTCAGACCTGGTAGGGGTAGATTTGGGTGTAGAAATGATCCTGTGGGGGTATCGGGTTGCGGGCCTGACTCAGAACGGGTTTGGGTCCAGATCATATTTTGATCCTGTGGGTGTCTCATGGGCCTTGAAAGCCCAAGACCCCGTACCGTTATGCCACCAACGCACCATGACCTCTCCTGTTGCCTCAATTCTCTTCCTCGACCCGAACCTCAGGTTGCCACATGGGACCTGACCTCCCCTCGCAGATCTGCTAGATCCCAACCGTAGCTCAGTTGGAAACCAAATGCCGGCTGGCGATGCTGCCTCCTCGCACTCATTGTCACGCTCCTGCACACGGGCACGCTTGTGGTTGCCTTGGCACCCACCAGCAGCCTAATCCAGCAGCGCGCGTGATGCAACGGAGGCACTTGGCGTGCGATGCAGGCGAGGAGGAAGGGTGTGTGGCTCAAACCAGAAGGAGGGCACCATGTAGTTCCGTATGCACGGGGGCGCATCTCGATCGGGAGGAGCAGGGCGGCATGCGAGCTAGAGGAGCAGTGCTGGATGTAAGACCCTGGACCTGAGATCTCCTATATCTCTTGTATCAGTCCCTGGATCAAGTAGCTAATACACATAGTATAACAGTTATAGTATCACAGTCAAACTTCGTACATGATTATTAAGGTTACAGAGTACAAAATGTTACAAACCGTAGTGTATGAATTACAAACCAGCTGAGCGGCCAACAAAACACAGTGGAAAGCAGAGACCCAGGCCACAAGTAGCTAGGGTGCAAACGTGACATCTAAAACTACTTTTTATCCTCGACTTCGCCTTCGGCGAAGTCTGCATCAGCTTCCTTATCTGAAGGATATCAAGAGTGAGTACGGAAGGTACTCAGCAAGCCCTATACTATTTCAACGTGTTTGATAGATGCATAAAGGGGTAATTCAAAGGTATGGCTTTACAGTTTAGTTTTACATGTAAAGAGTTTATGCAAGTATTCAATTGTATCATCTAGATTGACTTTAAAACAGTTTAAATAGTTCAAAGCAGGTAATAGATTATATCTGGGGGGGGGGGGTCTTTTGGTCCTGGGAGGGGCTACAACTCGCTCCGTAGTGACCATTATAACATCTGGTGTACCTCTAGTACCACACAGTTTCTGACTGATTGAGACAGGAACCTCATCACATGAACATATAGCCGGCACACTCACTCAGCAAGACACAATGCACCCTTGTACTAATCAAGTGAGGTCAATGCTTTGCATGACCATGACCGCAGACATGGCAATTCGAATAGATTTACACTCTACAGAGGTTGTACACCGTACCCACACAATATGCTCAGCATCCATCCGTTGCAAGCGGAGGAGCGAATCATACCGAGAAACTTCAATCACTTTTCCTGTCAGGCTTTTCTACATGATCTATCAAGTTCTTCATTTCTCGTATAAAGGGCAGACCCCCGATGATCGACTGGGGTGGAAACTCCTTCATGCAAAACCTGAAGACACTTGGCTCAACGTTGCCTCTCAAGCCTCCTAGTATTATACCCTTGGCAGATTGAGCCATGAACCTCATCACACGAACATATATTCTACACACTCACTCATCAAGACACAAGCACCCTTATACTAATCAAATTAGGTAAATGCTTCATATGTCTATATGTCTATGACCATGGACACGGCTATTTAAAAAGATTTACACTCTGCAGAGGTTGTACACTGTACCCATGCGACATGCTTAGCCTCCATCCGTTGCAAGCATAGGAGCGAATCATACCAAGAAACTTCAATCACTTTTCTTGCCGGACTTTTCTACGTGATCCATCAAGTTTTTCAGGTCTCGTATAGAAGGCAGATCCCCGATGATCGACTAGGGCAGAAACTCCTTCGCGTAGAACCTGAAAACACTTGGCTCAACGTTGCCTCTTAGGTCTCCTAGTATTATACCCAACCCAGTCCAGTGAAAGAAGAGTCAAGTCCTGCCCATTCAGGACGCATGGTTGCACTGGGTGGCTTAGCATGATGTCCCAAGACTCGGTGCTTAAGCACGACGGGGATTCCGGGCAACATGATGGAGAGACAGCCAGGCGGTGGCTCGATGGTGAGATGGCAAGAGGGGCGGTGAGAGCATGCACAAGAGGACTCACAATGGAAGGGAGCGGCCAGATAGGTGGGCGTTAGCACGACTGGCTGCACTGGAGGATGCACCGGTGCGGGGCAACATGGTGAAAAGTGCTAGGACGACAGCGCGGTGGTGGTGAAGGTGCATGGGCCAGGCTAGAGTGACGTGGCAGTGCAAGGAGAAGGGAGGAAGGAGGAGGGTGCTCACCGAGGGTGGCTGGAGCTCATGGCAATGGGAAGCAGTGCAGTGGAGGCTCGACAAGGGAAGTGCTTAGGATGATGTGACAGAGTGGCTGGATGCGGCTGAACAGCGAGCGGCTGTGGTGGCACCACGGTGGCTCAGCGGGGAAGTGTAGAGAGGGTGGTGGGAGGAGAGCGGCTCTCCAGGATGGTGTGGCAACGTGGGTGGCGGTGTTGGCCAGCTACGCTCGAGGCGGCCCACGGTGGCTTGGCGGGGAGCGGAGTGTGGCACGATGGTGGTGTGCACGGCCAAGTAGCGCGGAGGAGCAGCGGCTGGCGGCTGGCGGCGCTGCTTGGTTTGCTTGTAGGGGCTTGAAGAGGAGTAAAGGGGTGCTGTTGCTGTGCGTGTGTTATGGCTGTGTGTTTGTATGCATGTGTGTATGCTTGTGGTAGATACTTGCACGTGAAGGAATAGAGAGGAGAGGAAATGGCTTTTGCCAGCTCAGGAAAGATCAAAGGAGTGGAGTGGCTGGTATGGTGGGTGATTTTGGCCGGTGCAGAGAGATGTGGGAGCTGGGAGAGGTGAAAGGACTTTTGGTGCTGCTTTGGGAGAAGGATTAGAGAGAGAGAGAGGACAGAGAGAGAGATGTGTTGATGTATTTGAAATGTAATTCAAATGGAATGGAGTTGTAACAATTCAAATTTGGTAGGGGCAAGGGCAACCTTGCCATCACACAATCAAAGATACGACAAGTAGCAGCACAATACATAAGCACAACAAACAGCGATCAAACAACCCTAGGACCTATCTTCACTAGATCACTAGTACTAAAGTTCTCGGATCTAGCACACAACAAAAACATGGTCACGGAGCATCAACCTACATGGTTATGTTCAACTAGAGCCATATGTCTATTGATAATGTTACTAGCGATGGACTCCTTTGGTGAAAAACAAGGTCTTCAAAGGAATAAAAAGGGGAGTGAGTGAGCGAAAAGACAAGAAGGGAGAATGGAAGAAGTTTTCATAACATAGTTTTTGGAAAATAAACAGAAACGAGCAAGTCTATCCTAAGGTCACATCTTACAGCCAAGCATTGGCTCTGTTACCACTCCTGTAAGACCCTGAACCCAGGATCTCTTGTACCTCCTGTATCAGTTCCTCGATCAAGTAGTTGATACGCATAATATAACAGTTTTAGTATCACAGTCAAACTTGGCACATGATTATTAAGGTTGCAGAGTACAAAAGGTTACAAACTATAGCGTATACATTACAAACCTGGCCGAACGACCAACAAAACACAACGGAGAGTAGAGACCCAAGCCACAAGCAGCTAGGGTGCGAACGTGACTTCTATGATTACTTTTTATCTTCGCCTTTGCTTCCGGTGAAGTCTGCATTGGCTTCCTTATCTGAAGGACAACAAGAGTGAGTAAGGAAGGTACTCAGCAAGCCCTATACTACTTCAAGGTGTTTGATAGATACATAAAGGGGTAATTCAAGGGTAAGGTTTTACGATTTAATTTTACATGCAAAGCAGTTTATGCAAGTATTCAATTGTATCATCTAGATTGACTTAAAAATAGTTTGAATAGTTCAAACCAGGTAACAGACAATATCTGGGGGGTCTTTTGGTCCTAGGAGGGGCTACACCTCGCTTCACAGTGACCATTATCAGATCTTGTGTATCTCTAGTACCATACAACTTCTGATAGATTGAGCCATGAACCTCATCACACGAACATATAGTCCACACACTCACTCATCAAGACACAAGCACCCTTATACTAATCAAGTTAGGTCAATGCTTCATATGTCTATGACCATGGACACGGCTATTTGAAAAGATTTACACTCTGCAGAGATTGTACACTGTACCCATGCAACATGCTTAGCCTCCATCCGTTGCAAGTAGAGGAGCGAATCATACCGAGAAACTTCAATCACTTTTCCTGTTGGAATTTTCTACGTGATCCATCAAGTTTTTCAGGTCTCGTATAGAGGGAAGATCCCCGATGATCGATTAGGGCAGAAACTCCTTCATGTAGAACCTGAAAACACTTGGCTCAACGTTGCCTCTCAGGCCTCCTAGTATTATGCCCAACCCAGTACGGTGAAAGAAGAGTCAAGTCCGATCCATTCAGGACGCATGGTTGCACTGGGTGGCTTAGCATGACGTCCCAAGACTCGGTGCTTAAGCAGCCGGGGCAAGAATCTTCCTCGTTGGCAATGAGTGTCACCTCAAGCCCCCAATGTATGAGATAGCCTCTAATTTTGAGGGCTATCCCGCTTGCCCCCGCAAATACAATTTTTACCCATTTTTACACATCTCTCGCTATATCCCACATGACATCAAGGATTCTACAACTATCAGAAGATTCACAACCATTAAGGATTCATGGTATATGGGTTATATTTGATAACAATAAATCGATATCTCTGAAGAGACGTATTTTAAAAGCGACATCTCTGAGGAGGTGTTTTCCATCTTAGGCATGCTAGATATCAAGGCGTCGTCCATTGTTAATATATTTAACAATAGGTACTCCTATGGTGATATGTATTTTGGATGATGACATGCAAGGCATGGCAGTGTTGATAGGATTAACTACTAGGAGTAGTTTGAAAGAAAACGCAATACATAGCACATGAGATATTAAGTTCAGTTTTAGTTGATCATGTAGGTTATTTGAAAACATAGTTTCAATATGATCAAGGAAATAGGACTTGCCTTCTTCAAAGTCTGCTTCAAAGTCTTGGTCAAAGTCTGGATCTTTTGGGTTCTCCGCGAAGTCTTCCGGTTCTGCAAATGCGACTACGATTAATAACAGACTACTAGAGAAGAAAAAATTAACACCAAATGAAAAGCCAAATGGGTTCTCAAGAAGATCACACTATTATATATAGGTAGATCTCAAATTTAGAAGAATTTCAATGAAAGAATCGCCGAAACCAGAGTTGAAACGGAGGAGATATGGCACTCAGAATATTTACCGGAAAGGAAAATACTGGAAATTAGAAAATGAGCACTATTCTGCAAACTTGGTTTACTGAACTTGTGGACTAGGAGAGGTTTGTTAGGGGAGCCCATGGTGCACCGAGCCGGTGGACTAGAGAGGGCTACGTAGTGGGCTCGGCTGGTGGACTATGGGACAGCTCAGTTTGCTGCCCACCATGGACCCATGTTCGGCGGACTTGAGAGTGGTGGGGCCCACTTATCGGTGAGTGGAGAAGCGCTAAGAGGAGATAAGGCCGGGCTTTTTCCTGTGCACGTGTGGAGCTTGGAGAGAGAGGGAGGGGCTGGTAGAGAGGGTGGTAGCGCCGAAGGGGCTATCGGGAGAGAGGGAGCCGAAGGGAGTAGAGGCGGCGGAGGAGATGGGGAGATGGCCGGGGAAGAGCGACTGGGAGAGAGGAAGGCACGCCAGTGGAGAAGATGGCGGCCTGGGCGAAGGGGAAGACCGAGCACGGTGGGGAGACTAGACGGCATGGTGGAGAGATGGCCGGGCGGCGGCTCGACGGTGAGATGGCCAGAGGGGCGTGAGAGAGGGTGCAAGAGGATGCACGATGGAAGAGAGTGGCCAGACAGGCGGGCTGCAGTGCTGGAGGATGCGCCTGCCTAGCGCAACATGGTGAACAGTGCTGGGACGACAGCGTGGTGACGGTGACAATGGCCGGGCCAGGCCAGAGTGGCACGACAGTGCAAGGAGAAGGGAGGATGGAGGAGGGTGCGCACTGAGGGTGGCTGGAGCTCATGGTGATGGGAAGTGGCGCGGTGGAGGCTCAGCAATGGCGGTGCTTAGGATGGCGTGGTAGAGTGGTCGGATGCTGTCGAGCGGCGAGCGGCTACGGTGGCGCGGGCCACAGTGGTTTGACGGGGAAGAGTAGAGAGGGTGAGGAGCAGAGGGGCTCACCGGGATGGTGCAGCAACACAGGTGGCGGTGCTGGAAAGCTACTCTCAAGGTGGCCCACGGTGGGGAGCGGAGCACTGCACGATGGCAGCGCGTACGGTCGAGCAGCGTGGAGGAGTAGCGGCGCTGCTTTGTGTGCTTGTAGGGGCTCGAAGAGGAGCCAAGGGGTGCTGCTACTGTGCGTGTGTTGTGGCTGTGTGTTTGTATGCATGTGTGTATGCTTGTGGAGGATGATTGCAGGTGAAGGAATAGGGAGGTGAGGAAATGGCTTTTGCCAGCTCAGGAAAGATTAGAGGAGTGGAGTGGCCAGTATGGCGGGTGATTTTGGCCGGTGCAGAGAGATGTGAGAGCTGGGAGAGGTGAGAGGACATTTGGTGCTGCTCTGGATCAAGGATCAGAGAGAGGATAGAGAGATGAGAGAGAGATCTTTAGAGATGAGAGATGTGTCGATGTATTTGAAGTGTAATTCAAATGGAATGGAGTTGTAAGAATTCAAATTTGAATGTACTTGAATTCGAATTGGAGGTCATGATGATTCAATAAATGATTTGAATCTGAATTGAATTGGGTAATTCAGATTGGATTTGAGTTGAATATGACTTGAATGATTCGAATTGCATTTGAGTCGAGCAGAATATAAGAATAAATTTGAAATTGAGAGACATTTAATTTCAAAACTCCACCCAAAGAAATATTAAACATAACAAATGCCAATGATCATATTAATGCATGGAGAAGTTTTAGAAATTTATTTACTGTATCTTGAAATACTTAGCCAATTTAACATATATGAACATATACATACAAGTATATATATATTCCTTGATTTTAGTTAGCTTAATTAATCACAAAATTTTTAATTTAGAGTGAAATTTATAATTAATTAACATACTAAAGCTTAGGATGTTACACTGGAGGAGTGAGGTTGGCCATGGAGTGCTCGGCTGGCTAGTGCCGCTTCTTGTTAGCAGCTCATACCTACTCCCCATTGGCCTGAAGAGAAGGAAAGGACAAAGGAGGGAGATAAAGAGATCACGGTGACGGGGTGAATTTTCACCTGATTTGATTTTCAGTCTGAGTCAGGTTTTATATTTTGGATTTCGAATCGGATGCATTCTTAGTCCATCTAACCCTAATCCGATCCATTGTCACCCTAACCCGTATCCTGACGGTGCCAGCAAGGGGACGGTGGTGGCCATGTCAGCCCCACATGTCCTCCACACGTGAGTGCTGGCCGGCCGGCAGATTTCTCAGTTCCAAGTTGTTTTTTCTTCTCCGACTCGATGTGAAAGATTGTGGTGGAGCTTAATAGGTGACACTGTTAAATTTGTCTTGCTTTTAAATAATGGCATCTCTTTCCAGTATGTTGGAACTGGATAAAACAACCATATCATCGAGTTTGCAGACAGGTTTTAATATTGCTAAATCCTGACGATTATTATCGTGTATTCAATTTTCGTGTGCATTGCAAGTCAGAATTGTATGATTTCATTTGACTATTAATACACATACCATATTATTAAGATTTGACACGTAAAAATGATATTAGCAAATTTGTCTTAAAAATATTTTCTAATCATTATACTTTTAACAACTTTTACTAAGAAAAAGTAACAGTTCAACATATACCGTCTATATGTTTGATTCTTATATGGAATTGGGCGAAGGTGAGAACATTTCTGTTGGAATGTAAAGTTGTATAAACAATAAAATACTTTATTTCTCATTGATCTTTTCATATATTTATACAAGGGAATGGGTGTCTCCCTGTTGAGGGAGACGGGCACCCCGTTGGGGTGACACCCGTTCACAATCGGTGGTTTACAACGGACGGAGATAACCGCTAAGGACGGTTGCTTGAGATTGAGGATCATTGCGTTCATAACACTCCCTTGATCGAAAGATCATCACTGTATAAATCAAATTGAATGTTTCTCTAAATACTCTATGGGAAAAAAATATGAAGAGATATATTTGTAATATGTCATAAAAAACTCCTTATAAATCTATTAGGAAAATTTAGGAGAAACATAATATAACATATATTCATATACTTGTATTAATATTGCTTTATTAAAAATTTTATATGAGAAATTATATTGAAAAAATAAAGAAAAATAGCGCAATATTTTATGATATGAAGATCATAATAAGTTATATATATTTAGGAGTTTACTTCCCTGCACTTCACAAATCTCAAAGTTTTCTCATAACAATTCCTTGTACACATTTCTGAAATGTGAATTTTTGGTAAAGAATTTGTGAATAAATATACAAGATTATATTAAAATTTTATTTGTAAAATTTTTATCTCTCTATTATTGTGTAATCGATGAGGATAGAATAATTTTGGAATGGTTTATAAAGGTGTCTGAGAATCATCTCGTTGATATGCCAAAACAGATAGAGACATATGCTTCGATAAACAAATCAGCTTGCCAATCAATTCCAACTTAAGCTGAATTATTGAAACGTTACGATAACTGCGACTTACTCCGCATCTCGCTGCATATTAATTAGTTTAATGTGATAAGTTCAATCCATTTCAAATCAGAGTTATATTAATTAGTTTAACTATAATATTGTAGCATCGAGAACGGTGACTAGAGTATGGTGAATAAACACCCTTATAAATTTCTTGTAAAATAGATAACCTATTCCTTGTTCATCTAACGTTTCTCAAAAATATATAAAGAGGAGCATAAATTTTAGAGAGACAAAATGAGGAAAAATTTTGGCTCTACGGATGGAATATAAATCATAGACTCTATTTAACACCATTCCATATATCTTTGAGCATAAAAACTTAAAACTTGAACGAAGAATAAAGCAAAAAGACAATCATCAAAAGAAGTAACTCTCCAAGTTGATGGTCTAGAGACAAGGAGATTCAAAACCCTCTCAAATACATAAGTATATAAATGTTTATGCCTATAACAATAAGAAGAATAACTTCCCAAGGTTGAAAAATCACAGCTCAAAGACAAAAACGAAAATTAATAAGAAAATCATAACTGAAAAAGGAAAACATGTAAACATGTAAGGAACCACTAGAGAGATACTAGAAGGAGGGAAATTCAAGCATATGCAAAAATATAAACTTCATTACTCAAAGAGATCAACCCTATTTTAGGCAGATTACAATGAGTTTTTTTTCAAAAACTCTTACCTATTACATAGACTAAAAACTCATCTTTCTTACTCTAAAACTCTAGCACTAGACTCTTAAATAGGTTGCATAAGGGGCTCAAGTGGCTGATTCAAACTCTCTCATAGTCCCACCTCTCTATTTATAGACCTAGAAAACTTTAACCCTAAGTTTTCTAGCTTGTTATCAAAATAAAAATCTCTTGTAATACACTTCTACTTGCCACCAAACGCATTTTGGTCTATTTTCTTGCTCCGTCCATTGAACGGCACACCACCTTCATGACTTAGCTTCGCCTCGACACAATATTCACGATAATGCAACATACTTCTCCAGTATTCCCATGGTTTTGAGGTCCGACCGTGAAACCCTCTGTACGCTTTTCAAAGCGTGACTCACCACTTGCTTATACCTTATGCAAGCGCTCTGATATCGACATGTGTACTCCATCTTACAATCCTGACCGCCGACAAGTCTCTCCCACTCTCGATCCCTTAGACCGCCTTGACACTTGCACCGGCATCTCTATCGCTTAACTTTGTCAACACGCTGTCTTCATCCTCCGTTTCATGCTTTTGCTTAACCTCCATGTGTACAGCTAGGATCACTCTTGACTTCGGTTGGCCTCCTTGATCGTCTAGCACCAAGAATCCACGTAGCCCCGATCACTCGCCGTCGTCTGCCAAGTTGCATCCATCACTTGTACTGCATGAGACAAGCAAACATATTTCTCCAACTCTAACTCCAGTTAGTCTATAATCAAAATGCTCAAACCAAGCTCAAGCAATCCAAAACTTGATAAACCAAATTGATAACCTTGTCAATCACTTATCACATATAAATAAAGATATATTTTAACTTGGTTTCTCAATCTCCACCTTGATGAGTGCATTGGCAACACCTCAAAGCACAAAGATTTTGGTTTGAAGATGATAGGTTCAGCCAAGTGACAAAAATTCAAGAAAGAGCAAACTTGTATCAATTGGCATAAGAAAGATTGCATAAGGCCTAAGAGAGATAAAGACAATCCAAAAGCCTCAAAAGAGAAATAAAAGCTCAAAGGGGCATGACGAAACCCTGAGGTGAAGCCTGAAGGCCGAAGGGGTGCCACGAAGCACGAAGGATGAAGAGTGCAATGAAGCCCTGAGGTTGAAGGAAGGCGATGCAAGGATCTTCAGTGATAGAGCGAAGGCTAGACTAAAAAGGAACCGACAAGTTAGCAGGAACCTGATGAGGAAATGGTTGAAGGGAGATCGCTAGTAGCTCCAATAGAGGGTCTAGTGCAAGTCCTCTAGGACACATGTCAATATTTGGTTACATAGGGAAATATAGGTAGACAATGACTATAATTCCCCAGGGATATTCTAGGATATTCCCTAGTGTTAGCCAAAATATTCCTGTGGATAAGGGGTAAAGATGTAATAACGACGGGAGTGGTTGAGGTATGCCTATAAATACCCCCAGTCACTTGATGTAATCACAAGACATGGACGAAAGTATCAGATGCTACCCCTGTTTTGTTGGACACCTAAGACTCGAATCCTCAAAGGGTCACATGCCATTTAAGCTTGAACTGGGATGGCTGGTTCGCGGAGTGGCTGGTTCGCGGGGACTTTGTAGACCGAGTAAATGAGGTATGGAGCCGACCGTCTAGAGGATGGACATCCATGCAAAAGTGAACAAACAAACTTAGCTCTCTGCGATGACACCTCATAGGCTGGGCCACACACACTAGTGGAACAAATAAACAACAAAAGAAAGAATTCTTGGAAACCGTTGATTAACTTGATGAAGTTTCCGAGATACAAGCTCTAACGACTTGGAAATTGACCTAAAAAATCAAGCCAATGAAAACTTGGTCAAAATCCTATGAGATGAGGAGACAAAATGATACCAAAGAGCCAAGGTCAACCATATTCTCCAAGGAGACAATAATACGCGGTATTTCCACATGATTGCAAATAAACATAGAAAACAACTTATTTTCTGCCTGGATCAGGAAGAAGGTAAAATAGAGGGAGAATCACATTTAATAAATTACATAACAAAATACTATAAAGATCTATCTAGGCCATCTGGGACTAGTCACTTCTGTGTGACGGAGTCATGGACGTATGACATCAATTAGGTGAGCAATAGAGAAAATGACATTCTCACATCCCCTTCCACAAAAAGGAAGTACAGGATGTTGTGTTCCATATAGATCATAATAAAGCTCCTGGCCCTGATGGTTTCTCGATTGAATTCTACCAAGCTTTCTGGGACATCATTAAGGATGATCCAATCACATTGTTCCATGAACTGCACTCTGGTGAACTTGCGCTACATAGCCTCAACTTTGAGGTAATCACCCTTCTACCAAAAACGAAAGAAGCATGTCGCATTCAGCAATACAGACCAATATGTTTGCTAAATATCGGCTTCAAATTTTTTACAAAGGTGGCCACCGATTGTATAAACAATGTTGTGGATTGAATAATCTAGCCTACTCAAACTGCCTTTATGTGAGGTCGGAACATCCACTATGCCAGAACAGGTCATTAGTGACGGATGATAACTGGCATTAGTGACGGGTCCCATACCCATTCATCATTAGTAACGGGTTCAGACCCACCACCAATGGTGGTTATTAGTGACGGGTTAGATATGAGACCCGTCACTAAGGTGCGTCTCCTATGGCCTGAGTAGGTATGTTGCTCGTCACTATTGGTAGTCATCAATGATGGGTGCATTTACCACTCGTCACTAATGACTGAGTCATCAGTGACGGTTGCATTTACTACCCGTCACTGGGATAATTCGATAGCATCTTCTTATAAGTATGACAAGTTGCCAAGTCATATTTGTAGTAAAACACTCCTGAATGGGAGGTGTATGTTACGCATGTACACTAATTCACCTTTATGAATATAATTAACATAATTGCACCATATACACATCAAGATTTGGGAAAAGGAGAAATTTTGAACACCAAATTAAACCCTAGAATCTAGCAAATAGGAGCAAGAGGAGGAGGAAAGGAGGATGCAAACCTTCAAAGGCCAAAGGGGACGATCCACATGTATCAAGATTTTGGAGAACGGGCAAAATTGTTGATTTGAACTCAAACCCTAGAATCCACCATGCATACATGAGCAAGAGGAGGAGGAGAGGGAGGAGGCAAACCTTCAAAGGCCAAGGGACAATCCCAACTTCAAATCATCAAGATTTGATTGGTCCTCAATAGAATCGCCAAAACAAATCGCCCCTTTATCGAGCAGCCGACGTACAAACATTGTCTAGTCATGTTGCTCAGTGTCGAATATAATATTAATAAGGACACTTGCACTAATGAGTAAGTCATTAGTGACGTGTGATAAGGACACTCGTCACTAATGACTTACTCATTAGTGACATGTGACAACTACGACCCATCACTAATTACCTCTTTAATGACACATGATGCATTTAACCGTCACTAATGTGCTCGTGCCCCGAAGGGCTTTACATCTTTCCTGGTTGCATCCTGAAGCAATTTTAGGATTTGGCAGCCGTCTTCACATTGAAGAACATAGATATACATTCAGAAACTTCAATTTAACATAAATCAGTCATACAATATAGCTATGCATATATTATGTACTTATCCAAATATCCATACATCATCGGATGAAGGCGGCCTCTACCTCATCGTCCGACAACTCGATCCAACACCGCTTCTTCCTCGTCATCAGATGAAGGCGGCGTGGGAGGGGTAAGTAGAGTTGGCAGTGGCGACAGAGATTGTGTAGTGGCTGGAGATGGTGTTGGAGGCATCAGAGTGTCCATGGCTAGAGCGAGAGTCAGTAGAGTAAGTGAAGTGGTTGAGGGCGTGGGAGGGGTAAGTGAAGTGGTTGAGGGTGCACGAGAGTTATAAGGACCCTCGTGATATTAATGACGGGTGACAACTACGACCCATCACTAATATGTTTCACATTAGTGACAGGTCTCCTCATAACCCATCACTAATAAGGAGGCTACATATAGTGACGTGCCCTATATACCCGTCACTAATGACTCCCTCATTAGTGACGGACTTTTAGGTGATCCGTCACTACTACCTTTAGTGATGAGTTATTCCCTCGCTGTCACTAATGAGGGGTCATTAGTGATGGGTTTTTGCTAGGTCCTAGCCTGGGCCACACATTAGCGATGAGTCATTACTGGACCCGTCACTAATATTGCATTAGTGACACATACCGAGGAGCCATCACTAATGACGTGTTTCCTTTGATGGCTTCTTACATAGTGATCCTAGAAGGGGTTGTCATCTTGCATGAGACCATATGTGCACTCCATCGAAAGAATATGAGTTGAGTACTACTTAAAATTGATTTTGAAAGTCAAGTGGCGCTTTCTACTACAGTCCCACTAGATGAAAGCTTTCTCACCCAAATGATGTTCATGGGTGGAAAAATTCATTTCAGGGGGAGGTTAATGATTCTACTGGTCCGAATCTTTCAAATGAAGAAAGTTCTATGATAAGGTGATCCACTTTCTCTAATATTATTCAACATTCTCATAGACATGTTAGTTGTTTTGATTGAGTGAGCTAAAAATACTGGCCAAATTGGGGGGATAGTGCCACATCTTGTCAAAGATGGTTTGTCCATTTTTCAATATGCGGATGACACAATTCTGTTTATGGAACACGATCTGGAAAAAGGCCAAAAACACGAAGCACTTGCTCGGTGCTTTCGAGTAGCTTTTTAGTCTTAAAATTATTTTCCACAAAAGTGAATTATTTTGCTTTGGCGAGGCACATGATAATGCGGATCAACATGCATAACTATTTGGATGTGCCAAGGGTGAGCTCCCTATGCGTTTTCTGGGAATTCCAATTCATTATCATAAACTTCAAAATTCTGACAGGAAAGGAGTAGTGGAGCTGCTTGAAAAGAGGCTGAGCAGCTAGATTAGCAAGTATCTATCTACGGGGTTAGGCTATTCCTTTTTAACTCAGCCCTCAGTAGTTTGCCAACTTACATGATGCCTTTTTTCCTCATTCTACGAGGGATACTAAAAAGGCTGGACTACTTTCGATTTAGATTCTATTGACAAAGTGATAGTTATAAAAAGAAGTATCATTTAGCGACATAGAATGTCTTATGCCAACCGAAAGATAAGGGCGGTTTAGGGATACAAGACCTTGATGTTCAGAACACCTCCCTATTATGCAAATGTCTCTATAAACTAGTGGTAGAAGAGGGGATCTAGCAAAATTTATTAAGAAATAAATACCTGGGATCAAAACCACTATCTCAAGTTACATGGAAACCTGCTGATTATCATTTCTGACTAGATTGATGAAGGGAAGGCACCATTTATTTCTCTTCAGTACCTTTAATATGAAAGACGGTTCACAAATTAGGTTATGAGAGGATAACTGGCTAGGAAATTCGTCATTGGGAGAGAAATATCCAAGCCTATATAATATAGCACAAAACAAACAAGACCTTGTTGCTAGTGTGTTACCATCTTACTCACCGGATATATCTTTTCAGTGGGAATGGATTGGCCCAAATCTGATAGCATGGAACGAGCTGCCTCCTCGCCTTATCAACATCACTCTAACACAATAGCCAGACGAATTTTGTTGGAATTTTACAAAAGATGGAAAATCCTTAGTGAATTCATTCTACTGAGCACTACTTCACAGTAATGCACCCAAAATGAATAGTCAACTGTACAAACTAAAAATATCTCTAAAAATAAAAGTGTTTCTATTGTACCGTAGATGTGTACTAATAAAAAAAATATAATCTTATCAAAAGACAATGACAAGGTATTCAAAAATGTTGCTTTTTGTCAAAAAATGAGTCAATTAAGCACCTCTTTTATAATTATCCGCATAGTGTTTCAAAAATATTGGAAACTTGTTCTATGGTCCTAGTAAACACTCGAAAGCCATTGTATAGTGGTGGCAACTTTGTGCTGGTCGTTATGGCTATGCAGAAATGACATTGTTTTTAATAGGAGGAAATTTAACTCTCCTTTGCTGGCTTTTTATACATGTACATGCTGGCTACATATATGGGCTGTGCTGCAGTAGCAGAGCATTGTCGTATGGTGGCATCAGCGTGCAATACTCTGGAGCGGACAACCAGGACTTCTTTACCCAGTTTGGATGGTAATCTAGGCTTCAGATTAGTGCTTCTCCTTAGGTCACGAGCTAGAACATGATCTTTTATTTTGGCTGCTTTTGTTGTTTTCTTTTCTTTCTTCGTCTATCACTACTACAAAAATTATTTTTCGAGACACTTAAGGTAATTTTCTACAGGCGGTTTATTTGAAAAACCGCCTGAACAATTGACGAGGGCCTCCTGCGGTTACGGACCGCCTGTGAAAATATATTTTCACAGACAGTTCCTTATGTGAACCGCCTGTGATAATAGATTATTATCACAGGCGGTTCATATAAGGAACCGCCTGTAAAAATGTTCATTTCCACAGGCGGTTACTTATGTGAACCGTATTTGGAAATGAGCATCCATTAAAAACTTTATAACTTTTGTATATGAAGTCGGATGAGGAAAAATATCTATATGAAAATTATAGCTCTCGATGAGATCTGCAACTTTGTAGTTGACAGTTTTTTTATTTGAAGTCATTTAGATACCCAAATAATCGTTTGAAGTTCTAAATGAACTTCAAACGATTATTTGGGTATCTAAATGACTTCAAATGAAAAACTTTTCAACTACAAAGTTGTAGATCTCGTCGAGGGTTACAATTTTTATATAAACTTTATCCTTATCTGACTTCGTATGAAAACATTATGAATTTTTGAAGATAAGTTATCACTCATTTCCACATGCGGTTACTTATGTGAACCGCCTGTAGAAATGACCACATTATCGTAACGGTCCGTTTAAGGAACCGCCTGTGAAAATGGATGATACTTATCTTAAAAAATTCATAAATTTTTCATACAAAGTCGGATGAGAATAAAGTTTATATGAAAATTGTAGCCCTCGACGAGATCTACAACTTTGTAGTTGAAAAGTTTTTCATTTGAAGTCATTTAGATGCACAAATAATCATTTAAAGTTTCGGATTGCAGATATCAAAAGAATTACATATGCTCATATGTTCAGTAGTCGTTCTCTGGTGTGATGGTGGGGATGGATCGCGCGACCCGACAGGTTTCGAGTTTGAGTGCCAAAAACCGCGTAGCGCATGTATTTCACGCAAAAAAACGCGTTCCTAGTCGATCAATTTTTTTTTGCTTTTTTTCGATTTAAAAAATATCGATTGAGGGACCAACTATCACAGGCGATCCGCTTAAGGAACCGCCTATGAAAATCAATTTTCACAAGCGGTTCACTTAAGAAACTGCCTATGAAAATAGTTTTCACAGGCGGTTCCTTAAGTGAACCGCCTATGATAATAGATTTCCACATGCGGTCACTTTTATGCCTGTGAAAATCATTCATTTCTACAGACCTTCGATCGCAGATGAGTACACTAAACGTCTGTAAAAACGAGTTACCACCCATCTTTAAAAATAATTTTTTAGTAGTGTATGTGCATCCGACCTATACAAAAGCCAGGAATGAACTCTTTGAGTTTTTATCATCTTGATGTGACAGGAGCACACAATGTTCGTTTCCTTGTTCAAGCGATTGCTTCTCTTTCTATTCTCTGAAAAAGTATGTTTAATTTCTGGTTATTTAAGAAGCTAGAAAAAAATTAATCAAGCTAGCTACTAAGAGCGTATCTGGCTCACTAGTTGACATTACGGTTCTTATTCTTCACTCACCTTAGTTAAATTAAAACCTTCCCTGCAGATTAGACCAGCAACTAGAGCGGGAAAAGTCTTTCTGATGAGTTTTCCTTGAGGATTAGATCGATCTGCCGTCAAGCAAGGAAAGAAGTAGATAAGGGTAGGTTTCATGAACTTTGCCTTTGCAAATAATTAAGCAAAGAGATTTGCTTGCGTTGATAATTTTCTCCCAAAGATGCTATTCTAAATTCTAATCATTGCAAGCATCTCTCGTGATTACAAACACTTTACTCTCCAACAGTCGTCGTATAATATGTGGATTTGGTAAAGTAAAAAATAATTAATACTCCGTATAGATGGTGCATATATTCTGCAAGATTATCTGAGGAGGTGACGCATAATTTATTTTCATCAAATCAACCACATCATGGTGCTAACGATTTTTAGATATACACATTAAAATAATTAAGCTCGAAGTCAGAACCAAAAAAAAAAATCACGCCGGTGAAATAATTCGGTACGTACATGTTTATTCATGTGAAACACGACATCATGTACGAAATTGATTTTTGCGCAGTCAACTCGACTATATATATGCAGCTGTCATGACAAGCATAAAATATTGGTTAAATCGCTCAAGGGATGCGTGGACTCAACTAATGTCGACGTTGATACACAATCATACGCAATTAGCAAAAATAATAATTTAAATCGACTAGTTATCTCAAAAGAGGTATGCACGACATGCATATGACACATACATATACATAAGGTAGCTATACCTACAGCATGTACGTATACTAATAATAGTTTGGAAATAATTGTCGGTATTACCGACAGGAATTAAGATGTAATCACGGCGACCACGTCAAAAGTTTTCAATAGAAAAGGAGCACGCGGAACATGGCACTGCGCGTCAAATTAATTTTAATCTGAAGGTGATTTTGTTCTTGACGATCGTGTAGGGCTGTCTGACATGATAAGCAGAAGCTGGGAACTAGGTAGGCCATGATCTTCTCGTTTGGTACGTCGTCGTCGGTGGTTGGGCACTGTGCCATGCATGTGTTTATGCACGCCATCTCATCCTCACTTGTGACTGGCATGGTCCATACTCCAAACTCCAAAGTACCACGTGTCCTATATAGATACATCCAGATCGCCAGCTTAGCCACACCACTCCTTTGACAAATGTTTAAAGCATTGTCTACCCCTTCCAACTCACGAAGACACTAGTATATAAATTATCTCCACAATATAAAAATCTCAAAATATGTGTACATATCTAATTTACTATTGATATTCATTTATTTACTTATTCTATGCAATACGTGAACATGGACATTGAGCGTCCCAATGTATTTTTTAGTTTATTTCCAATGTTAGATATTGTGCCCAACTTATATCTTCAGTAAGACATTTGTTGAGGGTTAATCTTAGATAATGTGTCCGGAGTATATCGGTCGATGGGAGCGTGATCAACAGTTCCTACGAATGGGAGTGTGTGTAATGATGAACTAAAAAATGCAAGGATTATTCAGGTTCAGGTCTCCTATGTGATAACAGTCATACGTCCTATATATTTTCTTAAGATGGGGTCAACTGGATACCGAAAGAGTCTCTCCTTTACAAGCATGGTTCTCCCTCCTTTATATAGTCGGAGGAGAAGTGTATATACAAAAAGTACATGCTAGAACTATTGTACTCTCATTCTTGCCGAAACCACTACTACGAGGCCATTGTTACAGAGAGTGGGCAAACTCGGTCTGCCAAGATGTGTTGCATGTCCTGTCCCATCAGCCGCACGTCGCCACGCCCACTTGCGAGACTATCGCCTCCACCTGCAGGCCGTCCCATAGCATTAATTACTACGGGACGAGCCACTGCACCACTGCGCTGGCCACGACTTCGCTTGCCGAAAGGATGTGCTTAGGGAAGGAAAACACTTGGGTGGATAGTATTAAATGAGATTAGGCAGGTTAGGTGAATACTTGCCCCACGACCAGCAAAGGTTAGTCATGGGGTTTTCTTCCACGATCAGGGGACTGGTTGCACAAGCCCTGCCAGACATACGCGCCGGAGTCAGCTTTTGGTAATGTCTATTGCCAGCTGGCCATTGCTGGTGTAGGCCCACAGAACAGAGGACCCCCTATTCTTTACATCGACAATAGCCTCTAAGCTCCCCTAGGGATGCGGAAGACTGAGTGGTGTTTCCATGTGGTCATGGTCGTTGTCTGGTCGTACCACTTGTGACCCAGGTGAACATACATTTTAGCCCAAGGGGCTTGACGCCGCCTCATCACGTGGTTGGCTCAAGCAACCACTTTCTAAGAGGAGGTTAAATGTCCAGAGAGAGAAAGAAAAAAAATGTAAGTGGGAGAGAATCACGGGAGAGAGAAAAATTAACTGCTACCAGACCCAACAAAATTTTGGTTCCCCATGCGTGACCCTTCGAATTTTGAAACGGGTGGACTCTGCGACAGTTGGATATTGTGTCGGTCCTACAAATTGGAAAGCCAAAGGTTCCCCACGACCTTTCTCCAATCTCTCCCAGCCTACATACCCTCGCACCCATAGCCCCTTGTTTGCGTCACCATTCGTGCTTATGTTGCCCCCCTCCACCGCATTCTAATGTCCCCGTGCACGGGCAAAGAGCCAGACTTTCCCAAGTCCAAGTGTAGCGTGGCGAGGTTGAAGCAGATGCGTGACAACCATCAGCTCCCTCATTGCCTATTTTTGTGGTACTACCCTGGGGAGGACGTCCCTGCTCCCCGTAAGAGGGAAATCATGATGTTCGTCTCCTTCTTTTTGGCTGGCCTCATTCCTTCCTTTTTCAAGTTCTTCATCACTGTCATTTCCTACTACGATATATGCCACCTCTATCTCAACCCCAATTCTATTGTCATGTTGAGCATCTTTGCTCATATGTTTGAAAATTTCATTAGGGTCGAGGCATGCCTCGACCTCTTCAAGTTCTTCTACACGGCCAGGTTACAGACCGGGTCGACCACTAGGAGCTATGGATTTCGTCTCCGCGACGGCGTCACGGGCTCCTACCTCGAGATGGGCCTTATGTCATTGTGGTGGGGCTAGAGAGGGGAATGATTCTATCTTGTGATAGAAGATTCCTTGGACAACATTGGCATTTTGAGCCGACTAACGCAGACCACCGAGCACTGGGGTAGCGCTCATGTGGAACTTCAAAGTTGCTGGTTCTTGCGGCACAGGTTAAGCGACTTGCGGACACCAGGATGTCGGGGTTGGATGTTGTCCGCGACTACATCAAATGCCGGTTGTGGCCCTTGCAGAGGAGAGCACATCCAGCATACAAGTACACCGGGAGCAATAATGTCACTGGTAGAGCTTTGTAGGCAATACTGCAGCCGCACCCTGAGCATTTTTTATTTTAGCCCTGAGGCATCTTAAGTATCCCCCTCTTACCCAGATCTCCCTGATGAGGCCATCGATCCACGGGTTAAATTCCTAATGGCGGCTACACCGAGGAAGGGTGTCCCTCCATGTGATACTCCTCCGCTTTATGATCTCCCTTCGTCGGAGAGGGCTCGGATCAGATCGGTACATTTAGCATTTTCTCGGAATTTTACCACTAAGCTTTCTCCTAGGTTTTGGGTTTTATGGTCCGTGTTGCTGCAGGATCTCCCTGAGGTTGACGTCTTATGTCCAGTGATTGATGAGGTCATAGGGGTCGTCTAGGAAATCAACTCCGGTGCCAACTCGACCCCTCCATCACCTAGTGGTACTTTCATCAGCAGTCAATCTAGTCACGGTGACAATCAAGCTGCATAGAGACGGATATGGATCACGGGTGGAGGTCATGTGTGCGATACCGGTTAGCAAAGGGTTGACCAACCCTGCCCCAACTAGACCCGTATCGACCAGGTCTGCACCGACCAGACCCGCCCAGCCAGAGTCGCTCTGACTAGGCCCGTACTGACCAAGTCCGCCCTGACCAAAGCTGCCTCGACCAAACTCGCTCCGACCAAGCCAGGGGCCACCAAACTGCTGCTGGGCAAGGCTCTATGTTAGTGGGGAAGAGAGCAGCGAAGGGCTCTGCTCTCACAGAAGCGTCCAAACGCGCCCGTGGGACACTGAGCATGGGCGGTTTCACAAGGACAAGGCTCGTGCTCACCCCTCCTTCCATGCGGTAAGCTTCTTGGTTGGGCTTAGGTGTTCTGATTTATCTTTTCTTTCTTGACTCCGTAATCTGTTGCCCTTGGAGGTCCTTAAATCCCCCATAGACCTCGGTCACGACTCCTTCGGCGTCTTAGCAAGATGCTCTAGTCTCCCAGCCTCTAGTAGCTCTAGCGCCAAGAGCACTGGTCATGACTTCCATGCCTACGGAGCCAGCCTTCTCGCCTCCATTTGAAGACTGATCACATAGGAGGCATCAGACAGCAGGTGCGCCAAGCTGGAGAGGCTGGTGGTCAAAGAGAAGGAGGCGAGGCGCTTACTTTAGCAGGAAAATGCCAAGCTTCATCAGGAAAATACAGCGCATTGCTAAACATTCTCAGCTCAAGAAGGGTGAGAGAAAGACCCACGATACTCTTGAACAAGCCTTTAAGGAGATTCAGCATACCCTAAGGAGTATCGGATTGGATGCCCCAACTCGAAGGATGAGAGAGCGGCTCAGGGCTAGGCCTATGCCATCCACGCCCTGGCAAAGAGGTTTTCCCATCTCCCGGGCATCCTGGTAGCAAGGACCTCAGAGGACATGACGATGATGATGAAAGCCGTGGCGGCGTACATTCTTAAGTGCTACCGCTATCAAGACCCCAACTTTAACCTCGAGACCATCCAGGAAGGGGTGGTGACCACTAGTCCCGTGGCCATGGAGAGGCTGGAGGCGGAGTGCCAAGGGTCAACGGATTTTGTAGGTGAAAGTGCCTAGAGGGGGGGGGGGTGAATAGGCTTTTCTGAAAATTAAAACTAAAACAGCAGATTAAATCTGCCGGATACTTCGGTGAAGGTCGGATACTCCGGTCTGATCCGGAGTCTCTGGTCTGGTCCGAAGTCTCCGGTCTATACAGGAAATCTAGAACAACTACGAATTAAAGCAAGTAGCTAGAATCTATAGTTGAAGCTAGGTCTACTGGATATCATAGAGCTAAAATATCAATTAACACTAGCTAGATGATCACTAGGGCAATTTGTATGAAGAATCATAAATTCACACGATTAAGTAAATTGCACAAATAAGAACACGAGAGATTATCCCGGAGTTCGGCCACCTCACAAAGAAGTGCCTACGTCTCCGTTGAGGAGCTCACAAAGAGCCGGGTCTTTTCCAACCCTATCCTCTTCTAGCAACCACAAAGATCAAGCTAGAATTTCCTTACTCAATTCGAAGATGATTACAAACTTCCTGTGGCACTCCACAAAGTTTGGGTGCTCTACGGATGAAGCCTGCTTCTAGGAGCTTGTCAATCTACTCTCGAAGTGCTTCCTTCCGATTGGCAGAAAACTAACGCACTTTCTTCTTTACTGGTCGCACGTCCGTTCGTACAGACAACTTGTGCTCGATCACATCCCTAGGGACTCCGATAATATCAGACGGACTCCATGAAAAGACATCCGCATTTGCCCTGAGGAAAATGATGAGTGCAAGTTCCTATTTGGGGTCCAGGCCGGCCCCTATCTGTACTGTACTAGATGGATTAGTGTCATTTAGGCAAATTGCCTTGAGCTGATCATCTGGGCTGGTACGACGTGGACCTTCATCAAGCAACCACTAGGCCCATCATCCTCAAGTTGTGACCTGGGAGTCAGCTCAACCATGTTGAGACTCCTCTTATCGTAGTGTAGGGCCATCTTTGCATTTCCAAAAATAGTGATAGCCCCCATTGAACCTGGTATCTTGATTTCTTGGTATGCGTAGTGGGCAACGACCATGAACTGGGCCATCATGGTTCACCCTAGGATCGCATAATAAGTGGTCCCGAAGTCCACCACATCGAATAAGGCCCTTTTGGTCCTGAAATTATTCAGAGAGCAAAAGGTTGGTAGATCGATTTGCCCCAACGGTTTAGCCGAGGAGCCAGGGGTAATTCCAAAGAAAGGAGGAGATGACCTCAATGCACTCCTCCGAATATACATGACGTCCAACCCGTTGGTGAAAAGGAGGTTCATGGAGCTCCCTTCATCGACTACTACGCAACCTAATCAGATGTTTTGTACCGTGGGTTCGATCACAATGGGGTAGCAACCAGGGCCCTTGATGTACGCAAATGGTCCACCTAGCTGAAGGTGAGGGGTACCCTCCGACTACTTCAAACGAGGGCCTGGGCCCGACGCAGTTGCCCACACCTTGCGGACCACTGACTTGTACTCCCTGTTTGAGGAATACGTTGCAGTGCCTTTGAAGATGTAGTGGACTATGTGGTTGGCCTGCTAGAAGCCTAATGCCGACTGGTCGGGGCAACCCCATCCTCACCACTGTTGTTATGCCTGGGGTTGCGCTCCCCATGCTCCTTGTCGATGATGCCCCACACGACCTTACACTCGGTCAGGTCATGGGCATCTGTTCGATGGACTAGGCAGTAGCCTCTGCCCTTCTTCCCATACTTTTTCTCAAAACTCCAGCGTGGTTGGCTGGCCTTCTCAACTGCCATGACCTTAGGTAGTCTTGCCTTATGCATGTTCTTCTTTTTCTCTTTCCAGTTGAACCCTTTGGACGGGGCAGGTCGGTCGGTGGTTGGCTGCGACTTCATGCTGCTCTAGCGCTCTCGGGCCTTAGCAACCTACGTTCACTTGTCTGCGAGCTCGAAGAGTATGGTGGTGCTTTGGACTTGCTTGGTGGCTAGCTCTTCTACCATCTTCTAGTCTTTGACCCCCTTCCGAAAGGCAATTACCATGAATTCACTCGTGATCTTTGGAATGGTTTTATGGCGTTCAGTGAAACACCTGATGAAGTCTTGTAGCGACTCTTCCTGTCGCTACCTGATTTGGTACAGGTCATCCTCAACCCCTGGTCGAGCTTAGGTCCCTTGGAAGTTGGCGACAAACTGGTTGGACAAGTCCTCTCATGAGTCGACCGACCCACGGGAGAGGATCATAAGCCAGGACCGAGCTGAGCTAGTCAACACAGTGCGAAAATAGTTCACCATGACCTTCCCATTGCCACCCACGGTCTGCACCATGGAGTTAGAAGAGCCATCATACTTTTTGGCCAGGACCGGTTGGAACTTGTCCGGATAGTTCACCTCTCGCAACCATGTTGTTAAGGCATTACACCATGTCCCGTAATGGGGAGCTGCCATCTAGTGGGCGGCCGCACGTGCTCAGGGAGAGAGATGATGGTTACAAGGTACTGGTGATGGGATACAGGAATCCGACACCTCTCTGTGAGGGGGAGGCGAGCGGTAGGGCCGTTTTCCCTTGTCCTACCCTCGCCGGGCACGGTCCTCCTGCTCTTTGGTTGGCCCTCTGGCCTTGGATCATGCTGTGGAGGTCACGTTGGCAAAAAGAGTCGCGCAAGTCAGGGGTTTGGCTATCCCAACATGATGGGGTTCTCCTAGTGCCCCCCATTACAGTGGGGCACGGGATTTGTCCTATCACGAGGCCTGTTGTGATTCTTGGCGACCATGACTGTCATCAAATCTAGAAATGGACGCAGTCTTTTCCACCGTGACTTGGTGTCATGCGGTTTCTACAAGGAGAGCGAGGTTGCACAGCCATGGTACCACCGAGAAACCCTCTAGTATTGCCACAGGCGGGTGACTAAGAAGAATGTGTGTAGTCTGCAGGTTTTGTGTGGGCGTCATGGCCTCGAAGTCCAGCTGCTGACCATGGAACGGTGAAATATCATGAGAGAGGGTGCCCCTAACATTCGAGTGATGGAAGGCACAGGCGGTGATGCCCTCAAGGGCTACTCCCTCGGCAGGCGCTCCTCTAGGTGGCGTTGTAGTTGCTGGGGCTGTATTGGAGCACCTCCTTGTCCGGCACCAGGCAGGTTTCCCTCTGCAAGTATGGCCTGGGGTTTACCGCTGGTGCTCGGGGGATGAGAACCTCCGTTGTTCCCCACTGCATGGGCTTCCATGCAGACTTCTCGTTGTGTTATGGAGTTCTCAAAAAACATTTCAGTATCCCAAGCTTTGAGCACACCGGGCACATCTGGGTCATATCCCATGACGAACACCTCACGGTGTCTAGGGTCCTTGGAATGGGACTCAGCGATCATTGTGGATCCGGCCATAGGTAGCCCAATCAGGTTATCAACATTTACCAAAACATGAAAATGCGCCCCCTATCACACCCGGTTTTATAAAGGGATAAAACCATATGTAAACCGCATGTATGACAGGATCAAGTTTTATACATACAACGACTTCATCAGTGTATCACACAGAGTGCCATTATTACAACGTTCAACTTAAACAAGATAGAAAGACCTCAAATTCTTTAACTAAAACACACTAACAAAACACAACAAAGCTCCTATTTTCCATAGGCAATTGACCGGGGGCCCACCAGCCTAACAATCTTCATCTTCATCGATGTAGTAGTCTGATTCTCCTTCATTGTTTGAGCAGCGTTTGATGTACATTTGGACAGAAATAGCAAGTGTGAGTGCATGTCGTACTCCGCAAGTGCAGAAAGTAAATGACATACGTGCTTAAATAAAGGAACATGTTGTAACAAGTTAAATTTTGCATAAATGCCAACTATGCTATCACAGAGTTATAAAAGCATCCTATTTAACTATGTGATTCATCACTAGACTTCCATCTCCTAGAAACATCTCTACATGTTTCTCAACTGCCTGAAAACGACTTCAGGTTCCGAAACCATTCGACTTGATACCCCCCACAAGTAACTAAAAACCATTTAACCCAACTAGCTAATCCAAACTAACTAATCCAAACCAACTAATCATGTGAGCATCCAAATCTCTCATGACCGTGAGCACGGCTGATATATCAGATTTTATACTCTGCAGATGTTGTCCAGCTTTCCCCACAAGTCGTGTTTTCCTTATTGCCTTGTCTGTGAAACACTTAACACACGCCCATAGTGTGTCGCCCGGAAAATCATTACAAGGCTGTTACAAAGTTTCATCCACTATGTGCATGCTCAATAGGTTTCACCACCGTAAAAGTGGTTTTCGTGCCACCCAAAGGCCCTCTTTTGCACCTTGTAGATCCAACAAGATTTTACTCTTCCCTTCCACTACATATCCTATACCACTAACCAAATGATTCTAGCCTTAACCGTCCCCACACATCCACTCTTACGGCTTGGAATGCACAAAACTGGACTCTACTAATTAATAGTCCAAGCTAGTCCCATACCAGGCCTCGTAGTTGGTATAATACTTCTTGGATTGTCGCTCCACGAACCGGTCCTTACTTAGGTCACTTGAGCAATTGCCAAACCAACAACATAACTGTAGCCACCATCACTAGCACCTCTTTGCTCAAGATCTAAGGTTCCATGTTGCTATACCGTTATCAAAATTTCCCAACTCATAGTTGCATAGTTCATTAGTCATGTTTAACTGACGACCCATCCATACCCTTGTGCAAAACTAAGCATAAGCTACCCAACTTAACAATTACTGACAACTAGGTGACAAGGAATATACGAAATAGGGTACTAGAAGTAAATAGGATTCAGAATTAATAGCATGCATGTTTGAGAAAAGAACTCATTCGAAAAACTAGGGTCAGAATATTCAAGGACATTTGCCTCTTCGAACTTGCTGCTTAGACTCTGCAAAGACTTGGTCCTGGTGATTCTCGAACTGCTCGTCATCTGCTCTCGGAACACACCATAAAAGTACACAACAAAATCAACTAAGAATAGTACACCAAACAATAGCTATCATCTATGAAAAAGGTACTAAAAGATAGTATATGCTGCTACAAACACGCGAGCACAAAAATCGTCTAAATTGGAGCTAGAATGAGAAAGTTACACTAAATACAAGTTTAGGGTTAAATCTATAAAAGAAAATGACTTATTCTGAATAAAAACTGAGAGGACAAGGGCGATGGCGAAGCTTGTGGGCGGCTCGGCTATGGCCAGAGGCGGCAAAAATGGCTGGAGGCGAAACTTGGGCGTAGCGGCAATGGCCACGGCGGCGACGCTAGGGCTTCGCACATATGTGAAAAATGACTGGGGCGGTGGTCCTATATATAGGTGACTCGTCTTGGGGGTCACGCTAGGGCTATGGCCTTTGGGCTTGGCTGGGACTTCGCGTGGCGGCACGCTGAGCTTGAGTCGGACTCTGCTGGAGTTCAGGTCGGAGATAGAGCAAAGGAGTGGGCCCCACTAGTCGGTGACGCATGGTGGGAGAGGGCAAGCACGCATGGAGAGGAGGCCGAAGGGCCACAGCTGGGCCAGCGCACACAGCCCAGCTGGAGGCGGGGGAAAGGAGGTGGGAGCGGCTTGAGCTGGGCCAAGGAGAAGAGTGGGCCGCCGGGAAATAGAAAGAAAAGGAGGAAGAGAAGGAAAACCAGACCAGAATGAAGAGAAGACATTTTTCTTTTGCAAAACCCTTTTCAAACTTTTCCAAAATTCAAATGGCGTGCCTCGAGATTTCAAAAATTCATTTTCCACACAATAAAAACTCTAATGCATCTATTCTAGCATGAATGCAACAAAAAAAATATCCTATGGAAAAATTTAAATTTATTTTAGAAATTAGGTTTTGACCTTTATTTTAAACCCTAATTAAATTATGGCAAAGATTTAGTGAATTATAAAATCAAAAATCAGGGTATTACAAACCTACCCCCTTAGAATGTATCTTGCCCTCGAGATTTGGAAGGATTGGGGAAGAGCTGCGAAAACTCGACTTTCAGATCAGATTCTATTTGCCATGTCGTTTCTTCTTTAGAATGGTGTCTCCACTGCACATTGCACATACGGATTCGTCGGTTCCTGGTGATTTTCTCTAACATCTCTAGAATCTTGATTGGATACTCTAGGTAGGTGAGATCCTCTCCAACTTCTATTTCCTCTAGGGGCATCTCCTCCTCAGGAACTCATAGACATTTCTTCAACTATGATATGTAGAAAACATAATGAACATCTGCAAGCTGAGGCGGTAGCTCCAATTGATACGCTACTTCTCCACATTTTTCTAACACCTCAAAAGGTCCTATAAACCTGGGTGCAAGTTTTCCTTTGACTTTAAATCTACGGATACCTCTGATTGGTGAGACTCATAGATATACGAAGTCACCTGCTTCAAAAGTCAACACACATTGTCGATGATCAGCATAACTCTTCTGTCATGTTTGAGCCGTTCTCAAATTTTCCCTGATTTGTTGTACTTGCCTTTCTGCTTCTCTCAGAATTTCTGGGCCAAACACTTAACTTTTGCCAGTCTCATTTTAGTACAATGGTGTCCTTCATTTTCTTTCATACAAAGCTTAAAATGGTGACATCTTCAAACTAGCCTGATAACTATTGTTGTTGGAGAACTCTGCATAGGGACGATTTTTATCCCAACTAGTCTTGTTTGTCAAGGCACAAGCTCTCAACATATCTTCTAGAATTTGATTTACACTCTCAGTCTGACCATCGGTCTATGGATGATATGTTGAACTAAAGTTTAACCTGGTATCCAATGACTCATGTAGCTTTTTCAAAAACCTAGAGGTAAATTGACTTCCTCCATCAGACACTATCCTCTTGGGTACTCCATGCAAATATACAATTCGGGCGATATACAACTCAGCAAGTTTAGGTCCTATGTACATGGTCTTGACTGGAATAAAATGAGCAACTTTTGTCGAGCCATCCATTATAACCCAAATAGAATCATATCCAAATTGAGTTTGGGGCAATCCAATGATAAAATCTATACTAATTTCTTTCCATTTTCATTCTAGTATCTTCAAAGGTTGAAGCAGTCTAGCGGGTCTCTAATGTTCAGCTTTGACTCTCTAACATATATCACATAATGCTACATACTCTGCAATCTCTCTTCATACCAATAGCGATCTTTAAGATCTTGGACATCTTGGTGCTTCCATGATGAATAGAATATGCAGACTCATGCGCTTCTCGAAGTATAGTTTCCTTGATAGGTTTGATATCTGGGACGTAGATACGCTTCTCAAACCATATTGTTCAATTATCATCCTCAGTAAAACCTGGGGCTTTAACCTCCTTAATACGTTACTTGATTTCCATAATCTTCTAATCCTTGATTTTTCCTTTATGAATTTCTTGTTCCAATGTCGAATCGACTTCCATTACCACGGCTTCTGCGTTGTTTAACAATCCGAGATTGAGTCTCTCAAACTCTATGCATAACTCGGGTCGTCTGTTTTGCACATCATCACTTTGAGATGAGCCTTTCTGCTTAAAGCATCGACAACTACATTCGGCTTACCAGGATGATAATTAATTCCCAAGTCATAATCCTTGATAAGCTCTAACTATCTTTGCTGCATGAGGTTGAGATTAGGCTGAGTAAAGATATACTTCAAACTCGTATGATCCGAATATATCTCACAAAGTTTAACAATTAAATAGTGTCCCCATATCTTGAATGCATGTACCATGGTGGCTAACTCCAAATCATGTGTAGGGTAGTGTTCCTCATGCTTCATCAATTGCCTTGATGCATATGCTACAGCATGGCCTTCTTGCATAAGAACGCATCCTAATCCTTGACGAGAGGCGTCACAAAAGATGGAGAATGGCTTTTGTGTATCTGGAATGACTAATACTAGCGCAGATGTTAGTCTATTTCTTCAACTCTTTAAAACTTGCCTCACAATCAGGGGTCCATTGAAACATTTTACCCTTCTCAAGTAACTCTGTGATAGGCTTTGCAATCTTGAAGAAACCTTCTATGAACCGACGGTAGTACCCTGCTAATCCAAAGAAACTATGGATCTCGGAGGCATTCTAGGGAGGCTTCCAATTCAAAACATCTTCTACCTTTCTAGGATCAACTGTTATTCCTCCAGTAGAGATGATATGACCAAGAAAAGAAACTTGATCTAGCCAAAACTCACATTTTCTCAACTTATCATACAAATGATTATCCCTAAGCTTTTGTAGAACTAATTAGAGATGTTCTGCATGTTCCTCTTCATTCTTGGAGAAAACTAGAATTTTATCAATAAAGACTACTACAAACTTATCCAGGTACTACATGAATACCTTGTTCATCAAATACATGAAGTAGGTAGGGGCGTTGGTCAATCCGAAAGACATGACCGTATACTCATATAGTCCATAACGGGTGATGAAAGTAGTTTTGGGGATGTCTGATGCTCAAATCTTCAACTGATGATATCCTAAGTGAAGATCGATCTTGGAGAACACACATGCACCTCTAAGCTAATCAAATAAGTCATCGATCCTGAGAAGAGGGTATTTATTCTTGATGGTTACCTTATTCAAGGCTTGATAATCTGTAAACATCCTTTGGGTACCATCCTTCTTGGGTAAGAAAATTACTGGTGCACCCCAATGGTGATAAACTACGTCAGATATAAATTTTGTCTAACAACTCTTGCAACTGTTCCTTAAGTTTCGCTAACTAATTAGCAACCATTCTATACAACCTTTTTGAAATAGGAGCCATATCAGGTACTAGTTCTATAAAAACACGATGTCACGGTCATGTGGCATACCTGGCAAATCTTCTAGGATTACATCTGGATATTCGCATATGGCTCAAATGCTCTCGATTGGATTTTCATCAGCTTGATTGATTGTCCCTCTTGCCATTGGCAATACTTCTACAACGTATTCTACTTCTTTACCTTCTTTAGTAGACAGACGAATGGCTCTTCTTGCACAGTTGATAATTCCATTGAATTTGGTTAACCAATCCATTCTTAGAATGATATCTATCCCTTTGGATTCCAAAATAATAAGGTTTGCAGGAAATTCTACCCCCTTATTTTAATACTAAGGATAGGGTATACATGCATTACTTTCACTTCTCCACCTAGGGAGCTAACAATCATTCTATGCTTCATAAGAGATATAGGTACATTATATCTTGGCACATACTTGGTTGATATAAAAGAATGTGATGCTCCAGAATCAAATAACACTGTAGCGGGGTTAGAGTTGATAAGAAACATACCGATCACGACATCTGATGCATCTTGAGCTTCATCAACTGCCACATGGTTCACACGGCCTCTAGCAACATTCTTCTTTGCTTGATTCTGGCGTTGATTCCCATTGTGGTTCTGCTGATTTGCACCTTGGATAGGTGACTAATTTAGACGCTTATGAGGGCATTAGGAAGCAAAATGCCCCCCTACTCCACAATGGAAACAAGGTTTTCCTTTGGCGGTGGCTTGAGTGTTTTTGCCAGTGTTGTTGTTCCATTGCGGGATCTGATTTGAAGTGCGGGGCGCTTGAAAATTGGAGCGCTGATACTGTCCTGCATTCTTGGAGGAGCTTTGATTTGTAGACTGGGTCCTGTGCTGATTGTACTGCTGACCAGAACAATTCATAGATCTAGACTGAGAAGAGTCATAACGGGGTCTGGTATTGCTTCTTGATTGGCTTGGGCGGTCCATCTTACGCTTGTGCTCAATCTTGTTTCTCTTGTGCTCCAAGATAAGAGTACGATCTACAAGGGCCTAGAAGTTCTTGAAATCACGAGAATCCAGATAATACTACAGTCCATCATTCAGTCCTTCCAAAAAACAATCTTGCTTCTTCTCATCGGTATCCACATCTTCTGGTGCATACCAGGACAGCTAAGTGAATCTAGTGACATACTCACTCATAGTCATTCCTCCTTGCTTGAGCGCTAGGAATTCCTTTCTCTTATCTTGATAGATCCTTGGGGTACATGATGAGCACGAAAGCATTCTTGAACTCCTACCAATTGATGTTGTTAGGTTCTTCATGAGCACCGACATAGGTATCCCACCAGTCTGCGGCAGGTCTCATCAGCTGTTGTGAAGCGAACAAAACTTTCTCCCTGATGTTGCACTAAGCAACTGAAAGCTTCTTCTCGATGACCTTGAGTTAGTCATCAGCATCCATTGGTTCAAAAACATAAGAAAAGGTCAGCGACTTAGCCCTTTGGAATTCTCCAAGCTTGTCATGGGGTTGCTGTGGTAGTGCAGGGGCGGTGGTGAGGAGATTTTGCTGCATTTGGGCCATTATCTACACCAATCCTTGTAGAATCTGGCTTTGCACGGCCAGAAGCTGCTCGAGCAAAGGCTGCAGGAGTGGAGGTGGATTGTCATTGTCGTGCCCATCACAAGCATTGCCATTAGCGTTGGTGCAGTTCCTTAGGTTCACCATCAAACATAGAGATGAGAAGATGAGGAAAAGGGGAGAAAGGTAGAACAACAACAGCAAGAACAGACAAGATAAATAGAGATAGATACCCAAATTAACTAATATATTACTATTATTATAAGGATGCATTCATGAAGAAGCTCTTCACAATACATCACCCACTCAAACAAAGATCCAAATCGTTACATATTACACCACCTAACTCAACCAACTCACTAAGCAGCACATGATTCTAACGACTCATAACATCTAAAGGGGTAACCTCCTAAATGAACCCATGACTCTACTAAAGCCTCAGGGTGCTGGTGCTAGGAAACGAAGGGCTTGGAGGAGGGGCGCAAAACGCAAAGTCTCTTTCTCAAACTCTAAGTCAAAAGAAGATGATTCTCAACAGTCCGGGTGGTGGCGCTTCTTGTTGCGTAGCTCACTCTGTGCTTGAGGTAGCTTGCCTCTGACATATTGCAACTCCTCAGCGATACGGTCCAGCTCACAACTCAGCTCTAAAGCCACGACGGTCTGCTCTCCAAGCTTGGTAGTGCCTTCTGTGGGGACAGGAAGAGCGGTGATGTTGGTGAATCCACTGATGCGTTGAGGGTAGTGAAGAAACTGGGTGAAGGTCAGCTCTTTGTTGTGGCGGTAGCAGAGGACCATAAGGGCTTGGCTTGCGGCGTCACAGATTCTTGTCTTGAAGGTATCTCTTGGTGAAATGGCATGGTGGATGCTCTTCACTTCGTAGGCTCCATGCTCTGGTAGCGAACCATAGATCACCACTTCGACTTTCCACTCAAGAGGAGCATCGACATACTCAGCCTTTAATCCTGCGTACTCAGATGCCTTCTTGGATCTCAGACTGTGAAGTATCTCCCAAAGCTTGGCAGAGAACCATCCTGCGCAACATCCATCGAAGTGGTAGACATGGCTCTAATGCTGAACACGGGGGCGTTGCGGTCTTGCAAAAGCCATAGAACGGGTCGGGGTCAACGATCAAGTAGGGAGATGACCACCTGTGCTCTTGTGTTCAGTTAGATGGGTACGAGCCCTCTACAATATTTTGAAATGGACAAAAGAAGTCAGTAACAGTGTTCAAATAGAATCAACCAAGAAAAGCACGGAAAAGCCAAGACAAAGTTTTTGAAAATAGTTTTCTTAACTAAAATAATCCTTAAGACTCGACCGTTCTAGATAGGCTCACGACCTACGGTAAACACGGCTCTGATATCACCTCTGTCACACCCGGTTTTATAAAGGGATGAAACTAGATGTAAATCACATGCATGCCAGGCTTAAGTTTCATACATGGAGTGACTTCATCAGTGTATCACATACAGTGCCATAATTACAAAGTTTAACTTAAACAAGATAGAAAGAACTCAAAATCTTTAACTAAAACACACTACCAAAACACGGCGAAGCTCCCATCTTCCATAGGCAATTGACCAGGGTCCACAAGCCTAGCAATCTTCATCGATATAGCAGTCTGGTTTTCCTTCATTATCTGAGCAGTGTTTGATATACATTTAGATGGAAATAGCAAGTGTGAGTACATGTCGTACACCGCAAGTGTGAAAAGTAAATGACATGCAATCTTAAATAAAGGAATAGGCTGTAACATGTTAAATTTTGCATAAATGCCAACTATGCTATCACAGAGTTATAAAAGCATCCTATTTAACTATGTGATTCATCACTAGGCTTCCATCTCCTAGAAACATCTCCACATGTTCCCCAACTATCTGAAAACCACTTTAGGTTCCCAAACCATTCGGCTTGATATCTTCCACAAGTAACCAAGAACCATCTAACCAAACTAGCTAATCCAAACCAACTAATCCAAACAAACTAACCATCTGAGCATCCAAATCTCTCATGACCGTGAGCACAGCTGATATATTAGATTTTACACTCTGCAGATGTTGTCTAGCTTTCCCCAGGAGTCGTGTTTTCCTTATTGCCTTGTTCACAAAACACTTAACACACGCTCATAGTGTTTCACCCGGAAAATCACTACGAGGTTGTTACAAAGTTTCATCCACTATGTGCACGTCCGCTAGGTTTCACCACTATCAAAGTGGTTTTTGTGCCACCTAAAGGCCCTCTTTTGCGCCTTGTAGCTCCAGCAAGAGTTCACTTTTCCCTTCCACTACATATCCTATACCACTAACCAAATGATTCTGGCCTTAGCTGTCCCCACACATCCACTCTTATGATTTAACACACACAAAACTAGATTTCTCTAATTAATATACCAAGCCTGTCCCATACTAGGCCTCGTGATTGGTACGATACTTCTTGGATTGTCGCTCCACAAACCGGTCCTTACTTAGGTCACTTGAGCAATTGTCAAACCAACAACATAACTGTAACCACCATCACTAGCACCTCTTTGCTCAAGACCTAAGGTTCCATGTTGCTATACCATTACCAAAATTTCTCAGCTCATAGTTGCATAGTTCATTAGTCATATTTAAATCACTATCCATCCATACCCTTATGCAAACCTAAGTATAAGCTACTCAACTTAACCACTACCGACAACTAGGCGACAAGGAATATATGGAATAGGGTACTATAAGTAAATATGATTCAAAATTAACAGCATGCATGTTTAAAATAAAGAACACATTTGAAAAACTAGAATCCTAATTTTTAAGGACACTTGCCTATTCCAACTTGCTGCTTAGACTCTTCAAAGACTTAGTCCAAATGATTCTCGAACTGCTCCTCGTCTGCTCTTGGAACATGCCTAAAAAGCACACAATAAAACTAACTAAGAATAATACACCAAACAATAGCTAACATCTATGAAAAAGGTACTAAAAGATAGTACACGCTGCTACGAACACGCGAGCGTGAAAATCGTCTAAATCGCAGCTAGAACGAGATAGTTATGCTAAAAACAAGTTTATGGTTAAATATCTAAAAGAAAAGGACTTGTTTTGAATAAAAACAGAGAGGATATGGACCTTTTCCTAAAACAGAGGGACCTACATGTAAATATGAGAAAGTTTAGGGACTAAGATGTAAAAAATATAGGAGCATTTAGGTGAATACTGGAAAGTTCAAGGGCTAAAGAGCAAAATTGCCACTTTTTCTTGAATTAAAGTAAATCAGAAAGCTGACTAGATAAAAGCTTGTTGATGAGGCATTGACACGTAGGTAATTTGGACGACGTGGCCGACTGATGTGGCATAGGGTCGTTGACTGGATTATGAGGTGACACGTGTCACCATAGGATTGGCTCGGTAAAGGGGTATTTTGGGTTCTAATCTGGGTCATCCATCTCGGATCCGACGGATCAAAGATGGGGGAGGGGATTTGTCGACCGGTGATAGAGAGAAGACGGCAGCGGGAGGGGAACACGGTGGCGGACTCGCTGAAGAGGGGCGGAGACCACGTCACCAAGAAAAGGCAACAACGACGAGCAGTGGAGGAGAGATCCGGGGGTACAGGGAACCTGTTGGAGGGCATACCTCGAGCGATGGGGCACGGGATGCTGGTCGGTGGTGAGGTAGACGCCGGTGATGCTTGGGTGCACATCGGGGAGGAGCTCTAGTGGCCGAAACATGAAGTCAAAGACACCGGCGCATGCGACAAGCAACAGTGTTGCTTGTGGGCGGCTCGGCTATGGCAAGAGGCGACGAAAACGGCTAGAAGCAAAGCTTGGGTGCACCAGCAATGGCGACTGCGGCGGCGGCGACGCTAGGGCTTCGAGCAGATGCGAAAAATGAGCAAGGTGGCGGTCCTATATATAGGCGGCTCATCTTGGGGGTTACCCTAGGGCTACGGCACTCAGGCTCGGCCGAGACTTCGCTTGGCGGTGCACCGAGCTTGAGTCGAACTTGGCTAGAGTTCGGGTCAGAGACGGAGGAAAGGGACAAGCCCCACCTTTCGATGACGCACGACAGGAGAGGGCGAGCATGCATGAAGAGGAGGCTGGAGGGCAATAGCGGGGCCGGCGCACGCGGCCTAGGCAAGAGGATGGGAAAAGGAGGAGGGAGTGGCTCGGGCTAGGCCAGGGAGAAGAGTGGGCCGCCGAGAAAAAGAAAGAAAAAGAGGAAGAGAAGGAAAACCAGCCCAGAAAGAAAAGGAGGGATTTTTCTTTTGCAAAACCTTTTCAAACTTTTCCAAAACTCAAACGACGCCCCTTGAGATTTTGAAAATTCACTTTCCACATAATAAAAACTCTTCCAGCATGAATGCAACACAAAAAATATCCTAAGGAGAAATTTAAATTTATTTTAGAAATTAGGTTTTGACCTTTATTTTAAACCTTTAATTAAATTGTAGCAAAATTTTAGGGAATTACAAAATAAAAAATTAGGGTGTTACACCCCCACCTGGCGCACCAACTGTCAAGGGTTAATCCCTAACAATGTGTCCAAGGTATACCGGTCGACGGGAGCATGATCAATATTTCCTATGAGTGAGAGTGTGTGGGTGATGATGAACTCTAGAATATAAGGGATTATCTAGGTTCAGACCTCTCATAGGATAACAATCCTACGTCATGTATATTTTTCTATAATGGAGATCAACTAGATATTGAAAGAGTCCTTTACAAACCTGCTCCTCCCTCCTTTATATAATAGGAGGAGAGACGTATATACAAATAGTACATGCCAGAACTATGGCAGTCTCATTCTTGTCGAAAATCTCTACTACGAGGCTATTGTTATGAAGAGTGGGCATGCTCGGTCTACTGGATCGTCTTGCGCGTCCTGTCCCATCAGCCGCACGTCGCCACGCCCAATTGCGAGACTGTCGCCCCCACCTATAGGGCCGTCCCGTAGCATTAATTGCTACGGGCTGGGTCACTGCACCACTATTCTGGTTACGACTTCGCTAGCTACAGGGAGGTGTTTAGGGAGGAAAAATACTTAAGGCGGTAGTATTAAATAAAATAGACTGCTTAGATAAATACCTGCCCCATGACCAGTAAGACTGGTTGTGGAGTTTCCTTTCGCGATCAAGGGACAGGTCACGCAAGCCCTGCCAGACATGCGCGTTGGAGTTAGTTTTTGATAATATCTACTATCAACAGATCATTACTAGTGTGAGCCTACAGAACAGAGGATCCCCTATTCTTACACTAGTTCCATCTCTCTTCTCTAAGTCACTGCTACCTCATCAAAACATTCTAAGCAACATGATCATTTAATGTCTAAGAAAATAAATTAAGGTGGAGCATTGGGAGTGGGTTAAGTTTTTTCTGATGAAAAAGAGCTCGTATATAACTCAAATTCAGAGATACACTCCCTAGCAATAATTTGCTGGACGCACACTGGAAATTTGCGACCTCCACACTGCTGCACGTTTGCTCATGTGCTACACTGTTCAGTTCTCTCTTCACATGCTTGGCGACATACTCCAGGAGGCTTTGGACTGCTTCCACCGCCTCTTATGTAGCCGTAACTTCACAAAACACATCACTCATCACCTTTGATATACTTACAAAATTTAGTCCATCTTGATTCATCCAACAATTTGTCTTGCTGAAAATTCTCTCGCTGACATGCGGGCCGAGGCCACACACTAAATACCATTCAGAGAGGTAATCATTAAAGGGGAGCCAAAGATAAATTGCAGTGATAACTGTGCATTATGATTACGGTAGAGAGAATGGCAAGCAAGATGATACATACATCCATCCTGTAATTTACATTCATTCTGCACAATTACATCATGCACACTGACAATTCGCGCGCACCATCCAGACAAGCAAAACGAGCCGTGCAAGACACAAAATCGCTGTAAATAAACTATTTTTTTATTTAAGTTAAAATAAATTATAAGTCGACAATTTGTAAATTTTACCAGATATGTTCAAGTCATTTTTAAAAAATTCAGCGCATTCATACCTAGAATCACACTACTTTCGCTGTTTGGTTTGTGTTTTCATAGTTTGCTAAAGGTTTATTATGATAAAGTGTGGTGCGCCATAATTTTTTAGGACAAAACGACCGCTATAATTGTAGCAAGATATGGCAAGAAAATGAGCCAATGCAATTACAAGTTCGTCTCAATGAAAACAAAAAGTTTGGTGTGTCAAAAATGTGACAGTAAATCAAACACTATCATAGCTAGTTAAACTTATCTAATTAACATGTGGCAAACCGTGGCCACAAACCAAACACGTCACCTCCGAGGTCAAGCCAAAAGAACATTGAGATTTTCTAGCTTTTGCATTGACATCTGCCAAGCGAAGTCCATGCCACGTAAAACACATGTACAATTACATGGTAGATGTCCCTCTCACAAGAAGTGGTTAAGAAATTAAGTAGACCAGCTTCTGAACAAACTGAAATTGGCAGCGATGCATGCATCAAACAAGGAGCTTGCTTTCTTCTTGTATTAATGGAATCTTTTGCATTTAACCATCAAATCTAGCTGCAATCTTGTTTGTGGCTAGCAGTGCATGGACGACAATCTTTTGCATTAATGTAGCTCAAAGAGCAGTGGTACTCTCCAGAGCTGAATTAGCAACCAGTACTTTAAATTAATCGGTGTCGCTTTCTAGTATCACATCGGCTATATCATAAAGATCACATATTATATTGAGTTTCAAGAGAAGTTGTGAAAGTTGATTTTGACAGTCATTTGCAATTGACTAGATTAGACTTAGAATATATACTGCACTACGCTATATGGATCCTAGAATTAATACTCGATCTCATGTGCGCTGTGGACCAATAGCAACTGCATTACCTTTGCATTAAAGGGCCCTGCGCCGTATAAAATGGAGTACACTCCCAATCAGAGGTAACCAAGTCTACGAGTAATGGAATATCTGAAAGGAACAGGAGAGAAAAGGAATGTTTCATGTACTTTCTCTCATCGGAAATAGATGTGGTCTTAGAATATAATAATGCTTGCTACGAACTTGTAAACCTTTACCACTGCTATGGTAGCTTTTCGTGTGTGCCGCGCGACACCTCTTCCAAGGCGATAGAATAGCGAGGATTTGCAGCCCAACAAGTTAGAAGTAGGCGGGAAGGAGGCGATCGACAAGGATGCCAACTTGTAAGGTAGCGGGGAAATTGTTGCATGCGCACTGGTGGTGATCGACAGGGGAGGCGGCGGTGCGGACGGTAGCCACAATGCCAGCGGTTTCATTATGCTGGGTATTTTAGGTGCACGCGGGAAAGAGGAACAGCTTTATTTTTATTATTATTATTATTATTATTATTATTAGAAGTTCTTACCAGGGCCGGTTCTGGAGGGAGTGAGCGGGGCGGTCGCTTCAGGCCCTTAAAAACCAGGAGCCTATATGTATATGTATATTATATATATGTTTGTCTTCTGTGCTGATTAGGCTGTGCTTTGTGCTCAACGTCACAAGTCCACAACTCGTCCGATCCAAAAGCAAACTGAAAAAATTAGATTTAGACGAGTGGACGTCTTGCGGCAGGCGGCGTCCAGACTCCGGAGTGTATTGGGGCATGCTATTTTTTTCATATGATGCATGTAATTGCTATTTGTTTGATATAAAAAATATAACACTATTGTTTTGAGCCACTGTGCTATATAAATATTTCAAAATTTATATTTAATAGACTTCATTTTTAATCTCATCTCGAGTCATCGAAATATCAGGATCAATCCTAGTTCTTACACAGGAATTGTGCAGGACGGGGATCAATCCCCTGCCGGCTTGACACCCACCTTTTTGCTTTAGCACCGGACTCCTTGCCCCTCTGCAACAGCTAGAGAAGAGACTCCTCATCATGGAGGAGGGAGGCGCGGAGAAGAAAACAACCACAACTCATAAGAATTATATTCGCTACATGCTGATTAGGCTAGACAAATCCCAATTACTTCTTCACAACGGCACAAGATCCAAACGCAAATGTATGATATATTTCTTATCCTCACAGGTAGTTATAGAATTATAGTACACATTTTACATATTTCCAAGTGTGCATGTTTATGAGAAATCTCAAATGCTTGAAACTCTCGCTCACTTCTATCCCTTCTGCTCGCCACATCCGTTTTCAAATAATTATTGACAATTTTGACTAAATATGCATGCCTCAGGAATCATAGTGTGAACAAAATTTGACAAAAATTAACATTCCTCAATAATATTTAAAGCACATACATAAAAAAGGTAAAAAGGTGCAGAAGATATGTCAGTAAGAATTGGCATGTTGAGAAGGTTTGCATTGGCAATTATCGAGTGTCTATTCGTCAAAAAAAAATTCTTGATCAAAAGTGTCAATTTTTTTAAAACATGGTGAGAATTTCCATCGAAGCCACAACTGCTGCCTTAACGGAATCAGCAAAACGCCGAAAGTCGAAACCATAAAAAAGGCAAACGCCATTCACCATGTTGTTTTCTCTGATGATCAGACAAGCAATGGGAATTTAACTATATATAGACATCCAGAGAACCATTCAGATCTTGACTCCTCCAGAGGAAATGAAGCGAGTGGATCCATCTATTGCAGGGGCCGATGTGCCGGTCTCGGTCTCTTGCAAATTGCTTCCACTTTGATGAACACCATGACATGTCTGAGAGTCAGAGAAATTCCAAGAGCACGTTAGTGGCTAGTCTGGTGATTGGGCAATTGATATAAAAAGATAAGCAAATTCACTTCGCTCTCCATGATCCATCAATCCCAGTGTGACCGCGACAACTCTTCATCTGCACGCAGGCTCGAATGATTGCAGGCCCCCTTTCAGTTCAAGATGCCGATGTGCAACGAATCGGGATGTCGATCGATTTGTTTGATCATCGATCAGCGTATCATCTTGTTGACGCTAAAGAATGTTTTGCGTGAACAGAGTACGGTGAGAGTCTTTTTAACGAGAAAGCACTACTATATAATATTACATATATAGTACCCTATCAGTACCAGTTCAACGGTAATTGACATTGAAGACGTATCAGTACGGGTTCTTAAACTCCCACGCGTGAATAACAGCTAAACAGATAAGAACCGGCACTGATAGTGACTACCAGTGCCGGTTCTTAGCTGGAACCGGCACTGATAATGATTGTATCAGTACCGGTTCTAGATATGAATCAGTACTAATACATCATTGCCGATTCTAGCCACAAACCGACACTTATGATTGCTACTGTTACAGCTCATTATAAAAAATCATAACTTTTTCACACGAACTCGGATGGAGAAAAACTTTATATAAAAATTATAGCTCTCGATGAGATCTACGACTTTGTAGTTAAAAACATTTAAATTTGAGGTCATTTAAATACCCAAATAATTATAATAAAGTTGCAGTAAGTGGTGAGTCATGCTTTGAGAAGCATTCAGAGGGTTTTGCGGTTTGGCCTCAAAACCGTGTGAGGACTGGAGGAGTACGTGGTACCATCGCGAAGCTAGCGTTGACGCAAAGCTAAATCATGAAGGTGCCACGATCGTCTGATTAATGAAAAAGAAAATAGACCAAAATACCCTCGATGGTAGGTATTTTGGAAAATACAAGACAGGGGTATTTTGGAAAAAAACTAGAAAATTTAGGGGTCAAGTTTTCTATACCTATAAATAGATGCGTATGGCTATGGAAGAGTGGAAACCAGCCACTTGAGCCTATTGTGCCACTCTTTTGATAGCCTAGCGCTGGGCTTTTTAGAGGAGATGAATGATGAGTGTTTAGTCTATGTATTAGATGAGAGTTTTGAGTGAAATATCTTTGTAATCCGCCTAAAATAGGGCTGATCGCTTTGAGTAATGAAATTTATGTTTTTGCATATGCTTGAATTCCCCTCCTTCTTGTTTCCCTCTATATGTTCCCTTGCAAGTTTTCAATGTTTCGTTGTGATTTTTCGTTTTGGTTTTTAGGCTGAACTTTTAGCACATTATGAAGTCATTCTTCTTGTTGCTAGAGGTATAAAAATCATATACGAGTGTATACTCATGGGTCTTGAACTCCCTTACTTTTGGAAAATCAACTTAGAGAATTTCTTCAACTAGTGACCTTATCTTTCATGTTTGAATCTTTCTTCTCAAGTTCAAAACCTTGTGTGGGGTTGAGTTATAGATTGGTTTGCTATGAAACCTACTGTTCGACACCATGAGACCTACCTTTGATTGGATCTTCAAGTTTAGTTCTTGAATTCTTTGAGTTTCTATTCTATTCTAGATGGATCTTCCAGGTTGAGCTCTGTATTTCCGCTGTGTTTCTATGTTTTATGTTGCGCTTTGTTCTTAAGGTGCGTTGGGTGAGAAAATAGGAGAAGGCCATCTATTTGGAAAGAAATTCGTTGAGGCGCCTATTCACCCCCTCTCATCGCTATTCTCGTTCCTACTATTAGTATCAGAGCCGGTTTGATCACTTGTTGATCTTAACCGGCTTTGTGATCCGTAGGTGACATGGAGAGAAGTAGGAAGATTTTCCTGTTTGATGGCCGTGATTTTTCGTACTGGAAGGTGCATATAAAGACTTATCTTCTAAGCCACGGAAGTTCAATATGAGAAGTTGTTGATTCTAACTACGAGATCCCTGTTGCTCGCACGACTCAGGTATAAATCGAACAGTATGAGGCCAACAACAATGTCAGAAATAATTTGTTCACTATCCTGAGTCAGAATAAATTTGATAGGGTCTAGCACCTCCGTACTACCCGGGAAATCTGGAATACTCTAAGTGTCTTTCATGAAGGAACTAATCAGATTGAGGCTAGATGCTAAAGCACATACAATCAAGACTACCAAATGTTTGTGCAAGGTCCTAAAGAGTCTTTGGATGCGATGTTTGCTCGCTTTGATGGGATTGTTAGCAATCTTTGATCAACTGGTGTTTTACCTTATTTTGACCATAAGAGAGCGATCAAGCTTCTTTATACTCTTGACCATAGCATGGGAAGTGAAGATCTCGATCATTGAAGAGTCTCCAAGTTGCGACATGTTGACTTGTGATGAGCTCTTTAGCAAGCTCAAGTCCACTGAGATTATCAAGGCGGCTCAGATCAGTCTCAGAAATCCGCTGTCTCAGACTATAGCGTTGGTTTCCGGATGTAGTGGTGGCAATCAGTCTACAACTGATTTTTCTTGTGTTAACACTTTATCAAGTGGATTTACTTTTTCTTCCTTGATTTATATCATAGAGGAGCAGGTGGATGCGCTGGATGATGAGGACCTTGCGTTGATTGTGAAGAAGTTCACCCGCTTCTACAATAATCTCCGAGACCGAATGAGGGGTGGTTCTTGTGCCTGCTTTGAGTGTGGTGACACTACCCACTTGAAGGTGGACTGCCCCAAGCTCAAGAAGAGGGAGGACGGCGACCATGACTACAATAAGCATAAGAAGAAGAACAAGAAGCCCTTCTTCAAGAAGAATCATGACAAGCTGGCCAAGAAGGCAGCCAAGGCTGCTTCTAGGGCATTCGTGGCAGCTCTCAGCGATATCGACACCTCTTCCATTGAGGAGGAGAGCTCGGAGGTGGATGAACTGCAAGCAAAGAACAAGAAGAAGGCCAAGGACTTTACCGGCCTCTGCTTCATGGCGGACAAAAAAAACGAAAACAGTGACCCCGAGCTGGATTCTTCCAAGGTATTGCCTTCCTATGACCAGCTTTTTATCTAAGTCGATACCTTGAATGATGCTCTCGTTAGCCAGGATAGGTTATTTAAGAATGATGTGCGTGAGTTGAAGGATCTTAGACCTAACTATAAGTCTGTCTCTACTGAACTTGCATTGCTTAGGTCTAGGTCTGATGTTGAGGAGTGTGAGAGTTGCCTGATTATCATGGCTGAACTTTTCGAGCTTCGTAATGTACATGCTCATGTCGCTAATCGACTTGAGTGCCGAGAAGAAGCTCCTTGAGGAGGAGTCTAGATCTACTTTCTTAGGTGTTTGTAAAAATTGCCCTCAAGTGGAACTTGGTCTGGTACCTCGATTCATCAAGACTAGTGGTGGGACCTAACGGCGAACGGGGACAACGTGACTATACTTTCATCAAACAAATCCTCAATGAGCAAGCTCTTCATGACTTAGGTTACATATTGAACTTTTCAAACTTACACCAAATGTTGACTATTAGATCCCTCTTCGCATGTAGGGCTTTTGACATTTATATGCGATGTGATCCAAAGTATGATCCGAAGGAGCCCCATACACTGACACATAAGACTACCTTCACGGTAAGTGTCAGCAAACATATTTGCAAATACTCTACTACTACATTTTTTTCTTTTGAGCTGACAGTTTTTTCCCTCTCCAGTGTCACCAACAACCACTGAGCAATTCCTGCAGATTCTATGTTGTGTGTCACATGTTGCTATTCATGGCACCAAAGGATATAAAATCCCCAGATGTAAGATAATAGCATAGTCTTTTCATAACTGCTTTTATTCATTACAAATATCCGATGATAAAATGATTTTGCTCACACTAATTGCATACTTTTTTTATAACTACTTTCATTCAGCATGAATTCAGCTTATCGGATGGCAACATCGGGGATTCTACACTCTCTAACATTCGAGCACAGATCGCCTCGTTCTTAATGACCAAAGTCATCTCTTCAAAAGGCGAGTTCTATTGTAGGGTGGCAGGGCTCTGACTTATGTAATTTGTGGTTGCACTTTTGACTTCTGTAATTTGTAACTATCTTGATGTAATTTGTGGTTGCACTTTTGACTTATGTAATTCGAGGTTGCACTTTCGACTTATGTAATTCGAGCTCTTGATGTGGACCTGCATTGTTGTACGTTTCGAGGACTTTTGATTATGTAATTGTGGATGCATATCTCGTGACTATGGCATGAATGTATCTGGATGTGTCTAGATGTGTCTTATTTGCAGGAGAAGACGGCTGCCAAATCCTAACATTGCTTTAGGATGCAGCCAGGAAATAGGTAAATCCCTTCGGGGAATGAGACTATTAGTGATGGGTGGTAAATTCACCCGTCACTGATGATCGAGTCACTGATGACGGGTAGATTTCCAACCCATCTCTGGAACTCAGTCATTAGAGACAGATTGAAAAGATACCCATCACTAATGACTCATAACACCAGTGACGGGTTGTAGCTACTCGTCTCTGGGACTCGGTCATTAGTGACGGGTGGTAAATATACCCATCACTAATGACTCGGTCACTAGTGATGGGTTGTTATTATCACCCGTCACTAATGACCGAGTCCCAGAGACGGGTTGGAATCTACCCATCACTAATGACTCAGTAACCAATAACGAGTGGTAAGAAACCATCACTGATGACTCGGTCGACGGTTTGTAGTTAACACCCGTCACTAATGACCGAATTTTAGAGACGGGTTGGAAAGCTACCTATCACTAGGGATTAATAATTAGTGACGGGTGGTATATACACCTGTCACTAATGACAGCCACAGTGACGGGCAATAGGCCTGCTCAGGTCATAGGAGACGTATTTTAGTGACGGGTCTCAATTATGACCCGTCACTGGTGATTGTCATTAGTGATGGGTCATAATCTGTTACTGATATTTTATCATTAGTGACGTGATAAGAGTGATTGGTGCCGTAATTGTCACTAATGACTGTTATCACCCGTCACTAATGTGCTATTGTTGCGTAGTGCATCTTCCACACACACGCGAAGGCACGAGGCGGAGCGCAACGGTGGCGAGGCGACAATAGTGGTTGTATGGCGGCGGGAGAGGGAGCAGTGATGCGCGAAGGAAGGAATCGGCAGCGCCGTAAGGCTGCATTCACTAGTACATTTTTCTTCTTTTTCTTCCCTTTTATTTAGATTAGAATAGGAATAGTAGTAGGTAGAATAGAAAAAATGTGGGTAGAGTAGAGACAAATTCAAGTAGATTAAAATTATGTTATAGATATAGTTAGGTAGAGTAGAGATAAATTCAAGTAGATTAAAATTATGTTAGAGATATAGTTGTGTGGAATAATTTTAGTGTGGTTAGAAATTTTAGTGTAGGATTTTTGTGGTATTGATAGAAAATTTAGAGTAGAATTTCCGCAATATAGATACAATGTTTAGAGTTGAAAGTTAAAAATATTTAGACTAGAATTTGTAGGTAGAATATGTATAATTTTTTAGTAGAATGTTTAGAATTTATAGCACATGTAGAATAGAAAATAGTGTAGGCCTATAATTTATGAAATTTTGGTATATTCAGAGTAGAAATATTCGATACATTTAAAATGGCAAGATTCGGTACAATGTAAATTAGGTATTTTTATTTAAAGAGTTGGAAGAAATTTGGTAGTGTTTGATAAAACATTTTTTAGGCATATTATTCATTAGGTGCGGCTTATTATTAATTTATACTTTTGGTTAGATTTGGTAATTTTATGTAGCATTGATTCTAGAATGCGATGTCAATGTTCATCGATATAGTATTAATTTAAAGGTTTGGTTAGATTAGGAAATGTATATACAAAATTTAGGGTTATAGAAATTTAGATACAAACATAGGAATAGAGACATAGACTTACAGTAGAAGAAATGTAGAATATGTAAAGTAGAATAGTTGTAATAGAGTATGTTCAAAATGTTGAAATTATTTAGAATGTTTTATGTAGTAGTACTTCATTTCGATTTAGTAGAAATCTAGGATTACAATATTTAGGGCAATTTAGAAAACTAGAGGAGAATGTTTGCAATAGGTACTAGATGTTGGTGAAAATTGTAAGTATAGAATATAGAGAGTATAAAGAAATGTGCGGTATGTTCGGCACTATTGAGATGCATACACTGGTCAGTCTCTTGCAAACTGCTTCCACTTCTCCTCATGTGTAGGCTCCCTCATGTCGCAAACATGGAATAGGAATGGACGACAGCTCTTTTTATTAAATTGCGCCAGTCAGGACTCGAACTCCAGCCATTTAGCTCTGATACTATAATAAACTATATGTACCAACTATTTGTACCTAAAAACAAAGCTGATAGAAAAAATGAGCTTCACTTATACTTTAACATCAAGCTCTGCTATTGAATTAGACTTATATGTCACTTATGATAATAGTGACGGGTCATAGTTGTAACTAGTCATAGGTGTATGACCCGTCAATAATGATAACTAATTAGTGACAGGCTATCTTATCCAATCATTAATGATGGGTCAAATTGTGATCCATCACTAATGATCAACTCATCAGTGATGGGTCATCCTAGGTCAGTCATTAGTGACTAAGTCAAGTTATGACCCGTCACTAATGATGGCTTTGGTTTTTTTTAGAAAATAGAATAAAAGCTATCTCGGCATCTGCCTCAGTAGAAGCACCAACTCGTTACCTGTTACAGAGTTACAATTAACATCATACAAACCCATAACGGAAATAACCAAATGATAAAATACCAACATAGTTTTGAATGAATGAACTTAGTAGGCATATAATCTAGCTATCACTAAATATCCACCTATGCTTGACAAAAAAATATAAATAGGAACCATAAGCATGATGCTATATTTTCTATTTTTCTCTTATTTTTCCTCACCTCAGCAGCGCTAGAATATGAATCATTATATATATATGCTCAAGTTTGATGTAAGGGGTGGCGGTTATGGACACAAACGCACATTCTAAAAATAGCGCAGAAACTTTAGGGGGGCGAGAACTCAATCTTCCAAGTCATTTTTTGCCTCAAAAATTTGCTGAACCTAACAGAAATAATTTTTCCTGTAGATGTCCGTAGAGTAAAAAAAAGTAAAAATTGGAGTCCGTATGCAAAAATTATGCCTATTTTACCGAAGACACTCCAGGTCACATATTTGAAACATTCATAATATTGCTTATTTCAATTATGTAGCTGTTTTGGGTCGAAATGAATAACTCAATTAAACTTTAATTCCACTCTGTTATTCCAAGACTTTTGAATCGAACCATTAAAAGTGTTTTTATTCCCTTTGCTCTTAACCTCTAGAGTAACCTATAATTCAAACCGGTAACATGGTCATAAGTGATTTGTCACTATTCTGACTCATCATTAATAAGTCATAGATGTTATCACCAATCACATATTACCTTCGGCAACAAAATAAAAAGGATAAATATTCACTTTCTATCACAGTCATAGGTGATGGGTCACAGTTATGACCCTGTTACCTATGATATTTAGCGGCAAAAGTTAAAAGTATAAAATATTCACTTCCTATCATAACGACATGATAACTGAGGTGGTAAGGGTGGTTCGCGCATGAGGAGGGTTGCGGGTTCGATTCAAACGGAATGCAAAGATTGAAAACAGTTTAAAAATGGTGTGGCTTATGGGTCATATACCATGGCCCCTGTGTTGGGTGGCTCGGGTGAGAAATTTTTTGATTTTTTTGGTATCCAAAAATAAAAAAATGTTCAACTGTCATAAGTGATGAATCACTATTACGACCTATCACTTATGTTCAGTCATTAGTGACAGATCACTGTTACGATCTGTTAGCTATGCCATTTATTAATGATAGATCAAGTTTTGACCTATCACTCATGTTCACTCATCAGTGACACGTTCAAGATGAAAGATACTCTTCACCCATAACAATTACTACCCATCATCTATCACTTTTTTTTTTCCCCGGGTGACTCTTCTAAGTTCACGGAATAAATAGTACCAACCTAAGTTCGCTGTTACGATCTATCACTTTTGTTCAGTCATTAGTAACAAGTCACTGTTACGACCCGTCACCTATGACCTTCATTAATAATAGATCAAATTTTCACATATCACTCATGTTCACTCATCAGTAACAGATTTAAAATAAAAAATACTCATCACTCATAACCATTACCATCCATCACCTATCACTTCTTTTTTCACTGGTGACTCTTCTAAGTTCACGGAATACCGGACCAACCCGGCCATCTAGCTATCTGCTGCACTTTCTCCTAGGAGACGCCAACGTTCTTCGATTTTCTGACGTTGCATCCATCTGTCCCTGCCTCCTGTCGCTTTTCAGGGTCATGGCATGCCTCATCTACAGCTAGCCCAATTCCCCATTTTGACATCTGAATATATATACTCTCCTATGATGAAAGGATATGGTTCTTTCTTTAGTATTCTCTTGCACTTTTAATTTGATCACATCAAAAATTCAAATGTTTTTTTTGTCATCCTTGGACTAATATTTCCTTTACCAGTTAGTTTATATGATTGCTTATAACCTATAACTGAAGTTTCTGTGCTTTCCCAAAGAACACCAATCTTTTCTACTAGGTTGGAAGCACAAGTGAACGTACACCACCGTTAAGATTTGTGCATGTATCAATCTCGTGTTGCACTGTGACACATGCATGAGGGTACGCTTTGGCCTAGGGTCGTCATGAGTGGTTGCATTGGGTTCGATCTTACCTGTAGGGGACGGCGAAACTACACCGTGGAACCAAATAAATTATGGAGCAGTTGATGTGTTTATATAGAGCACGAGGCGTAAACATCTACCTAACTTGAGAAGCAGCAGAAACTTCTTTGAGAGCAAAACCCGGCAAGGACGTATTACCAAAAGGTCATCTTAACTTTTTCGTACACTGATCTGGTCCTGGGAGTGTACCATCCATGTTTTGCAGTGGCCGTGTCTCTCTCTCTCTCTCTCTCTCTCTCCATCCATTTTGCGCATAATTCCTACGTCTTTTAAATCCTAAGGTCACTGTGCATAATTTTATTATCCGAATACACTATTATATAAAGATGCAGAGATGTTGCATTTCCGCTGACGTCAAAACAACTAAATCTAAAGCAACGCGAATTGGGGGCTATTTTTGACCATCAAGGTGCGCGTCACCACCATGACCTAGATATTTCATGACGGAACATCGATGTGGCCTCATTTTGAACACTACAGTCTTTTTAACCTAATCCCTACTACAAGTGTGCTGATCTCTTGAATTTCCATTCTAAACAGGCCTCAAATGGAACATCTCCCTGTGGAAAAGTACTTGAGAGATGATATGGATCCGCGTCAACACAGCATGCGTGGCCCCTCCTATCTTAAGGGTGCATGACACTTAAAGTCTATTTGATTGGATTGGGATTTTGGTTTTTAGATTTTCTGGTTTCTGATTTTTAGCTTCTGATATTTTTTTTTATTAATTTTTATAATAAATTTTAACTTCTCAACAAATAAAAACTAAAAAAACTAACTTTTAATTCATTTATTTAGAAATTAACTTTTTAGAAACCAAACGTACCCTCCGAATGACGGCACAATCGAAAGGAGTAGGCAAGAGACGAATGATTGTGTATGAATGTGAGCTAGGTCAGTTAGTGCTTGCTCCCGCAATATAATATAATATAATACGGCATGCATGGTGATGACTTGCAGTTTTCATTTTGGGATCCATGAATCGGTTCATGTAGTTTTTGATAGCAGAGTAAGATCTTGTTTGACACAGTTAAAATATATAGTTTTTTTGTTAAAAAATAGTTTTTTTTAAAATTATTTATAGCTTTTAACTACCTATTATTTTTTACAATTTTTTTTTAATTTTCAGTATATCAAAAGTTAGAAAAGTCGTAAGGTTATCAGTTTTTATATGTTTCATCAAAAATTAGTTTTTCAATATTTTAAAAGATAATAATAAATTAGCCTATTTGTTATAGCTTTTGGTTTTTAAGAACCATAAACTAATAATAAACTAAAACAAATAAGGTCTAAATGTGATCTTGCTGCGAGTGATGTATACCTGAAGTCGAGCTTTTGTTAAAGGAAACCTATCAATTTTCAAGGAGAATGCTATGGCTATGCATCACGAATCACGAGGCTGCAGCTAAAGGCATTTGTATTTTCTGCTGGTGAGCATCTGACCGACTCCTTGAAGCTGACGTTTCCAGGAACCACGAATCTCATTTGTGCTAAACTGTGGGCGAAACAACTGGCATGGGTGGCAAGCAGATTCAGGTATGTTACAGTCGTACAATTGAAAGTACTAGTCCCTTCAATAAAAAGAAATTGTTGTTCTGGGACGTGCATTCAATACGTTTATATTTTGATCATTGATATTTTTTTAAAAATATTGCAATTGAAGTTTTGAGATGACAGAGATAAATTTGTCTTGGAATGATATTACAACTTGATATATTTTACATATATTTATACTTAGTAATTGATAGTCAAACTATTGATATATTACGACTTTAATATATTTTACATACATTTTCTACTAGTAATTAATGGTCAACTTATTGATATATAATATGGTACTATTTTGTGACCGAAGTGAGTAGTAGCAAAACAATGCAAGCTTGACCGCTAAAACGAATTACTTAGTACATCCCTGACAGTGAGGAGGCAAAAAAGCAGTATGTGCGAAATGATTTTAAAGTAAATTTTATAAAACTAAAAAAAAACTATCAGACAACTATAATTTTAATAACCAATATCCGAAACTGCACTTTTATTCTCACTTTTTACATAAGTTTTGCTAAAATACACATCACATAACTAAACTTTTGTTGTCATTTGTACCGGAGAACTACACTTTGATATAGCAAAGCAAGATAGCAATAAAATTATTTTTTTGAAACCGATTTCTTATGAGTGATATTGACAATAAATATTGGATAATTAATGTATTCGAACACTCCAATATTTCCTGTAATTCTTAGGGTATATTTTTATCTTTAAGAAGGGGATTCCTAAATAAAAGAAAACTACGCGAAGGTACCTAGGGTATCTCGTAAACAGGAAGATTTATCTCAAAAAATGATAAGTAAGACTCCAGACGACGTATGCCACCTATATAAATGGAGCTTGAGGCCCTACGGAGGACGAGCCATTAGAAGTTGAAGAAATCGCTCAAATCATTCAAGCCAGAAGACACCCGAAGCCAAGCAAGGAAGTCATCGACTAGGATTAGATCCATCTAGGTTAGACACATACCCATTGTAATAGGCTCAGATCAATACAAGATAAACATGATGTAAGGTTATTATCTTTAAAGAGATCCGAACCTGTATAAAAATCCCTATGTGTTCTCCTGTGATTTGTCTACTCAAAGTATATCTACTTTTTCAACAAGTTTGTTAGATCAACGATTCACAAATAGTTAACAGCTGACGTTGTCCGTGAGGATCATGATAATTGACGTTGAAGAGTCTACACAGAACATGCTGTCGGTGTCACCCAAGCCTTCGCTGAGAACTGATTTTTCAGATGAGGGGTTCTACAACAACTTCACCCTCTTCCTAGCGAGCCGGTGATCGATCGGGTGAATTTCGACGATGAACTTTTCAGCCATGATTCAAGCGACGAGGTAAGTCGATTTATGGATCAATGCGGTAAAGATTACGGCATCGAGTTCAAACCACTCGACTGCCAAGATAATTATGAATATCCGATTCACAGCAAGTCATGATCAATCCCCGCAACTTCTGACAACATTGATTATCAAGATACCAACCCAGAGCAATCCGATGAAAATTCCATGATGGATCTAGACACTTCCTTAACAGCAGAGGTTACCCCTAAGAAGGTTTTACTATTAGAGATGGGAGTAACAGTCTAGATAATCATGATGATGACACTACAAATGGGCAGGCCCCTCTGGCTCTGGGTGCGGGAGATGGTCAGCACCAGATGAGCACACCTTTCTAGAACCTTAACAAAGCACCACTTACCATCTCCTGACCATCAGCATGAGCTGAACGCTTCAGATCTGTAATCGCTAAGAGGATCCTTCTTCTACAAGAGGCCCTCATGCGTCCTTCAACCACAGATCTGGCGACCCTAGTCGATAAGGATACGATGAACTCAACGATTGACTTAACAAAAGAGGTCATCATCTAGGCCGAGAACTCTTATCTGGCCCTAACCAGAAATAATGCTAATCGAGGCAGACCATCCCACATCACGAGACGTATCGGACTCAGAGAGGCGTAACCCCCGGAACAAAGCTTCCCAGGATGACAATCGGGCAAATATCCGCTATCGAGCCTTGCTAATCAAAGTTCATCCGATCAATGACTTGTGCGAGGTCATCGACAATCAGCGAAGGTGGTTGAGGGCCTCTAAAGGGGCTTTGTCTACCCCTCAGCAATCTAATCAGGGGACATCCCGACATCGATCAAATGGTGATCAATCTCCGATCCCTTTGGGAAAAACTCCCGATGCTGCCGAAACCAAGCAGGGAGCCACGAATGCCTGGATTTCTCTCCAGATCTACAGAACGTAAGCTGGCCGATAAGGTTCCGCCCCAGGATGATCGAGAAATACAACAGAAGCACAAACCCGGTTGAGTTTCTCTAGATCTATACCACGACCATCTAAGAGGCTGGTGGGGATGAGTAGGTAATAGCGATTTACGTCTCTACCACCCTTGAAGGGGCAACCAGGGCATTATTAACCAACCTATCGCTGGAAACAATCTACTCGTGGAAGCAACTTTACGATGTATTCCAAGCCAACTTCCAGAGTACATATGTTCACCCCAGCACAAAAAACAATCTCTACCATTGCGAGCAGACAGGGAATTAAAATTTGCACGAGTTCGTACACCACTTCAGTAATATCCAGAATAACATCCCCAAGGTCAGCGATTACGATGTCATACAAGCGTTCACTCAAGGGATCAAGAGCTGGAGATGCGTTGAAGACAACGCTATCCAGGAGCATGAGACAGTCAATGAGCTCATGAAAATGGTTGATGAGTCTGCCAAGGCTGAAGACACACTTCTCTTCGTTAAGGAGAAGACTCAGGGCATCAAATATCCTCAACCCAGGCTCGAGGGTGACAGGGTCAATGCCAAGCGCAAGAAGAACGTCAAGGGAGGTAAATGCAAGAAAAATAATTTCAGGGAGGTTTTTGCAGATCTTCTCAGGGCAAGAGCTCTACACTAGGCTCTGGTGAACATGACGGTAAGCCTTTGTGTGAACTCCACCAAACCGATGACCACAACCTCCATGAGTGTCACCTTTAGAATAAGATGGTCAAAGTGGAGGTTAAGAAAGTTGCCAAAGGAAAGAATACCCAGGTTGCAACCCAGAGTAGGGATTCCAGAACCTGCGGTAGTGAAGACGACATAGATCCGATGCCTTTTCAGTTGGACAAGAGGATGATCGATCACATGTTTGGTGGTTTTGCATCCTACGAGTCCAAAAGGTAGTACAAGATAGTGGCCCAAGAAGTCTTAGCCACTATCCCTAAGTGTCTTCAGGCCGTTAAGTGGTCAAGCATTGAAATCTCCTTCGGCCAAGAAGATTGCCCTGATAACTTTGTTCAATCAGGTCACTTACTGATAGTGGTCGAGATTATGATAAATAACTACAATGTTACCTGAGTTCTTATTGATGGAGGGAGTTCCCTGAACATTCTCTTCGCTAACACACTCGAAGTGATGCAAATTTTCTGTTCTGCTATCAAGCTGGTTACTCAAACCTTCCACTATATAGTACCCGGACCTTAGGTCACCCCTATCGGTTAGATATCGCTCCCCGTTAGCATGAAAACTTCTGAACAGAAAATATTATGTTTGATGTGGTTGACTTCAAGATAACATACAATGCCATCTTGGGAAGACCTACTCTCACCGAATTCTTGGTAGCTATGTATTACGCTTATATGTGCGTGAAGATCCTAGGACCCGAGGGAGTCATCACTGTTTGGGGTTGCCCAAGGTAGGTCTCTATTATGACAAACAGAGTCTTGATATGGCAGTTCAACACCAACCAAGCGGGGAACCCAAGAGCTCAAGGATCAAGGTGGATAAGAAACCTCAGTTGTAACTGCGATCACAACGCCTCTAGATACAAACCCAGAAACCCAGGGGATTGGTTCCACATGTAATCCTAAGCCCATATATCAGGACCTACATGACCCCCAAAGTAATAAGGGTCTCTACTTATCGGGTTTATCTAGTCTGTGTCACTTAGGTTTAAGATAATAGGTCTACATAGCTCATTGGTCGTCAATAAACTCTATAAATCCCAAGTGTAAGTACTAAGAGTACATTTCCATAATAATAAAGATCATATTACCTAGGAAGCTGATCAAATTCTTTTCCTACCTTACTCGTCTTTCTACCTCATGCCTGACAAGCGGGGTAAGTCGCTTCCCAGGTCCTTCATCCCAAACACGCACTTGAGGCGGTGAAAAGTTTTCTTAACTCAAAGGAAATATGAGCTCTCTTTGTGTTATTATGTTTTTACTATTTAAACTACCTACTTGGAATCCTTCTTTCTGAGTAGATAGTTGGGGGCTTAATAAGTACTAGGTGCTGAAAACTGAAAATAACATATTATGTACCTTCTAAAAATAGATCTTAACGAGAAGAGAAGGATCGTTGTGTTGCGCACTCAGGATTACGAAAAGGCTCCTTATCGCGTTCTACAAGTGACTGGGTGCTACGACGCCTCCCACTTAAGCGGACCTAAGGATGGTCATAATAAGCGCTCTGACTAGCGATCAATGTGTCCTGAACTAATCGAAAGAACAAGTCAATAAGAAGTCCATGATATGCTGTCAAGAGAGTCTAGCACAAAGTACTTCCATCAAACATGAAAAGCGTTTAAATTCCTACCAAACTAACAAAAGCTACAAAGTGTTTATTACAGACCACAAGGCAAAGAAAAAGAAAGAGCTATCCCAAATTCAATTTCATCCACAAAGGCTTTGGCTGCCCCTGTCACCTCCTCGACCTTCTACGCCGATGACTCCTCCGACTCTTCCTTAAAACCCTCTTAGAGAATGTCGATGTTGATCTCCAGGTAGTGGGCCTTCAAGATGGCTAACACGAAGGCAACTGCTTGCTCCACGCTCTGTTGGGATTGGCTCGAGAGGTGCTCAGCCACCTTCCCTTGGAGTCCCTCGAATTCCTTGGCGAGCTTGGTCGCCCAGGTAGCTAGCCTGTCGGCAAAATTTTCGCCTACAGCATCCGCCTAGATCCCGACTTCGGCAAGCACCTACTGGAAGACATATTGGGGCCTTGCCCGCGCATCACTGGGGCCTCGCCTACGCTGCACCGAGGATTTGCCGACATAACACCATGCCCCACGCGTCGCACCGGGGCCTCGCCCGCACATCCTCTGCTTCCTCTCCTCCCAATGCCGATCGGCGCCACCTCCAACCGCCACCTCCTCTGGTGAGCCCCTCACGCCTCCCGCACCCCCTCCCCTCCCTCCTCCCTTTCTCCTCCCTCTCCGTCCTGGACCACCGCCGTGGCCCCTTCCCCTCCCTACTCTGTTGGCTCCCGTCGAGGGTAGCCCTCCTTGGGCTCCCTCCGAGCCCTCTCGGTGAGGGAATTGCTTCCCCTCACCGAGGTGGTGCTCGTGCGTGCGCTGCCCCAACCGGGGGGGGGGGCACCATCGGAGCAGGGTCACCACCGGTGGCCTGAAGCTCCGCTCCACCTTGCAAGCTGTGAGCTCGCACGTGTGTGAGTTTGGCCTCACCGTTGGGCACCCCTCTGTTCTTGTGCTTTGAGGCCACCTCAGTCATCCCCTCCCCCTTGTGCATCGCTGGCCACCACCTGGTCGAGCGGTGATGCCCCCCCACTCTGCTTTGGGTGGGAAGAAGAAAGGAAAAAAGAAATAGCACGGTGGCTGCACGGTGCGGTAGGGGCGTGCACGGTGATGACATGCATGGCAGGGAGAGCAGTGCACGGTGGTGGCGACGACCTGGACAGCTTGAGAGAGAGAGAGAGAGAGAGAGCGAACGATGGGGGAGAGAGAGAGAGAGAGAGAGAGAGAGAGAGAGGCCAGCAGATGATGCTCACGCTGCAACATCATCAAAATCGCCACATCCAACATCGTGGGCTGCTACGTCAGTGAAACTATCACCACGTCATCAAAACCGCTATTGCAAACCACTCCAAAGGGTTATGTGATCCGGTATTTAAAGTCTGGGGCTTAAATAAACAGTTTTAAAGTTTGAGAGGTTATCCAGACACTAGGAATAGTTCAGGGGAATAATTTAGATTTTTTTTCTTTTAGAAAAACCCATTTGTGATATTATTACAGATAGTTTCTTGTGAGATCCATCTGTGTCTGTATGATAGACACAAACGGATTTTCTGAAAAACTTCTATAGTTAAAAAATTGGGTAAGGTTTAAATTTTACCCTTGCTCTCCGCTTCCCACTACCCCCCATATACATAAACTATTCGTCACCCTCACTAAATCGACTAGAAATCCATCTCCCTCACTCTCTTCATTACCATCCGATCCCCTTCCGCAACAGTTTTTTAGGGTTTGTTTTTGCGAGGAAAGTTCAAAGTCTAGGCTTCGAATCCCCTTCCCCCACACTGAGGTGAGTATGGTTTGCATCGTGGTTTTGTTAAGGTTTGTTAGGGTTTGATTAGATCTCTGTATACTGAGTGTAATGTTGTTGTTTTGCATCCTAGATTTGCATAGAACATGTCTTTTTCACTGCTATCAAATGCTGGGAGGATGAGGTTGTTCATGTGGCTGCTTGGCGTTGATTTTAGTCCTGTGGAACATGTTGTTGGTGATATGCCCTAGAGGTAATCATAGATATTATTGTATCATGTTTATGTTCATGCACTTTTGAATAATGTGTTATTCAGTTTCTTGGATAATTAACATTTACATTGATTAGCAAGTATGTGACTTGTTTGTAAAATTCTTTGTTTTATTATGATGTTATTCTAAATGATCTCTGGTCTTATATCATTATATGGGACAATAATGATTCACAAACTAGCAGATGTATTGATTGATGATCATGTTTCATAGAGCATAGATATGCAGATATCAAATCAATAACATGGATGCATGTTAGAAAACTTGATGTTCGATAGACTCATCTTGAGATACTGTTAGGATTGTTATATTAAGTGCCATCAGTTGTAATATCAAATGGTGTACCTGCAAGACCTTAAACTTGAGATCATCATTGATTGCCATAATGTGTAGTGGCACACTTTGGTGCTGTCAAACGCTACTCCATAACTAGGGAATCATAAAGATAATTTTTGGGTTTGCCATAAAACATATCGTGGGGTGTGAGTGATGAAGATGGAATTTGCCCCTCCTATATAACAGGAGAGATACCTTTGGTCCCCTCAATGTGGTTGGATTAGAAAGTGCATAGTCATACCAATGTGATTAAAGAATTAATCACGAGTTGAGTAATCCACTACAAGATTGAATGAATGGTCAAACTATCACAAAGATGGCATGTGTCTCACCTTGAGCTTTACTGGTATCGTGAGGCAAAGATATTGGTGCATGTGTATATCAACGTCCAACCGATATGATTTTTTATCACTGTTGATTTCGGTTCGAAAAGGTGTTTTCGAGTCATAGCTGTCTGTATATGATTCTAGCGGGTCACACACTTAATGGGTTGGAACATGACACACGTATTGGATCCGTAAGAGGGATTGATCGGATTGTGATCCATGAGGGACTAGAATCCTAATGGATACCAACGTGGGAACCCATAGTAGGATCTATATAAGGGGAGGTGTGGAGAGGGGCACGCGAGGTTGAGTCACTCCGAAACCTTAGTCGTGTCCTCTCCACCATACCACTCAAAACCCTAGTACTACGTGCGGTACTAGTACACCGGCGTTTGATGTTCCATCCTGTAAGAAACCGTCCAAATAATATTCTAATTCACCAGGAGGATCATTATTCATATTCACAACCTCGATGATTAACCAGAATATCATCCTGTTAGTCTCGGCACGTATTATGTGCCCAAGATCGGAACACATGCCTTTCCAATGTATACATCACAACAAAGCTTAGAAAGAGCGAATAATTAATATTATATTACAAGTCTTTAGCCATGCAACTATTTACACCAATTTACAACAAAAGACAACAACATCTACGCAACGGAAACATAAACCTATACAACAAAAGAGAGTGGAGCCAAAAGCACGACCTCCAAGAGTAGGATGAACTACTCTTGCCCGCCACCCTGAACAGCAGGCACGAAGTAGCCAAACACCGGCTCTTCCTCACCAGCAGCACCTGAAAACGCAGGCATGAGTACGAAAGTACTCGCAAGACTTAAACCATAAAGAGCACATATACATAGCTCGACTCCAAGAATTATGCATTGAGTCATTAGTAAGGAAAAGTCACATGGTTAAGTTAAACATAAGCTGTAAGCAACCTAGACACATAGATATGAGCAATTAACTTAACCAACAACAACATAACTCTACCCTACCATAACCAACTGAACATAAGTAACTGAAACCATTATGAACATACATGTAACAAAGACCAACTCAACCATCTCCCACATATCCAACCATCAACCACAAGCGAAAACTCTACAACTGATGCAGATGGACAGAAGTTACTCATGACCGAGAGCACAACATTTTGAAATATTTTTACACCCTGCAGGGGTTACTCCTAGACCCACATGACTTGAGGACCATACAGCTTGCATGACCACATAGATCCATACAAGGGGGTACTCATATCAACCTTTCCTAATAAGCCCCAACCATTTGGATCATGCATCACTCGGCACGGAGGTACTAGAACTACTCCCGGAGCAAACTAGCACCTCTTACAAGCCCGTCTGCTCATACCGTCGATGTTCACGCTCAAATGATTACAGCTACAGAGGTATTTGGCTCGCCTTACCATTAGATCGGCCTGCGGTGAGTAAGGTAAGCTCTAAAGCCGACTACACCGACGATTGATGCTTAAACAACGCAAGCGGTCTACGATGTCCTAGTTTCTCTCCTGACCTGCCCCCAGGACTTTCCTCCGGAGCAGATAATACCCCTAGCACCGCCCACATCACGTCTCATACTCACCACTCATCCAACCATCATCAACCCATATCCAACATTGTGATCATTACGAAAGTAAATAATGCCTATGCTCATGAATGATGAAACAATTCGACTTCTACTGAATGACCTATGCATTGCTAAGCATTTTGATTTAACTTGTAATCTAGACACCAACAACATACTCAAGGCGACAAGGAAAGGATAAACAAGAATTCAAGGCAGAAGTAATGAATTCAACATAGGATCTACCCACTTGTACACGATCTTGACTTGACACATGCAAACATACATAAGCATAGTTCATAAATTTTTGACTTCATTCAATTGAACAAAGGTGCAATATGCTTAGTTGCTTGCCTTGCTACTCTTGGGTTTTCCTTACACTCCACGCACAGAATTCAAAAAAATGCAGGAGCTCGCTACCGCCTTCGCTCACACCCGCATCACCCTTCGGTTCTTCATTCACTAAAGAAGAACGCATGCAATGATGAGTATGAATGAAATGCAAATATGTATACCACAAAAATGCATATGATGAAATGCCATAAAAATTATGCCTTATAATGTATGAAAATATTTTTTCTAGATAAAAAAAGTCATAAGAAGACTAGAAAAATTGGTTTCACCAAGTTTGGGCTTGCGATGGATTAACAGTGAATTAATTAAGCTTTAACCTAATTAATAAATCTCATAAATTTAATTAATTTTTTAATATTTGGGGACATTTTTATTAGGTATATTAGTTTATTATGAAACCAAAAAAATTGGTTTCATAATTTTTGGATTTACAGAGAATTTATTATGAATTTTACAAATTTTAGCCAACAGTAAAATGTGCTAAAAACGGTTCTGCTGAGTTGACCACGGTCAGACCACCAACAGGGGCAGCCAAATCGCCGGGAGTCACAGTCAGACCACCAAAAATCGCGATTAGACTGCCGGCATGCAAAGAGGTTTGGGTTCTGGTGCTCAGACCGGCCCGAGGGGCGGTCGGACCCCTGGAATGATGGTCAGACCGCTGAGAGCGGCCGAGGGCACTAGGTGAGCTCACCGGCGATGATTCCGGCGATTCCGGTAGCTTTTGGGGTGGGGATTTGGACCTAGAGCACCCTCTTGACCTCCTCTATCACATAGGACCACACGTATAAGCCGAAATTGATCAAAACTCGGCTATTGCCTTCAATTCTCAAGAACACTAGAACTGCACAACATTAGCTCCAAATTCGTAATCTATCCAACCAAAACACGGATTCTTGACATGTAAGCCTAGGGGATTCACCCATGGGTCTTTGTCGAGGTTGTTGACCACCGGGTGAAGGAGGAAACAGAGGGAAATCGCTCAGGAGGAGGATGAACGCCGATGTTCCTCGTGTTTCGACCCTAAACACCAAAAGATATCAAATCCGGCCCAAATCCTTCGAGAAAATGAGAAGGTATTGGATGGGTGCATGGCTTAGGAGCTCGTAATCACGATAGTACCACATACTCACCTCGAATCTTGCTCTAGAGGTGGGAATTGAGGGAGAAAGAGAGAGGGAGTGTGAGGGAGGAGGGAGGAGCTGCTGCTCCTGTGTGCTGCATGGTGGGGGAGAGTGAGCCGAGGGAGTGAGAGAGGGAGCAGGTGGGCTGCACGTGAGGGAGAGGGGTGTGGGACTAGGTGTGGGTCCTACATATTAGAGAAAAAGTCTGTTTTAGCAGTGAATTTTTATTCTTTTCTCTCCCGGATTTCTTTCTCTCATCCGAATGACTTTAAACGAATTGCTCTAGAGTTACAAAACATAATTACACAAAATTAAACATATTTCTTAAGAAGCATACTTATGCTTAATTATGTAATTACGGATTTTGGGACGTGACACACCCCAGGATGTGTGGATACCATAGAGGAGCTGCTACTATTGTGATGCTGATTGGCTTGACGACAAGAACTCAAAACTGTTGCTGATTTGACTCTTATTCGATTCTGGGTCGGAGATCGGATCACTCCCAACTAGGTAGTCAGAACGCCCATGACAAGGAAGTTGAACCCAGATGTTGATCCCGACTAGGAGGTCGATTGTCCATGATAACCCTCCTGAGTTCGACTGCTTCCTGTACATTGACACGCACAACATTAGACCAATCTACTCTAACTCTTCTTCCGCTACACTGTGCGTTAAGTGGTAATAATCTATGATTCCCTATTCGTATAGTTTCCTAGTCAAACATGATATAACTTTTTTATTTTATGCTAGCGTAGCCTACCCGTTCCCCAACACATGTGTTCTTCGCTGCTGTGAAGGCACCACCATGAACCCAATTTATATTGTGAATCATGTTCTATTGTATTTTATTCCTGGTAAAAATTTCTCTATTTGTGTTCGTCACAATAGAGACATTTTCATGAATTGCAAGACTAAAATTGAATCTTTATCTCTTAGTAAACAAGGGTAAGAGATTTGGATGCAATGTAGTTTGGTTCTAACACATAATTGAGTTATTCAGGATGAAACTTGATCCGGATGACCGCGAGATGATAAATGAAGAAAATATTTTTGCTGAGATTGTGGTGAAACACATGCTTGTTGTTGAATCTCAATCCTCGAAGACCAAAAGATATAATTATGGATTGTGTATAGGTTTAGGTTTCGAACAATATATGCTGCTGAGATTATGTATAGAATAATGTGCTCTTATGTGTTATATATCTATGTGATGGTTCTTTTATATATGTATGTGATGTTCTTATTTGTGTGATATATATTTCTGTGTGATGTATGCCATATCACGAGGACAGCAGGAAGCAAAATGGTTTATTAGGGGAAAAGGTCACATCGATGGTTTTTCAAAAAAAATCCATCTCTAACATTTTATACAGACGGGTTTCAACAAAAATCGTTTGTGACCCTTAATCACACATTTTTTTTAGAAAAATCTGTCTGTATGTATTGCAAAACTGACATGTGTGTAGTTGTGTTACAGACACATGTCTTGTTTAGACCCGTCTGTGTATAGCTCTATTAAAAAATTGTAACCCTTTGTAACAAGCTCTATATTATAGATATTTTTGCAGAGACAGAACCCATAACCGTCTATAATAGGGTTTAAAATCTATCTGTGATAATCCTATGTGTAGATAGGTACTACTGCTATTCTCTCTCTCTCTCTATATATATGTGTGTGTGTGAAGATGCGCATGCGCATGCGGCATGCTTTTGTTCGGTTAGCATATGTGCTTGTTTGAATAGTGATGTAGTGGTATGTTAAGAAGATGCATATGTGTTTGTTTGATGAGTGATATGTAGCTGCGAGGATATTATACGAGTTGATCGAAGTGAAACATACACACACAAATAATCACCTTTTGTTATACTTCACAAATTTACTTAGTCCATCATAACTCATCCAGGGAACTGTGTGCATATGTTTAGTGCTTCTAATATAATTTGTTCTCCCATGCAACACTGCAAGCAAATTTAACCAAACACCATCGTCGCCGAAGATACCGTCGTACGTTATTAGCCATTATATTGCTTTGGTTGGAGCAGGGCAACCTCAGCATGCACCGTTAAACAGGATTATTCTGCCAACAGTGCTTGGATTTGCCTTCCTTGTAAGTCATGGGCAACCAGGACACAGTCGGTTCACCGGCTGATGAGTGGCCATCAGGAAGCTTATTAGCTAGCTCGTACTAATATATATATATATATATATATATATATATATATATATATATATATATATATATATATATATATATATATATATATATATATATATATATATATATATATATTAGTGTCAGTTTAATAGTAATCATTGTTAAAGACGTATCATTCTTAAACTCCTGCACGAACAACGACTAAGAAGCTAAAAACCGGTACTGATAGTCACTATCAGTATTGATTATTGGCTAAAACCGACACTGATGTATCAGTGCCGGTTCGTACCTAGAACCGATACTAATACAGTCTGTCGGTTGTAGCTATAAATCGACACTGATAATCAGTATCAGAGCCAGTTCTAGCTATGAACTGTCATTGATAATAAGTATCAGTGTCGATTCTAACCATAAACCACCACCGATGATTGCTATTATCATAGCTTATTCTAAAAAAGTTATAACTTTTTCATACAAAGTCGGATGAAGAAAACTTTATATAAAAATTATAAATCTCGATGAGATCTACAACTTTGTAGTTAATTTTTTTTTAATTTGAGGTAATTTAAATCTCCAAATAATTATAACAAAGTTGCAGCAGTGATCGGATGGAGATAAACTTTATATGAACATTGTAGAACTCTATGAGATATACAACTTTGTAGTTGACAACTTTTTTATTTGATATCATTTAGATGTCCAAATAGCCATTCAAAAATTCGGTCAGAAGATATAGTTTTTTTTTATTTTGCTACTATACTCACGAATGGACGATAGCTGAGATGGTTTAAGGAGTCACGAGAGCGCACCTGCTGTGAGGTCATGAGTTCGAGTTCTGATTTACCGCATGCGAGTGAATATCGTGTGACCTTATGAATGTTGGGCATTGTCGGATGAGTAGTAGCATTAATAGTCAATGACTATTAGTACCAAATATTCAGTGTTGATTTAAAACGTGTCACTGATGATGATTTTAAATCGATATCGATAAGAATTTCTGTAGTAATGTCACCCTACCGACACACTTAGGGAGCACGCACACGCATGCGCAACTCGTTTCATGATCGGTCTAAAAATACCTTCATGATAAGGAAAACCGTGCTTAAACAGATGTGATTTCTGTAGTACAAATCTATCAACAGATGTGATTGATCGATGCTGACATGCATGTATCTCGCATAATCATGACGCTGTACATGTCACGGTACGTATTTGCATCCATTCATATTATTTCGTCCACCTTGTTTATTTTTCCTTTTCTGCGAGAAATATTATTAGTTCACCTTGTTGGGTACGGGAATTGGGCTGATAGATTCACGTCTATCACCGCGGTCGTCATCATCATCAGTTTTGGATACCACATATCGTCATGATACACAGGGCTATAACAACGGCATCTTCTTAAGCATGGTTTCTCATCACTCACTCTCAGTTTGGCTCATTCTAGACATAATCAACCATAAAGAAGAAGCTGATTATAGAGTTCGTGACAGGAACCTCATTGTAATCTCGTTCACAAGCTTAAACTGAATCAATGACAAGTCCCATCCGAAATTAAGGTAGCACTTGAGTACATAACAGCGACCGTAATTAATATATCAATACTGGCCAACCATATATCTAATCACCAATGCCGACCTTACCGCTTTACCTAATTCATAGGCCAATGGCCATTTGGATTTTTCAAGCAATAGACATGCCCAGTAAATTAAAACACATGCACATACACCGTACTACATTACATGTCCCTTTCACAACAAGTGGCTGGTTAAGAAAAGGAGACCAGTTTCTGAATGAACTGGTATATATTGACAGCCATGCATCAAACAAGGAGGTCACATAATACTAAATCTTCTGCATTTAACTACCAAATCTAGCTGCAAATCTTGTTTGTGGCTAGCAGTGCACCGACGGCAATGTAGCTCAAATCACAGAGCAATACACTCCAGAGCTGAATCAACCTCTTTACTTAATATTCACGTCGCTTTCTTACCGCACATCGCTTGTTAGATATTCTTTTTGAAATGGATTTTTAGATAACCTAGTAACACAAACGGCTCTAGATCACATATTATTATGATCCATGAACTAGTGAAAGTTTAGTTTGACATCCACTTGCAATTGATTAGATTTAGCACATGCATATATATACTGTATTACGCTAAATTAATCAGAGAAGACAACTCAAGTGGACCAATAATGGCAACTACATTAGCTTTGCATGAGGTGCCACGTCATACGCCGTACAAAATACGCACAGGGTATCGAATGGAAGATCGATGTCTAATTAGGGGATAGTTTACAATTTGTTTGGAATCTAAGAAAAGTGAAGGTAACTAAGAAAAAGAGGAGAGAAGGGATACGAAGGTTCCCTCACTCTCGCATTAGCAAGCCTTTTCTTTTTCTTTTTTGCGAACTGTCACATTAGCAAGTCTACAATAGCTTTCATAGTTCTATTCTAAAATCGGGTAAATTTCGTTTTTGGGGGTCGAATTTCGTTCAATGATTTGAGCTTATTAGGCACCATTTGACCAAAATTTGGACATCTGACAGAAAATGCAACGAAAAGAAAAGAAAACAAATTAAAAGAGGGAGAAATCCTTGTGAGAAATTTCAGTCACCCGAAACTCTAGCTCACCTCCATTCCTTCTGCTTGTTTCCATTGAGGCCACTCCTGCTGCCTGAATGGAACCAGCAGAATCCACAGATGCATCCTGTAAAATTAATTCAGATCTTGACTGTCACTCCTGCAGAGGAAAGGAAAGTGAGCAGATCCATCCAATGCAAGGGCCGGTTTGCAAATTGCTTCCCTTTTTAGGACACCATGACATGGCAGAGTCACAGAAATTCCAAGATCATGTGACTGGCGGCAGCCTGCAGGCGAGATGAGTTTGTGTCCTGTGGTGTTGGTGAATGACGCTGGTGTGAGTCATAAAGATGGCCGGCAACGTCGGCCAGACACCAGAGCAGGCAGGCAGGCTCTGCAAATGGCAACGCCAAGTGACCATCTCCAACAACCATCACCACGTGCTGAAATGGATGGTTCATGCATGAGTGCAGCAGTGCATCCATCCATCTATCTACAGATATAGCATCCATCTATCTGTCTGTTTATCCTCTCACTTTGCAAGATGCGCTGTTGCTGTTAGCTGCCTCCATTGAGTTGGACTCATGCTTCGCCGCCATGGTCCATCAGTCCCTCTTCTCATCCAATGGCAGCGTGGCCCCGGCAGCTCGTCGTCTGCACGCAGTAGCCCAAATGAATGATTGCATCCTCCTTTTCAGGTTTGCACCGGAGAGCGATTGATCTATTTGATCCAACAGGGTATCAAATGGAAGATCGATGTAGTTTAATTAGGGGATAGTTTACAGTTTGTTTTTTTTTTCTTCAAATTTATGACAACATCTTCGATGACCATCTCCAGGTTTTTCAAAACAACGGTTTAATAGGACTGCAGCAGAGATCCATTGTCCTGATCACAAAATTAACTAAACAAGAATTTTTACTAAAAAGCTTTCGGTTACAGTGTCGGATCTGTATTTAAAAAAGAGAAAGACAGTGTCGGACCAAGCACAAGCACGAACTCCAAAGTTCACTGAATATACCCTCCTAAATTCCAAACCATATTTTAACATGCAATTTGCATTGCAAGATCGACGAAGACACATGGTAGTTGCCCAGTAGCGATCGAGAAGAAACGAGTCAAACAATCAAGTGTGGTTCTACCGGACCAACCTCACTCACCAGCAGATATTCGCGACACTTTCTAGATCTCATACGGCGCCAACATTCTTCGCCTTTCTGACGTTGCAAGATCTGTCCGTGGCGCTTTTCAGCTAGGTAGCCCAACTGGCCATTTTCATGTGCAAGGATAGGGTTCTTTCTTTAGTATTCTTTTGCACCTCTAATTTGTTCACATCAAAGGTTGTAATTTTATTGAGTTATTTTCTTTACCAGTTTACTGTATTGATGGCTTATAATAACTTGCTTTAGTAGACTTTTCCATGCTTTTTTTTAATCGCCTGAAAATACAGATCAAACCAATCGCAAAGAAGTACGTTTAACAAAAAAAAGGGTAACGAAATGGTTACGAATCAAACCCTAATGTCCTTTAAAAATTAGTAGCTGTTATTTTCACTTTAGTTGTTAATCCTGGTTCCAATTAGCAAGTTGTATGTGCGGTGTGTGTGTGTGTCATCCCAGACCCTAGAAGAGCTTCTATGTATAGCTAGACTCTAATTTTTACAGCTAACGAATACTAGCCGCACTGATCAGCTGCTGCCACTAGATCTCTCATGCATGCATCCATGAACTGGAACCAACCATTGGTAAATGGTTGATTGGAACCAATGTGTAAAAGAACCAACGATTCCTGCACCACAGATAAAAAGAGATCAATGCAAGTTGTAGTGTCTCATGGATCATATTTATTAGTATATATAGCAAGTTGGCCGAAATGTGCAGCCATCTTTTTGGTCATCGAATAAACTTGTTTGTTTCCTACTCCTAAAATACAAAAACAGCACATGGTTTTTGTGATCAGTACGTAGTTGTATCCTTGTTGTACAACGATGTGCATCTTAATTTCCTTCGATTATATATATGTTGCAAATTGAAGTCCCCATCAGCAATATCGATCGGCGAAAGCTGGGGATATTTGCTAGCCTTGGTCATTCAGCACTGATCTCGTGCAGCTGTATATGTTAGACAGGATCGTGAAGATCATGCGCATATCCCGGGTGCGCGCATGCCTCCCAGCCATCACGCCCAGGTGCATGCCGTGCATGTCCTGTGTAACAGTATAGATGACCAGTAGACGCCAACAACACGCATTGTTTCATGCTTTTTTTAGATGTCACAATTGTTTCGCCTCAGCTTGCAAACGGAACCAGCCGAAGTGAACCGAGCTGGCTATTTGTGGACACCGTAAGTTATGCTGTGCTTGTATCTCGTATTGCATGCACTCTACCATTTCGGTTTGGTCATGTAGGACAATTAATACCCCCTCTAGTTAAAAATACATGATATTTTTTACGATCTTCAATATATAACTGTAACCACTATTTTATAATAAAATATAATTATAATATCTAATAAAAATATAATATTATAAAATATTTTTTAAAGATAAATGTATTCGTATAAATTTTATGTTTTGGGTCTTAGGCCGTCATGACTCGTGAGTTATTGACTCATGAGTTGTTGGGTCGTCATGACTCGTGAATTGTTGGGTCTGTCCGAGGTACGTACTGTATGTAATAGAGTAACGTGTGTATAACGACTGTATATAGCACCATGCATGTATCATAACTCGTCAAACTCTACGTACGCATGGCAGCTGTTTGATTCTTCGACACAGCTGCTTAGAAATTTCGAAATAACACAAAGAATAATCAAAGTGGTCAGGTAGACTACGCTTTGCATATAAAGTTGATTTTATCACTTTTTTCGAAAGGACGGCACCAATGATACCGATTTTATTAAGAAGGAAAGAGCTCATCCAGTTTATGAATAAAATCAGATCTGAAAATCTTAACAACTACACGATTGATTAAGAGTATTGGTGAAAGACCCAACAATATAAGTGCCCGGAGAGAAACAGAAGCCAAACAACACTACACACTGGAACAACAAAAGCAGAGTCCATATTTGGGTCATCGTTGCTAAGCTCGTCACAACTACGACCTAGCAGCTCTGACTTCCCAGAACAGACCAAAGCCATAGTCCCTAAAACCTCACACTCCCCATCCATGGACACCACTGAAACTTGCTCGTGTCACCGTTGCCAAGCTCGTCGTACGACACGACACAACAGCTTCGACAACATCGCAAGTCACATACCACCTCGTGAGTAGAAGGCATAGCACCAAAAGAACTAAGACCTCAATAACAACTTGCCACTATAGAGGCTTAGTATGGATGCAACCATCACTGAGGAAGGTCCCTGTAGCAACTATAGCAGGCGGTCACCAGGATGTGTTGCCGGATCCTCAAGGGCAACGGCTCTAAGGAGGACATGACGCACTAAATGCCACTGTCACTCTACTAATAGACAAGGTTTTTACTTGAGAGATCCCACAGCGAGGGGAGGGGGGCATCTTCGACAACACCTCCATTGAGGGGAGCGGCGCCAGTGGGCGTCGCCATCATCGGCCCAGCCCAAAATGCCAGGCTAGGCTTTCACCTGTGGCAACCCCCCCCCCCCATCCAGAGTCCTAACCATCGAGAGTGCGCACCATCCCGAAGCCTCTCCTCGCCACGAGGCTCCCTGTGGGCCAAATTGGAGATATGGAGAAACCTGGCAAGGGGAGGAGCCAAACATGGCACTGAAAGGCCTAGGGAACCGGCAACCTCGGATGAGGTAGGACGACACCACACCGGCTCCACCACGAAAGTGCCAGCCACCACCACCAGCGGTCTCCCATGGGACCTCCAGGCAGCCACACGAATGAGGCTGCTGCCTGTAACCAATAGCCCATCTGCCTCCTGCGCACAGCCACCATATGCAAGCCTGTCCACCTCTAATGTGATCACCTTCCACAGATAGGACTGAACGGCATGCAAAAGCTACCCGAAGACCGCCCCGACAGCATCCATAGGCCGCGGCGGTCCACTAGCGACACCACAGACCATGGGAGCTGGCGCACCACCACACAACGGAAAAGAAGGGGGGAAGGGGGGGAGGGAAGGGCTGTCAAGGTCCCATCACTGCCCCAGCAAGCCCTCAATGGAGCTCATCGCGTTGACACTAGATCCGGCTTGATCCGCTGGCCGACGCCTCAAGCCACTCAATGTGCACGCCAGAATCACGCGTCGGTGCTCAACTAGGGAGAGGAAGGCTGCTGGAGAAAGGGAAGGAGAGGGAGAGGAGGGGGAGCTCACGATGGACGCCGTATGGGGCCGTCGCCAGCCACTGCAGCTACCGCTGCCATCGCCAGCTGACAGTGGTGGCAATGGCCGCACGAGGTTGAGGTTATGTGATGTAATATAATCTTAGAGGTTGAGGTTGTTTTTGTACCTTGTTTGAATAAAATCTTAGAGAGGTTAATTCTTTGATTAAGTGTCTATTATATCATTCAATTTGAACAATATCATGTTCTTAACATGCTTCTATGTTGTTGCTTCCACGTTGATCGGCTTTTATAAGTCTATGCTACCGAAATATTATAGTTCGACATTCTTGTAATGTTGTTGGGTGGCATCCCAGGGTTTTGTGGTTCCTAGTTGATATCAAATCCTAGACTTTAGATTCTAGGCAAAATAAGTATTAAATTAACATTCTTACACATGTACGATGGGTATGGGCTGCTTTTCAATGCATATATTTTATCTGATGTTGTTTATCTTTGTTTAATGCTTTAAATAAGAATCATTGAAGTTATTTATTTGTTCTTTATATGCATATACTTGCGTTTGGCTCTTTGATATGGTTTTTTCTATTCTGTACACCATTAAGGTGTTGTAGTTATCAGTGTTGAGTGGTGATGATCACTACCTTAGAAAAGTTTATTAGTGATGGGTGATAACCCTCACTAGTGATGGGTGACACACCTATCACTCTGAATGCATCACTAATATAGACTCATCAGTAACAGGTCTAGACCCGTCACCCGACCCATCACTAATGATTGTACATCAGTGATGGGTCTAGATCCGACTTGTCACTGATATGGGTCGGGTCCAGACCCGTCACTAATGTGTGTCATCTGTGATGGGTCAGGTTCAGACCCGTCATTGATGTGTATTTAAAAAAAAGGAAAACTAGCTGGATCAGAAATTGAGATGGAACACACCAAATTATTGCAAACAGAAGATGAGATTTAGTCAATATCCCAAAAAAAGGGAACACACCAAAATGCATGCCTAAATTAATCAAGTACACACATTTCATAAAAGTTGGAAGACCATAGAAAGCTTTAATGATTACTGACTAACGGTCTTGCTAAATATGTGTATGATCATTCAGAATGCACAGTCTGGAAGCAACAAAAACCACATGCTAAAGAGAATTGCTGAGATTGTAAGCCAGATATTAGCTCAGACTAAATAACCAATTTTCAACAGACATAAAAGAGAGAAATTAAGCAAAAATTATCACCAATGTCAGGCCATAGATAGCTAAAGTAGTGATAATAAGATGCTAATACAATAGTTCACAGTGCTCTCATCCAAAAACAATAATTACCTGGCTAACAATATCCATATGCAATAAAGCGTACTATTAACTTTAGTAATTAAAGCTAAATATCCCAGTAGGACCAACAAAAGCTTCATAAAATGGATGCCAACACCCTAGAACAGAAGCACTCTAGAAGAAGACTTGAGGAAGGTAGTCTCACTTCGCTCCATTCTGAATTCACGGAAAGTCATCGCCTTGATGCAGGACTGGATGCTTTCAATGGGACCAGCCTCCAGCCAGAACTTGAGGTTGAGCTTGCTAGCGACTTCATCAGTTTTTTCAAGCTGCAAATTGCACAAAGCAGTGATGATGTAGTAGCACTAGCAGTATGAACATATCATGCTAGTTGTGATGATGCAAATTAGTCAATACCAGAATATGGAGTATGAACATATCATGCTAGTGTGTGATGATGCAAATTAGTCAATACCACAATATGCAGCATCTCAACATTGGGAAAGCATCTGAGCAAGGTGAGCAACATTTTGGCATCATTGGACTCCAAAACGCACAGTCAATCCCAAGATCTTGACACTTGGGACCATAGTGCTTGGGCTCCCCTTTATCCCGGCCTGGAATACATGCAATGCACAAGCAACAGAGGAAAAATTACAAGTTGGCATCTACGTGTTGTCGCATAAAACGAATAGAATGATCCGGTAAGCATGAATTGTATATACATTGATGACAGTGTTGCAAATCACTAGCATGTAAATTCCAGGCTTCAACTAGTAAGCGCAGCTTGGGGGCATTGCCAATCTTGACCCTAATGCAAGAGCCATCAAGCATCATGGATCCAGAAATGAAGAGCCGCTAAAGGCTTGGGGTGTCCACCATGACGATGCTCTCAATAATGGATATGTAGATCTGCACGTAGCGGATGATGAGCCCATGGCTCCTTCGGATACGATCAATACAACCAATAATCTTTAAATATCACAAAGTCCAATTACAAGAGCACGTGCACAACAATTAGATCACCAGGTGAACTTATTTCTCGTTGTACATGCTTCCTTGGATGGATCCTTCCTAAATTATTGTGATGTTTTATTGCTTAGGAACGTGGGAGAAGCACCACAACCTTACCCGAATGTCACCCCTCGAAGGCCAAGTCTACTCGGACTCAGAGGCTGAACTCTAGTTGTGGTCGTGGTCGAAGTCGTTGTCGTGGTCAAGTTGCAGGACATCACGTTAGTAAAACTGGCATAACTCTCTCATACGAAGTCCGTTTTAGGCAATCTTGGATATTCTGTAAAACTTACGACGAGCCCTTTCCAATGGATATGAGATCGACCAAATATTCCTTATAGTTTAGATAGAGTAAAAGAAATAAAGTATTGTACCACCGTTTTAGACCTAGTTGGGTCTTGTAATCGTGTCGGGGTTGGAGTCCAGGTTGTGCACGCCTCTTTCGATAGTTGCAAAACCCTAGGTCGACCTCCTCACGTCTCCCTATATATACGCAGTGACCGTTATAGTTTAGGCTTAGGTTTTGCTTAAATTATTCTATTTTATACAGTTTTGTCGCTTGTCCGGTAGTGATAATTCCACACCCACAAAAAAATGGCATATATGGTTCACATATAGGTCATTATCACATATCACATATAGTTCAATACAGGTAATCATCACATATCACATATCACAAATGGTTCAATACAGGTTGTCGACAATTAGTGAACCACTGATCTAATGAGCTTGTTGAAGAAAATAGGGGATGCTTGAAGTAGACGAATCACAAGGAAACACACAATGGTTTTTAGACAGGTTCGAGCCTCTCTGAGGATAATAACCATACGTCCTGTTTGTCTTGTATTGATGGCCTATTACAAGGGGACATGTAGCTATCTTAGATGGATCTAAACCTAGTCGGTGACTTCCTTCGAGGTTTCTGCTGGTTTGTTTTTCTCTCGTAATGACTTATTTTTTGGGCTCCTAATCACCTCTCTCTGGGTTTATCATCCGCATGGTCCGCTGGCTCTGTATATATATGAGGCTATGTGTTGTATATCCTCTAGAGTCTTCCTTCCTATTTTTAGAGATAAATCTTCCCAGTTACGGGATGCCTTGGGTACCTATGGGTAGTTTCTTTTTATCTAGAGATTCTCTTCCTAGAGATAGATATATGTCCTGAGAATTACAAGAAACCCTAAGGTGCCTAAATATGTTAGCTATCCATTATTCATTGTTAAGCCCCCCATGAGTATGCAAAATGAGGCTTCGACGGATCAAGTACATGGCCAACAAAGATAAGCATTTTGCTTGACCGTGTGATCAAGTAACACTCGGGTTTACAATTAGGATGAAACATCTAATTGGGTTTTTCGGGTTCTCGGATTATCTACTCGGGATTCCGAACACCTTCGAGTTCTCAAGCGAGTCCTCAAGATTGTGTTTCATCCGGGTAGGTTTTTTGATTGGCCTGAAATATCATCCCGTCCTTGCAAAGGTATGAGAGAGATAAGACTCATTGTTGGCTAGGCTCGGAAGTTGAAGTGTCATAGCAGAAATTTTGCATAGTGGTGAAAAGATTATTCCCCCCTTTTCTAGCAAAAGATCATGATGATGTATGAAAACTGAGCGCATTTATGGGCATAGTGCACCAACTCTCCTGGTAATTCGTACCAACAGCCCTCGCGTGTGCCAGAAGAGATGCCAAACAGAAAATGTGATGGTACCCTGGCACAGAAGGTCATAGCTCTGAGTAGTACTCCAAATTGCCGTAGTGGCTAGTCAGAGAATTGCTGAATTCGCTTAGGCTTTCTTCTATAACCTATGCTTGGGAATATAAACTTATTATTTTGTTAGTAAAAAAAGAATGTAAATAAAATCGGTGAGAATTCTTAGGAACTTGATACTGAGGAGATAACGACAACCTAATAAGCTTAGTGTTACTCGAGTCAGCCCTAGGTCCAGCATGAGTGGGAGATGTCATAGTCTCCGGGCACTCAGGAACGCAATAAGGAACCTTTATATCCCTCGAGGTCGTAACTTAGAACATTATCCCCACATGAAGGAAGTTGTTTTGGCACATGTACAATATATTGTTGTTAGCTCTTAGTATATTGTATTCATTCAGCCTCGGCTGATTATCTGGGAAAAAAACTCAGATATACAGTAAAAAATAATAAGATAAAACTACTGATCGGCCATTATGAAACAACCAACCAGGGTAAGAGAAAAGAATTGCACGCTTATACTTCCCCTCTAGTCATAGAAACTCTTGTTTCCTGAAGTCAGTTCCCATGTGACCTTTTCTGGGCTTATCCAGGTGCGCTCGATAGGAAAAGGTACTCGGATTATGGCTCACCACCGGTGTACCCATCTGATGGATGCTAGACATTTTGTTTAGGGAAGACAAAAGGAGCACAAATAGATTCAAGCGACCTTACAGGAAATATGAACATGTACTAGTGTAAACTTACTCTTAGTACTTACATATAAACTTTTGGAGTTGGTAGACGTTCCAAAAATTATCAAGGACACATCCATCCTCCCTTGCTAAGAGGCCCAGGGCGAGTAGGTTCGACCACCGCGCAGAGATCCTCCCACTTTGGGGATAGCTTGTTGTCGTTATGTTGGCTCTGAAAAAGACGTAGAACTAGATTCCCAGTTCGAAGGATCTTTTGTGGATATTCTGGTCATAGTGGCACCGAATAGCTTGCTGGTACCGCGTTGATCTTATCAGCACTTGTGTAATTTTTTCTTAAAGAACATTAAGGTCGTCCTACCTTAAAACTTTACCCTGAAGTATGTAATCTATAACTTGGTAGATTTGTTAGACTTGTAGGAATATAAATGCTTTTTGCATTTGATAGCATATTGTGATATCCTTATTGACTTCTTCCTTCAATTAGTTCATGATGCATTAATCACTAGTCGGAGTGCTTATTATGACCAGCCTTAAGTTTGCTTGAGTAGGAGACGTCGTAGCCCCCAGTCAATTGTAGAACGCGATAGGGAGCCTTATCACAACCCGAGTTTGCAACGTAATTATCCTTCCTTTCTTGTTGGAATTTGCTTTAAGAGGGTACACAATACATCATTTTCGGTTTCCAGCACCTAGTACTTGCTAAAAGCCCCTGACTGTCTACCCGGAAGAATTTTTTGGGTATGCAGTCTAAATAGAAAAGACAATAAAGATAAAAGAGTTCATATTGCCTTTGGAGCGGTAAAAGATTTTCGCCGCCCCGGGTGCGTGTTTGGGACAAGGAACCCGAAAAGCGGCTTATCCCATTGTCGAGCATGAGGATGCACAGAAAGACAAGTAAGGCAGGAAAGAATTCAAGCGACTTCCTAGGCAATATGATCTTTATTATTACGAAAGTACTCTTAGTACTTACGCTTGGGATTTATAAAGCTTATTGATGACCCACGAGTTATTGTAGACCTAAAATGTTAAACCTAAATGACACAGACTAGATTAAGTGATAAGCAGTGACCCTTATTACTTTGGGAGTAGCATAGGTGCTGTTACATGGGTTTCGAACTAGTCGTGGAACCCAGTCCCCGAGTTTCTAGGTTTGCCACTTGAGGCGTTATGGTCACGGTTATGACTAAGTCTTCTTGTTCACCTTGATCCTTGAGCTTTTGGGTTCCTTGCTTGGTTGGCGTTGCATTGCCATGTCGAGACTCCGCCTTGGGACAACCCCGGACGGTGATGACTCCATCGGGTCCTGGGATTTTCACACACTGATAAGTGTAATGCGTGGCTTTCATGAATTTGGCAAGAGTAGGTCCTCACAAGATGGTATTGTATGCCGTCTTGAAATCAACCACATCTAACAGAATCTTTTTCGTCTGAAAGTTGTCATGCTTCCCAAAGGTAACAGGGAGCAATATCTCGCCAATGGGAATGGATGAAGATCTAGGTATTATGCTGTGGAAGGCTTGCGTAACTGGCTTGATGGCAGATTTATCATGGATTTTTCATCGGACTACTCTGGATAGGTATCTCATCGATCCATGTTGTCAAAAATTGCAGGGGAAGATCCCAGCTTGTGGTGAATAGGGCATTCACGGCAGTCTTGACAACCGAGTGGTTCAAACTCAGTGACGTAATCCTTGGCGTATTGATCCATAAATCGACTTACCACGTTGCTTGCATCATGGCCAGAAAGTTCATCATCAAAATTCACCCGACCAATCACCGGCTTGCTAGGGAGATGGTCATAGAACCCTTCATCTGAAAAACCGATTCTCGGTGAAGCTTTCGGTCATGTCGATGGCATCTCGTATGTAGATTCCTGAATGCCTTTTTTCATGGGTCCCGTAGATGACACAACTATCGATGATTGGTGAACCACCGACCTAGCAAACTTGTTGAAGAAAATAGGGGATACTCGAAGTAGACGAATCACAAGTTAATACACAGGGGTTTTTAGATAGGTTTGGTCCTCTCAGAGGATAATAACCCTACATCTTGTTTATCTTTTATTGATTTGAGCCTGTTATAAGGGGGTGTGTAACTAACCTAGATGGATCTAAACCTAGTCGGTGACTTTCTTCTCAGCTTCTGTTGGCTTGTTTTTCTCTCGTAATGATTTGTTTTTTGTGCTCCTAATCACTTCTCTCTGGGATTGTCCTCCGCAAGGTCCTTTTCCTCTATATATATATGGGGGTGTCGTACATCCTCTGGAGTCCTCCTTCCTGATTTTAGAGATAAACCTTCCCGATTATAGGATATCTTGGGTACCTACAGGTAGTTTCCTTTTATCAAGAGATCCCCTTTATGGAGATAGAGATATACCTTAAGAATTACATAAAACCCTAAGGTGTTTAGATATGGTAACTATCCATTATTCATCATTGAAGATGGATGGAGAAAGATAGTTATATAAAGCACTGACACTATCACTGATGGATCAAGAAAATGACAGTGATATATAATATTGTCGGTTCATAACTAAAAATAGCAGTGATAGTCTCACTACTAGGGGTGCGGTAATTGAGGCGTTAGTGAAAGTCTATCGTTGGTGGTTGGTACTTATGGCCGGCAATGATACTGCTAACATAAAATATACTCCCTCCGATTGCAAATGTAGGTCGTTTTAGACTTGTGCACAGAGATTAAGAAAGTAGATCAAATGACCTTGTTGCCCTTTATTTATTCTGCATTGGAAAAAATAACTCATTCATTTGTGAGAGTGGTAGCATTTATTAAACAAGGGTAAGAAGGGAACAAAAGAGAAAAAAGTGCATAGAAGTTTGAGAATGACTTATATTTAGAGAATAGTTGAGGAGGCTAAAACGACCTACATTTGCAATCAGAGAGAGTAACAAACAAATTTGAATTGTACCAAAACTAGAAGAAGCAATCTAAAAATTGTGAAGAAAAGTAACTTCATATAAAAATCATGAATATAAGTAACTAGAATGTAGGTAACTTAATATTAAATAATATTACAGTAATACATAAAAAATTTATTACAACTTAGTTTATGGATGATCGGGAACAATCCTTCGGATATAAAAATTGCACACAAGATCCTCTGCCTCATCGTGCAGTCCTGTATGGGTCACCTGACAAAAGAAGACATCGTCTTCATCAACAGTTAACACATGACGATGTAGATACCTACCTCTTCGGGTCTCAGGTAGAGAACATGGCCCTAATTGTTGAGGATCAAAGGCAATCCAAAATGTGTTGTTGGGTCCCAGGACGAATCAGACAATAACAACAACAACAGCTCACTAGGTTGGGTTTAGATGAAGCTGGTGTCATGTGACAAGAAGCAATCGTTCCTGAGGGCCTGAAACAATATCTAGATAACGAACCACCATCTGGCTGACCTTAACCCTCCTTCCAGAACGAGCCATTAAAATGACACAGAAGAGTAGATTTGCAAAAAAATAACACAAACATAAAACGAAGAACTATAACTTAATACAAGAAGAATAAAGATCTATATAAAGTAAGCAAGAATGAAGCACTAGATGATGAAAAGAAAACCATATTTCTTCAAATACCTCTCACGAGCAAAATAAGGAAGAAAAAATCTAAGTCGGTAAATCAAGGAAGAATAGAGATCTAAGTCGGTAGATCAAGGAAGAAAAAATACCTCTCTGCTCTCACTTGTGTCAGAGTGAATTCTCACTTGTGGCGTAGAGAAAACAACATAGGAAGAAGGATGAAATAGAGATCGTAGTTGTGCTGGATATAGTTTCTATCTGGTAGTGATAGACTGACACATCGATTCACGCACTCACACAAAATGATATCACTGTCGGTTGTAGTTCCCAACTGGTATTGATTGAAAGACATGTCGATATGTGAGCCTCCTATCACTGCCAATTGGAGTGAACAACCAACAACGATGGACATCACTACCGATTGGTAACTCCAACCGGTAGTGATAAATTCCCTACCCCCTTCATGTCCCTTGTGCCCCTACGGGTCTTTCGCGCCAATAAAACAGCGCAATGCCCCTTCATCTTCCGCAAATGGCTATCACAACTACTTACCCTCCCCAACCTCCTCATTCCATCCACTAACCATCACTCCTCCTCCACCTTACAAAGTTCCTAGCTAGCTACACTGTCATTGTCATGGCCTCTCCTCCTCAACCGCCACCATCTGTCCTTCCTCATCCACTGCCACCAACCTCTCCTCGGTCGCCACCGCTGTCATCTTCGAAAGATGGAAAAATGGTTGCCTCCTCCTATGATGAATGTTCCTTCTTCTCCTATGAATTCACCTCCTCCTCATGTGATGAGGACTATGAGCACTTCATGTAGGGCACTCCTCCCCAATGCTGCTTGACGACGAGCTCGGAGGAGGACGAGGCTGGTGCAGAAGAAGCACATACCCCAAGGAGGAGGAGCCACAATCATAATTGTCGTTAAATGATGATGGCGGCTTGCTGGTGAAGAAGCCTAAGCTAGCATAGGAGTATGCTAGCTATAGCATAGGCTTAGTGATCTTTTGCGATCCGGATGTTGGCTTTTGTTTAATGCAGACTTCTTTTGTAATCAGGATCTTACATATTTTGTAATCGATCAGGACCTTATTTGTTAGTGTAATCATATATTTCTTACTGCAATTAGAAACTTATTTTGTAATTACCTTCTTACTCTAAATTTTGCAACTTCCAAACTTTGTGTCTTTACACTACCACTCATGGCATCAACTGGTAGTGATAAAAGAGTATATCCCTACCGATTCTAGCAATGAGCTGGCAATGATATACTACTACTTGATCGTATTATGAATCAACAGTGATAGATGGTATGACTACTCGTTCCAATAAAATATAAAAAAATTCACTGTTGGTGGTTGTGAGCAGGCAGTGATACATTATCGTATCACTGCCGGTGCTAACAAGGCCGGCAGTAATAGACGAACACAGATTGGGGTTTCTATGATAGTGCTTATTTATGGGATAATACTTCACATAAAACCGATGGTTACTACTTTCCCCAATGGAAACAAGAGACATCACCTGAACTAAATTATAGTTGAGCTATTTAAAACTTTGGTCTACATAAATCTTCGTATTGTGTTATAAGATGAGGCAGGAAGTTTGTCTCAACCTTTTTTCGGTGATGCTTATTTGATTTCAAATATATGCAATAAAACTGATCGTCAAGTTGTGTTTTGGAAACAGTATTTGTGCTCCAACGCACTTCTTTTTTTACCGGCACTACCAGAATCCAGTTCTTCTGGCATATATAATTGGAGGTATAATTAATATTCAAAGCTGAGCACTTAAGGCTCACTATTTGTCGGCAAGTGTTGCTCTTTCAGGTTACCGACGAAAGGTACACGGACGACTGCAGTGCGGTTTGCATCATGTATGGCTATCATCATTACTCAAGAGGCAAACAATCTAGATCATGCTAGGACGACGGTGTGGTACACAGTGCTAAAACAACGCGGTAGTTTTCTAAAAAAAAACAGACAGTTAGAGAGTACCCCCTTTATTCTTGTCCACAAGCTTAAATAGGTGTGTCAACGACAAGTCTCTTCCAGAACTAATTAAGAAAACACTTGGATAACAGCGACTTAATCGATCATGAATGGCCAACCAGCTAAGTAAACAGCAAAGCCAATTGATAGGTCAAAGCGCACAAGGCCATCCAAATTTTCTAGCTATTTAGTCCATGCAGAGTAAAACACATGAACGCTTTCGTGGTACATGTCACTCTCACAAAAAGTGGTTAAGAAAAAAGGTGACCAGTCTGTGCACAAACTGAAATCGACAGCTATAAATAAGAAAGGAGCAATGTACACGTAACAGAAAAAAAAGATCTTGTGCATTTGACAGCAAAATCTAGCTTCAAGTCTTGTTTGTAGCTAGCAATGCATGGACGGCATGCATCAATGTAGCTCAAAGAGCAGTACACTCTCCAGAGCTGAATTACTTAACCTGTTAACCTTCTTTGATTAATAATTGTGTGGCTTTCTTATCACCTTGTTTTTTAAGATAATCTAGTATCACAAACTGCTCTAGATCACATGTTATTCTGGTTCATGGAGTTTGACAGCCACTTGCAGTTTATTAGAATAGGAAATATGCTGCATTAGATACATCAATCAGAGAAGACTACTCAAGCAAATGGACCGTGGACCAATGGCAACTACGTTAGCGTTGCATGAAGTGCCACGGTCCTACGCCATATAGAACACATACCCAATTAGAAGTAATAACCAATTCTACGAGTGGAGGTAATCTAAAGAAAATGAGAAGAGGAACGTTGAAGGTTCCCCATTGAACTCGTACACACATGGCTTTGGAAACTAAAGCTGGAAAAGTTTTGTAGTCCTAGCAGCTAGTTAATAATGTACTAAGGAGCTAATGGGCCTTGGAAATACTTGATGCACTAAGGTTTTAGCTTGCTCGATTTTGGCCTGACATAGCTCGACTTATAGGATATATATATATCCTTTTATTTTAGTAGATTCAGATAGAAAACAGTTACCATACTTTTTCCCGTTCATTGTTGATCTGGCAAAAAAAATTCGGTCTCCATTTATGCATATTGTACTTATGCTCGTTTATGAAAATGAATTCAGATCTTGACTCTCCCTCGTGCAGAGGGAAGGAAAGTGAGCAGATCCATTCAATGCAGGGACGTACCGGTGTGTGCTTCCTTTCAAATTGCTTCGGATCACCTTTCTAGGACACAATGACATGGCAGTCACATAAATTCCAAGATCATGTGATTGGAGGCAACCTGCTGGCGAGATGAGTTTGTGTCTTGTGGTGGTGGTGAATGACGCTGGTGTGAGTCATAAAGATGGCTGGCACCGACGGCCAGAGCAGGTATCCAGGCAGGCAGCAGGCTCATGGCAATGCCATGTGATCATCAGCAACAACCATCACCAGATTCTAGAACGGATTCGATGCATGCATGAGTGCACGTTTTATATATATCGATCAGAAGATAATAAAGAGGTTGTAGAATCGTATTAGAAGCCGTTTCTCTGAGTTTTACGCGTCTATCTATACATATATACATCGATATATCCATATGTTTATCCTCTCTGCTGTGCTGTTGCTGTAAGGTGTGTCTGCAATTAGCTGGACTGATGCGTCGTCCATGATCCCTTCCAATGGCAGTGTGTGGCCCTGACTGCTCTTCATCTTCACGCAGATTCGAATGATTGCTAGCTCCTTTAATTTTCAGGTTAAAACGTCGATGTGCAACAGACAGGCCTGTTGATCGATTCCCGTATCCAATAGGAAATGATTTGCTGTTTTCGGGCAAAAACTATTTTTCAAAACGTGTGGCAAAAAGCACTGAAAATTCATTCCTATATACGTCTATAATACGACTGCAGCAAATCCATTGATCCGTTGTCCTCACAGAACTAAACAAGATTTAGGTCCACAACTTTCGCCAACAGCGTCGGGTCAAGTACACGCATGAACTCCAAGTTCACTGAATATACCGACCTGAATTCCAAAACCATAATTTAACATGCAATTTGCAGATCGATGCTGAGTGGTGGCGGGCCACTGAAAAGGATCTACAAGGTGGATGCGTAACGAGTTCAGAATTGCCTTTCTGACGTTGCATTCATCGGTCCCTACCTCCTGTCGCTTTTCAGGGTCATGGCATGGCCCAGCTCTAGAACTAGCCCAATTGCCATTTTCATATCAGACTGCACACACACACACACATATATATATATATATATATAAAAGGACCGGGGTTATGTTTTAGATTGTACTACGATTACAATCGTGTTCCTTAGATTGTACATCATTAGGCAAGGAATTCGTTAGGAATTACGTTCATCCATAACACAACTGCAACTCAATTTTTTTTTATTTACGTTTGGTTGTAACTCTCTGTCTCGCAGATTGTAACTCTACTATATTTTGATTGTAACTAGAGTGACGCAGCTAGAGTTAAGCCAGACACATAATATATATAGTATGCGTATATATGTATGTATTGTATATCTATTCTGCAGGTCATACTTGCATAATGCACACAGGCCACATGTGCATCCGACCGAGCAGCCAACTAAGCTCTGACACGCGAGCCAGCCCCACCGACCGAGCGCGCTCCTACCCACACACCCCACGGGACTACTGAATGACCGAGCGCGTTCCCACCTCGTGAGTAGCGATTGCAACTAATTGCAACTATGTGCATAGAGAGGTTCCAACAATAATCATGGAGTGATTGCAACTATAAGCATAGAGCAGTTATAACTATATACATAGCGAGATTACAACTTATCTATCTAGGCTAACTGATTATAACTAATTGCGACCATTTGCAATCGGTAATGTTGTAACTATATTGTTCAGCATGTTATAACTAGAGTGTCTACCATGTTGTAACTAGTCCACACTCCATAATGCATGTCATAACTAGATTATCTACTATATTGTAAGTAGAGTGTTCACTATGATGCAACTAGAGTGTCTAATATATTGTAATTAGTACTCACTCGACAATATATTGTTGTAACTAGAGTGTCTATCATGTTGTAACTATGTTATCGTAACTACAGTCTGTACCATGTTATAACTATGTTATCGTAATTATAGTGCCTACCATATTGTAACTATATTATTCAATATATTGTAACTCGGCTATTCCTTAATCACAACTACAACCCAAGTTGTAACTGCAGTATAGTACAAAGTGCAACTGGGTGACTTACATGGACGTAACTTCATTACAATCCTAAAACTTCATCAAAATATAGTCTTTATGGATCTCATTTTATTATGCGTATTTTTTCCAAAAATTTGCTTCAAACGGATAAAAAATCGAATATGTGCTTCTAGAGATATTGTATTTTAACTATTGGAATTAACAAAAGATTTCATGCATACAAGCTTGTCTGGTGGGTGGGATGATGGGTAATGTGGCACAAGCTAGTTGGCTGGCTCTTTTGTTTTGTGCATGTTGGAGGTGGAAAAGGAGCGTAGGTGCATGCACTCGGGCTTATGCACAGCTTGAGTGTGCTCTATGCGTACGCACATTTGATTCGCATATGTATGTATGTATGTATGTGCTATTGTACACCCAGGTGTAGAATAACTCGGCACAACACAGCCGGCCCAAAATAGTCATCCTAACAACAACAACCCCCTCCGTTGGGTCCAATGCCCTGCGCCCACGTGCTCCCCTCACGCCACGCACCTCCATGTGTCCCCCATGAGCCCCTGTGCCCACAGTAGTTGTTCAGTAGTTATCATTCAATAATTCTTCAATAATTTTCGATGATTCGGATGCTTCAGTAGTTGTTCAGTAGTTATCATTCAATAATTCTTCAATAATTTTCGATGATTCGGATGCTTCAGTAGTTTTTTCAGTAGTTGTTTAGTAGTTTCAATAGTATTAGTAGTTGCTAGTAGTATCAGTAGTTTGTTCAGATGTGTTAGTAGTTTTTGTTTAGTAATGTCATTAGTTATACAATAGTTCCAAGTAATAGTAAAATTATTCAGCAATTTATGTCAGTAGTTATCAGTAGCATCAATAGTTTGTTCAGTAGTGTCAGTAGTTTTTGTTCAGTAGTTGTCAGTAATTTTGTTCAGTAGCTTGAAGAATAGTAGGGTGATTTTCAGTAGTATTCAGTTTCATTCAGTAACATTCAATATTAAGTATTCAGTAGCATTTAGTTTCTTCTCAAGTTCATAGTTTTAATCTATGACAATTACTCATTGTTCGATGTGTGCATGCATCCAAACAAGTAGCACAAGGAATGAACTACACGTTCATGAAGGACCTTGCGTGGATACCGAACATGTCGTACTACGACTACATAATTGTGGGAGGTGGCATGGCCAGGTGCCCACTCGCCGCCACGCTGTCGGAGCACTTCTGTGCGCTCCTGCTGGAGCACGGGGGCTCACCATAGGATGACGAGCGCATCGGGAACATGACCCACTTTGCGGACATGCTATCGGACACCTCCATGGGCTCGCGTGCGCAGCGGTTCGTGTTCGAGGATGGTGTGATCAACTCGCGCCCGCAGGTGCTGGATGGCATCAGTTGTTATAGAGGGGGCACAAGAGTAGAATATATTTATATATACTGTACTCACAGATTCAATCCATAGTTGATCATGTTATAACCAAAGTAGATACATACTTCTTTACAATTGAAATATATAGTTTTCTATAGAGGGGCACAGGAGTAGAATATATTTATATATACTGTACTCACCAATTCAATCCATAGTTGATCATATTATAACCAAAGTATATACATACTTCTTTATAATTGAAATATATAGTTTTCTAAGATGTATACACTACATACTCCTTTCTAAACACCAATTAGAGGGGGAGTAGGTACAATCAGGAGTACAAAAAATGCTTATATGTATTTACACTACACCTAGGCATACTATAGTTTAGCACTACGCACACCCCAATTACAACTAAAATACTGTTAGTTACAATCCGCTAGGTAGATCAATTATAACCATACGTATAGAAGTTACAATCCACTCGCCCCACGCGTCGTGTGTGCCCCACGACCGTTCCTGCTCGTTCGCACATGCCATGTGCCCGCGCTCGCTTGATGCCAGCACCATGTGCCCCCGCTCACCCCACGTGCTTGCACCACATGCCCCCGCTTACCCAGCCTAAAACAAGCATCTCTCTCTCCTCTATCCCCTCTGCTCTCTTTCTCTATGTGTGGCACTAAGAAAAAATTATGCTTCAGTATTAAAATATTTTTTTATACGTTCTAGCAGTGAACTACTCCTCCTGTCGTTCAGTAGAATTATGGTTTAGTACTTGTAGCTTAATAGACATTCAGGAGTTTTGAAGTTCCATTGTTTCTATAGTTAATAGAAGTTCAGTAGTTCTTAGTAGTACAATTAGCTCAACATTAAATTGTTAACTACTGACAAACCTAGAACTACTAAAGCTATTGAATACCTAAGGAATACTGACTAACCTAGAACTACTAAAACTACTGAATAACTAAGGGCTGATGATTAACCTAGAACTACTGAAACTATTGGATACCTGAGGACTACTAAAACTATTGTATACGTGACTACTGACTAACCTAGAACTACTGAAACTACTAGATACCTGACTATTGACTAACCTAGAACTACTGAAACTACTAAATACCTAACTACTGACTAAACCAAAACCTACTGAAACTACTGAAACCAAAAGAAAATATTCAGTAAAATCACACAAAACCAGCTACTCACATGAATGTATGTTTTCTCGGTGTTTGGTGTATTCTTAAGACTGAGGCTCGCAAAAAAAAAAGTGCTCCACGGGACTACAGACAAAGAAAAGAGAATTTGACAAGGTTATATCTACGAAAGCAAGAAATCATAACTGCCAGGCAAGAAGGAAGAAAATGGTAGACTGCTTCATTGGCGGAATGCCATCTAATCCTGACTGAGGTTACGTCTCCATTGCCGTCAATCAACCTCTTCACACCAAGTAACCCACAGGGACACATGACTTGCCCTACCCACTTGCGAGCCTCAGTTTTAAGAATACACCAAACACCTAGAAAACATACATTCATATGAGTAGTTAGCACCACTGACAAACGAACCCATTGCAAGTTGGGACCACATGTCATTGAGCAGAGTGTTCCGTAGCTCTGTCTTACAGGCTCAAATACGCCACTGTGGGGCCCATGCCAAGTTGGGGCACCATGATCGGTCTCCCAAGCCCCGCGCCCGTACGAACGGGGATTGCTCTCGTGGTGACTGGTAGCGGGGACTGGCACGCCTTGTCTGGTTCGTGGGCTGGGCAGAGTGTCAAGGCGGGACATGCTGGGGGAGTGTGTATATAGGGTTCTAAGTGTAGAATAACTAGGTGTAGAATAGCGTCTTTGTATATATATATATATAATTGAAGTATATACTAATTTTTAAGATGTATATAGTTCTTTATAAGTGAAATGTATATTTTTCTGAGATGTATACACTACTTTTTAAGATGTACATACTACTTTCTGAACACCAATTAGAGGGGGAGTATGTACACCTGAGAGTATAGAAAAGGCAGCAACCATGTAGCCTCAAGTGGTCACTAGGCGCCACTGTATCCACCATGTGGTCACTCGGTGTTGTTGTCTCATCCTTCACCCTTATGAACGCTGATGCAATGATGTGGCGCCAGTGCGACCAGCTGGCGTCGTTGGCCACGAGTAAGCCATGTCTGAAGAAGTGCCTCATCCATACGCCATAGACGACTACACTCGAGAAGGATTTCTTGCGCATGACATGCACCACAGGCGGGTCGTCAAGGATGGCGAGCACAAGATGCAACATGCTGTTGCGGTGGTTGTCAGTGAGCGACTCGGTGAGGTTGGGATGTGCGCTGTAGATCTCAAGGAATGTAGGCGGATGCATGGTGAGGATGGTCACTCACGGCAGCATCACGACCAAGACAGAATGGTTGATGAAGCTCTTGCCAAGGAATTGGTGGATGGAGAGTCAGTTGATCGTCTGTGACCACGACACGCTGTGCACGGCGTTGACACCAGGGTCCCACATCTGGATGCCCATCGAGCGAATGGTGAAACTGATGAGGAGCATGAGGGCCAGGATGCCGGTGAAGGAGGCTTACATCTAGCCCTAGACATGCATCAGGATGACCCGCCAAGAAGTGCCAGGACACGGTGTGCCAACCATGACGGCTAGAGAGGTCAGCGTGGCATAGTGGACATCGAGGAAGATGCCAAAGTTGACACTCACCGTGGAGCCAGGCTCCCTGCCGTCGAGCTATTGCAAGCACTCCTCCTGCTCCTTCCATAGACTAAGCCTAATGGACAAGCACGATGTTGGCGGGTCTTCGTGCATCAGCAGCAGGAGTGGGCCGAGCATGTACTCCTTACGGGCCAGAACGAACGTCTCCATGGCTGCCACATTCTCGCCCTCGAGTTCATCGAAGCTGATGGTACTGGCGGTCTAGAGATGGACGGCGTCGACGCCATGGAGGGAGGGGTCTAACTCTCATGGCCACGTCACACCATGGATGGTGTCGACACTGGGGTTCCACGTCTATGTACATGTGCCCAAGTCCTTGGCCACATGGGAGTTGGCACCATCCGTGCCCCTAATCACATGCACCTCAAACAGAATGGTGGTAGAGGGGTCGATGAGGGAGTCGGCGAGTGGTGCAACTAGCACGCAGACCCAGAGGTTACCCGCGTCGGTGTGACTGGCGGTGACATACAATTCTGCACTGAGCTGCACTTGCTCCCCAATGAGATCGTTGCACTCCACGATGTTGATCGCCCATTTTATCGAATAGGTGGTGGATGCCTTGTTGTTGTTGTTCCTCGGTGGTGGAAACGGCTTGAACATCATTGTGAGCATTGCCAGCTTGATGGTGCCCATCCCCAGATCTGACGTTGTAGTCTTCTTGACGGCCCTTTAATTAGCAAGTGGCACTACTACAAGCTGCTCCTCGGAGCCTTGCTCCTGCGGTGGCATTTGTGGAGATAGTGAGGGCTCGACGGTGGTGCATGTGTTGATGAGGCCACTGCGAAAGATGACCTGAAGCCATGGATGACGTCAGAGACAAAGTAGACATCAACGTCGATGAATGTGGTGGTGGACGTAGTGGAGGTCAACACAGGAACGATCGTTGAAGCACATTGACTCCAAAAAGGTACCCCATGCTTCGCAACTTGCACTGTGTCACACAACGCAGCCATTGTGGGGCACGAAAGTCGCACATAGTACAACCCGTGTCTTGTCCCACATCTAAGTCTTACACCTACCCGCACACCCCATACAAGCATGGCAACGTGCGTTTGACTCAAAAACACAGAAGCAAAAAAAGAAAAGAAGCTGGCAGCAACAAGTTATTTCGAACAGACTCCCTCTAATATTATTGCGCCTTCTTGATCTCGACTACACCAATCCTTGTATGAAGCTCCTAAAACTGAACGCGGCCGAGGATGTCCGTGAGCTACTATTCGGTTTCAGCAAACTCGAGCTTGATCTGTCCTCCATCGACACAATCACGAATGAAGTTATAATGGGTGTCAATGTGCTTACTCCTATCATAGAGGATTGGGTTCTTACTGAGTGAGATGGCGGATTTTTTGTCCACCATCAATGCCGGTACTCAAAGCTCTTCGTCGGAGAGCTCGTGTAGCAGCCGAGCGAACCAAACTCCCTAGCAAGCCATCATAGCTGCAACAATGTACTCTGCTTCACATGTGGAGAGTGCGACCACTATCTACTTCTATGATTGCTAGGAGATGGAACTGTGGCCGAGGAGGAAGAGAACGCCAATCATGCTCTTGTGGCCATCAAGGTAACTGCCATGTCACTGTCGTTGTACCCCGTCAGTGCCAGTGCAGCTCCTCCTTCCTTCTTGTAAATGACCTATAGCTACAAGTACCAGCCACGTAGCGGAGGATATGCTTGACCGCCATGTAGTGATCTTCCCGTTGATCCTCCATGTACCGGCTGACGTACCCCACGGTGAGTGTGATGTACGGTCATGTTTGCACCAGATAGCATAGATCACTGATGATTCTCCGATAGTGCATCACGTCAACTGGCAGTGTCATGCTTGCCTTGGAGAGCTTCAACCGCTCCTCCATCGGTGCAAGACACGGGTTGCACCCCTCCATGCTGCTCCTCTTCAAGAGCTTACTAGCATAAGTGCTCTGATAGAGCATGATTCCACCTCCCCCCTGACTCACCTCAATGTCAAGGTAGTAGGTGAGCAGGCTAAGGTCACTCATATGGAACATCGATGTCATTTCGCGCTTTAGCTTGTCGATGTTGCCATGGCTTGGCCTGGTGATGATCATCAACATAGACATCGACGACCAGCACGTGTACAGAGCACGCTCGTTGGCACACTTGATGAAACCTAGTGTGGCGAGGCTAGCATCTAGCTTGGTGTACCTGGAACGAGGCGCCTATCGCAGCCCATACAAAGTCTTGTGTAGCCGGAGCACCTTGTGCTCTTGATGCTCTATGACAAAACCCGGTGACTGCTACATGTAGACCTCCTCGGCGAGCTCCCCATTCAGGAACGCGGACTTCACATCCATATGGTGGACGGACCAGTCCTTGTGCGCTACCAGTGCCAGCACTGCGCGCACCATTTCCATCCGTGAGACGGGTGCGAACACTTCTTCAAAGTCGACACCCTCACGCTGAGCGTAGCCTTTTAACCATGAGTCACACCTTGTGCTTCACCAGCTCACCATTCTCGTCATGCTTGACCTTGAACACCCACTTCAACCTGATCGGAAGATGTCCAATCAGTGGGTCGACAAGCTCCCATGTCTCATTGTCCTCGGTCGACCACATCTCATCCAACATCGTGCGGTGCCAGAACAATTCACGCTCAACCTCAACGAAGGTGGCCAGCTCCTTTGCACTCACCAAGTGCAGCTCGTGCTGGTTGAGTTCTCAGGCCGCCTACCCACGTGACATGGCATCGCCCAAGATGTCCTTGATGGTGTAGAATCGAAGCGGCATGTCATCGTGCTTGGCGTCGAGATATTAGGATGCATCAGCCGATGCTGAGGCGAAGCGAGTCGATGCTGGTCGCCCCAGCATCGCAGCAGATGGGCTTGACGTCAGTGAGCGAGCTAGAGCATCTAGCACCACCTTTCACCTCCAGTACTTTAAGTACTCAATGGTGAAGTTGTTGTCTATAAGTACTCCATGATGAAGTTGCTATTGAGACCCATGATGACGGGCTTGTCTATTGTCAACCAGTCCTAGCACCTCTTCTCGTTGAAAACCACATCATGGAAGATGTGAACACGGCGTGCTCGTGGGTCAAATAGCCTGTACGCCTTGGACCCCTGCTCGTACCCAAGGAACACCATTGGAACGTTGCGATCATCAAGCTTCTGCAGGTTTAGCTTGGTGTAGCAAAAATGGCTCCATAAGGCCATGATTATGATTTTGGTGATTAATGACAATATAGTCAATGGTACTAGCATATTTGTTGAGAATATACATTATTAGGTCTCATGGATGCAATACATGAAGAAGCCACTGCAGCCGGGACAAAGTTTGATTGAATTGGAGAAGTCCCAGGAAGATTTGCCTCACTGGATGGTCCAGTGCTCTAGGTGTTGAACTCATTGGAGTATATTTCTCAAATGGGAGAGAGGCCTGAAGACCTCACCGGAAGGTCTGGTGTTTAAGTAGTGCTCACTGGAGCAATTCTTCCAGAGAAGGTGTTGTGTTGAAGAATATGCCTCGCCGGATAGTCCGGTGATTAAAATGATGAATACACCGGAGAATTATTACCAAAGAAGGATGAAGCCACTAAAGATCGAAGGTTCAATCCATCGGATGGTCCAGAGAGACTGGAATGAACACCGGACAATACACCGGACAATGAACAGGGCAAAGAAGTAGAACGAAGTTCAACCCAACGGATAGCCCGGTGATAAAGGCAGTGTAACACCAGAGCGTTATTTCTAGAGAGGGTTGCATTGGCTCGATTGACTGGAGACAACTCACCGGATACTCCGGTGATGGAGTGATGTGCACCGGATGAATACATCAAGGAAATTTACACAGAGAAGAAGGAAAGGCTCGGATGGCTCAGGATAATTCACCGGATAGTCTGGTGATGGAGATGAAGTATACACCGGAGTGTCCGGTTTTCACAAAGATTTGAGTGGGGTTTCAACGGCTAGTTTGTGAGAGTGTACTCATCGGATGATCACGTACTACTGTTCTCACCAGATCATCCGGTGTTAACAGCTTTTCAGAGCTTTTGGGTTAATGGCTAGTGCGTGGGTTTGAGGTTATAAATACCCCTCCACTCGGCCATTTGAAGGTGCTCGGGTTCAGAAAAGTTCATGTACACCTGTGAAGACATCCAAGCCACCAAAGTGTTCAAAGTGATCATTCAAGGCGATTAAGCACACCATTAGAGAGAGATTAGTGCTTATAGGCCTAGATGGAGTGTTGCTAGGTGACTGCTGCCTAGAGAGTGGATCAAGGAGTGATCCAACCTTATACCAAGTGGTATGTCGGCACCTTGCAAACATGGTGACTCGCCGGTAAGCTTGTTGACCCTCCAACTTGGTGTAGAGCGGCGACAAGGCGATTGTGTGTGGACACGGAGACCCTTGCCTTGGTGGCTCAAGCTTCGAAGTGATCATGACAACAAGGAACCTGAAGAGAGGCTAGTGGTGAGACCTTGACTTGGTGGTTTAGTGGCTCATCCGGGTGGAGGCCTTATCTGTATGACTTGGTGGCTCAAGAGCCGTAACCGGGTGCCGACCAGAAGCATATCCTTCGGTGATACTCCAACATGGATTAAGGATGGCATTCATGCCATCGATACTACAGGAAAAAATCATTGTGCCGAGTTTGTTAGATAGGTTTCCGTATTTACATTTTTACAATTTACAAAGGGCCCTTAAGAAACAATCTAAAGAGCTTAAGAAATTCAATGCACTTAATGACATTCATGCTACCTTTGTTTCTAATTATGAACAATTATTGTGCAAATTAAATTTGTTAAACAAGGAGCATGAAGAGCTTAAAGCAAAATTTGAGTGCATTGAATCTCAAACTAAGGTATCTTTGAAGTAATCTACTTATCTATTTTATTATAATCATAAGGTAGCTGCTTCCACTTCTTGTGATGATTTAATCGATTTATCATGCTCACCTATTTGCAATGAGAAATGCATTGAGAATATTTTTATATAACTATCTAATGACCTCATTACACAAGAGAATGATAAGCTTAAGCAAGAAGTGGAAAAGCTCGAGAAGGACTTGGCGAGTTTAAAGGGCAAAGGATATGTCCAACCTCCTCAAGATAACCGTGCAACCATGATGAAGAAGCTTGTGAAGGAGTCCACCATGACATTCTTCAAATGCCATAAAAAAGGTCGCAAGTCCTTCCAATGGAAGCAAGCCAAGAAGTAGATCAAGGAGAAGAAGAAGATGGCGAACCTCTCTAACAAGACCTCCAACCTCTACACCAAGCCCACCTACAGGATCAAGACCAAGAGCAATCACTACAAGCTCAAGAAGAAGGATAATAGCAAGGTGGTTGCACACATGGTTAGGAGAAAGGACCGTAGGTAGAACCAACCTATTTGGGTCCTCAAAAAAGTCATCACCAACATGAAGGAGCCTCAATCTATTTGGATTCCAAAGAAGACTTGAAGCCCGAAGCAGCTATGGAGATTTGGAGTCTCGCTCACAAAATAAAGTGAAGATTCAAGCAAAGAAACCAAGTATAGAAGATGGGTGCATTGATGAAGATCATGATCATCATATACCCAAATCACCTTCAAAAGGTAAAAGAGGTAATGGAGCTAGATGCCAAAAAAAATTGTTGTAGCTTATTTGCCTCATCTATTATTGCATATGCTTATTTCAATCTATTGCAATGCCTAGTGTAGGTCTTCATATGGTAGGTTGCTTGTGGTTATCTCTAACCCATGAGCAATCTACATGGTTTATTAGTTGTAGGTTCAATACATGGAACTAGTTTTTACATTTGGTATTTTTCATGTGCCATGATCCAATCTATAGGATAAATCTCCATTGTTATTAATAATGAGTGCATATATTTCTCATAAGTATTCAACATTTGTATACACACATTTAGGGTGAGTATATCCTATAAATTGTAATATTGAGACTAACATGTGTTTCTAGTGATATCTTTTATAGTCTTATAGAGCAATTAAAATGTCCCCGGAGGTATGCAATGCTTAAATGCCTCAATTGGTATCATTGTCAAATATTTTATTCATTTAAGTTACCTCTATGCATAATATAGCTTAAACTTCCTATATTGACATATTGTCTAGTTGTGTATATGTTCATGTCTCATTGTATGTATGCACATATATAGTGGGAATTTAGATTATGTTATGTGAGCTTCATAAATTATGATCCATGTACTTTTATAGCCTACAATTGGTATCATTCATTTGTAGTGATATCCATATAACTGGTATCCTTTTATTGAATCATGATTTGTGAAGCTCTCTTCCATGTGCTCTAATGTTATTTCCTTGAGGTCAACATGTGTTTATAGCCCTTTTTGGAAGATTGTTGACAAAGGAGGAGAAGTTTGACGACCAAAGCAAGATGAACAATGCGAGGAGATTGTAGCAACAAGAAAGACATCTAGGATTGTGATTTTGGTGATTAATGATAACATAGTCAATCGAACTAACATGTTTGTCAAGAATATATGTTAGTAGATCTCATGGATGCAATACATGAAGAAGCCATCACAGCCAGGACAAAGTTGGACTGAATTGGAGAAGTCCCAGGAAGATTTGCCTCACCGGATGGTCCGGTGCTCTGGGTATTGAACTCACCGGAGTATATTTGTCAAATGGGAGAGGCATGAATACCTCACCGGAAGGTCTGGTGTTTGAGCAAAGTGCTCACCAGAGTAATTCTTTCCGAGAAGGTGTTGTGCTGAAGAATATGCCTCACCAGATAGTCCGGTGATCAGAAGGATGAATACACCGAAGCATTATTACCAAAAAAGGATGCAGCCACTGATGATCAAAGGTTCAACCCATCGAATGGTCCGGTGAGAATGGAATGAACAACACCACATATGCCGGTATTATTTCATCCGGGATGGACAATTAAATTATTTTCATCCGGGATGGATAGGACCACGTAGGTCGGTATTTGATAGAATACCACGTCCTGTCCACAACCTATTATGGCGGTCTAGTGATGTTCGACATGATGGAAATGCGAAGAAGGTATACCGGGTCAAGGAAAATGTTGTTTCTATTCGAAATTCAGATTCTAGTACTGCTGAAACAAGGACCACTACTGCTGATATTATTGAAATAGGGTCAATGAAAGTGGTCACCAAAGAGCTTGGTAAAGGACCGATTGTTATTAGCAATAAATCGGTCAAATCTGAAAGTATACCTACTGTTGTGTATGCTGTTCCAAAACATGATAATCATGAGGCAAGTAGCAGTCATTCGCCTTTTAAGTATCTTCAATCGAGGTGATATCCCTTTAACTTATCTCACACCAAAAAGAGAAGATTCGAACGTTGAACCACTAGTGATACTTACTTGCCGTTAATTCACGGCCAATTAAAACCGGTAGTAATACCGGTTTAGAACCGACAGTCACACTATGTTCTATAGTAGCGCTGTACATAGGCCCATGCATGATACAAGAGGTCTTGGGTCAAAAAGTGTACTTGTTCGGTGGCAACTATTGTGGTAGTGGTACCAACGAATTATGGAGCAATATATGTGTATATATATAACAGGGCATCCGAACGAGGCAATAATTTCTTTTGAAGCAAAACATTGCAGGAATGAAAGGTCGCCATATTTCGTACGCTAATATGTTCTTGGGACTAGGAGTGTACCAACATTATTGCTGATATCGTCATATTTCATGTAAAATCCCCATCTCATGTACAACATTATATTGCTGGTCCTGGCAGCTATGGATACAGAGGTGTCATCACTACTAGAAAAATTATTTTTACAGATGTTTCGGAAATCTCGTGCGGGATAGTTTTTTAACTGTATGTGAAAAAGAGTCTGTACAAATTAGATTTGTATATGGGTTTTGAACCTTCTGTACAAAACTTTTGTATAGACAGCTCGGAGTCATGAGCCATCTGTGATATAGTAATAGTACAAACGGCTCTAAACAAGAGATGTCTGTACTATGTAATATCGCAGAAGGCTTGAATTTTTAGGCCGTCTATGATAACAGTACAGACAACTCGTTATTTGAGCCGTCTGTACTATGGGACAGTACAGATAATTCCAATTTCGAGCCGTCTGTACTATATAACAGAGGTCGTTATAAAAAGCATTTGTACAGACGGTTGTATTTCTAAAACCGTCTGTACTATCATATATACATTACAGAATCCATAGATTACTGAATGTAACTGACATATCAACAGCAAAATACACACAGCAATATGTCATACACACAACAGATCATTTGCATTCAAACTCCATACACTTTGTAAATCGAATATCTTCATTCAATATCACAAAGTCAATATTACAAAGTCTCACAACATTACAAAGTCACAAAGTTTTAAGGATCATAAAATTCACTGGTCTCCTTTATGATCTCCGCAAGTATGAAATGGATGAGCCATTTTTTTTAATATACTTTAGACTATCCTCCACGAGATTACTTGTGGGAAATTTATACGTCTGTAGAAGAAAATTTAAGTAATTAGGCATAATGATGAAAAATATATTTTAATATACTATAATTACACTAACCGGCGGATATACTGGTGGTCTAGAGCTAACAATTTGCAATATATACTGGGCAACATAGAACGCACAGAGGTTGGTGCCCTGTGGCTGCCTGTGACACTGTAAAAATTTGTGCACTGTACATTTGGTTCTATGGAATGTATATTATAACGGTAAATTGATGTACGACAGAGGAATTACCGGGAACTGATGTTGGTGGGTCACCGAGGGTTTAGCTCTTCATACAATCCCATCCATCGAAACATACTTCGTGAACGCCCTTGTCAACAAGTCTGTCAGATCTGAATACCTCTCTGGGTCGTAGTACATCGAGTCGAAGTATATGCAGTGTTGATTGTGCATATAGATACAAACTAGCATCCAATGATCTCGGTAGTTGTAGGTAGAAGAATAAGGTCCTTCAATCCACAGAGATTGACAATAGCCTCCGTGAAGTATTTCTCAACCTCCCTCGGAGACCAAGTGATTGTTGACCCACATACGACCTGTGGGTCGAGGAATCCAATTCTCATATTCTCTCTCCTGGCTTCTTGAATCATAAGTCTACACATAAGAGTAATGCAGATGAATGAACGTATTAATGAGTTAGGCTATTAATTACACATAGACCATGATTAATAACATTTACAATGTTCAGCATCTCAGTAGACTGACGTCCAACTTGTCAAGACGGTAGAGGAGGAATAAATCCTCAAAGGTCACGAGGAAGGTTCCAGCTGGTTGCGGGAAATGTTGTCGCTGGTACTTGGTGCTGAAACAAGGAGAAAGATGTTTCTCCTCATGGAACCTGTTCGTGTATATGTCGTGCAGAATCATACTTGCCCAGCCCAATTGCTCTAACACTTTCTTGCTCAGTAACGGCTGGCCTGCCACGTAGGTGTTTGACAGAGGTTCTTCTTCTACCTCCTTCTTATCCTTCTGTTTGCTGGCTCTGCGCTTTTTGGGAGGTGCCATTTTGGTTGACTGTTGGCCAGATTTGCTGGACCATTTTTATTGCTCATATGGTGCAAAAGGAGATCTGACCTTCAGCGGAGCATGATGAAAAGAGAAGTCACTACCTTCGCGTACTGGAGATAGAGGCTGCGGAGTCGGTGGAGGGGCAACCAGTGTTATGAACTTCTTTGGCCACTAGATGAAGGAGTGGACACCCTCCCCAAGTGTCTTGACATTGTCCTCTAGGGGAATAGGAAGTGGGAGGGACGTGCAATTCGTGTACACCAAGTCCACTGACACCCTAGCGTAACCAAGCTGTAGCGGGAGTCTGTGAATCGTCTGTTCCCCACCACATGGGAACGCCAAGCCCGTGCCAACCTCAATGATGTTACCGGAGAAAACAATGGTGGGCAGTGGGAGCTTGCACTTGATGGCCACCTCTATGTCATCGATGGTGTATCTCTCGCTAGGGACCTCTTTCTCAATGTCGTCGACGGGGGGGTGGGGTCACCTTCAAATCGTCATAGGGAAGTCATGTTAATCGAACATGTTATCTGGAGCGTTATCTCGTGCAGATGCACAGCTGCTCCAGTGCCCGAGCCGGTGGAGATTCAAGTGTCATGGCTGCATCTTGCTGCCTCATAGCCCGTACTCGCTCATCAACCCGTTGTTCCATCCTTTCTACAAGCATATCCATCTGTTCTTCCATCCTTGCTTTGACCTCAGAAACAATCTCCCTTCTCACCCATTCACGCTCAGATACTTCGCGCTCAGCTTTATTTCTCCTTCGGCTCCTATATGAATCGGTGTCGTTAGGGAATCCCAACTTCCATGGAACGGAAACACCTTTGCCACGCGTGCAACCCGAGTACTCTTTGTTCCCCAGAGCCGAGGTTAGTATGTCTTTTCTCGAGATGGTTGGAATGATCCTTGAGTGGATTCTTCCAAAAGTTGCAGGATCCTTTGAACCACTTGCTCGGTTTCTTGCTTCCTGAAGGTGACGTAACCATCAGCCGAGCATACAACCCTTCCTCAGAACCAGTTTCAAGCCCGCCTCTTTGGGATCTGTGAAAATGGTGTGGAGTGGTTCTCCTGAACTGTCTGCTCATCCTCCTTGTCCCAGTCTAACTTCTTGCACGCGTACCCACCAGCGCCGAGTCTGTGGGGGTGTGTGTTGCGTGACTGACGCACCTTGTTAACCTACTCTGTTGCTGAAATTCCTCATACTGGCACCTCACCACAAACTCTGCCCATTGATCCGCCAAGTACCCATAAGCAATATTATTGGGTACGAGATCCTGCTTCACATATGTGTTATACAGCACGCTCTTGAAGGTCATCCATGGCTTGCCCATCTTGGCTATTGCCTGTCTTTCCACATCCTCCAAGGAGCATCCTACAGGAAAGTCAAATTAGGCTTTAATTGTTTCCCACAAGAAGTTTTTCTCACTCTGCGGCACGACCTTCCAGTTTGGGTATGTTATCCTGACCCTTGTCCGTCCAAGTGAGGCGCATGCTCTACGTAAGGTCTCCTGAGCTTGTTGAGGCTGTGTTGGCACACCCGCCTCATTTGGTTTTTGCCTCGGCCACCTCCCTTTCACTTATGCGCCTGAGTTTCTTCTGTTTGCTCCTGAGAAGTGGCCTCCGCATCTTGTTGAGTAGTAACCCCCTCTTGTTGTTGAGGTGAAGAGACCGGAGGCAGTTCAAGTTCATCTCCAGACGCCATCTTCAAAATAGGAAAAGTCACATGCTTATTAGAAACTTGTTATAATGGTAGAAGATTATTCGTAGAAATAGAGGAAAGAAAAGGAATCAATGTATGTGTTTTAACTAGGTTTATCTCTTTTGTAATGTTCCACTCCCAGCTTATTAGGCTTAATTAGGTCACTTCTAGCAGCTGTATCATGGATAGGTCTCGCTGAGGCTAAGGCACATCTCTCTCCCTCCCTCCCTCTCTCTCTCTCTCTCTATCTCTCTCTCTCTCTAGTCTCCAGGAGTTGTATCATGAAAAGTGGGATTCTAGCAGCTGTATCATGAAAAGAGGGATTGTGGATTTTCCCATTATAATTAAGATGGCCTATATTCTATAGACGCATTCAATCGTCAATCATTTAGATCTTAAAAAAAGAACCTAATGTATGTTTCTTATCTATCATTCTAAATCTTTGTGCTGATTAACATTTTAACATTACAATAACGATTCCAATTCACATTTATATGTTCATTTCAGCGGTAAATATTGTTTGACAAGATAAGTCAGATGCATGAAATTGCTACTCTTTACCAAGAACAAACATTTATACACCGAAAAAATCTTAGCTACCATGATTGTTTGAGACTTTGAGCCTATCAGTCTACCATGCAACACTAGTTGACTTAATCATATATCTCCGGAATTCTATACACGTGATATGAAAATAACAGAACTATAAAACAATAGTGACATCAGTAGACATCATGTGTACCTCAAGTAGCTGACAGTATGCATTAAACATGTATAAAATTGTACTTAGATTATGTATAAAAATTGGTCCCAAGACATTAGGTGTCCTACCCCCTAATTGTTCTGTTGTGTAGCAAAAATGGCCCTATTAGGCTATTTTTGTGATTTTTGGTGATTAATGACAACATAGTCAATAGGACTAACATGTTTGTCAAATATATATGTTAGTAGGTCTCATGGATGCAATACATGAAGAAGCCATCGAAGTCGGGACAAAGTTTGGTTGAATTGGAAAAAGTCCCAGGAGAAATGACTGCACCAAATGGTCCAGTGCTCCAGGTATTTGCACTCATCGGAGCATCTCTGCCAAAGGGGGACAGAGGTATGAAAGCCTCACCGCATAGTCCAGTGATGAAGCAAGGCAACACCAGACAATACACCAGATAATGAATAGTGCTAAGATGAAAAAGAAGCAGAAGATCCCACCAGATAGTCCAGTGAATGATTTCAACACATCGGAGGAATGCACCGGAGCATTGTTGACAAAGGGGAGAATGCAATAACCTCACTGGAAGGTCTAGTGCTCTGAAGATGTGTACACCGAAGCATATTTTTCAGAGAGGGTTGCATTGGCTTGGCTGGTTGAGGATAACACATCGGATGGTCTAGTGATGAAGTGATGAGCACCGGAGAATACACCGGAGCAATTTACACAGAGAAGATGTTGGTTAGGATGGCTAAGGTATACTCACCAGAAAGTCCGATGATGAAGATGGAGTATACACCAGAGTATCCAGTGTTCCAGAGGCTTGAGTGGGGTTCCAACGGCTAGTTTCTGAGGAAGTACTCACCGGATGATCCGGTGTTAGTACTACTGTTCTCACCGGATCATCCAGTGTTAAAGCTTTTTAGAGCCATTGGGTTAACGGCTAGTGCGCGAATTTGAGGCTATAAATACCCCTCCACTAAGTCATTTGAGCGTGCTAGAGTCCAGAGAAGTTCATGTACACCTGAGAAGACATCCAAGCCACCATAGTGCTTAAAGTGATCATCCAAGGTGATTAAGCACAAGATTAGTGAGTGATTAGTGCTTATAGGCCTAGAGAGTGAGTTGCTAGGTGATTGCTGCCTAGAGAGTGGATCAAGGAGTGATCCAACAATGTACCTCTTGGTAAGCCGTCACCTTGGAGTCTTGGTGACTCACCGGTAAGCTTGTTGACCCTCCGATTTAGTGTGGAGTGACGGCAAAGCGATTGTGCAGCGACGCGGAGACCCTTGCCTTTGTGGCTCAAGCTCCGAAGTGATCACTGTGGCGAGAAACCGGAAGAGAGGCTAGTGGTGAGACCTTGCCTTGGTGGCTTGGTGGCTCATCCAGGTGGAGGCCTTGTCTTTGTGACTTGGTTGCTCAAAGGCCGTGACCGAGTACTGACCAGGAGCATATCCATTATGGAGCTTCAACGTGGACTAGGGGTGGCATTCATGCCATCGATATCATGGAAAAAAATCCTTGTGTCGAGTTTGCTCTCTCTACGTTATTTACGTTTTTGCATTTACTTACTTGCAATTTACCTTCTTAGATAGGTTGAAAACGCTTTGTTTGGTAGAGTATACACACTAGATAAACCTAGAGCACATTTAGATGGAATTTGATATAGTTTTATCTTATGTTGTTTTTGGGGCCAAAATAGTTCTAAGTGTTCCTAATTCACCCCCCCCCCTCTTAGGACGTCACCGATCCTTACATGTTAAACTCATCATCGATTGGGCTATTATCTAACTTCTCAACTAGCAAATAGAGCATGGACACAGATCAAAAGATTAGTGGACAATGTTGTTGTGATCAACAAAGGGCACAAACAAGAATAGACTTAGATAACTCAAACTTACAGTAGCTAAAGGAACTGAATCAGTATCAACATCATACATAAACAAAATTAACAAGCCTCCTATGAACCACAGCAGCTCTAAACCATAGGCTTAAATGCTATCGTACTTAGATAAAATGCCCAATCTCAATTCAACTACTCATCATAGAGCAATACCCGCAAGCAACTCACGGCACAAAGACCGGCGGACCCCAACAAGCCAACACGGCATGAAAACCGATGGAACACAACTAGCCACACCTCTCCAACAAGGCACAAAGGTCGGCGGACCACTGCAAGCCAACACGGCATGAAGGCCGGCGGACCATAGCAAGCCACACCTCTCCAACACGGCATGAAGGCCGGTGGACCATAGCAAGCCACACCTCTCCAACAAGGCATGAAGGCTGGCAGATCAAAGCAAGCCAACACGGCATGAAGGCCGACGGACAACAACAAGCCAAAACAGCACAAAGGTCGGCGGAACTCACCGGGGAGTAGCACAGTCACTGGGGAGCACTCGCCGGGAGGAGGGTTGTAAGGGAGGAGGGCCATCAGGAAAGACTCGCCGGGGAGGAGGGATGTCGGGGAGGAGGGCCGTCAGGGAGGACTCGTCGGGGAGGAGGGTCAACAGGGAGGAGCACGGTCACTGTCACCGGCCAGGAGGAGGGCTGTCAGGGAGGACTCGCTGGGGAGGAGGGCTGTCGGGGAGGAGGGTTGTCAGGGAGGACTCGCACGGGAGGAGGGCTGTCAGGGAGAGGAGGGTTGTCAAGGAGGAGGGCCGTCAGGGAGGACTCGCCGGGGAGGAGGGCCAATGGGGAGGAGCACGGTCACTTTTACCGGTCGGGAGGAGCATGAGAGGCGGCTAGGGTTTTTTTTGGAGAACCTGGTGCGGCGTGGGTTGGATGGAATGATATATATAGCGGCTTAAGTACAGATGGTTCTATAGTAAAAGCCGTCTGTACATATATTAGTACAGACTGCTTTTACTATAAAATCGTTTGTTCTATTGATTTTCCAAAATCATTAAACTTGCAAAATTCATAAATAATTCATACATACTCCAAATGAGATGAAATTTTTATGTAAATTTATGATTAAATCTGTACTATCACATAGTGTAGGTATCATACTTGTTACTGTAACAAAAATTTAACTTGAACATTAAACCTAAATATTAATTTGAACTAAAACTAGCAAAATTCATAAATAATTCATACGAACTCCAAATTAATAAGATCAAATTTCTAAGTAAATTCATAACTAATTCTTTTTTACATATTATATTGCAATATATAGATACATAGCAATCGAGTAACATCATATAGCTTTAACAATCAGCCCTTCTTGATGATCGACGCGCAGATAGCAAGCAGCCCCGGTCGGAAGTTGTTCTTCATTAAGGGCGACGCCATCTCCAAGAGGGTACTAATCAAATTGATTATACTCTCCTTTGTCCACAATATTCTCAACTCCAATAATCCTTCTTTTTCCCTGAAGGACTCCGTGAAGCTTTGGATTTACCGCGTTTTGCATGTAAAAGACCTGGATAACTTGCTTGGCGAGTACAAATAGTTCATCTTTGTATGTGGCACGTTCGAGATCAACAGTAGTCATTCAGTACTTGTCTATCTTAACACTTGAGAGTGTGACCCAACAACACCGAAAGAGGGGAATCTTGAAACGTACATAGTCTAGTTCCCAAATCTCCTTTATGTACCTATAGTACGCACAGGCCCCACATCTGTCCTGGAAGGCATCTATGTACACACCGCTGTTCTGTACCGTGCTCTTGCTATCCCGTGCTCTGGTATAAAAGGTGTACCCATTTATGTCGTATGCTTCAAATGTCACGACTGTGTGACTTAGTCATCTTACCAACCAGCCAATATTGTCCTCTATTGAACTATTATTACTGAATCACATTGCCAATCAGTTGTTGAAGCTGCGGTTGTGTTGTTTTGTGATCCAAGCCTCTGTACGACCTGGATTCTCTCTGCGTAGCACATCCTTATGCATGTAGATATGCGGGGATACTTCAGTCATGTGTTGCAAGACCATGAAATGGGTTTTAGATAACATGGCAAAGTCAGTAATGATTGATTTCCTACATATGGTCCCCTTCCCATCTAGTCTCCCCTCATGGCGAGACATGGGCACACCAATTGGCTTGAGCTCCATGTAATCGAGCAGAACTCGACCACCTCTTCTATTGTGTATCCTTGGACAATGCTGCCCTCCGGAAGAGATCGAGTATGTACATACTTCTTGAGAATTCCCATGTACCTCTCAAACGGGTACATCTGATGTAGGAATACCGGGCCGCATATCTTTATCTCTTACGAGGTGAACGATAACATGTACCATGATATCGAAAAATGACGGAGGAAGGTACATCTCAAGATGAAACAGTGTCTTCACCACATCGACCTGTAAAACATCAAGTACATCGGGATTGATGACCTTCTGAGAAATTATGTTGAAGAAGTAACATAGCTTGGTGATTGTGTCTCGCAGATAGGTCAGCTGGATATTTTGGATTGTAATGGGAAGCATCTGTGTCATCAACACATGGCAATCATGGGACTTCATGCCAACTAATTTCAAATCTTGCATCGAAACAAGTTTCAAGATGTTGGCGGAGTAATCGGACGAACTTTCACACCATACAAGCACCGGCACATTTCAATTCTCTCAGCCTTTTTTAGATTATAGCAGGCAGGAGGAAGCCTCGTTTTATCTTTTTCGGAGGGCTCGGGTGCCAACTCGAGCCTGATCTTCAAATCAACCAAGTCAAGCCTTGCGTTGAAGCCGTCCTTCGTCTTGCCTGGAATATTAAACAAAATACCAACCAAGATTTTGCATATTTCGCACATGTTCTTCTCTACATGCATGACATCGATGCAGTGGTGAACTTCAAGGTGCTTCCAATACGGTAGCTCCCACAATATCTATCTCTTCTTCCACATGCCATCGGTATTATTAGATTTTGTACTCCCCTTTCCAAACACAACATCGAGGTCTTTAACCGTATTGTGCACCTCTTAACCACTGTAGTGCCTTGGACCTCTTAACCACTGTAGTGCCTTGGACCTCTTAACCACTGTAGTGCCTTAGACATATATCTCTCTCCCTCATTCCGTCGAATTGTTCCTTCATGTTGCGGTATGGGTAATACCTGTTAAGGAACCTACAGTGGAGCATGAACACCGTTTTACACGAGTGGGGCAGCCACATACTCGCGGTACCATATATGAATTGAGGGCACACCGTGTCTACTTGTCTACTCTGGCCTGAAAGGTAACGTAGTGCAGGCAAATCATTGATCATGTAGAACAACAAGGCGCGTAGCGTAAAATTCTTTCTTTTGTACACATCCCATACATGCACCCCTTCATTCCATAATGTTTTTAGATCTTCCACCAATGGTCTTAGGTATACATAAATATCATTCCCAGGTTGTTTCGGGCCTTGGATAAGCAGTGACATCATTAAGTACTTCCGCTTCATACACAGCCAAGGAGGTAGGTTGTAAATACTGAGAACAACTAGCCAAGTGTTGTGTCTGCTGCTCATGTTCCCAAAAGGATTCATCCCGTCTGTGCTCAAAGCAAACCTTATATTCCTCGGTTCTGCACCAAAGTCATAGAAGATCGTGTCGATGTTTCTCCACTAGGGTGAATCAGCAGCGTGCCTTAGCTTTCCATCTTGCTTGAGGCTCTCCGAGTGCCAGCACAACAATTTGGCCTCTTTTCGATTCACAAACAAATGCTCAAGACGTAGAATTATAGGCAGATATCACACCACCTTAGCAGGAATTCCTTTCTTCACCTCATCATCATCTGATTGATTCTTACACTTGTATCGAGATGCTTTGCACACTGGATATGAATGTAAGTCTGATAGATCTTTACGGTAGAGGATACAACCATTCGGACTTGCATGTATCCTTTCTACATCCATCCCCAATGGACAAGGAACCTGCTTTACTTCGTATGTGCTTTTGGGCAGCTTGTTTCCATCTAGAAGCATGTCCGATAGGAGTTCTAATAGCGCCGTGAAACTCTTATCCGACCAACCATCGCTTACTTTCAATTTAAACAGTCCAAGCACATATGACAACTTTGTGTATTCCGGTTTGCATTCGGTGAACAATGGCTTCTCCGAGTCCTTGATCAAGCACATGAATTTGTTAAAGTCTCTCTGAGTACTCAAGTTCACGTCTGCATCGCATAGCATCTGATCCAACCTATCATCGTCACCTGCAGCACCACAATCATCATCATATGCACCAAATTCCTCATCTTACGTTGACTTTGGGTTCTTCGACGACACCAACATCTTCATGTAACATATTCTGCTCTTCACCATGTTTGGTCCAACACGTGTAGTCCGGTTTGAAACCCCTGATAATTAAATGCGCTTGGATTTGTAGGGATGCGTTTTGTCTAAGAAAGAATCTTTCAGTTCTACAATTGTAACAAGGAAAATATAACACCCTTCTCCAATCGATCCTCCTCGGCAGCTGCCAGAAAAGCCGTCATACCATCAAGGTACCCTTGGTTCTTACGAGAATTGTACATCCAGCCATGATCCATCTATAATGTACGAAGTAAATTAATATCAAATCAACCTAATAAAAAAGAGCAATCAAGCTTTTCGTCGAAAAAAATGGAGCTACCATGTATGCATGCATGAATAAACCATATAAATGACAATTAATTCAAAAATAATTAATGATTACCGTTATAGTATATACATGAATACCTAAAAATAAGGGCAAACATTAATTTAAAACTTGTCGTTAAATACTATATTGTTATTGATAATTTTATGTTTAAATATCAAAAATCCAAAATTTATCTGCAACACTAGATTAAAGCTAGTCACATAATTAAACATTCATCTATACTTTGAACTTCATATATACTAGAATAACTAATATATTCTAGATCATCATGAAAAAAATCTTAGTCTAGATGTAGATATATTTGATCTCTCAAGACTAAATTAGAACACAAATCTACATTATCTAATGAATAGAACAAAACTATGTCATTATGAAAAAAATCTAGATCTAGATCTAGCTAGCTCTCCAAATCAAAATCTAGATCATCTAAACCAAAATAGAACATAATGCTTACCTTGGAGAAACAAATACCAATAAATCTTTAAACTTTCACCGAAATCTAACAATTTTTTTGGGTCAAAATCGCCCTATCCTCCAAAAGCTGCGTGCTGTTGTTCGTCGCCACTGCTCTGCTTCGATCTAGAGGTAGAGGATGATGTATTATTCTAATAGTCCAAACGGCTTCATGTTTGGAGCCGTCTGTAATAAAGTGTCACACCCCCCGCCATTTTCTTATATGGCTCCAAATACGAGCCGTCTATATTAATTATACGGATGATTTATGTTTGGAGCCAGTTGTGATATCCTTTTTATTACAGATGGCTCGTAATTAGAACCATCTGTAATATTGGGAACTGTGTACTAAAAGCGTCCCACCACTTTTGAAGTGGTCTTGTCATTACCACAGACATTTCTTATTTAGAGCCATTTGCGATAATCTTTATATAGACGACTCCACAGAACCATCTGTACAAATACGTCCTACTAAATCATTTATGTAATAGTGCATCTTCATTCTTTTGCTATCTCCGAAAGTGCGCACTAATCCTTCTGTCAAGATAGATGCAGAGAGAAGTCGTCCACTGAAGCTAAAAAAGTACATATTCGACACTACAAGGTTTTCAATTTTTTTGCCAACAGTTTTAGCATTCTTTAATAATTTCTTGAGTGTCCATCAATTTTTCTAGTATACATAATTTATATCTTTTCCGATAGTTTTGATAAAATACCAACAAACTCATTTCCCACATTATATAGATACCTAACAAAAGATATACAAATCGTTGGCCACGTGCAAATAAACCATAGGGAAAGCTCGTTAATCTTATAGTGCGAGCTAAAAAACTTGTTCTAGCGGTTGCTTACACTATCTCTTCCATTTTACTCAGAGATATGCACAATTGCTGAATTTATTTTGCCTTGAAGCAAGTCCCAGGAGGGAGCATGCATCTCTTTGGAAGAACCGTGAGAGATGACGCTGATCCACGTCAACAAGCGTGACTCCACCACCGTGGGCGTGCATGCATGGCACAGACAATGGCGGCAGAGAAGGATAACGAATAGTGTGGATGTGACGGCACAACGGTTCCCATTCAACTGTATTGTATTTCTATGCTGCCTAATCAAATGTGGCCTATGATCAAGGTCCTGGCTTGGATTAGGGGCCAATTAGTGGTTTGTTGCTCCCCCAACATATATAGCAGGGCATTGGGATGAATGACACATTCTAGAGAATTCGTCGTTGGGCTCCATGGATTGTTGTATGGCCTGTGTTAATAGCTTTTGATTCAATGAGAGTGTGTGAGAAACTGAGAATGTGAGATCTTTTGTTTGGCCTATTGTCCTGTTGCATTATCGTGGTGGTCTATATGTGAGCGCTATCTGAAGTAGTGGAGCTTTTGGACTTTGGTAAAAGAAATATATCAACTTTCCAATCAGAATGGTCTGGCCATGATGCTTGTAGAACACATGGGTCTCTTGAAACAGATTAGCTGGATTGGGTGTATTCTCGTCCATGATATTTAACCTCCTGAACTGAACAAAGCACAAGGATTTCATGTTTATGTCAATCTTTTCTAACACTCAATTACCATATTGCATGTGTAAAATTAATATTCAACCCAAAAAACTGTAAGCAGAAGCGCAGAAGCACATGTTATCACTGTACCACAAATATCTAGAGGACATGCCTTGTGCTTAGTATTAAGCACCAACTGATCTAACTCCTCTTGTTTCAGAAAGCTAAACCTGTGTGATTCATGTTGCTTGATTCATTGCTGCTGCAACCGCATTACCACTTTCTAGCCACTTGTCCTTTTGTGTCGGATCTTGCTTGATTCATGTTGAGAGGTACAGGTTGCTGCATGCTGACAGAATGATCAAATATCCCATGCTATAATAGAAGCGATCACGGTTGATTATTTAGGGTTGGGGACTAGGTGGTATGCGTCACGAAGCAATTTGGAGTTTCTGCCGGTGAGCATCTGTGACAGACCATGTCGCCCGATGCCAACTGCTAAAGTTGCCACTTCCAGAAACTAATTGCAAAAGTTTCTGGCAAAGGTGGCAGACAAACCCAAGTAGGGTGGAACTGTAACGATTAGATGTAACAGCCAATGCAAATAATGCAAGCTTGAAAGATGCAAAGAATTTATTATCAGCTACCGAAAGAGGTAAAGCAGGGCCTTTTTGTTCCATTTCTATCCGAATAACCGGTGCAATTGCTACGAGAATCTCTGGCTCACAAAACTACACGTGTCAGTAATCTACTAATCTTACCAGTCAACTCAGGGAATTCATCGAGACCTGGGCTTCATGGATTCCAATATTTTACATACACAAGCGTCCATTGTACATTTGCACTAAACAAAAAACAGTAACATACATAAGAATTGGCAAGTTTTATGGGACGCACAGAACATTACGGGTTTATGAGACGCATTAGCAATTTAGCAGTACATTCATGGGTTGTCCGGCCAACTAGGGGCCAACAAACAGTTTGTCAAATATCCTCAATAACCACAATATAATGTACACATACACACACCATTTGCATTGAGATCGTAGAATGAACGAACTGTGTACTCCTGTATTATTTGCAATGAGACGTAATGTATTGAGCAGGAGTATTTCTTGCCCAAAAAAGAAAGAGATGCCGAGTGAATGTGCTGCACTTGTATAATATTTTTGAGGAACCTATACTTTTAACCTCTCTATAATGGTTGGCATGATAATATCTTCGTTCTCTTTTATTTCCTATTTGACAAAACCTGTAAAGCATCTAAAAGCTGATCCTTGCAATATGTACAGCCGAGGAATGGGGCTACGGTTAACTTTTCCGCGAGAGAGAAGCTAATGGAAAACTTGTGGAGATGTGTAGGTCCTCTTGGCACATGAAATCCAAAGGAAAAGAAACAAGGTGTCCCCTGACTAACTGCAGTCCGTCCATAGGGTTGGTACCTTTGAGATCGCCGTCTTGCTAAGTTTCTAGTTTCTCTTGGGCAAAGCCTAAATCAATTGTAGTGTGACCAATTTTGTCCCTCAACTGAGCAAAGCTTTGCCAAAATTGGACCCTGCATGGTCGCTACATTTCAGATACCACAACAGTTCATGCCAAATGCAAGCCTTATGGAATGGTGAATTCATACCTCGAATGCATGAGATCATTGGGTACACAAGAGAAGACATCTTGGTATATCATGGTATTCGTCTGCCAAACATGACCAGTTAATTAACTTTCAAGTATAAACAGAGATCAACAACTCCAAAGGCCCCACGGGAAGAAAAAAAACTCCAAAGTCCTTCAAAGTAATATGTACATATAATCCAGTGTGAAAACTAATTGACAAACCAATGGCAACATCTTAATAGGAAATAGGGTTTCAGATTATCTGTTTTACGATGGATTTCCAGGACGAAAGTAGTAGCATCAGTATTTAGTGCTTATTGGTTATCCTATAAAAAATTTCAGGAGGCATCTATTTCTCACCTTAGCAGTGGCCATCCAGATATTTTTGAATGTTGAATCATCTATAGAATCCATGATGTGGCTAATCTGGAAGTGAAAAATAAATTTTATGAAAAAACTAAATAATGCACCAGATAATACTGTCCGCTACAATAAAGATAAGACAACATCGTCAGTCGTAATTGTGATTGGGGAATCAAATCTCATCTGAAAATAGGGTTTCAGATTATCAGTTTTAAGATGGATTTCCAGGACGAAAGTAGTAGCATCAGTATTTAGTGCTTATTGGTTATCCTATAAAAACTTTCAGGAGGCATCTATTACTCACCTTAGCAGTGGCCATCCAGATATTTTTGAATGTTGAATCATCTATAGGATCCATGATGTGGCTAATCTGGAAGTGAAAAAATAAATTTTATGAAAAAACTAAATAATGCACCAGATAATAATGTCTGCTACAATAAAGATAAGACAACATCGTCAGTCGTAATTGTGATTGGGGAATCAAATCTTGTCTGAAAACTGGTATTCTCGGTAGGGTTAAAAATCTGTGTGAACAAGCTGAAAACCGGGATTCTCGGTAGGGTTGAAAGTAGAACTTTTCTACCAAGATTTTAATCCATGATTGTGATATACCAAAATAGTTATCTCATGTTAGAAAATTAGAAATGGCTTTCATAAAGCATTACTCTACAGAAGAGAATGGTATTTGTGCAGAACTTTCTCGTGGGGGGGAGTCACTAAATGGAGCAACAAGACATTTTTTTTCTCATATCCCTACTCTCCCTGAGGACCTTTTTCTTTTGGGAAAAATTCATAAGGAGCTGTGTAGGGTAGCACTAAACCATACTTCTGAGGCTCCAGAAATCTTGGGAAATATTTTATACCGAGGCTCTTTGCTATTACTTTTTAAAAGGTATATATTATTTTGGCATACTGAGCATAAGAACTGAATGCAAATGATTGCTTCTCCATGAAAAAAAAGACATGACTATAACAAGAGTATGTTTGTTTGAAAACAGGAAAACCAAAACACCAATTTAGTGAAAAGGTTGGAACTATCATTAAAAAGGTGATTACTCTAGCATCCATATCTGTGAAAACTACAACTTCATTCACATCAGCAATTACTATTGCCTTCTGGACTATATGTAAACATCAAAATATATTGTCACTCATGGAATCAGGGTAACAATTTGCAGAGGAGTTTGCTTTCGTTATCCATCGGGCAAAGAAGATAACTCAAGATTCAGATCCTGGATAGTTATTTTATGGTACTTTTGGTCCTAAGGGCTTGCAAATTCTTTCTTTTTTACTTGTATGGACCTCCCTTGATGGTTTCCATCTAAAACAGACATGTACATGCATGCAGATCCATTTAAAAAGATATGCCCTTTTAAGCAATGTCAAAACTACATTACCGCCGAAGAAAAACAAGCTTGTAATTAAAACAAGTATATCAAATAATTTGAATCATGCTACTTAGGCATGTTATGTGGGAAGGCAAGACATACAGGGAAGCATAGAAACAAGGATGACAGGTGTATAAATTGCAAACAGGAGAAATGGACATCCTGATTCCATCCCTGATTCCATCACTTCTACATAAAATTGTTGCTTTAAACTAAACATCAGCATATGATTAACAAAGAAGAAAGCAAAACATAACACCCAACCTCTCCTGGATGAAGGCCAAGGTGCTCCGCCCACAGAGAGAGACGTAGGCTTAGAGAGAATTTCCCAGCTTCCCAAGGTCTTCCATCCATTTTGGAATTGACAACTTCTTTATCTTCAATGACCACAGCAATCTAGAAGGTTGAAGGGGGGAAGAAACATTATCATCAATTCTAGCACCAACACAGATTACATAACAAGTTGTTCGCTGCTGACCAAGTAAATTAAACTGTAAAGCAAATAGTTCTCATGAATGAAAAACTTATTCTCAAATTAGGTCTACTTAGAAATTAATAGGAATCTGAAATGAAGCATCTCTTTATGATTATTTTAAATCGTGCATCTACTGTACATTGCAGAATCAGGACTGTTCTAGTGACTACATTTGACGTAGTAAAATAGGAGCAGCATACCTGTTGGGGATCATCTCCCGCCATCCCCGCACCCGAAGACAACTGCGAAGTTAGTTGGAGGTGCTGCGGGACAGCTGTCGCGCTGGTTGCATCTTCTTCTCACCGGATTGGTACATGCGAAGCGTCCAAGCATTTTCTTCTCACCGGATTGGCACATGCGAAGGCTGACCGATCTCGATTGTCGGGCGAAGCCCCGATTCGCGTCCCGCGTCCTTCGGACCATGCGAAGACAAGGCCAGGCCTTCGCCAGGAGACGGCGAAGGCAGCTCGTCAAGAGGTTGGACGAAGAGGGCTTCGATATCCTTCGGTTGGACGACCAGTTTGACAGTGGGCCCAGTTGTCCTGGGCACAGTTGTAATTATGGAATCATGCTCATTTGTACCATATTACCCCTGGATATTCCAGGAATGTAGCAGGTTAGGGGTAATATATGTAAACTGGACCCGTGATCGCCGGGTACGGGCTATAAATAGAGCCACAGTGTAACCGTGAAAGGTAATCGAAAACTGTTCTACTTCCAGTACACGTCACTATAAGGGACCTTCGCCACCTCCACCCCCGAAGGCCCTCCTTGTCTGAGACTCCGATCCCAACAGTTGGCGCCGTCCGCGGGATCGAACCCACGAAAGCATGCCACCCAAGAAGAAAGCGAAGCCACCTGGAGGAGCGGAGGCGCTACTAGAACTCCCAGCCGTGGTCGGACCTTTGGCAGACAGAGCCGTGGTCGGACCTTCGGCCGACAGAACCACTCCGGCGGTACCAGAATCAGGCAATGCCTCGGCCGGGGGGGGGGGGGGGCTTCGGCCGCACAAGAGCAGCATTGCGAAGTTGACACAACGCCACAACAAACTGCCGATGGCCGACATGACGACACACTACGGGTGGACACAGAGCAAATGCCGATCATGGAGCCAATAGATCGCATTCGCTTCGATTTTCCAGAAAAAGAGGGCGAAAGAGGGCGAAGCGAAGAATGGGAGGAACTAGGCGACTTCACCGAGTTGGAACATGATGAAGAAACAAACGAAGAACGAAATGCTAGGCTAGAAGCTGAGGAGTTGGAAAGGCAGATTGCGCACAAAAAGCGCATGTTGGATGGCCTAGCAGCGACCCGAAAAACTACGGAGTACCGCCGGTGGGTAGACGAAGCAAGAAAAACGTTGGAAAGGATCCAGGAGGAAATCGATATACTCCAAGCAGAAGGCATGTCTCGCCGGCCAACACCACCGAGAGATTTGATACGAGCCTCGCAAGAAATTCGGCGAAGATCTTCCGCGGGAGATCCTGAGTCACCCCTAGCAATGGACCTGCAAAATCAGCCATGGCCGCTAGGATTCAAAATGCCCAGAGTGGTTATTTTCGATGGAGAATCAGATCCGAGAGAATTTGTCATGAGCTTCGAGGCAGCCGTAGAGTCAGCTGGCGGAGACGGTGTAACCTTGGCGAAGGCTTTCGTATTGGCGATCAAGGAAATAGCAAAGTCGTGGTACTCCGCTCTACCCCCGAGATCCATATATTCATGGGAACAGCTGCGCACTGCCCTATACAGCAACTTCCAAGGGAACCGGGCGGATAACATCACCGCAACCGACCTCTTCGCGCTGAAGCAACAACCGACAGAAACTTTACAAAGCTATATGCGCCGATTCGTACACATACGTTGTCAGGCGAAGGGACTGAGCGAAGATACCATCATCGATGCCGCAATACAGGGCATCAGAGGGGGCCTTTTGGCAGGGAAGCTCACTAGAAAAAAACCCACAAGCGTCCAAGAGCTACTAAACAAGATGGAAGAATACTCAAGATCTGAACTCGATCATCTACGAAGGAAAAACGAGTTTACGACCTCAAGAGCAAAGCATGCACCACATAAGGAGGCAGTTGGTGGCAATCAGAGTGACAGACCTCAGCGTCCAAGAAAACCCGAAGGTCCTGATTATCCAAGCCAAAAAGAAATCAACCAGATCAACCCCGGCCCGCCCGAAGTAGTCCAAGGCTTGTGCGAAGCCTACAACTCGTCCAATAGAGGAGGCCGGGCGGGCAGGGGAAGAGGCCGTGAAGGTAGAGGAGGACGACCTTCGCATGACCCATCAACCTTTTACTGTGAGCTGCACGGCGAAGGAGCAGGCCACCGGACTAAACATTGCCCACAAGTCGTGGCCATGAAAGAAAGTATAGCGAAGCAGTCAATAGATAACGAAAGGGCAGTTCACCACGCAACAAGCTTCGCAAGAAGCGAAGGGTGGCAAAACCACAATCAGAACATAGTGTTTCCGAACCAATGGCATCAAATTCGAGCACCACAATTTGCACCCGCACCTTCAGCCCAATTTGATCAAACTAGGCAACTGAACATTCGGGGCAATCTACCCCCGCCTCCGCCAAGACCTGCAATCGAGGCACCACCAGAAAGTAGCAAATCAGTTAATACCATAAACAATGGGTACAATGTGGTGCTGGCTATTTCAGGGGGGTCCAGTCAGCAAACAGAATCCAAGAGACAGCAAAAAGAATACGTACGAAGGGTTAACCACGTCGGAGTGGGACCAACATACATCAATTCAAGATGGTCTAACATTCCCATTACATTCTCGCAAGAGGATATGAGGGTATTAGATTATTCGCACACAGATGCCCTAGTCATTACTGCGAACATCTCGGGAAATGAAATACACAGGATATTGGTCGATGGAGAAAGTTCTACGGACATTATCTTCGTTGATGCCTTCGATAAGATGGGGCTGCGAAGAAATGACTTGAAACAAGCTGGGTCGCCGTTGCTGGGCTTCGGCAGAAACACAATCAACGCTCTAGGAAAATTAACAATCCCAGTGTCGCTTGGCGAACAGATGAATTTCCACACAGAGGAAATTACCTTCGACGTGGTGGACATTAGTTACCCATACAATGCGATATTTGGGAGGGGGTTCCTCAATAAATTCGGAGCAATACTGCACCACGCTTATTTGTGCATGAAGATGCCTGGCCCAGAAGGAGTCATAAAGGTGTTGGGAGATCAGCGAGTTGCTAGGCGAATCGAAGTAGGAATAGCCTCAGGAAGAAGAAATGTCCACAACATCGCAGACCCTTCGACGGGTGCCGAAGCAGGCCACAGCAGGAAAACCATAGAGAAATGTGCGAAGGCTGCACCAGAAGGACCTACCAGAATAGTGCTGCTAAATCATGAAGAAGATAAGAAGATTACAATAGGGGCAGAGGCCCCGGCAGAAGATCAGCAGCAACTTGTCATGTTCCTTCGCAGAAATAACGATGTCTTCGCGTGGTCCCCTTGAGACCTGCAAGGAGTGAGTCGAAGCATCATTCAGCACAAGCTAAATGTGGACCCCAAAGCGAAGCCAAAGAAACAGAAGCTTAAAAAGGCTTCGGAGGAAAGAGAAGAAGCAGCAAAGGTCGAAGTAGAAAAACTGCTCGATGCCGGAGTAATACGCGAGGTTATGCACTCGGAATGGCTGGCCAACCCAGTATTAGTAAGGAAAAGTAATGGAAAGTGGAGAATATGCATCGATTTCACAGATTTAAACAAAATTTGCCCCAAGGATGACTTTCCACTGCCTAGAATTGACCAGCTTATAGACTCCGCAGCCGGCTGCGAGATGCTAAGCTTCCTAGATGCTTATGCTGGGTACCATCAAATATGGATGGCAAAGGAAGACGAAGACAAAACGAGTTTCAGAATCTCTTTCGGAACATACTGTTTCGTAAGAATGCCTTTTGGACTCCGGAATGCTGGAGCAACCTTTACAAGATTGGTATAGGCCACATTAAAGCCGCAGCTGGGACAAAATGTATTGACCTATGTTGATGACATAGTAGTAAAAAGTACCAGGAGAGGCCAACACATCGAAGACCTCCGGGAAACCTTCGATAATCTGCGAAGAGCAGGTTTAAAATTAAACCCAGAGAAATGCGTCTTCGGAGTGCAATCCGGAAGACTCCTGGGGTTTCTAGCGTCGAAAAGAGGAATCGAAGCGGATCCTCAGAAGATACAAGCAATTTTGGATATGAAACCGCCACATAACAGAAAGCAAGCCCAACGCTTGACAGGAAGACTAGCAGCATTGAACAGGTTCATTGCGAAGTCCGCCGAGCGAAGTCTACCACTCTTCAAGGTGTTAAGAAGTTCTGACCCTTTCAAATGGGGTGCCGAGCAGCAGGCTTCCTTCGATGAGTTAAAAGTATACTTGACGAAGCTTACAGCATTGACCAGCCCGGATCCAGGCGCAGATTTATTGTTATACATAGCGGCTTCCCCATCAGCAGTCAGCGCTGTTCTCGTGCAGGAAAAACCCGAAGATACCAGGCTGCGCCAAGCACCAGTGTATTATGTATCCAAAGTACTAGCAGACCCAAAGAAGTCATACACAGAGTTGGAAAAAGTAGCGTATGCACTAGTAATGGCATCCCGCAAGCTTCGCCACTATTTTACTTCTCATAAGATTACAGTGCCAACTTCCCTACCCCTTCGCGACATGTTCGAAAACAAAGAAGCCATCGGAAGAATAGCGAAGTGGGCAACGGAGATAGCTCCATTCATGATTGTCTTCGTGGCACGAACATCATTAAAATCGCAAGCGCTGGCAGATTTCGTGGCGGAATGGACACCTTCATCTGAGGCTTTGGATGACGAAGCAGCAGAACCTATCTGGACCGCGTACTGCGACAGAGCCTGGGGAGCTGTAAGAGCAGAAGTCTCGGCAGTAATATTTTCACCTTCGGGGACGAAGCTGCGATACACCGCCAGGTTAGAGTTCCGATCCACAAACAATACAGCGGAATACGAAGCTGTACTCCTGGCACTTCGCAAGGCGAAGGTTTTGGGAGCTCGAAGAATACTTGTCAAAACAGACTCGAAGGTTGTAGCAAGCCAGATTGAAAAAACATTGCAGGCAAAGGAACCAGAGCTGATCAAGGACAGAGCAGCAGTGCGAAGAATGGAAAAATACTTCGTCGGATTCACAGTGAAAAGTGTATCAAGGAATGATAACAACGAAGCAGATGAGCTAGCAAAAGCGGCTTCGCAGAACATGCCCATGCCTCCAGATGTCTTCTATCAGAAACTAACTGAACTGGCCCTCGATGACAGTTCCAACCAAACACGCTTGGTCGCAACAATTGAGAGCAAAGACTGGCGTTTTCCGATAATGGCATATCTGCGGGGCCAAAGGGATATCGAAGATCAGGTCGAAGAAAAGCGCATGGCTTAGAGGGTAAGAAATTATAAAGTTGCCAACAATGCCAATTCTGGGCAAAGAGATCAAACAGACCAACAACGAAGACACAATTTATTCCGCCGATCTGGCCATTGCGGCGATGGGGAATCGATATTGTCGGGCAGCTGCTGCCAGCCCCAGGAAATTTGCGCTATGCGGTGGTGGCGGTAGAGTACTTTTCAAAATGGGTAGAAGCAATGCCACTTGTGAGCATAACGTCAAAAAACATTAAAAAAATTCCTATGGCAGAATATTTTGTGCCGCTTCGGGGTTCCAAGCGAAGTAACCGTGGACAATGGTACTCAGTTCGATAGCGCGGGATTTAGAGATTTATGTAATGGCTTAGGCATAAAATTAATGTTTGCATCAGTTTACCACCCACAATCTAATGGCACAGTTGAGAGAGCAAATGGCATCATCTTCGCAGGGGTTGCGAAGCGTCTTCAAGGATTGCCAAAAGGAAAGTGGGTCGAAGAATTGCCCAAAGTACTATGGTCATTAAGAACAACGGTTGCAAGACCAACAGGATACGCCATTTCACCTACTGTTTGGCGAAGAGGCCATAACTCCAGAGGAATGCAAAACGAAATCATTCAGGGTCGGGAATGAACTAGAACAATGCGAGGAATTTTCATCGAAAGATGCCCTTGAAGAAGTAAGATTGCAAGCCGCAAAAAACCTGGCCACTTACCAAAAAGAGACAAGAAAATGGAGAGATAGGAATGTATCCGAAAAGACCTTCGCACCCGGAGACTTGGTGTTGCGAAGATTTGGTACAGCAGCATTGTTTGGCAAACTTCAGAGTAAATGGGATGGCCCCTTCATAGTTAAAAGATCTTTGAGACCTGGTTCTTGTCATCTAGCCAATATTTAAGGTGAAGAGCTTCCACACACCTGGAATGCAGACAACCTTCGCAAGTTCTACGCCTGAAGATCGGCAATTAGAGTCCGAGACTCCAATGTAATTTTTAATTTTCATAGTAGTTCTTGTAATCGCATTGTAAGGGTACTGCACTCTTTTTCTCACAGGGGGACCCCTTCGCTAGGGGGTGAGGTTTTTAACGAGGCAGGAACCCATGTGAACAATGATAGTGCCCCCCAAAAAATATTGCTTGTCTTGAGTAGTAGTACTTTTCGTCGAAGTGCGCCAGACTAAGAGATTGGCGCACCAATCGACGACTAGAACGCGGTGCGAAGTGTAGGCAAGCAAGCGTACACTTGCGACCTTCGCGGAATTATAAAAACCGCCAGGGGGCTAAGAGTGCCTGCCCCCGCACCGAAGGGAAAAACAAACCTTCGCAAAAACGAAATATCGCCGAGCCAAAGAAAAGGCAACGAACTTCGCCGAAAGTCGGGGGCTAAGAGTGCCTACCCCCGCACCGAAGGGAAAAACAAACCTTCGCAAAAACGAAGTATCGCCGAGCCAAAGAAAAAGCAACGAACTTCGCCGAAAGTCGGGGGCTAAGAGTGCCTGCCCCCGCACTGAAGGGTAAAACAAACCTTCGGGACAAAAAAAACGAAGTGTCCCTAAGCCAACTAAAAGGCAACGCACTTCGTCAAGGGCAGGGGGCTAGGAGTGCCTGCCCAAATATCAACCGTCCAGCGAGTTGAAACCAAAAACCTTCAAAGCTAGACGTCAGAGGCCAAGATTGCTTGCCCCCCACCAGGCCGAAGTTACCTGCGAGTAAAAGTCCGAGGGGGGGGGGGGGACGGCGCTTCGCAAAAATAACAATGATAATAAGAAAAATATCAGCCTAGTAGAATCGCAGGAAACTGCGATGAAAATCGGGGGATGGCCTTCGTCAAGAAAGTCTAACCCAGAGAATCCAACATAGGTTCAGAGCGCATCGCACCAAAAAAAAAACACTTCGCACGTCATGCCGGTAAAGGTGTACCAAAAGAACAAATCACAACACAAACCCAATTTATTCCGCATCAAAATCAACTTCTGGATCAACAAAATCCTTATACAAACGACTGAAAGAAAATTGATAATCGATGCCTTCGCTGGCATGGAAACGCGACGATGGGGCCGAATGGACCCCAACTTGATTACAATATGACGGCGACATAGGAGTTTCGCCATCACTACCACTTCGCCTAGCTACTTACGAAGAGGGACCACGCCGATAGCACAATTGGAGTCTGTGTGAAAACGGCTCCTCGTCTTGAGGTTCAATCTTCGGCTCAACAAGCACCGATGTGCCGTCAACGTCCCCTCTCGCCGCACGGCGCAGATTTCGTTCAGCTCGTCGACTAACTAGCGTCGAAGGACTAACAGATTTCCAAAACGCTTTCGTTCTAGCATTCATATCGTCATACGATCTACACTTCGCATGCCAGTACCGCTCCAAGTCGATATTAGCATGACGTCGGTGAAATGATTCCTAGCAGGACTAGGATACATAAAAATTATCCCTCATCATAGTCAAAGGCATAGCTTCTTCGGCTACCTGCGCAGTGTCTGACGCAAGGACCTGCGCAGGGAGCACAAAAAGGTCAATAACAGTTCGATATGAATATATAATGTATTACACAGCCAGTGTGTCACATCGCTAATTACAAAAACAAAAGCATAAACACGACCCTTCACGCCAATTCATCCCACCTTCCCAGTATCTTCGGTTGTCATAGTAGTTGGTTTCGACGAGGTGTCATCCCTCGCCTTGGCCTGAAAAAAATTCAATAACAATAAATACATTATTGCCACATATAACCACTTTCATAACCTTCGACAAGAGAAAACAAAAGTTTGGTAGCTATACCCTCTGCCGGTTCAATTCGGCCTCTCGAAGAGCGAGCTCGCGGCCATGCTTGCACCTGTAATTGGTGGTGAATGATCGAGCAGTGCTCTTCGATGCTTTTGTAATAGCCGAAGTTGACAAATCCGAAGGATACTGGAAGGAAGGTTGTTGGAGAGCAGTGTGATGGTCGCAACCCGTCATCTCCATAGATTGCACGAGACTCCGGGCGGCAACCATGGCGCAGAAGTTGCCGTAAAGTTGTGCAGCCAGAAGGAGGCTACTACTGGTCTCATTGATCCAACCGATAAGCCCACTCAGTCCGACGAGTTCAAGTGATGGAGGGGTCGCCGAGGCGCCTATACCTTCGAAGGTACGGCTGATTGCTTCGCAAGCGGCAACCGCCTTCAGCTTAAGCTCCCCAATGACATTAAGGGCATCGTCATTGTAAGCATTCGCTTCGCTTAGTTCAATCTGCAGCCGCTCAGCTTTCTCTCTCTCCGACGCGCAAAGTGATTGCAACTCGCAAACTTGCGCTTCGAAGGATTGCAGATTCTGTCGAAGGCAACTCACTTCGCTGTCAGCGATCCCCTTCACCGAGCGAAGGGCATCGAGCTCCATTTCAAGCCGCTCCAATCGTAACTCTGCATCCTTCGCACGCCGCGACATCTCGCGCTTCTGGCCCTCAGCTTTTTCCGCCCGTTTTTGTAGCAAGTCAATCTGGGCCTGAGCGCTTCGGGCACGGACTATGGACTTTTCTGCTTGCTTACGTTGAGCTCGGGAGAGAAGCAAAACCTGAAATGTCAAATACAAGTTAGTAAAATACAAAGTTTTCTTTCTGTCAATGTAAGAAAATATTCGATATACCTTCGCTATAGCCACGTCGGATGCATCAATCAATTCGCTTGAAGACTTATGAGCAAACGGGATTTTGACCTCAGGAAGAACGAAGGTTCCAAAAATCTTCCTCGCATCGCTGACCTCCCCGACACTCGGCTCAAAGGTGGCGGGCCGCAAAGCCTCGGGCGCAAGGGCCTTCGTGTCGAGCAGCCCGCCGAGCCCCATCAAGCCCTTCCCTCTGCGGCGGGGCGCACTTGGCGTGGAATCTTCGCTCTCGGAAGATGAGCTCGAAGGTGAGGAGGGCAACGAGTGCGCCGCCACCTCTACGTCGTCGCCACCTTCGTCAACAGGCTCCTCTGGAACACTGGGCTCGGATGCTGCGCCCGTCTCCGTCAACTCTTCGTCGTCGCTCAGAATCAACGTTGGAAGATCGACGCGCGAGCAAAACAGGGATTTCGGCGCCTGGGCCTCCTGCGCTCCTTCGGAACTCTCCCGACGGGTCAGGTCGCGCGAAGCAGCAGAGTCCTCCGGAGACGTTTCTGCGTGAGACTCGGGCGCGGCTTCGCGTGGTTTTTTACGGAGGGCAACAGCTTTTTTGGTACGGCCCGTTTTTGGCGATTGCTCTCAGAGCTTCCTTTTTGTCGGAGGGCCAGCGGCGGGTTCTTCGCCCGCTTCCGCTGCTGGGGAGCCTCCCGCATTGCTTTGCAGAACAGCGGAAATCTTCGGGCGTTCATCATACGACAGACCACGATAGTCCAAGATTCTGTTCAACCTACGGTTAAGTCCCTGGTCGGCGCACAGTTGCGCTTCGTCGGGAGTAACCTTGCCAACTAGCATCACAGCCTTCGCCTCCACTTCGGCTACTGACAAATCTAAAAAAATATATATATTAATTAACAACTGTTAGACGAGAAGATTTAAATTAAGTAAGAATGCACGGTCAAGAGGGTACCTGCGAAGCCTTCCACAGTAGGATGAAAACGGCAAAGCCCCTCGGGCCCTTTCTCCCCGAAGGCCGGAATAGCCCAGCCATGGCTAAGGGACCAGACCCCGGCCGCCAAAAACTCCTCCGCCAAATCACGAGTTGAGAGATGCTTCGCACACCGGGCGAAGGCTTCAAGCGTAGTTTGCTGCGATGGTTTCAACCGCACATCTGGTGCACGGTTTCCCTTGACCCCTTCGCATTTCGATACAAGGTAATCTTCGGTTTCCACCTTGTGGTAAAACCACCATTGAGTCCAGTCGCTAGGCCACTTATTCTTGTATACAACCACGGGAGTAGACAGGCCGGCGCGGTAGGCGAAGTTTAGACAACCGTAGTGTGCTTCGCTCTGGACTCCGCGGACAAAGACTGGCTTTGGTTGATGATGCAGACGGTGCGCGGCGGAGAAGGCCCTTGCGGAAGCCTTAACCCCCTCCGATCGAGCGGCCCAGGCAAAAAGACTCATTCTGACTATGGCGTTAGGCGTCAACTGATGCAAATATACCTCGAAGAGCTTTAACACCTTGATTACCATCCCGTCACAGGGAAGCCGAAGGCCAGCCCTAAAATAATGCACAAACACGATAGCTTCATCATCAGCGGGCTCCGGTGTCTCCTGTTTCCCAGGAAGCCGGACCTTCGATACATCACTAATCAGCCCTTCCCTGACAAGGCCAGCTAAAACTTCGCCATCTACCTTGGACTGTCCAATCCAGTAAGTCTTCGGACGGGACAACCTGTGTTTCGGAGCCATCTAGTTCAAGGAAATCCTCTTGCAGCGCGAAGGCAATCGGGGGCTTCGTCTAGGGCGTCCAAAGAACTATAACTTACTTCGTACGAGAGCGACAACTTTAAACGAGGGCACGGTAAAAAAAAATTTGACAGCATCTGGTATTTATAGGGGGAATCGGACGCGGTTAACACTACCAGCATCGAAAATTGAACCGACACCGGAAACCGTGCTCGGATAACTACCATGAACATTAAATGTAGGTAGTTATAGATATCGTTGCGGCAGCGCTAAACGAAAAATAAAATAAAATAAATTTTTTTAACAGCGTGCATTGGATCCAACTAACTTCGACAGGCCGAAGGGGGACGGCGCTTAGATATCTCGAAGACTACAGGCTCGGCCTATCGAAGATAAACCTTGCCAGTAGGGGGCTACTATTGGGGATCATCTCCCGCCATCCCCGCACCCGAAGACAACTGCGAAGTTAGTTGGAGGTGCTGCGGGACAGCTGTCGCGCTGGTTGCATCTTCTTCTCACCGGATTGGTACATGCGAAGCGTCCAAGCATTTTCTTCTCACCGGATTGGCGCATGCGAAGGCTGACCGATCTCGATTGTTGGGCGAAGCCCCGATTTGCGTCCCGCGTCCTTCGGACCATGCGAAGACAAGACCAGACCTTCGCCAGGAGGCGGCGAAGGCAGCTCGTCAAGAGGTCGGACGAAGAGGGCTTCGATATCCTTCGGTTGGACAACCAGTTTGACAGTGGGCCCAGTTGTCCTGGGCACGGTTGTAATTGTGGGATCATGCTCATTTGTACCATATTACCCTCGAATATTCCGGGAATGTAGTAGGTTAGGGGGTAATATATGTAAACCGGGTCCGTGATCGCCGGGTACGGGCTATAAATAGAGCCACAGTGTAACCGTGAAAGGTAATCGAAAACTGTTCTACTTCCAGTACACGTCACTATAAGGGACCTTCGCCACCTCCACCCCCGAAGGCCCTCCTTGTCTGGGACTCCGATCCCAACAATACCCAAAACACAATGGGCCATAGAACAGGAACACAAGCCCAAGGCAATGGCGTTTCAGCTCACACCGTAGCCAATCTTCATCGGGAGAAAGATCACGGTGATCTTGAGCAATTTCAATTCGGCGAAGCACTTCTTTAGCAAGCTAAATTTGTTGCTTTACATGACCAACTCGTCGATGCCCAAAGGAATGTAAAGCACGGGATAACCTCTTAAATTTGATGGAGAGCCGCTCAAGAGGGCAGGCAGCGCTCACTGGCATATCCCAAGAATTAGCCACCACTTCCATGAAGCCGGGGAGTTTAGTCCAAAAACTTTCAAAGACTAATCTTCATTTGCCCTTAACTCCATCCTTGAGGCCTAAGATGAGAGGGCAATGATCTGACATTTCGGAAGCATTGCTTTGGAGAAGACAGTCCGGATAAAGAAGCTCCCAATCGACAGTACAAAGAACCCGATCAAGCTTCACAAGAGTAGAAACCTCACGTTCATTTGACCACATATACCGTCGACCAATAAGGGGAACCTCTTTGAGTTCAAGATGATTGACCAACCTGCGAAAACGGCCCATCATGGCTCTGTTGATGTTAGAGTTGTTTTTATCTTCGGAATGGTAGATCAAGTTCAAATCACCCGCAAACACCCAAGGGCCCGGGCAAACAACCCGCACATCCCTTAGTTCCTGCATGAAAACCAACCTTTCAGCATCATGTTGAGGGCCGTAGACTCCCGTGAACCACCACGCTGGCTCATCGGCCGGCTTGAGCTTAACTGAGACCGAGTGACCGTCCACCCGATGGGCCTCAGCCCCATACAAACATCCTTTCCAAACCACCAGAATACAACCTCTTGTGTTGATCGCCGGAAAGAAGACAAAATTATCAAAAGCAACCCCCAAGATAGAAAAAACATCACGGTCCGAGATAAACGCCAACTTTGTTTCTTGGATGCAAACAAAATCCGGACTACACACCTCACGAACCACATCACACCTCGCCTTGGCGTTTAAGCCACGGGCTTTCCAAACCAACACATTAGAGCAATTCATTGGGCAAAACCCGGTGGATAAACAACCGAAGGAACCCTGTCAAGCAGCAAAGTGCTCCACTATCCTCGCCTGTGCATCAGGTGGGGCAGACCACCCAAAAAGAGCAGCCAGAGCCGAGATATGAGCACGGACCTTAGCAACTATAAAAAGGTGCCAAGGGATAAGTAGAAGCTACTAAGAGACAAATGATGCTAGATAACTATCCTTAGTACCCAATTGAAGGGGAACAGATGTACATGCTGTAAGGCACCTAAATCTTGAAAACAAGCTTGAAGGTAAAACTGTTTTGACAGTCATATAACAAACCTGCTCCTGCTTTTCATGGAATTCTTCAAGGAATTCACGCCTCTTCAATGCAAAATGTAGATAGAGAACCTGTGAAGCTTTCTTATATAGACGCCATCTAAACTGATAGAAGTAGGAAACATTATTCAGAGTGGATACAGCATATTTGTGTTTACAGAAAAAATAAACAAAACCTGGAAAAGAATGAACATGCATCACTAGCAAATAAATCAGTATCAGGAGTACAAAAAATATGCATGACATGTAACAAAGGTATGGGTGTTGTGTACAGAATTACTGTTCACACATACTATTCTCGCGTGGAGAGTAACCGCGCAGCAAGAAGAGTCCAGAGTCAATTTAGAAGAGGAAGTCTAGTCGGTTTAGAGATAAGAGTCCACTTTGGTTTAAATCAATTCGGTTTAGGAGATAAGAAAGGATTAGTTAGTTTAAATCAGGATAAGATTTAGAGATAGAGTTTAGAGATAGAAGTGGGTTTGAATTGGGACTTGTAGGCCGGCTAGGATACTCGCTAGCTGGCTATATATATGTGGCATTGCGCCTAGATCAAATCAAGCAATTAGAAGCATCTATTCCCTGTCTCTTTTTATCTCCCTTTTCTACCTCATGTCAGCCCCTCTGCCTATGCAGCATCGATACGGATACGGGTATCGGTATCGGATAGATACGGATATAGGGGATAGATACGGATACGGGGATATGCCATTCTTCCAGAAAACCCAATACGCGGATACGTTTTACTATTTTTTTTTTAAAGTAATAAGTTACTCACGCTCTACTTAAGTTCTATTGCACAACTTATTCTTATGTTCTCATCAATTTTGTAGCTTCCTCAGAATACAGAAGCAACTGGGAACATTACCCGTATGAAAAAATAAACTGAGAAGCAATACAAAGAACACATTTTTTGTGAATCTACAAAGAACGTATTCCCAGTGCATGGAAGAGTTATGTCCAGTCTGCCCACTGACAAGACTCCAGCTACAAAAGAAACAATTCCTTAGCTTTGGTTCCAGATTGAAGCTTATTTCCTAAACTGCCAGACATCAGCATCTCCCAGCAAATGAACACTTTTGTCTTCTGCTAAGAAGTGCAGCCACAACCCACAAGCAGTTTGGAAACAGATGCACATCAAACACTAAAACTATATTAGACCATCAGTAGATTCCTGTATCATCAACCAAACAATGTCTGCCATAACCATGCACCAAGAGAAGTCAAATTGGCCACACACCCACACCTACACAGTAAGGTCACCGTTTGTTCTTACTTCAGCCTGCATGATTGAGTTGCTGATAAAACAACTGACGCAAACTATTTCTCAACCGTGCACACGCATGGCAGGTAAACCAGAACAGATCAAGCAGCATAACGTCAAAACCAGTAGACAAACAAACCAAGAAATCGGAAGAGAGGAAAGGGGACAAAAGGAGGAAAAGGGGGAGGAGGAAGAGGAACTCACCGCCACCCGCCGGCAGGTGGTGGAGGGCATCCCTGGCTCGCCGCCGGCAAGTGGAGGAGGCTTGGCGACCGGTGAGAGGGAGGCCAGATGTCATGCACGGTTTTTCAAAAGAATAACCAAGTGCATTCCACATGTATGCCAAAATCAGTTTTATTATACATGTTGTGACATAATAAATGATATACAGTTCTATATCGAACAAAATAACTTTATTAAAATAGATATCAAAGTTTTTAAACAGCAGCGGAAGAACAAAAGGGAACTCCAACGAAAGCTTCAGAGCACACCACAGGCAATCGACTAGGGGCAACGTGACATGAAACACTCCATCTCTAATCAACGATCTTCAGCTTCCTTGATCTCCTTCTAGTATTCTCCAACTGAGCAGTATTTATTATTACAAAAAACAAGTGTGAGTACATAATATATTTCGCAAGTTTAGAAAAGCATGACATGAGGGCTTAAGTCAAGAAAAGGTTAGACACTAGTTTACTACACTAAGCAATCTTAACCTATAACTCTCAGAATTAGGCATCATATTTACTAAGTGTGAAGACATAATTTAAATAAGAGGACCAGCTCATCGGATTCCATCCCACTACCAAACTCACCAGATATTCCATATCCGGCTACCATAACTCACCAGGTAATCCCATTACCTGGCTACCCGACCATCCATACCAGAACCCTGATCCTGATCCCAACTAATCAAGAAGAAGTCCAAGCCACTCTTGACCGTGAGCACGGCTAATCGATCAGTTTTATACTCTGCAGAGTTTGCACAGCTTTCCCCACGAGTCGTGATTCTTATGTTGCTTCACACTTCCGGGGTGTGGAGTCGGGATCTCACTACAAGGCCTTTACAAAGCTCCCGCCGATCCGTAAACACCCACTGAGGTTTCACCACTAATAGAAGATTCTATTGCAGCAGAAACCCCATCTTGTGCCACTCAACCGTCCATTGGTACCCATAGAACCGAAGGGGTGGTTAATTAGTTGGTCAGGTCGTACCCATATAAGTCTCGTAGTTGTGCGGTTTAGCCAGTTTACATGCTTCAAGAACCGGTCCTTAGGATCCCACACAAAAACAACCACAAACCAACTGTGCATTAACCGCACACGTGCACTCCCACACAATCATCATACAAATATTATGTTGGGATCCCTATATCATGTTGCTACAAAATTATCATACCCGATTCTTGTTGCAAATTATTAGTCAAGATTAACATTTACCCAACTAAAACAGTAGTAGCATATCTACCATTCATTAACCATGACTCATCAATGGCGACAAGGAATAATCATACAAAAGCTAGTAAACCCTCACATGAGATTCCAGTTTAGACAAGCATGCAATGAAGAAATAAATAGCTACACATGAATCCTAAAATGAGAGAAAGATGTTCAGGAACACTTGCCTTCAGCTGAGGGTTGCTTGAAGTCTTCGAAAACTTTATCTTGCAGACTTCCGAACTGCTCTTCGCCTAATTGAACAATTACCAGAAAAACACACAAAGAAAACTACTAATAACAGTACATCAAAAAGTAAGAAAACTTTGTAAAAAAACCCTATAAAAAGATTCTACACGTCGTTACGAGAATTTGAGCGCAAAGATCGCCAAAATCGGAGCTACGAGCAAAAAGTTATGATGGTTTGAAGTTCCAAGGGCTAAACTGTAAAATTAGCTATTTTCCAAGAATTTCTAGATTTCTTTTATTCTAAAAATCCTTTTTATTGCGCATGCTAATGTAATTAATCGGTAATGAAATATTTTTATTAGGGAAAACCCCTGGACCGAGTCCACAGGGCTGTGAACCGGAAGAGGGTCCTCGGTCCATAGGTCCACGGGTGGCCGGAATCGAGCGCCGGCGGCCGAGCTTCACCGACGAGCGGCAGAAAAGAGAGAGAGGGAGACGGAGAGCTCACCCCGAGAAGATTTGGAACCAGGGCAGTGACGTGGAGGCCAGGCGACGAGGACGGGCGGTGGAGAGGGCTGGAGCGCATCGGAGAGGGGGTTCCGGCACCGGATTGATGACGAGGAGGCTCGGGAACTCCTCCGGGGATACCTACGAAGCCAGGAGGATGATTAGCGAGGCCAAAGACGGCGCGAAAGCAGGGATTGACGGCGGTGGACTCACCAGAGAAGAGGAAGAAGACAGCGGCAACAGCAAACCGAGAGAGGAGAGGGGACGGGAAAGGGCGGCGAATTTTATGGTGTAGATTTTATAGAGGGGGAATGAGAGAGAGAGGCGCATTGCCTGGCCGGACTTCATCGTCGGAGTTAATGGCATTAACTCCGCGCGAGCGGAGAAATGGCAACGGACGGCCATTGGGTGAATTAAGGAAGGGGAAGAGGAAGGGAAGGGGTCGGGGTCGGGGTCGCGATGGTTTGATGCTCTAGCAGGGAGGCGAAGGGAGCGGGCGGCGACCGGTAACGGCAGCGGCTCGGAAGCGGGGAAGCGAGCGGATGGAGGAGGAAGACGAGATGGAGCTCGGCAGCTCGGCGGCTTGAGTTGGGCCCACAGAGCAGAGAGGGTGCAGCAGTAGCCGGCTTGGAGAGACCGGCTCGGCCCAAACTGAGAGAAAGAGAGGGAGGGCGGATGGGCCTCAGCCCAGGAGAGAGAGGGAGTGGGGAGAGGGGTTTTGGGCTGGATTCTGAGGGAGTTTTGGCCTGGGAGGGATTTGAGAATTAGGAAAAAGCTTTTCCATTTACTTTTGAACCATTTTCAAAAGAGATTTTAAACGAGCATCTTCTAGCGAATTTTTGCAAACATTATTCACTCATAAAACAAATTCTTTTTAAACTCTAGACAAATTTTTGGAAAAGCTTTCAAATTTTAGGAAAAAAATGTTATTTTATTGTTTTAAAATGCTCACAACCCAAAATCGAAATTTTAGGGTGTGACACCAGAGGCGTGTGGGCAAGGGTGGAGGCTGGGTGCCTGGGAGATGCAGCTACGACGGGAGTGAAAGGGAGGGCGGCGGCTGAGAGTTGTAGACTCGTGGTTATGCGGCTGCGAGTGGGAGATTGGGCCGGACTGCTGGGCCAAGCTGTATCCTACAGGTATCTCAGAAGTATCCCAGAGGTATCCGGATTTTCTTGATTTTTTTTTTTTTTTTTTTTGCAGATACTTCGTGGATATGTATCCGAGCTGTATCCAAGGCATATCCGTATCGGATACAGTATCTAATACGGATACACCCTCATCTAGAGGTATCGGTGTTTCATAGCCCTCTGCTCCTCCCTGTTCCTCTCTGTTATTCTCCCTCTGCTGTGCTGTTTCCTCTCAGCCCTCCCTGGTGATCACGGCTCCTATCTGCAGGAACTTTAAGACCAAGCCTCGTGTTCATCACAGCTACAACCTACGAAGGTGAAGCCTTACCAATAGGACTCATGAGTTTCTAGAGTCCATTCTTTTTTATTTCCTGTTTTCTGTTCGTGGGTGCACAGACGATTTGTTCCATGTGTTGTGTATATTCTGTTAACTCATAACTGACTGTCAGCACATGATCCTGAAAAATTTGTACCACATATTAAGCTGAGGAGCAAAAGGCACCAGAGACGGTTTTGACAATCTGTTCAAACTAAAGCATGCATGAAATTCCTAAAAACTGATTGGTCAATACGAAATGGTCAATTTACAATGCAAGAGAATAAAAATGGTAATCATACATTGAAGATCCATTTCAACAGAGATAAAATTTGCATGTCAGCTCAGCTCAGTATGTCCTTACTTCTAAAGTTGTGATCTATTATAAAATAGTGTCTTTCTCTGCCCAAAATGGATTTATTATACTAATCAAATAACCGTTCATGCACCAAATAATTGTCTAAAGCCAATTGACCTGAATGTTCATATCCACCCATGAGCTTAAGAGCCAAAGCCAGTTGCTGACATGAAACATCAGAACTTAGGATACCTGTCCAAGAGAAAAGTTTACCAATACAAACTTGGCCAAGTTTGCATCAAATATTATTTCTAATCGCAAAGGACCACACCTCATCACCACCTAATTTAAGAAATAAATGTATTGCTAAATGTTTCTAACCAAACGTTAAGTAAGTAATTTCCATGATATTTTAAGAAAGCAAATCGGCAAACACGTTGTAGTCTGCAGGGAAGAAGTGACAAATAACACCCAGACAGCACAAAATTCTCCAGCCACCAAGTTGACATATCACTGCATGCCCAGTTGATGGAATAAACTTGAACCCACCACAGCTAATCTCTCCAGAAAAGTAAATCTGACATGAGAACTGTTCACAATCAGGAAGTCGGGAACTAAAATAAAACAGGTCAGCGCATTTGAGTGTAACCACCCAACTGAACTTTCATACTCTAAGGCCTCGTCTTCCCAACATCAAACGACGAAAAACAAACCTCCTGACACGGTTACACACATGCCATTCTGTTGAGAACGCCAGAACCATATAGTCACATAAAAAGTTTGCAGAAAACTGATCCCTAATTCCGATGCTTGAATCCCATTACATATGCTGATCACTAATTCAACTATAGATGCTACATCCAGAATAGAAACTGAGTCAGTAACTACCATTGTCGCTACCCAATTCACGTATAACTTGATCGTGGATTCCACCCAAGGGCGCGATTTCAGAGTAATCAGCATCACACCGAAGTCACATGATTTCCTGACCATCAATCAATCCACCAAGACCTCAAAACATTTGGGACCGTAAAGCGAAGGGGAGGGGGGAGGGGGGAGGATCCGCGGACCTGCTTGTAGTGGACCTCGATGGTGTAGGAGAGCAGCATGGGCGTGATGTCCCCCACTTCGGGGCGCGAGACGGAAACGATGGAGGCGCGCGGGAGCTCGTCGAAGACCCGCGCCGCATCGGGCACCCGGAGCGACGCCGACGCCGCCCGGACCTACGGCCGCCGCTCCGGGGCCGAGGCTGGAGCCCCCTCGCCGTCGCCCTCGGTGGGCTCGAACCCCGGGTCTGGCGGTGGCATCCCCGCGTACCGGTAGCCGTAGCGTTCCACCGGCAGGCGCTCCAGGTTCATGGAAGATTCGAGGGAGGAAGGAAAGCTCGGACGGGCTCGATCTGATTGGCCGGCGGAGTTCCGCGGGTTTTTTTTTTTTTTTCTATTGAATGAACGGTTGATGGATCGGTTTGGTGGTTCCTCCTCCAGCTTCCATAAACAAGAGGAAGAAGGGAAACTCGAGAAAGTTTCATAACTTGATAGTTTAGGCTTTGCAAATTGTAGGGCTCGGGCTTTGCACACATACTGGATATAGCATATCAATTGAAGGTTGAATAATTGCAACTCACTCCTAGCGAATTCAAAGTTACAACCAATTAATCTTTTCTGTATATTTTCAGAATTTAGCTAGTACCATTATAGAGTAATTCTTAAATTAATCTTGATTTGACACTTAGGGAATAACCAAATGCCAAACATCACCAATATTCTTATACTTCTGTGATAACAGAGGATGTTTCCATTTTATTCTAGCTAGGTAAATATGCATTCTCTAGGTGCTTTTATGGTGTCATGGTCTTATAATTCCACATTCTTTCATTCAGGTCTATATCCACTTATGGGATCAATGATGTTATTAAAAAAATACTTATTCAAGAATTGACTAGTAAGTCATTCAGATCATTGACATATTTCTTTGGGGATATACTTCTTGAGGTGAAGATTTCTCTTCTAATATTACCTCTTCTATGGGATGTTCTTCTTGAGACTTCAATATTCCTTTAAGAATATATTCTATCTTAGACTTTTTAATACTTAGTATGATATTTAATTTCTATATGTTGTGATTTTGTTTTCTTCGAGAGCTAGTAAGTTTGTTCAATAATTTATTTATATGGATTTTCATAATCCACTAATTACCTACATATTATTTATTCATTTATTCATGTCATTTACCAAATATATAGCAGAACATTTATGCATTCATTATAGGAGAATATTAGTCTTTACAAAGATCTACAAACCATAACCTTTCACTAATGGAAGTATTGTCCGATCTTCCAAAATGTAATGTGATAAGTTGTTTTAGTAAAGTTTCGATGTTGATGATCTGAAGGCTTTGGCTAGAATAGATCGATAACCATTGCAACTACTACACTACTATTATATGGTTATCAATCGTGCTGAATGCGGTTGGCATCACCAAAAAAGCTTTCTCTACAAGTGAATCAAGAACACAAGTAAAAATAAGGTAGATGCAATTTGAATATTGCTAATTGTCCATGACAAACTCGAGTTGGTTTGATGCGCTATCATTAGTTGGATATGCTTATGTTAGTATGTTGGTTTTGCTTGGAGTTAGCGTGGTGTTGCGTGAACTGATCTTGAGTCAAGTCGGGAAGGACTTGTACTCGTACTCGATTGTCGTTTGATTCATGTGCAGGTGTTGCTCGAAGGCATACGTGGTCGATGACGGATTGATGAACTAAGTTTAAGGAGGAACTAAGGTTCGGTGACTAGGTTCAGGAGGAACTGAAGTCGTGGTGATCGAGGATGTCATGCGGGATGTTCGAGCTGAGAAAATAATGCATATGGAGACAAGGCTTCGTGATGGACACAGGAGGCGATCTGATCGTGAGAGGACGTGGAGACTAATTTGTGTTCAAGTCGGTATAGGCACGAGGGTGTCGTGTGGTGGCTAGACTTGAGACAAGAATTAGTGTCAGAGACGGACTCTGAGTTGGTTACGTATACACATGTATGAATGGGAGATGTGCATGCATGATTACATAAGAGTTGTTGTCTAATTAGCTTAATTAACGGAAGTTATTTGTCCTTTTGTGATTAGAGGAGGATAGAGACTAGATTGAATACGATAGGGAGTTGTAGTTTGATTCGGTCATATTTGTGCGTGTGGCTACCCTATAAATAGAGAGGTCTGTTGTATTGGGTAGGAAAGTGCAGAACAGGGCAGCACAACGCAGCAGAGAGATAGAGAAACTTGAGAGAGAGCTATTTTGAGGTTTCGTGCAAATCCATGTTGGATGCTTTGGAGAGGCATCTTGTAAATTTATATATGCAATGAAAATCAAGTTTCGTAAGTTGATGAGTTGCTGATTCAGAATTTTCTCTCTAATCTATATTCTGCATGCTCGGTTTTGGTTTTCAATTAATTTCATATTTGTATGAAGTTTCATCTTGGTTTATCCATCCAAAACCTTGCTAGAATATTTGGTGTTTGATCTGAGAAAATTTCGAGTGGATTTGGTTTGTTCTCGAGTAGCTTTTTGTCAACTCGACTAAGTTTTGATCTACTCGATTCTGATTGACACAGTCTATTTTGACTAGGAATAGTTCTTGATCCACATATCCGATTTACTCGATACTTGTGGGGCTAGTTTTGCATTTAAATCTAGTTTATTCTGACCAAACTTGAGAGCAATCCGACCAGCAGATCTTTCTCTACATTGTTTTTACTAGATCTTGTGCAATCTGTTTCGAATGGAATTCCGAGTTTAAATCGAGTTTCAATTTGGGTGAGTTAATCAATCCGATCAGCAGATCTTTCTCTACATCGTTTTTACTAGAGCTTGTGTAATCTGTTTCGAGTGGAATACCGAGTTTAAATCGAGTTTCAATTTGGGTGAGTTAATCTTTGAATTTAGTTTCTGCAATCATTCACCCCCCTCTGATTAGGTATTGCGCATATTCGATCCTACACATTCTATCAAGTTTTCACATGATTAAGTCAAGTAGTGTCTTTGTGACACAAGGCACACATGTTCCTTCAAGGTTTTATCATGAGCTAAACATTTGACAAAGACAGAAAACATAATGCAATATTCCCCAATCCACTATCTTAAACCAAGAAGCCTAAAGTAAGGTATTCATTAAACTAGCCTTAGTACAAGCATTGACTAAGCCAAAGCATTGACAGACACGGTGATCACGATTGAAGCATTTTATAGTCTACATGATTCATAAAGTTGTCAAACTTCATCTTAAAGAAAGCTAGCTTGCTCGAAATATTTTTATGTCAAAGCATCAAGAGGACCCTAAGACTAAAATATTGCTCCGCACAACTACTCAACTAAGTCCAAATTTAAGACTAGCAAGTGAAAATATTAAAGACATACAAGTCAAAGCTCAACCACATATGATTATCTTACGAGATGAGATGCAATGCAAATGCAATAAAAGTAAGATAAAGTATGTATAGTTGCTGCTCCCCCTCACACAATATCATAGGGATGACACACTCCAAGCTCTCCCCTCAAATAGGGAAATCTTATTGTATCTAAAGGCTTGGTGAAAATGTTGGCAAGCTGGTGTTGGATATCAATATATCTTAAGTCAATGTCTCCCTTCTCATTGTGCTCTCTCAAGAGATGGAATCTCACATCTATGTGTTTGATTCTAGAGTGTTGGACTAGGTTATTGGCTAAGTTGATGGCGCTGGTGTTATCACACAAAAATGGCACATTCTTAAGATCTAACCCAAAAATCCTCATGGTAGCAACCATCCACAAAATCTGAGAATAACAGCTAGCGATAAAAACATATTCAGCTTCAACAGTTGACTGCATAACACTAGACTGTTTGCAAGAAGATCAACACATAAGAGAAGTACCAAAGAAATGGTAAACAACAGAGGTATTCTTCTTGATAATTCTACATCCAGCAAAATTCGTATCCGAAAAACCACGAAGAGAGAGAAGAAGATGCAAAAATCAAAGACCATACTCAAGGATGTGCTTATAGGACCTTAGTATGCGCTTTACCACTTGGCGATGAGACATCCTTGGTGAAGCTTGGAAGCGGATACATAAGCAGACGATAAAGTGGATGTCAAGTCTTGTCATCGTCAAATACAGGAGTGAGCAAATCAAGCTCCTATACTCACATTAGTCTACCTCCTCATCATCTTCATTCGGATCAAGCATGATCGAGGTAACCATCAGTGTCGCCAGGGGCTTCGCATTGCTTATGTCGAACTTCTTGAGCAAGTCCTTGGTGTACTTCGTCTGGTGGACGAATGCACATTGTTTGAATTGCTTGATTTGTAGTCCAAGGAAGAAGTTAAGCTCATCCATCATCAACATCTCAAATTCTCTACTCATTGTTTCTGTAAACTTGGCCACAAGAGCATGAGAAGAGTAAAAAAAAATGATATCATCCACGTACATATGAACAAGTAGGAAATCATTGTCATACCTAAAGTTAAATAAAGTTTTATCTACCGACCTCATTAGATACCCATACTCTAGCAAGAAAGACTTAAGCATATCATACCAAACCCTAGGCACCTCCTTAAGCCTATATAAAGCTTTTCTGAAGTTTTTATACTCTATATGGGTATTTAGGGTGCTCAAAACCTAAAGGTTGCTTAACATAGACCTCTTCCTCTATGAAACTATTTAGGAAATCACCCTTTACATCCATTCGGTACAACTTGAAACTTGGGATGCCACAAATGTTAGGAGGATCCTAATGGCATCTAATCTAGGTATTGGAGCAAATGTCTCTCTAAAGTATAACCCCTCTATTTGAGTAAAACCTTTTGCCACAAGTCTAGCATTGTTTCTCACTACAGACCCATCATCCCTCTGTTTGTTTTTTAAAACTCATTTTGTGCCTATAGTGTGAACATTTGGGGGTGGCTCAAAAAGGACCCAAACTTCGTTTCTCTCAAAAAAATTCAGTTCTTCAAGCATGGTATTGACCCAATTTGAATCAGAAAGGGGATGTCCAACATCATGGGGCTCAAAAGAAGCAACAAATGCATAATTTATGAAATAAGCACATTGAGCAGATTTGGACCTCGTTACCCTCTCATCAAGGTTGCCGATCAACAACCGTGGGGATGTCTCCACTGAATATGTCGAGGGAGCCTCACGCCATGAGACAATCTCCCCCTCAATTGATGATGGTGCAAGCTCGAAAGCAGCTAAAATGGAAATAAAGGCTGCAGGACCCTCTGCTGGTGTAGAAGTAGCAGGAGCCAGCTCTGAAGCAAGTGCGATGGTAGGAAATAATAGATCATCCTTGTCATCGCTGAGAGTTGGAAGGTCAACATCTACAAAGATGCTTTTTTCAATCTCTTTGTCACTTACACACTCAAAAGCAGAACTAGCACATGAGGTTGATTCATCAAAAATCACATCATAGGATTCCATGATTAGTGTTAGTGTCAAGATTATAAACATTGTAAGAATGACCATGAAGTAAATACCCCAAGAAAATTCCATTGGAAGAACACGACTCGAACTTTTGAAGATTGCCATGCTTTAGGATGAAGCATCGACAACAAAAAAACTCTAAAATGTGAAACATTCGACTTCCTTCCAAAGCGCAACATATAAGAAGTCAAATTTAAAATCGAGCGCAAGAAAATCCGATTAGGGATATAGTAAGTTGTGCTAATAGACTTTGCCAAAAACTTTCTATGAGTCCTATGCTCATCGAGCATCGTCCTAGTCATCTCCACCAAAGTGCGGTTCTTTCTCTCAACCACGTTATTCTGCTGAAGAACACGTGGGGCAGAAAATTGGTGCTCAATGCCATGTTCAAGACAGAAAATATCAAAGAGATAGTTCTTGAACTTGGTGCCATTATCACTGCGAATTACTTTCAATACACCAGGGAGTTACTCGAATAATCTCAGAGCCAAGTTTTCAAAAATGTGAGAACACTTCATCCTTGCTTACAAGAAAGAAGACCCAAAAGTAGCGAGAGAAATTATCAAAAATGATAAGTACATACCACTTCCCACCTGCTGAACAAACCCAAGAAGAACCAAGAATGTCCATATGGAGAAGTTCTTCCGGTCGTTCAGTTATCACCAAATTAACTAGTGGGTGAGACGCGACAACCATCTTGCCATGCCAACAAGGAGCACAAATAAGATTTTTCTTAAACTTGAGCTTTGGCAATCATCGGATCAAGCATAGGGCACTCAAACGAGAAAACAAATTAAAACTCATGTGCCCTAGTCTCCTATGCCACATCTAAAGCTTAGAAAGAGGGTTGAGCAAATAAGCATTGAGAAGAACCAATAGACTCAGGAAAAATCAGCTCCAAAAATTCTCACAACTCTAAAAATCTGGTAAATCAATGTGCCCGAAGAATCAAGAACTTGAGAAGTATCACGTTTGAAACGCACTTTCAAGTCCTCATCGAATAACTAACATACAGAAAGCAAATTGTATCTCAGATGCTCCACCAAAGACGTATCTTTGAGAGTGAAACTCTCATTCACCTTTACCATATATTTGGCTTTTACCCTTCCTTTCTGATCATCCCTGAAAGTGATGTACTAGTGTCTCTTTGTTGGTGTGAGGCTGGAGAACCATGATAAATCTCCGGTCGTGTGGCATGAACAACCAGAGTTGATGGGCCACTTGTTCTCCTGGCCTCCAACTGTCACATACATATGAGAAGAATGATAGGTGGATGACTTAGTACTAGGGTTAGACAAAAATCTCTTGGGAATTCAGTACTGGGTCATCCGTCCTGAAGCAGTAGAAGCAGGTGCATATAAATAAATACTAATGCGTTAAGGGTGAGTGTCATGATAGGGAAAATGTGGTCCGCTAAAACACTGCAACTCAAATCCTCTTACACATCAGGCACCATCTCTACGAGGAAGCTGAGGAGCGCTCGAGACTCATGAGTAAGAACGAGAAAAAGGCTCATGTACACCAAAAGAGGGATCGTACATGTCTCGAGTACTCCACTCCCACTCATGCCACTCATCCCTCCTACAACGAAAGCAAAACCCAATAAGGTGACATTCTCTCTAATAGTAGGTGCAATGGTAGTGTCTCTTAGGAACTCAAATGTCGGTCACTCTAGACTCTCTTACAGGGGTTCTCATCTTAGGCTGTGAAGCTCTCTAGGGTTATGGTGTGACTTTCTTCTTTGTGGGTTGTGAAGTGGGTTTCTTGATGGATTGTGGTATGGCATTGATTTTAAACTTCTCAACTTTTAGGGTAGTAGGTGAGGTGAAAACAGTCTTACCAACCTCATTGTAAGTCACCCTCTTAAAACTCAATCCCAAGGCTAAACTCGCCTTATCAGCACATATCTTGGTCTTGGCCAAGATCAAATCCATTTTGCCATTACCTTCTGAGCACTTCTCTATAATAGAAAGGAGGTACTTATTCTCGGTCATAAGATTCTCAACTTTCCCTCTAACCTAGTTGAGCTTGTCCTTTAGGATGATGTAGGTGTAACAATTTGGCCGCACATCCTTAGAACTCTCAGCACTCTCCAATCTAGACTATAACTCCTTTATGTGTTTGGCTTTCACATCAACATCCTTTGAGAGTAAAGAGCAATTCTTGCAAGCGCATAAGAGAGTAGGTCTAGACTCCTCATCAAAGGAGCTTTTTCTCGGTAGTCTCAAACCGACTGGCGACTTGAGCATGTAAAGTCTAAAGGTCAACAAGCTCACTCATGACCATAAGGCAACTATCACACTCCTCATCATTAGCCCTAGACTTAAACAACTCAAGCTCAAAAGATGAACATTGTAGCCTAGACTTGAGTATCTTAACCTTACGAACCGCTTTCTTAAGCAATCTATCATGGTTAATAGGCGCATCATTCAAGGTATCACCCTAGATAGAAAGCTGGTCGTAGAAGGGTGATACCTCAGAAGAATCAAACTCGGGGTCGCTGTCATTGTCGTCTGCCATGAAGCAAAGGCCGATGAAGTCCTTGGTCGTATTCTTGTTCTTCATGGGATCCTCCTCCTCCTCCGAGCTCTCCTCCTCGTTTGAGGAAGTATCGACATTGCTGAGCGCCGCCACAAGCTCCCTTGAAGCTATCTTGGTCGCCTTCTTGACCATCTTGTCGTAGTTTTTGAAGAAGGGCTTCTTGGACTTCTTGTGCTTCTCATGGTCGTAGTTGCATTCTTTCCTCTTCTTGAGCTTGGGACAGACCGCCTTGAAGTGGGTGGTGTCACCATATTCAAAGCAGGCATGAGAACCACCCCTTCTCCGGTCTCGATGGTTGTTGTAGAAGTGAGTGAACTTTTTCACAATCAGTGCAAGATCCTCATCATCAAGCACATTCATCCTCTCCTCTGTGATAGAGACCAAGAAGGATAAAACAAATCCACTCGATGAAGTGTTAACATAAGAAAAATTAACTCTAGCCTGATTGTCACAACTAGGTCCGAAAACCAATGTCATGTTTGGAGACAGTTGTTTTCGAGACTTATCTGAGTCGTCTTGGCTATCTCGACGGACTTGAGCTTGCTAAAGAGTTCATCACAAGTCAGTATGTCATAACTGAATGACTCTTCAATGCTCGAGATTTTAAATTCCCATATGTTGTGGTCAAGAGCATAGAGAAGTTTGATACCTCTCTCGTGGTCAGAATAGGGGAAAATAACAGTGGATCTATGGTCGTTAATAATTCCATCAAATCTAGCACATATAGCATCCAAGGATTCACGGGATCTTGCACAATCATTTGATATTCTTTGTTGTATATGCTCTGATGCCTAGCCTTGATTTGGTTGGTACCCTCATAAAAGACACTAAGGATAGTCCAAATCTCACGGGCTGTACGGAGGTGCTGAACTCTGTCAAACTCATTCTAATTCAAGCTTGTGAACAAAATATTTCTGCCCTTATTGGACAGAGGCCGTACGAAGGAAGAAGGAAAACTCGAGAAAGTTTCATAACTTGATAGTTTAGGCTTTGCAAATTGTGGGGCTCGAGCGGTTTGATTCGTGGACTCATAATGGACAGAGGTATTCATTATAAAATAACGATACCCGTTGGTACAATCTTATCCTTTTTCGTCTATCACAATAAACACAATAAATAGTAGATAGCTCTCTCTAACTTAAAAAAAACGAGGAAGGAAAACTTAGGAAAGTTTTATAGCTTGGATAGTTTAGGCCCTACAGATGGTGGGGCCCAGGCGGTCTGATCTGTGGGCCTAGCATGGGCAGGGGTATTCATTGTAAAATCATGGCACCAGTGGTTACAACTTTACCCTCTTCGTCTATCACAATCAACATAATAAATAGTAGATGGTTCCTCCCTCTGGCTTCCGGAAATACGAGGAAGGGAAACTCGAAAAAGTTTCATAGCTTGGACAGTTTGGGCTCTGCAGATGGTGGGGCTCGGGAGGTCTGATCTGTGGGCCTAGCATGGGTAGAAGTATTCATTGTAAAATCACGACACCAGTGTTTATGACCTTACCCTCTTCGTCTGTCACAATCAATACAATAAATAGTAGATGCAAATGTAAGAACACATAGATATAAGGAGATGCTCTCTATCTCATTATTGCAGTATAATTATTGGTGAATCAACTTGCCTCTCATATATATGGACTTACGGGGTAAGAGTCCTATTAGGAATCTGTGTCTCGGTGTCTCCCTAGGAATCTGTGGTCTCTTAGAAAGTGGAACCTCACATCAATGTGTTTGATTCTAGAGTGTTAAACTGAGTTGTTGGCTAAGCTTATGGCACTGGTGTTGTCACACAAAAGTGGCACACTCATGAAATTCAACCTAAGATCACTTAAAGTAGCAACCATCCATAAAATCTGTGAACAACAGCTAACATCAGCTACATATTTAGCTTCAGTGATAGACTGCGCAACACTAGACTGTTTGCGATAAGACCAGCACACAAGAGAAGTACCTAAGAAGTGACAAGTACCAGAGGTACTTTTCCTATTAATTTTACAACCAGCAAAATCTGTGTCAAAAAAACTCGAAGAGAAAGTGAAGAGGAAGCAAAAAACAAAATCCCATACTTGAGAGTGTGCTTGAGGTAGCTCAGAATGCGTTTCACTGGTTGGTGATGAGACGTCCTCAGTGAAGACTAGAAGCGAGCACACAAGCAAACAGCCAGATGGATGTCGAGTCTTGTCACCGTCAAGTACAGGAGAGAGAGCCGATCATGCTCCTGTACTCCCGCTTGATGTGTGTTTGTCCGATCTTCCGAAAGTAATATGATAAGTCGATTGGTGGAGTTTTGACGTTGATGATCCAAAGGCTCCGAATAGAATAGATCGAGAATCCTCGTGACCACTACACCACTACTCCGTGGTTATCAACTGTGCAAGACGCAATTGACCTCGCCAAGAAGACTTTTCCTGCAAGCGAATGGAGAACACAAGCAAGAGCAGGTAGATGAAATCTGAATATTGCTAATTACCAATGAAAACTCAAGTTGGGGTTACACAAACTGAACAAGCGGTGAAATATATAAAACAGAATAATCTAAGCAAAACCTAAGCTTAAACTATGATGGTTACTTTGTATATATATGGGGGATATGAGGAGGTCGATCTGGGGTTGTGCAACCATGGAAAGAGGCATGCACAACCTAGACCGACCTTGACATGATTGCAAGACCCAGCTAGGTCCATAATGGTGGTACAACACTTTATTTCTTTGACTCTAACTAAAATATAAGTAATATTTGGTTGAGCTTTTATCCATTGGAAAGGGATCGTCGTAAGTTTTCCAAAATGTCCAAGATTTCCTAAAACGGACTTCGTATGAGAGAGTTATGCCTATTTTACTGACGTGCTGTCGTGCGACTCGACCACGATCATAACTTCGACAACGACTAGAGCTCAGCCTCGAGTTTGAGTAGACTTGGTCTTCAAGGAGTGATGTCCACATAAGGTTGTGATGCTTCTCCCACATTCCTAAGTAATAAAATATCACAAGAATTTAGTAGGAATCCATCCAAGGAAGCATGAACAGCGAGAAACGAGTTCATCTGGTGGTCTAATTATCGTGCACGTGATCTTGTAATTGGACCTTGTATGATTTGAGGATTATTGGCGGTATTCATCATATCCGAATGAGCCATGGGATCATCACCACTGGTCCACCTACTCACCATCTTCATCTAGATCAAGCATGGTCGAGATAGTCATTGGTGTTGCCAAGGGCTTCGCATCACTCATATCGAACTTCTTCAGCAAATCCTTGGTGTACATCATCTAGGGGACAAATGTACCTTGCTTGCATTGCTTGATTTGTAGTACAAGGAAGAAGTTGAGCTCGCGCATCATCAACATCTCAAACTCCATGCTCATAGCGTCATAGTTTCTGCAAATCTGGCCACAAGTGCATGAGAAGAGCCACAAAAAATGATATAATCCATATATATCTAAACAAGTAAGAAATCATTGACATGCCTGAGACTTAACGAAGTATTACCTGACCCTATCACATATCCATGCTCTAGCAAGAAAAATCTAACCCTATCATACCAAGCTCTATGTGCCTGATTAAGCCCATATAAAGCCTTTCTAAGCTTGTAAACTCTACGAGGGTATTTTGAGTGCTCAAAGCCTGAAGGTTGCCGAACATAGACCTCTTCCTGAATTAAACCATTAAAAAACGCACTCCTGACATCTATTTGGTACAATTTGAAACCTTAGGATGCTGCAAATGCAAGGATGATCCTAATGACTTCTAGTCTAGCTACCGGTGCAAATGTTTCTCCAAAGTCTATCCCTTATACCTGAGTGGAACCTTGAGCCACTAGTCTAGCTTTGTTTCTCACTATAGACCCATCCTCTCCCTGTTTGTTTTTTAAAACTCATTTTGTGCCTATGGTGTGAACATTATGGGTGGCTCTACAAGGACCCAAACTTGATTTCTCTCAAAATTTTCAAGCTCTTCATGCATGGTATTTACCCAACTCGAATAAGATAAAGTATGTCCAACATCATGGGGCTCAAAAGAAGCAATGGATGTAGAATCAGTAAAATGAGCATGAGAAGCAGATTTGGACCTCGTCCTCGTTACCCTCTCATTTATGTCACCGATCATCGTCTATGGAGGGTGTCACCGCTGAATGTGTTGAGGGGCCTCACATTGTGAGTGTACCTCCCCCTCAAACACTACTGGTGCAGACGTGAAAGCAGCTGAAGTGGAAGTAGAGATTGTAAGACCCTCTACTAGAGTAGAAGAAGAAAGAGCCATCTCTGGAGCACGTGTGGTCGAGGGAAGTAGTGGATCATTCTCGTCATCACCAAGAGCTAGAAGGTCGCCATCTAAAAAGATTATCTTGCTCATCTCTTGATCACCTGCACACTCAAAAATAGAACTAGCACAGGGCATTGACTCGTCAAAAGTCACATCACAGAATTCCATGATTGTGTTAGTGTCAAGATTGTAAACCCTGTAAGCATGACTATGAAGAGAATATCCTAAGAAAAAGCCATCAAAAGAACGTGACTTGAACTTGTCAATATTGCCACGCTTTAGGATGAAGCACCGACACCCAAAAACTCTCAAATGTGAAACCTTCGGCTTCCTTCCAAAAGGCAACTCATAAGAAGTCAAATTCAAGATCGAGCGTAAAAAAATTTGGTTGGAGATGTAGAACGTCGTGCTAATAGCCTCAGCCCAAAACTTCCTAGGAGTCCTATGCTCATCGAGTATTGTCCTAGACATCTCAACTAATGTGCGATTCTTCCTCTCAACCACACCATTCTGCTAAGGAACGCGTGGGGCAGAAAATTGATGCTCAATGTTATACTCAAGACAGAAAGCATCCAAGAGATATTTCTTGAACTCGATGCCATTATCACTATGAATTACTTTCAATGCACCAGGGAGTTCTTTGAACAATCTCAAAGCCAAGCTCCGAAAGTGTGAAAATACTTCATCCTTGCTCAAAAAAAGAAGATCTAAGAGTAGCGAGAGAAGTCATCAACAATGACAAGGACATACCACTTCCCGCCCACCGAACGAACCCGAGAATGACCAACAGTGTCCATATGGAGAAGTTCTCTCGGTCGTTCATTCATCACCAGATTGACTGGTGGGTGGGAGGCAGCAACCAACTTGTCATACCGACTAGGAGCACAAACAAGATTTTCTCAAACTCGAGCTTGGTCAATCCTCAGATCAAGCCTAGGGCACTCAAATGAGTAAGCAAATCAAAACTCATGTGCCCTAGTCTCCTATGCCACATCCAAAGCTCAGAAGAAGGTTGAGCAATCAAACAACGAGAAGAACCAAGAGACTCAAAAAAATCAGTTCAAAAAACTCTCTGAACTTGATAAATCTTGCAAATCAAAGCGTTAGAAAGATCGAGAACTTGAGAAGTATCACATTGAAATGCACTTCCAAGTCATCATCCAACAACTGAGATACAGAGAGAAGGTTGTATCCCAGATACCTCACCAAAGCTACATCTTTGAGAGTGAAACTCTCCATCCTTACCATACCATTGGTTTTCACCCTTACTTTCTGATCATCCCCGAATGTGATGTACTCGTGTCGCTTCACGAGGGTGAGGCTGAAGAACTGTGATGAATCTCCGATCATGTGGCACGAACAACCGGAGTAAATGAGCCACTTGTTCTTCAGGCCTCCGCCTATCACCTCGAAAGGATCCAGCTCGGGGTCTCTGTCGTCGTTGTTATCGTCCGCCTTGAAGCAGAGGCCGGTGAAGTCCTTGGCATTCTTCTTGTTCTTTGCTTCCGGTTCATCCTCCTCCAAGCTCTCCACCGAGTTGTAAGAGATGTCGATGTCACTGAGAGCCACCACAAATGCCCTAGAAGTCGTATTTGCTGCCTTCTTGGCCATTTTGACATGGTTCTTTTTAAAGAAGGGCTTCTTGTTTTTCTTTTTGTGCTTGTTGTAGTCGTGGTCACCGTCCGCCCTCTTCTTGAGCTTGGGACAGTCCGCCTTGAAGTGGGTAGTATCACCACACTCAAAGCAGGCACGAGAACCACCCCTACTCCAGTCTCGGTGATTGTTGTAGAAGCGGATGAACTTCTTCACAATCAGCGCAAGGTCCACATCATCCAGCACGTCCCTGTTCCACTCGATGAAGTGTTATCATAAGAAAATCTAATTGCAGACTGATTACCACCACCAGGTCCGGAAACGAATGCCAAGTTCTGAGATAGGGGATTTCCAAGATCGATCCAAGCCGCCTTAGCTATCTCAGTGGACTTGAGCTTGCTGAAGATCTCATCACAAGTCAACATGTCATAACTTGGAGACTCTTAAATGCTCTTGATCCTCACTTATCATATCCTACGGTCAAGAGTATAGAGAAGCTTGATCGCTCTCTCGTGGTTAGAATAGGGTAAAACACCAGTTGATCGAAGATTACTAACAATCTCATCACAAGTCAACGTGTCATAACTTGGAGACTCTTAAATGCTCTTGATCCTCACTTATCATATGCTACGGTCAAGAGTATAGAGAAGCTTGATCGCTCTCTCGTGGTTAGAATAGGGCAAAACACCAGTTGATCGAAAATTGCTAACAATCTCATCAAAGCGAGCAAACATCGCATCCAAAAACTCTCCGGGGCCTTACACAAATATTTGGAATTCTTCGTTGTATGTGCTTTGGCGTCTGGCCTTAATATGATTAGTGGCTTCATGAAAGACACTTAGAGTATTATAGATCTCATGAGCAGCATAGAGGTGTTGGATCCTATCAAACTTATTCTGACTCGGACTAGTGAACAAAATATTTCTAACATTGTTGTTGGTCTCATACTATTCGATTTGAACATGAGTCATGCGAGCAACAAAGATCTCATAGTTGGAATCAACTACTTCCCATATTGCACTTCCTTAGCTTAGAAAATAAGCCTTCATGTGCATCTTCTAGTACAAAAAATCACAGCCATCAAACAGCAAAATCTCTTCACTTCACTCTATGTCGCCTACAGATAACAAAGCAAGTTAACTCAACAAGTGATCAAAACGGCTTTGATATCAATTGTACGACCGAGAATGACAAATAGAGGAGGGGTGAATAGGCGCCTCAATAAATTTCTTTCAAAATAGATTGTCTTATCCTATTTTGTCACCCAATGCACCTCAAGAGCAAAGCGTAACATAAAACACAGAAACACAGTGGAAACACGGAGCTCAACTCGAAAGATCCGGCTAGAACAGAACAGAAACTCAAATAATTCAAAAACCAAACTTGAAGATCCAATCAAAGGTGGGTCTCATGGTTGAAATCAAACACTAGGTTCTACAGCAAACCAATCCATAACTCATTCCAACACAAAGTTTGGAACTTGAGAAGAAAGATTTAAAAATCAAAGATAAGGTAATCGGTTGAATAAATTCTCAAAGTTGATGATCTAGAGGCAAGGGAGTTCAAGACCCATGAATATATAGTCGTATGTGATTTTTATGCCTTTAGCAACAAGAATAATGACTTCACAAGTTGCTAAAACTTCAGCTCAAATTCTAAAACGAAAAACACAACGAAATACCGAAAACTTGCAAACTTGAAAGGGAACCAATAGAGGGGAAACTAGAAGGAGGGGAATTCAAGTATATGCAAAAACATAGGCTTCATTACTCAAAGAGATCAGCCCTATTTTAGATGGATTATAAAAAAATTTTACTCAAAACTCTCACCTAATACATAGGCTAAATACTTATCCTTCCTCTCCTCTGAAACTCTAGCACTAGACTCTCAAATGAGTGACATAATAGGCTCAAGTGGCTGGTTCACCCTCTCTCATAGCCCTACCACTCTATTTATAGGCTTAGAAAACATGACCCATAAGTTTTCTAGCATTTTTCCAAAAGACCCATATCTTGTAGTATACTTATACCTACCATCGAGGGTATTTTCGTCTATTTTCTTCTCCACTCATCGGATGGGCGTACCGCCTTCATTACTTAGCTTTACCTCGATGCAAGCTTCGCGATAGTGCCACGTACTCCTCCAGCCCTCCCACAATTTTGAGACCAAACTGCGAAATCCTCTACACGCTTCTCAAAGCGTGACTCGCCACGTGCTTACACATTAAGCAAGTGCTCTGATATTGATGTGTGTACTCCATCTTGCGATCCTGGCCGCTGGCAAGTCTCTCACTCCTGATCCCTTAAACCACCTTGTTACTTGCACCGGCATCCCTTTCTCTTAACTTTATCAACATGCCGCATTCATCCTCTATTTCATGCTTTACTTGACCTCCACGTGTACATCTAGAATCACCCTTGACTCTGCTCAACCTCCTTAATCGTCCAGCACCAAGCACCCTGCTTGGCCCTGATCACCTGTCGTTGACCATCAAATTATATTCGTCACCTACACACCATAAGACAAGCTAACATGTTTCTCCAAACCATCCCCAATTCATCTTATGTTAACTCAATATCAAAATCTTCAATTGAAATCCAATTCAATTGAGAGCACATCACAGTAGTTTTCTAAACACCAGATATTCTAGTCTGAACACCGAAACATCCGGTGTGTGCACTGTTCCCAACCCGAAGCATCACTCATTGGTACATCCGGTCCAGTTCACAGACAACACATCGAAACTTCTGGTGTGAACATTTCTAATTTTTCTTCGAAAGATTTCTTCTATACAAGTTAGCTCTAGTAATTCTCTCCAGTGTAGCCATCACACTTACCGGACCTTCCGGTGCATTGGTCTTTAATTTCAGCTAAAAAATTGCTCTCTATAAGAAATAGTCCGGTAAATATGCACTGCTCACACCGGAACTTCCGGTGAACACCGAAACACACTGAAACTTTCGGTGTGTGTAATTTTTCTACGAACAGAGAAGAATTTACCAATTCTCAACACCATCAACTCGAGCTAGTTAAGAACACAAATAAGCATCCACAAACACGTGCTAATCAAGTTCAAGATAAATCAACCGTTATTAATGCTTATCACATGAATCAAGACACTTCTCAACTTAATTTCTCACAACAAGTTCTAGACTGACATTTTACACAATACTGCCCATATATCACCAAAGTTCAAACTAACATTTTTATCAGGATTCAGGAGGCTCCAGTGGTACCAAATGTCAAAGATGTTAGACGGAACATTGGCATTGAAAAGGTTGCCCTCTATCCATGCAGGCTATTCTGACAGATATCAACACAACAGACACGGGAATGAACCCTTGAAAACTAGGACTCCAACACCCATGCACAAGAACATTCAGGCACGAATTTTAACCAGAGAGGCTGAGCAAGCTATCACCGATCCTCGATTATAGTAGTTAAATGCAACACATCTACTACTAGAGAGCCTTTCAATTAGGAGAGTTGTTAGGCACACAAAAGCAGAACAGATCCTCGATCATTTTGGCAGAGAGCAAAATGCATCCACAGTTTCTTCTTTCACCTTGTTCAGATTAACATATACAATAGATCTGACAAATTTGAAGAACAAACTCACCTTGCTTGCGACAGGAGGTGTGTCGGCCGGAGGGCGGTGGCGGCGTAGGGTGCAGGGTGGTGGGTAAAGGGCAAAGGTGGGTGGTGGCGTGCTAGGGTGGAGGGTGGCGGGTGGAGGTCAGAGGTGGGTGGGCTGTGGCTAGGGAGGAGGTGCGTTGGAATCGCCAACGCAGAGTCAAGGGGAGGGGGTTGGGTGATCGCTGGAGGCTGACTTGAGTAGGTGAGGGGTATTACCCTAGTAGCGGTGATGGGTAATTTTATCCTCTACTCAATAAGGATATTAGAAAAAAAGGTTTTGTGGAGCAACCTTTCACTTACTCCACAAATTTGATTACTTTAAGAAAATGTGGAACTTACACTATTTGGCACTCAGCGCTGCCAAACACTTCATAAATTATATTATTGTACTTTCATCCAACACTGTAGTCTGCGAAAGACAACATGCTACTTTCATATGGTTGCAAACCACACTTAGCTCTACATGTATTATACGCCTTTTATCTCATCTGTTGCAATTTACAACAAGATCTCTTTTCTGTAGAAGTAGTCGTCTCCATGCAGAATACTACTACTGTAGCTGGCTACACTTATTCTTTCATATGTCCCTTAATTTCTCTCAACCATAGTTCCAGTTATAATAATTAATCTCAACTTAATGCAGCAACACAGCTAATGTAAACGTTGATCACTACGTCCTTCAAGAAATCAAGCCGCTTGTGAACGGCACGCCCGTCTGTGGCAACCAGTTGTCCCCGACCACCATGCTGGTGACGGTGAAGTTGCCGGCGTCGGCGCCGTCCCCGAGCACGTGGTACCCCGGCCACCCCACCCGGCGGCTGGTATCGGCGCCTGGCCCTGAGTTGTTGTACTCGGCGTAGTAGAGCGTGTCCAGCGCGAAGTCACCGGACCACGGCATCCACCCGGAGGGGTCGACGAGCGCGCCGACGTACGACTCCATGACCACAGTGCGCGAGTAGTTCCTCCACGGCCGCCCGAGGTAGGTGAGCGTCGGGAAGGCGGCGTTGGCGGCGAGCTCGGGCGCTGCGACAAGCGCGCAGCCCTGGATGGAGGTGCCCGTGTTCTGGTTGGGGTCGCTGCGCCCCTGCGCCGTGACGGTGTTTCTCTGCCCCTGCATGGGGAGCCGGGAGTAGAAGGTGCAGCCCTGGAACACGACGGCGGCGTTGCCGAAGACGTAGTCCACAGTGCCGTAGACGTCGCAGCCGCGGTAGAACTGGCGGAGGGAGTGCGTGTAGAGAGTGTCCTGGTATGCCTCGAAGCTGCAACCGTAGAACGCCGACAGGTCGGCGCCGGACCGGAGCGCCACCGCCTGGTGCTTCGATGGCCCCGCCGTGTTCCGGAACGTCATGTTCATCGCCACGAACCCTTGACCCACCACAGCTGCGTGCAGGCAGGCAGTTAACTAGTCAGAGAAATATATATCTTGCTCGTGTTAGATATGTGCACGATGATGTTACAAGACCAAAACATCGAGACTGGACACTGGAGATAGATCAAGTCCAACTCATCCCCAAGCTTGTTAAACTAGTCCTTGTGGAACGGGATGACCAAATAAAAGCTACATATTTTTTAGGGTTCAGCTTCGCTATCATATGAGAAATGCAACTCCGTGATGTATTGTGTATGCCTCGTCTATCTCAGCCATTCAGTTCTTTTTATCTATCCGTTAATTCTTTCATCCATCTTATATTTAATTTTCAATATAAATCTCAAAATAAATAAAATAGTCAAGATAGATGGTGTTTGCGCACTGCATTGTGGAATTTTCTCTTCCTATATGTATGCATATGCCAGCTGCAAAGAGCACTCCAATTCCATTTTATTGATTTGTTTATTGAAAGTGCAAGCTCACTAATGATGGCTACTAGAGCTAGTTTCTAAGCTCTTATGTAATCCATATATATCAAAACATAACTAATTTACGCTAAATGTTGGTAAAAGAAGAAGACGCTGTGCATACCAAAGGTGGCCGAGTTGAAGGTGGTCCAGCCGTCGACGACGCTCCGGTTGCCGGTGATCACGGTCTGGCCGATGCCGTCGCCGACCATCATGATGTACTTGTTGTGCTTGGGCACCACCACGTTCTCCTCGTAGACGCCGGCGAGCACGTAGATCACGTGGTACCCGCTGCTGCCGTCGAGTTTTTTCGGCGCGGCAGCCACGGCGTCCCCGACCGTGGTGAAATTCCCGGCGCCGCTCTGGTCCACCGTCACCACGCTGTTCACCGCCACCGTCCTCTCGGGCCCCTCGATGGCCATCCGCCGCACCATCTCCTCGTCCGTCACGTCGAACAGGCCCCTCCTCACTGCGGTCGCCGGGGGTCGCTTGGGCTTCTTGCCGCCGTGGCCGTGGTGCCGTTTCTTGTTGCCACCCTTGTGCGAGTGCGACGCCTTGGCCGTCGGTACCCACGCCCTGGTGAAGAGCGACAGCGAGAGGCTGTAAAGCTTGGTGCCGTTGGCGATGGGCGCGTCGAGGCCACCGCGCTCGGACCACGCCCCCGACGCGGCCTGCAGGCCGTCGAGGCACGTCTGCTGGTTGGTCAGGATCGCCGAGAGCAGCGTGTGCACGTCGTCCGCCTGCGGGTCGAGGAGTGTGTCCGTGGACCTGATCGTGTTGCCGGCTGCGGAGAGGAAGTCAACGTTGAGCTCAGCCATGAGCTGGCAATCCCGCAGCGCGCCAACGGCGCTAGGGGAGAGGTGCCGGTGGCGCGCGAGGTAGCGGTCGACGAGCGCGGCAAACTTGCGGGCGCCGGCGAGGGACTCGGCGACCGAGAAGCGGCCGTACGTGTAGAGGTTCCCCCTGCCGCCCGGCGGCAGCACGGACCGGCAGAAGGTTGGGTCCGTGGTGGCGTTGCACGCGGCCGACGGCAACACCGGCGTCGACGGCGGCGCGTCGGAGAGCGCATGGCCTAACAAGGAGAACAGGAGGAGGGTGGGGATCGCAGCAGCGTAGTAGGTCGCCATCATGTTGGCAATGTAAGCTTCGTTTCAGTGTGTTGCACTGATGTGCTTGTTTGAGGCTTGAGGCTTGAGGTGGTGGTGGGAGATGGAGAATTTATAGGTGAAGGTGAGGAGAGCAGAGGGTTTTCATGGTAATTCTGAGGAGAAGAGGGGCCAAGAGACTGACAAAGTGAGTGAGGGGAGTGGGATTTCTTTTTCTTCTTCCTTTTTGCGTCTCGAGAAAGCGCGTGGAAGACGAAAGAATGCAAAGGTCAAGCAATCGAGCTGGAGACGATGCATGGACGCACATGTGTTTGGATGGGGATGGCATTGACTTTATCATTACGGGTTGGGTCGGTTTGGGTTGGTTTGGTCGGATTCAAATGGCATGGGGCCCCTGTGCTGTTCTTTAAATTTATTAGTACTTTTTTGTCAAAGTAAAACGGCTGAGGTTGACCTGATTTTCTAATTCCCCCATAAAATTTAGCTGTCAAGGAGTATGCAGGCCTCTTGCTTTATCTTAGCAGTATATATTTTGTACACAAGACAATTAGCTAGGAAATTAAACATAGCTGTGGTGTGTTTGGTTGGGGACTATGGGACTGTTTTGATACCTATCCTAACTTACGCTGCCAAATATTGTCCGTCAGGGCCAATTCACAGGCGCGACCAAATTTTTTCTTCAGACGAATAAATGGCAAAATCCTCCCCTGATTTATCACTGAACTTGGGCACCAGCTCAATTGGACGCAGGTGAGAATTATCAATTTTTTGGTACCGCTTTCTTAGGCTGGCAGCACCTAAAATTTCCCTGCCAAACAATGCCAACCGATAATTTTTTTGCTAGCAGGTCATGGATTATGTTAAAGTAATGACAGTGATTACAACCCTGATACTACTGAAAGGATCTTGGAGATTAAGGATCTGTTTGGTTGGATCGTGACTTTTAGCTTCTGGCTTCTGACATTTTGCTATTGGTTTTTACAATAATTTTTTAGCTTTTTAGTACACTAAAAATCAGAAAAGCTCATCTCAACTAGTATTTCAGCTTTTAGTTTATTTTTTTAAGCTAACTTTTCAGTTTTTTAAAAACCAGCTCATAACTGGACTGTTTGGTTCGGCTTCTGACTTCTGAAAGGCAGATTCCTAGAAAAACTGAACCAAACAGACCCTAAATAAATTACACCAACATAGGCAATAATTCTTATCTCTAGTCCAACATGTATCCTCGACACTAAGGACCAGACACATCTACCAAAACAAAACAAAGAGGCTCTGGTCCTTGGAATGCCATAGAGAAGTGTGCAGAGGAATGCAGCCTCAACACTAACCAGCAATATCAAGTGCAAGATTCTATGAACAAGCATCGACCATCACCTTCGTTTCTTTTGCAGATCAGCAAGTTGGCGGCTTAGAACGCAAAGCCAGCACCGCTGATTGAATCATAGACAACATGAAAGAATGATAACCTAGACCAAGAGAGCAAAATTCCAACCAACTTGTTCGCAGATAGACCGAGGAAAATATACCTTCCTAGATCTTCACTATAGAAATGAAGTAAGTTGCAGTCGCTGCCGCCGATGAAGAGATGGAGAAAGCAAAAATCCCCTAGCACACTCATCACCATGGGAAACCATACCCTAGTAGATCTAAACTACTAGGAGATTTATTTTAAAATCAAACTACCCTAATACCACTAGATCAGAAACATGATGGGTCCACTTCCGGCCCTTTCCCACCGGCAAAGACACCGGAGATGGAAGAGAAGGGGACCGAAGGGCGTGGTGGCAGTGGAGCAGTCACGCAAGTCATGGGAGCTCCCTGGGTTTAGTCTCCAATTGAAAGTTTTTGGATTGAAATTTTCTTTCACAGAACAATGCTAACCAATATTTTTGTGATCATATTTGTTACTCACGAATTGATCCACTTCATGGTGACAAAAAGAACTAAAAGCCATCGGACAGAAAAATATACAGAAAAAAGTTGTAGCAAACCAAGTGGAATTACCAAATTTTGGTAAATAAACTTTGGCATCCATGTGCTTGAAACCAAGCAGCCCCATAGTAACTAGGGCTGCATGTACTCATAATTTAGGGAAAATATCAAGAACAATGCGCATTAGTTATGGTCAAACGGGCAGGGGTGCTAGTGTGCGCCTAGCCCACCAACTTGTTCGGTGATTTTGGCCTAATCTTGTTCAGTGAGGAAGTACAGACCATACTCGCCTGGTGCTCCGACTAAGATGTATCAAACATAGTTTGATAAATACATATAATTTTAGATAAAAATATATTTAATTATCTATATTCATTGTTTAAGTTTGACTTGGTGGATGTAAATATACGACATCATCCTTTAGTCCGGGAGTGAAGCTAAATTTGACGTTCACTCCGCAGCATGGCTTGATAGATGCAGACTCTGTATCTGATCATGTAGGTGAGTTCATTTATCAGTATCATAAAATCTTTATACGAGTAGCCAATCATAATCTTAACTCTTACATCTGTTAATACAGTTTTAGATTCAGTCAACCAAATAGAAACTCAGCTTAACCTATCATAATAGATACAATAAACCAAACACTTTTCTTTTTAATAAATATAACTCCACTTAACCTATTTATATAATACAACTCTATAAAATCTAGTTATACTCACCAAACCCATCTAATTCCTAAGGGATGCACATGGGTGGAGCGAAAAGTGTAGTATGTGTTGAGTACTTGGGGAAAGTGTACACGATTTGGGCGAGTAGGCCATATTTTGCCATTTTTTCATATGTATCGGTAGTGGTGAAGCTAGAATCGAAATAATAGTGAGGTACTATAGTGAAATTTTTTAGTCTATATGGTACAGACATGATCAAAAGAAACTGATTACTATTAAAATTTTAATTTACTCTAGTGCCTATGCAGTATCTATGTATGGGTCACTCCCGGTAAAAGGTTAGGTCCATTTTGTTGTACTAGATTGAATTTAAATCACACAAAGGGTTCAAATAGGACATATACTCCATGCTTGTACAGCAGATAAGGTATGTCGGACTCCTGCGCGAGGTAATAACGGGTTCAATAGCCTTCTTTGTCTAATATGGGATTCTTTTCCTCTTTATTCCGATCCATTTTAAAAAATAGAATTTGAATTTGAATTGATTGATTGGTTTCGGATGAAATTTCTGAAATCGGCTTTTTGTAAACTATAATATAAACCCATCTTGGGGTCTACGTTTATCTTGTACTTAAAAAGAAATAAGAAATTGATGATTGCGATTTAGAGCAGAGTTCTACTGTCATTAAAAGTTCCACATTTGCAGTGGCAGACCCAGTGCCATAGCGTTGGGTAGTCATCCGACTAGACTTTTTTTTTTATTTTTTTTTATTTTTAAATGAATCGTGGGCTAAACCACATACTGAATTAAAATTAGACTAGATCTCAGAGTAATCCTAGGCTCACTTAGACTACCCTTTGAATCCGCCACTGCACATTTACCCCTCAAGTCTTCCATGTAGAAGACCATAACCCGCATTGTATCCTACTGTTCTTTCTCAATGTATGAGACCATGCTTGTTTGTAACCGGAGATCATTTTTGAAGGCTTTGCATGTTCATCTTAGATCCGAGGCCTTCTTAGTGACATGCGTGTGGTGCGCTCGGCCATATATTGTGAAACAGAGAGAGCGTATGTAAAAAGTTAGTGTGCTTCACACTCTAGTTGTTGAAAGTAAACATGGCTAGGATGTATAAATTCCGGATCGTCAGAGCCAGACCCGCAAAAAGCGTAGGTACGTAGGCCAACGACGGCGACGGCCCGTGTCGCCGCAATGCTCACCGGCGGCGGCGGGTGCGCGTGCACGGCCGCAATTGATGAGCGTGCATCGTCAAAACCCACCGATCGAGCTTTTGCTAGCTAGATAGTCGATCTGCAACTGAAGCACTGGCGCGAGCTGGTTAGATCGTTAAAAGCGCACTTGTATACCTGCTGCTGTTACGTAGGGTTGCTACTTGCTAGCTAGTGCTTATATGGATGTAACGTCGCAATAACATGCATGGACGATGGATCCGTGTGAATGGCGATCAACCCCAGCATGGCCGATGTGACAGCTGCGAGAACTGTCTGACCAAAGATTTTGGGGATAAATGCAAAACCCCCCCAAAAGTCACTTGGATTTTGACTTTCCCCCCCAAAAGTTGTTTTGTTGCAAAAAACCCCCCAAATGTTTGATTTTGTTGCAAAAACACCCCCAAAAATTCAAAAAAAAATTTAAAAAATCACAAAAAATTCTAAAAAAAACTAGAGACAATTATAAGAACTTTTGTGAAATTTGTTTTAAAAAATAATATCCTTTGCATCATATTTCATGGAGAGTAAGTTTGAAAAAAAAGAAAAACTTGCAACTCATTTATTAATTCGAGTTAAATGCATAGTTAATTATTTACTAATCCAAAAATCATGAAACAAAATTTTCTAGTCTTCTTACATGATCCTCTATCTTGTAAAAATACATGAAATCTTGAATTAGTTATTGTAACGTGCAGAATTGAGTAAATGTGTTACAGATAGATTAATTCATAACTAATCCATAACACCCCCAAAATTAGTGAAACCACTTTTATTAGTTTACTTAAACAATTATTTGTGTAGGAAAAATAATGGTAGACATGAAAAAGTTAAAATAACATGAGTTAATAAATGAGTTGCACATTTATCTTTTTTTTCCAAACTTCCTCTCCATGAAATATGATGCAAAGGATATTATTTTTGAAAACAAATTTCACAGAAGGTCTTAGAATTGTCTTTAGTTTTTTTTAGAATTTTTGAATAATTTTTTTAGTTTTTTTAAATTTTTAGGGGGTTTTTTGCAACAAAGTCAAACTTTTAGGGGGTTTTTTGCAACAAAATAACTTTTGGGGGGGAAAGTCAAAATCCAAGTGACTTTTGGGGGGGGGGGGGGGTTTTGCAGTTTTCGGCACAGTTAGTCTAGCCAGTGATCGATCGCTTTTTCCGACCTCATTTTATATGTTAGTGTAAGAAGTAGAATCTCTAATGCCTTGATGTTTATTCATTGTGATCAAGTCATATATATATATATATATATATATATATATATATATATATATATATATATATATATATATATATATATATTACAAGAGATCGTTGGATCTGTTGGAGACGTTGGGTGAAGTCGTGACGCATAGAACGATGTGCAGATTGACGCGGAAATCAGCAAATTGTGTCGCTTGTAATCCTTTGGTGAATATATCTGAATATTGCGATGCAGATGGAACATGCAAGACTTTCACATCGCCAAGAGAAACTCGTTCTCAAACAAAATAAAGGTCTATCTTCATGTGCTTGGTTCTCTGATGTTGCACGGGTTGGAGGATAAGTATATTGCACTCACATTATCATAATATACCACTGTTTCTCAACTAGGTGAGCGTTGTAGTTCGTGTAATAGCTGTTATAACCAACATGTTTCTGCCACTACGTTCGCAATGCCCCTTACTCAGTCTTGGCACTGGAGTGTGAGATGGTGACTTGGCATTTAGATGACCACGACACTAGATTGTCTCCAAATAAAACACAATACTCAAATGTGATCTCTTGGTATCCAGGCAACCAGCCCAATCCAAGTTGGAATAGACGATCAAATCAGTCGAGGACGAGTTGAACAATTGCAAGCCAAAATGAGATGTCCCGTGTATATACCGTAGGATCCACTTAAAGAGATGAAAATGTAGTTCTCTTGGATCATGCATAAAGAGACACACTTGTTGGACGGTACAGATGATGTCAGGTCGTGTAAGAGTAAGATATTGAAGGGCTCCCGCGAGACTTCTGCACTCAGTAGCATCGGGAACTGGTGTGCTAGCTGGTTTTGCAAGAGAGTTTAGACTTTGTATCAATAGGCATGACACAGGGATTGCATGTAGCCATGTTTGCATTATCAAAGAGACTGAGGGCATACTGCTGCTATGAAAGGAAGAGACACTCAGAGTTGCGTTTGACTGAGATGCCAAGAAAGTTATCAAGAGGTTCTTCAAAAAAAAAAAATCTCAAGAGGGCCTAGATCAGTCATAACGAACTCATCGCACAACTTGGAGATGATGCACTCAAGAAGAGAAGTGGAATTCGCATTGAGAATGATGTTGTATACATAAAGTAACAAGAAGGCAACATAGGTCGATGATTTATAGATGAAAAGAGAAGAGTCGGCCTTGAAAGCACATAAACTGGAGAGGTAAGAAAACCAGTAAACTGAAGGAACCAAGTACGAGGTGCCTATTTGAGGCCGTAGAGCGATTTGTGGAGCTTGCAAACATGGGAAGGTCGAGTGGGATCAACAAACCCATAGGGTTGCTGACAAAAAAACTCTTTCAAAAATAGAACCATGAAGAAAAGCATTTTTTACATCTAACTAATGAATGGGCCAATCCATGGAAGTGGAAATGCTCAAGACAACACAGATTATGGCTGGTTTGGTGACCGGGCTAATGGTCTCAGCGTAATCCACACCAAGTTGTCAAGAGAACTTGCAAACAACCCACCTTGCCTTGTAGCGAGAGAGGCAACCATCTAAATTTGTTTTGTGGTGAAAGATCCACTTACCGGTGACAATGTTGACATCGGGTGGTGGAGGAACTAGGCTCCAAGTATTATTGCCCATCGAAGCATTGTACTCATCGAGCATGGCTGAATACCTGTTAGGATCTTTAAGAGCAGTGCGATGGTTTGAGGGAAGATGTGAGATGGTAGTAGAAGCAATCCAGTTAAAGAAATGTTTTGGTGCACAAAATTACCGGAGCGTGCCTGCGTCTGCATAGGGTGGCATGTTGCATGTGATTCGGTAGGATGTGTGGTACGCTGTGCTGGGGTGGAGCTTGGTGGGGTGGAGGCAGGGTGCGCGAAGCACCGTTGTGCTGCACGCCGCCAATCCTGGTGGAGGAGGTGTTGTGCGTTGGTTGGTTCCTAGTGCAGACGGTGACCGAGGAACAAAATTGACTGAATCTCTGGAAAAAGGACGTACGATCAATGCAAGAAGAGAATGTCGCATTAGACAGGACGGACGAGGAAATGGGCACGAGATCCAAAGAAGATCTGAGCGGATCGTTTGTGCCAAGCTGTAGTTGCGCAGACGTTGTGGATGTTTGTGGCTGGAGTTTGGAAAAAAAGGAAAAATGGTCTCAGCAAAAATGATATGTTGTGATATAATTATTTTGCAGGTGTCGATGCTAAGACAGTGATAACCCTTGTGCTCCAAAGGGTAACCAAGAAACACACAAGGTGTAGATTTAGGTGCAAGTTTGTGGGTGGAGGTAGCAATCAAATTTGGATAACAAAGGCACCCAAAAACCTTTAAGTGATCATATCTCGGCTGTTCATGGAGAAGGGAGTAATATGGGGTGAGAAATTGAAGAGAGTAGCACCGACGCCGGTTAAGAAGATATGTGGAGGTATTGAGGGACTCGACCCAAAACTCAGGTGGCATGTTTGCATGAAATAGTAGGGTTTGGACGATATTATTGATAGTTTTAAGGATGTGCTCTACCTTGCCGTTTTGAGGAGATGTGTATGGGCAGGAAAACCAAAAGGTAGCATCCTTGGAGGCAAGGAAATTGCAAAGCTAAGCGTTATCAAATTCCCTACCATTGTCGCACTGGACACATTGGATGGATATGTGAAATTGGTTAGGAACATGCTAGTAGAATTGTTGGAGAGTGAGAATAGCATCAGACTTATTGCATAAAGGAAAATTCCATGCGTAGTGTGTAAAATTGTCAAGGATCACAAGATAGTATTTGTAGCCACTAAAGCTGATAATTGGAGAGGTCAACATGTCACAATGTATTATTTGGAAAGGAAAATAAGTGATAGAGGATGAATTAGAAAATGGTAGCTGGACATGACAGGCTAATTGACATGCTTCACAGACAGTCTTGTGAATAGACTTATTTGAACAATGAATGGAAAAACTGGAAACTAAAGTTGATAGTGTATGGCTCCTGGGATGGCCTAGGCATTGGTGCCACAAACTTTTTCCAAGGTGGATTGAACGGCTAGGGCCATCACCAAAGTGACCCATGGTGATGAAGAGCAAAAGGGGTAGAGGGTACCAAAACTATTGGACCTTAGGATTATGTTCTTGGTGAGAAGATCCAACTTAGGATTATGTTCTTGGTGAGAAGATCCTTCACAGAAAAACCATGTACGTCAAATTCAATTGAACAAGATTTGACATAAGTAAATTTTTGAATGGAGATAAGCTTTTGACTAATTGTGGTGTGTGAAGACATTGTGGAGAGTGAATGTTTGCATGGGAGTGCTAAGTTGAACAGATCTGGTACCCATTATAGGAAGAGAAGATCATTACCAAAAACAGTGCTACAAGAAACCAAAGGAGAGCAAGAGTAGGAAGAAAAAGGTACCATTGGTGCCAGACATGTGGGAACTTGCGCTACTATCGAGGTACCATTCTCCCTGCAAAGGGGGTTGCCCAAGCGATGCCAAGTGAAGAGCTTGAATCAGACCCTGAACATCACAGGAAGGAGCGCTGATTGGAGCAGAAGCCATGGGAGCTTTGCGCAGAATATGCTTGCCCGAACATCACATTTGTAGGGGGCTGGGCACCTAGAACTCTGGGTACTATCACGCCTGTCCATGGTGGCCACCAGTAAGGACCGGCCGAGACCACCCATTGTGGGTAGGACACGTAGGAGGACTGCTGCTGAGACTAGTCGCGACCACCGTAGAAAGAGCCAGAGCGACCGCCACGATTGTAGCCACGATAGTCTCAGCCACGCCAATGCTCGGTGTTGGTGAGGGAGCCATCATTGGGATCGTGGCAGGGCGTTGAGGAATTCCTAGTGGCAAGAGCAACGCTGGCAACAAGAAGGGCCGACTCAGCGGCATACTTTTCCCCGCTGGCTTGTGAGGTTTATTCAAGCATCAAGTAGTCTCTGGCCTATATAAAAGTAGGGAATTAAGGAAGAATGGGTAGCAGGGTCTTCAGCATGATGAATTTGAGGCTGAAACCTCGGATCAACCAATGAACGAGCGCTCGCTCAGAGACGGGCTGGTCACAGTTGGCGAGAGCATTGGCGAGAGTCTAGAGCTGGTGGCAGTACGCCAATGTAGAGAGATCTCCCTAGCTGAGGACATGGATCTCGACCTCAAGGTGCACTGTGTGACTGAGCTTGTTATCGGAGAAGATGGTGCGAAGGTGTTGCAAGACGCCAAAGGAAGTAGTAGAGGGCTTCATCACCTTCTCTAGAAGTTCTTTAGAGATTGTGGCATAGACCCACATAAGAATGGTGAGATTTTCTTTGACCCACTCCAGATCATCATGGTGCGCTTCTTGGTTGTCGATGTGCTCTCGCAGATTAAAGCTACCGAGAACAACAAGGAAGAGTGTGCTCCATTTTATGTAATTGTTGGCTTGGATGTTGTAAGATCGAGAATGGCGACTAGAGGGGGTGTGAATAGGCGCCTAAACAAATTTCTTACAAAATTGATGGCCTTCTCCTATTAAGAACTCTAGGTTCCTTTGAAGCCCATATTAAGAGTCATAGCGAAAGAAAGCAATTAACTTGAAGAAATACTCCAGAACATAAGAGAACTTGTCACCGGAAGAAGATATTCTCCAAGTTGATAGATTCAGAGAGTTGGGATGGTTTAAGACCAACTCATATGAGAAGAATCACCCTCTACCAACAATAAGAACAACTTCTCAAGGTGGGAAGATTTTAGCCTCCAACCAAAATGAAAATCACAACCAAAAAGGAAAAATTCGCAACAAAGTAAGTGAGCCAATAGAAAGAGACTAGAAGGAGATGAACACAAGTATCAAAAGAAACAATCTCTTCATTTCTTGCGGAGGACAACCTTCTTTTTGGTAGATTACAAGATGTTTTCCTCATAAAAAGCTCTCACCTATTACAAAGGCTAAGCCCTCCTTTCCTCTCCTCTAAAACCTATCTCTCAAGGCTTAAATGGCTGGCTTGAACCTCCCACACAGCACTACCCCTCTATTTATAAGCCTAAGGAGGTAGATTAATCCTTAAGCTTTCTTGTTCCTAAAATACCCCTCTCTTCCAATGGTCTCCTACCTACCATCAGGGTATTTTGTTCCATTGTTTGCTCCATCCAACGAACGGCCATGGCACCTTCACAACTTAGCTTTGCCTCGACGCAAGCTTTGCGATGATGTCAGATGCACTCCATCCTTTCATGGTTTTGAGGACAAACAGTGAAACCGCCTTGCATGCTCCTTAGAGCATGCCTCACTGCTGCTTGCTCTAACCCCAAGAAAGCATCCCAATGTCGACGTAAGTACTCCGTATTGCGATCTTGATCACCGGCAAGTTTCTCCCACTTCCAACCCCTCCGGACAGCCTTGTCACTTGCACCAGCATCCCCTTCGCTTAACTTCATCAACACGCCATCTTCATCCTTCCTTCCATACTATGCTTGACCTCCATATGCACAGCTAGGATCACCCTCGACTCTGCTCGGCTCCCTCGATCATTTAGCACCAAGCTCCCCGCTTAGCCCCGATCTTCCCGCCGTCCGCCACCAAGTTATATCCACCACCTACACATCATGAGAGAAGAAAACATGTACTTCCAACATTATTTAACTCCATCACAAGTTAGTCCAAATCAAAACCCCTGCAGAAATAACACATCTTTGAAAAATCGTGAACGCCGGATGATCCAGTGTTCACTCCTCTTAAGCCAAACCATCCTGATTTGTTCAACTCAACAGACCAGGCTGCCTGAAATCCTCTCTACAAGAAATAGTCTGGCACGTATTCATACCCATCGCTAGACCATCCAGTGTATCCATTCTTGCCGGAACCCATTTTGCACCCTCTCTGGAAAAATTACGCTGGCGAAGCATCCGGTGCATCTCCTAGCGTCGGACCATCCAGCATATACAACTCCGTCAGATCCAATTTGCAACCTCTCTGCAAGAAAAGCTTCGGCATTCACTGATGCCCAATGCCGGGCCATCTGGTGTGTACTTCAATTTTTGCTTCTCCGTTGAAATGCTCTGGCGTGTACTGCATTTGAACGTCGGATCATCTGATGTGTTTATTTTCCTCATCGCTGGATCATCTGGCGTGTATAATTTTCCTGGACTCAGAAATAAAAACACCAACTTTATTTTCTCTACAACATTGGTTAGTCATGATCATCATTGCAGTGCATAAACATGCTTATGCAATCCCATAAATCAACAACCCAAAATAGCAACATTGTTAATCACTCATCGCATATAAACCAAGGCACATTTCAATTTGGTTTATCAATCTCCCCCTTGATGAGTGCATTGACAACCCTCGAAGCACAAATATTTTGGTTTGAAGATAATCAACAAGAGAAGCTCATCCAAGTGACAAAAAACTCAAGAAAGAGCAGAAAATATCACTTGGTATTAGAAGGATTGCAAAAGCTCCAAGAGAGGCAAAGGCACGCCAAAAGCAAAAGCTCACCCTTGATAAATGTACAAATTTCATAATTCTTCTTATTTGTGATTTAGTGTACATGTTTTCCCCCTTTGGCAATGCAAACATCAAGGATAACTCCTCCATGAAATGCATGAATATGTAAACCTAATGAGCTTTCACAAATATCCCACAAAGCATTTGCACAAGCTAGAAACATCAAAGGGCTATGGAGAGTAGAATGTGGAGCTCACAACTGCATAAAGACTCATAAAGAGACAGTGGCATATGAACATGAAGCTTTGATAAGCTAATCCTGAAGAATTATTGACGTATTTAAGTTCATATAGCTAAATCATGATAAAAGTGACCACTACATAAGCATCTACTCGTGCCGAGGTAATATAAGCATTAAGAACTAGGAAACTTCAATCTCAAACTAGGCATACAAGAATTCACGATAGTAAGCTTTGCAAACGCTCACATATGAAATTAACACATAGTTAAATCAAGTGATTAGAAATATTGATCATTTAAGCATGTTCCTTTGTAATTCATTTTATCCTTAAGTTGCCCCTTATCTAAGCAAAGTGTCACATAACTGGGTATGGCAAACACCTCGAGACCTCAAGTCAACCTTCTTAGATTACATTTGAGCACACAAAACTTGATTGTTCAAGATTATTCAATTTGCACACTTATCAAGTTTTTTTACAAGATCAAGTCAAGTAGTGTCTTTGCGACACGAGGAACACACGTTCCCCTAGGTTCTATCTTGAGCTAAATATTTGACAAAAAACAGAAAATATAGGGTAATATTCTCCAATCCACTAGCTTGAACCAAGAAGCTTAGAGCAAGATATTCATCAAAGTAGCCTTAACACAGGTATTGACTAAACCAACGCAATTACGAACATGGTGATCAAGAATGTAGCATTTCATAGTCTACATGATTTATAAAATTATCAAATTTCATCTTTAGGAAAGCTAGCTTGCTTGAAATTATTCATATGAAAGCATCAAGATGAGCCTAAATTTAAAATATTGTTGCACACAACTACTCAATTTAGTCTAAATTCAAGTCTAGCAAATAAAAATGTTAAAGATATACAAGTCAAAGCTCAACTACTATGATTATCATACAGGATGAAATGCAATGCAAATGCAACAAATGTAAGATAGAGTATGTACAGCTGCAACTCCCCCTCACACAATGCCATAGGGATGGAAAACTCTAAGCTCTCCTCTCAAATAGGTAAATCTTGTTGCATCTAGAGGCTTGGTAAAGATGTCAGCAAGCTGGTGTTAGGTATCTATGTATCTCAAGTCAATATCTACCTTCTCATTCTGATCTCACAAGAAGTGAAATCTCACATCTATGTGTTTGGTTCTAGAGTGTTGGACTGGGTTATTAGTCAAGCTGATGGCAATATTGTTGTCACACAAAAGTGGTACATTCTTGAAGTCTAACCTAAAATCCCTCAAGATATTGGGGTGCTCAAAACTAGGGGGTTACTTGACATAGACATCTTCCTCTATGAACCCATTTAGGAATGCACTTTTGACATCTATTTGGTACAGCTTGAAACCTTGAGATGCTGAAAATACAAGGAGGATCCTAATGGCTTCTAGTCTAACTACCGGTGTAAAGGTCTATCTAAAGTCTATCCCCTTTATCTGAGTGAAACCTTGAGCCACGAGTCTAGCCTTGTTTCTCACTACAGACTCATCCTCCCTTTGTTTGTTTTTGAAAACCCATGTAGTGCATATGATGTGAACATTTGGGGGTGTCTCTATAAGGATCCAAACTTGGTTTCTCTCAAAGTTTTCTAGTTCTTCATGCATTTCTCAAATGTAGCTGGTGCAGGTTCAAAAGCTGCTGAAGTGAAAGTAAATACTGTAGGACCCTCTACCAGTGTAGAAGAAGCAGGAGCCAACTCGAGAGTAGGTGTGATGGAAGTAAGTAGTGGATAATCCTCATCATCACCTAGAGCTGGAAGGTCACCATCTACGAAGATACTTTTGTCAATCTCTTTGTCACCTGCACACTTGAAAGCAGAATTAGCACACATGGTTGATTCATCAAAAGTCACATCACAGGATTTCATGATGGTATTAATGTCAACATTATAAACCCTGTGAGAATGACCATGAGGGGAATACCCCAAGAAAATCCCATTGAAAGAGCGTGACTCGAACTTCTCAAGAATGCCAGGTTTTAGGATGAAGCACCGATAGCCAAAAACTCTCAAGTGAGAAACCTTCAGCTTCCTCCCAAAGTGCAACTCGTAAGAAGTTGAATTCAAGATCGAGCGTAAGAAAATCTAATTGGAGATATAGCAAGCGGTGCTAATGGCCTCAGCCCAAAACTTTTTAGGAGTACTATACTCATCGAGCATCGGCCTAACCATCTCCACCAAAGTGCGATTCTTTATCAACCATGTCATTCGGCTGAGGAACATGTGGGGTAGAAAATTGATGTTCAATGCCATGTTTAAGGCAGAAAGCTTCAAAGAGATAGTTCTTGAACTTGGTGTTATTATCATTGTGAATAGCTTTCCATGCACCAGGGAGTTCCTTGAACAATCTCAAAGCTAAGCTCTGAAAGTGTGAGAAAATTTTATCCTTGCTCGCATGAAAGAACACCCAAAAGTAGCGAGATTAGTCATTAATAATGACAAGTATATACCACTTTCCACCCACCAAACAAACCTGGGAAGGACCAACAATGTCCATATGGAGAAGTTCTCCCAATCGTTCAGTCATCACCAGATTAACTGGTGGATAAGAAATGGCAACCATCTTACCATGCTGACAAGGAGCACAAATTAGGTTCTTTTCAAACTTTAGCTTGAGCAATCCTCGGATCAAGCCTAGGGCATTCAAACGAGAAAGCAAATCAAAACTCATGTGCTCTAGTCTCCTATGTCAAATCCAAACCTTAGAAGAGGGTTGAACAATTAAGCATCGAGAAGAACCAAAAGACTCAGAAAAATAAGCTCCAAAGACTCTCCCTACTCGAGAAATCTAACAAATCAAAGTGCCCGAGGGATCAAGAACTCTACAAGTATCGCGCTTGAAGCGCACTTCTAAGTTCTCATCCAGCAACTGAGATACAGAAAGTAAGTTGTATCACAGATTCTCCACCAAAGACACATCCTTAAGAGTGAAACGCTCACTCAATCTTACCATACATTTGGCCTTCACTTTACCTTTCCAATCATCCACAAAAGTGATGTACTCATGTCACTTTATTGGGGTAAGACTGTAGAACCATGATGCATCTCCAGTCATATGGTGCGAATAACCGGAGTCAATGAGTCACTTGTTCTCCAGGCTTCGCATGTCATCTACATATGAGAAGAATAATAGGTGGATGGCTCAGTGCCGGGGTTAGACAAAAATTTCTTGGGAATCCAGTACTAGGTCATCTGCCCTAAAGCAGTAAAGGTAGGTGCATGCAAATCAACACTAATGCACTGAGGGCGAGTGCCACGATAGGGAAAACGTGGTCCTTTAAAGCGCTGCAACTCAAAGCCTCTTACATGTGAACAAAAACCATATGAATCACGGTAAGTTCCATGTCAAGCAACACCTCGAGAGTAGAACTGAAGAGCATTAGAAGCTCATGGGTGAGAGCGAGAAAAAAAGCTCATGTACACCAAACGAGGGACGGTATATGTCCTGAGTGCTCCACTCCCACTCATGCCGCTCATCCCTCCTACGACGGAAGCAAAACCCAACAAGGTGACCCTCTATCCGGTAGTTGGTGCAATGGTAGCGTCTATCGGGACCTTAACTTCCGGTCACTTTAGGCTCTCTCACATGGGCTCTCATCTTGGACTGTGGAGCTCTCTTGGGTCCTGGTGTGGCTTTCTTCTTTGTGGGTTATGGAGTGAGTTTCTTGATGGGTTATGGTGTGGCATTGATGTTGGATTTCTTGGCTTCTAGGGTCGTAGGTGACGTGAAGATAGTCTTACCAACCCCATTGTAAGCCACCCTCTCAAAACCCAACCCTAAAACTAAACTCATCTTATATGCACATATTTTGGTTTTGGCCAAAATCAAGTTCATTTTTCCCTTGCCTTCTGAGCATTTCTCCACAAGAGAAAGGAGATACTCGTTCTTGGCCATGAGCTTCTGAACTTACCCTCTAACCTAGCTGAGCTTGTCCTTCAGGATGATACATGTGGAATAGTTTGGTTGCACATCTATAGAACTCTCATCACTTTTCAATCTAGACTCTAGTTCATTTATACGCTTGGCTTTCATATCAACATCCTTTGAGAGTAAAGGACAATTCTTGTAAGCGTCTAAGAGAGTAAGTCTAGACTCCTTCTCAAAGAGTTTTTTCTCAGTAGTCTCAAGCTGATTGGCAACTTGAGCATGCAAAGTCTGAAGCTCGACAAGCTCACTCATGACCACAAGACAACTATCACACTCCACATCACTGACCCTAGACCTAAGCAACTCAAGCTCATTAGATGAATATTCTAGCCTAGACTTGAGTTCCTTAACTTCACGAACCATTTTTTTAAGCAACCTATCCTGGCTAACAAGCGCATCATTCAAGGTATCGACCTAAATAGAAAGCTGGTCGTAGGAAGGTGATACCTCAAAAGAATCAAGCTTGGGGTCACTGTCGTTGTCATCCGCCATAAAGCAGAGGCTGGTGAAGTCCTTGTTCTTCTTCTTGTTCTTCATGGGTAGCTCCTCCTCCTCTGAGCTCTCCTCCTCATTTGAGGAAGTGTCAACGTTGCTGAGCGCCACCACGAAAGCTCGAGATGCCGCCTTGACCGTCTTCTTGGTCAGCTTGTCGCGGTTCTTGAAGAAAGGTTTTTTGTTGTTCTTATGTTTGTTGTGATCGTGACCGCGATCTTTCTTCTTCTTGAGCTTTGACCAATCAGCCTTGAAATGAGTGGTATCACCGCTCATAACAAGCCCGAGAGCTACCTTTCATTCAGTCTCTTTGTTGTTGTAGAAGTGGGTAAACTTCTTCACGATCAAGGTAAGATCCTCATCATCAAGTGTGTCCACCTGCTCCTCTGTAATAGAAACCAAAGAGGACAAAACAAACCCACTTGGTGAAAGCTTAGCACAAGAAAAGCCAACTCTAGTCTTACTACCACCACTAAATCCTGAAATCAATACCATGTTCTGAGATAGGTAATTTCCTATGCCTATCCTAGCTGCCTTGGCCCTTGTCTCCTTGGTGTAAATTAGCTTGAACCAACATAAATTTACTGATAATAAGTGTCACCACAGCGGCACAGCCCACAGGGATCTACTCCATTTTATGTTTTTTTACCTGGTTATATAAACCTAGAATACATGAAAGTAATTTATGACTGCTTACCAAATCTTGGTCAAACTTTTCTCAAGTGTAATCCAACATACCAGTAATAAATCAATTTTCAAATAATGCTCCTATGCGTTAATTAACAAAAGCAACAAATAAATTATAACTGTAAATAGTTAGAAACTTACTCCAGCCAAGTCTCGCTTCTTGAGTTCTTGAGTTTACAACATATTTGAGTGATGTTTCCCTTCATACACAAAGCTTTGATAGCCTTACGTCCAACGTACATTCATAGGTTACTGGTTACATCACGATCAAATGTAATTATTGATTGGGCTATTATTGTTTTCATCCAGGTTTGGTGACCACGCAGAGAAAGCGTAGGGAATTTAGCTTTTGGCAAGCTGATTTCTAGATTTTTTAAGAATTTAAATGCTTGACTTAAATCAAATGTTATGTCAGGGTTAATTCTTAATTTTTAGATCACCAAGGAAAGTGCCATTATAGTTGCGTTTTAAAAAATGAAGAACCTTAAAGTTGTATTATAATTTCAATTTTTTAGTTCGTTTATAATCCCTTAGATGTTGTCATTATTTTGAACATTTTTTACTTTAGATCTTGATGTTATTTAATATTTATGATTATAAAAAAAATTAACTATACATAATATTGTATGTAGACCAAGTTTAAAATCCTGAGTCCGCTACTGCCTAGTTAGGATGATCCTTCAATAGTCAAACACTAATTTAGTCATATTGTAATAAAAGTAGTGCATGCACTAAGCTGCGCAACATGTTGATCTCTATATGCCAATCCCGGCGACTTGGTGACCAGCGGGCCGGCCTGGCCTCGTCAAGTCAAACTCGAGCAGCTATGCACTAGCTAGGTAGTTGTTTGGTAGGTATAGTTCCAATATGCCTGGTTGTGGGCAGGAGATCATTCACCTTTGTTTTTTTGTTAAAAAAATATCTATATACGATCTAATGGCAAGGTGGCCTAGTATACAAACGACAAAAGATGGAACAAAAACAAGGAAAAAATAAGGCACAGTAGACATCACCCTATCCATGTTGCTTATGTGTAGTGTAGTCGGGTCAAACAATGCTGCGCACCCGGGCCAAAGCCTTATTACAGCCTACTGTCAGAGTTAGGCATCAAAGTCGGTAAAATTTTGCAGTGTTTTGTTGACTGCAGTTTTCCTCCCTTCTGTTAGCTTGATGAGATATCTTCAGTACTCACTACTCTCTACTCCCAAGTACGAAACTCTGAACGCGAGCACTGATAGCATATGCACGGTAGCATATGATGCATGTCCCACAGACAACTGCAAGCTAGGCACAATTAAAATGTTCCCCAAATTAAGTAAACACATGACCAAACGTGCATGGACTCAATGTCTTTGTTTTTTTTTTGAAATCTTCCGGCTAGCTTTATTGATTCAAAAAGATGGATACATCGTTTACAAGCAATTGTAAGATGAAGGAAGGGGGATCATCTACCCAGATCTGGGAGCTCTTCCCTAGTAAAGCTTGCCTAGCTAGCTCATGAGCAACTGAGTTACACACTCTATTACAATGACTAATGGAAATCTTAGCAAACTCCTTCCAATATTGGGCACTTTCATCGTAGATTGCCGCTGCTGCCGTGGCAGAAAACCCTCCATCTTGCATCGTATTAACGACTTCCATGCAGTCTGATTGCACCTCAACCCGATTGCAGCCTAATTGTTGCGCCAGAAGAAGACCATCCCTCAAGGCTGACGCCTCGGCCATAGTCGCATCCACCACATGTGAAATGTAGCTATGTGAGGCTGCAACAAACCCTCCCGATGAATCTCTGATAACAGCACCAGAACTCCCCGATCCCCTGGTCTCATCGAAGGCGGCGGTGGTGAAGGGGCCAGGGCGCCGGTGGACAAGGCGACGGCTGGGGAAGCGTCGGGGACGTGGCAACGGCGGCCGGGGCGCCTCCTCCTCCTCCTCCTTCTTCTTCCTCCTTCCTCCTTCTTCCTCCTCCTCCTTCTCTTCCTCCTTCTTCCTCCTCTCCTCCTCCTCCTCTCTTTCTCCTCCTCCTCCGGCGGCGCGGCGCTGGGGGCGGCGCGGGCGCGGGAGTGGGCGGCGGCGGCGCTGGCGCAGGCGCCGCGGGCGCGGGCGGCGGCGGCGGCGGCGGCGGCGCGGGCGGGGGCGGCGGCGGCGCTGGAGCTGGCGCGGGCGCGGGCGGCGGCGGCGGCGGCGGCGCTGGCGCTGGAGCGGGCGGGGGCGGGTGCGTGTGTGCGGTGTGTGTGGGCCAGCTGGGCCGGGGGTTAAATCCCCCCTTTGCCGAGTGCCCCCGATCTGGCACTCGGCAAAGAGGGGTTTTTTTAAAAAAAAATTAAAATTCTTTGCCGAGTGCCAGACGTCCTGGAACTCGGCAAAGAGGTTCCTTTGCCGAGTGTCATGTTTTGACACTCGGCAAACCCTATTTTTTTCACTTTTGACCTCTAAACTTTTTCTGCAGTCCTCATACAATACCTGGTACTCCATGTTCCAATGTGGCACATTTCTCGGACTTTTTCTATATTTCTTTAATTTATTTCAATTAATTGAATTTTCTTGGATAATTCAAATTATAACTGCTAGTCATTCGAATAATGAAAAAAAATGAATGGAAAAATGATATTCATGTTATTTAGTATAATGTGAGGCCGTATCCAGGAACAGATCACAAATTTCGAACATCTTGTTCACGAAACATGACCACGAACTTGCGGTAAACTTCTTCGGAGATTCTTCGGTTTGCAAGCATCGTACGTGACAACTTGCGCAAAACCTTCTCAAATTTTTATCACAGCCTCCACATATGATATCATGACATCTTGACAAGTTTCATGATTTTCGGACTTCGTTTGCTTTTTATACAATTTGAAAATAACTCGACCGCAAGTTCGTGGTCATGTTTCGTGAACAAGATGTTCGAAATTGGTGGTCTGTTCCTGGATACGGCCTCACATTATACTAAATAACATGAATATCATTTTTCCATTCATTTTTTTTCATTATTCGAATGACTAGCAGTTATAATTTGAATTATCCAAGAAAATTCAATTAATTGAAATAAATTAAAGAAATATAGAAAAAGTCTGAGAAATGTGCCACATTGGAACATGGAGTACCAGGTATTGTATGAGGACTGCAGAAAAAGTTTGGAGATCAAAAGTGAAAAAAAAATAGGGTTTGTCGAGTGTCAAAAAATGACACTCGGGAAAGGAGCCTCTTTGCCGAGTGCCAGATGTTTGCCGAGTTCTTTCTCTCTGGCACTCGGCAAATAGCCTCCACGAACTTGGAGCACCAGGTATTGTATGAGGACTGCAGAAAAAGTTTGACCACCAGGTATTGTATGAGGACTGCAGAAAAAGTTGGAGGTCAAAAGTGAAAAAAAATAGGGTTTGCCGAGTGTCAAAAAATAACACTCGGGAAAGGAGCCTCTTTGCCGAGTGCCAGATGTTTGCCGAGTTCTTTCTCTCTGGCACTCGGTAAATAGCCTCTTTGCCGAGTGCCCGATAAAAAGCACGCGGCAAAGTCTGGGACACTCGGCAAAGAAGCCGTCTCCAGTAGTGTCTAACCCCGTTTGGATCCCTGAATTCCCGTTTGGATCCTATATTAGGGTCGAAATTTCGGAATTAGAATTTGGCCCAATTCAATTTGGCTGTTTGGTTCCTTAGATGTGAAGTTCAGAGATGAGAAAAATGCTTGTTTGTTGCATTAATCAAGCATAAATAGCCATCTAAATGGTTCTTGTGAATATGTGTCTGCTTGCACAATGGTTCTGCAGTTAACCCTCTGAAGCTTGTTTGTTGCATTAATCAAGAAAAAGATAGATTGGGCATTGGACTCCATGATGCTAAATCCTACTACTGCTTTGTGTTTTCCTCTCAACCTCAAAACATCTCAGTCGGTTGAGTCTGTAGAATTTGTTGGCTATAGCATTGGCCCAACTGGGCTGGCTGTTGGTCGAGTCTATAGATGCGTTTCAGTTGGTCCTTTTGTTGCACTTGGTATTGATGCTGGTTCATATTGTCTCATTTGGTGAGTAGTGAACTGTTAACCCATTATTCTAGTTGATGAAGTTGGGGGACAGTTGACGGTACAATCTTTATGCAACAAGTATTCTCTGATCCCTCTTCCTTGCGTTGAAGTGTTTCTCTTTCCATGAATCCAAGTTATTTATGGTTTCAGGTTGAGGTCGTTATGTTTAAATTTTAAAAGACCAGTTGTCCAGTTTAGTACTATCCATACTAGCTGAGTCTTAATCTGTGTACTTGTTAGGTTGAACTGGAACAGCCTACTGAGCAGGTAACGAGTGAGAGCACAAAGCCACATACAATGTCTCATAATGGTCTCCTGAAAATTTAGTAGTGGAACAATGTTCTCTGATGTTCAGCTCCAACAATACATGCATGATACCATAATGCAGACATGGTGCTACTCTTGGTGATCCTTTAACCCTTTATATTGTCAAGTTGATATTCTTTCTGAAGGCCAATTTAAAACTTTTGAGTCCTTCAGAAAATTTAGTAGTGCAACAATGTTTTCTGCTGTTCAGCTCCAACAATACATGCATGATACAATAATGCAGACATGATGCTACTCTTGGTGATCCTTTAACCCTTTATATTGTCAAGTTGATATTCTTTCTGAAGGCCAATTTAAAACTTTTGAGTCCTTCAGAAAATTTAGTAGTGCAACAATGTTTTCTGATGTTCAGCTCCAACAATACATGCGTGATACCATAATGCAGACATGATGCTACTCTTGGTGATCCTTTAACCATTGATATTGTCAAGTCGATATCCTTTCTGAAGGCCAATTTAAAACTTTTGAGTCACTGTGCAGGGTAGGCAAATTGTCTGCATCTCATCATTCATGGTGAGCGTTGAGTCTGAGAAGCACATTGACATATGACAAGCCCATTCGGTGGAGGTCCCCCTGGTAGGGTGAAGAGAAAGAACCGGAAGAAGGCAAGTGAGGGTGGTGGCGGTGATGAGGAGGAAGATGAGGAAAGTAAAGATAGTTGTTTACTGACATGCAATCATCTTAAGATGTTAAGAATATCTGTGCTATGAGTACCTCAGCCTGAGATGCGCAGCTTGTTGCCTATATAGGGTTTTAGAATTTCAAAATGTTGTCCTTCAGGGGTGGTGGCGGTGATGAGGAAGAAGATGAGGAAAGATAGTTGTTTACTGACATGCAATCATGGTAAGATGTTAAGAATATCTGTGCTGTGAGTACCTCAGCCTGAGATGCGCAGCTTGTTGCCTATATAGGGTTTTAGAATTTCAGAATGTTGTCCTTCAGGGGTGCTATACGTGTTTATCGTCTTCAGCTTCGGGCGTTGTATGACATGGTTAATGCTTTTTGTATGGATCTATAACTTGTGTTCATCTTGAGGATTTATGTACCAGTATGCAACTCCTGAACATAAGCATCATACCACAGTTGTTTGATGTGTACTTGCTTGGAGGTTGGAATATTGTTGCACTACACCGTATGCTGTTGAATGTGTTAACGTTGACATGTTGACTTCAGGTTCCGACGCCAATTGCACATTCCTGTTTTATCACTTTAACACCTACCAAAAAAAGATAAAAAGCATTCTCAAATTACTGGTGCTATCAATTGATTATTATGTTCCCAAATTTTTGACTTCCAACTGTGTTCTGATGTTGAACTGCCCAAGTGAACATTCTAATCAATTAATGATTTCTCTGATATCAGCCTGCTGTAATATATATATATATATATGTATGAATGCATGCATGAATTACAGGGAACTGTAACTTTGTAAGAAAAGGAGATTAACCTTAGTGCCCGTTTGCATTACATGTTTAGTGCTATCTATTGATGCTAGAGAACTCAGTGGAAGCAGACAATTCCAAAAAAGATTGATCCAAACAGGTTCAGGAATTGAATTGTATCTGGATTCCATCAGGCAAATTCAGAATATAACCAAACAACAGAATTAAAATTACAGTCTAATTCCAATTTCATAGGAAATGGAATTGGTTCTTCAATTCCAGGAAACCAATTCAATTCTAGGAACCAAACATAGCCTAACAAATTTCATTAGGATTTCATTTTAGATCTCCTTTTGACAACCAAGTGTACCTATATCAAAAGAATATATGACCTAGCAATTTGTCTAATCTTCAGTTAAAATTGTGTTAACCCGATGCTCAAAGAGTGCACAGTTAAAATATGTGTAATGAAGCGTGATTTTTTCCTACTAAGTGAAATAGAACAATAGTGCATACATAAATATTTGTGACAAGATTATATTAATTATTCATGATGATTCCTTGCTCACTGAGTATAAGACATTTAAAACATGTTGTGATAAATTTTAATGGACACGTACTTTGTCAACTGATAGGGAGGGTCCATGTCCTTGTCTGCCACCTCCCCAGAGGGGACGGACTGGTCTTACGACTCTCCGCCTGCTGCCTTGGAGGAGTCAGACTGGTGCGACAAGGAGAGAGACACTAATCTTCGGTGCAACCATAGTTACTTACCCAAAGGACAGTATGCTGGGAAGAAACAGAGAACACTGGTAGGTAGTTTCTTGGATGCCCTCTTTAGGTGAGGGTGTGAACAACAGTGTGTTTTTCTACTTGTTCTATTACTCGTTTAAATGAATCTGTTGTAGTGCATGTAATCAATTTACCTTGTTATGTTTCGTGGCTAGGAAGATGAAGAGCAATACAACTTCATCAAGTGGATTGACGACTACTGGGAGCCGGACTCGGATCCTCTACATAATGATAAATTAGTGCAGAGGTCCACTGTTTGCAAGTAAAAAGAGTCTGGTGCTACAATATCTTGCATTAACTAACCGTAAATTACTGTTGCCACAGTATTTCAGCTTGCAGTAGAGAGGCTTTTGTACTGTAGCGATTGATGCGGAACGCTCATTGCGATCAAACTGCTGAAATTTATCACTATTGTATATCACTGTAGATCCTATGCAGTGACTTCTTCACTGCAGAGGATCCCAATCCCTGGAGGCAAGGGTGAAGAAGATAATCACAAACATGTGAAACATAGTTGGGAAGGCCGAGGAAAAAGCTGAGAAGGCGATGTAGGATGCTCTCGTTGTTAAGAATGAAGTTGTGGAGGACAAAGAAGCAAAGTAGGCTGAGTTGAGGAAGGAAGCCCAATTAAGAACTCTTTGCAACATGTACGAAAGGAGGCATAAGATGAGGTTGATGACAAGAAGGCTTGGTACCTTGCTTTTTGCCTTGTTGACATCATTGTGGTAATATTGTATGGTGTGAAGCTGCAGAAGAAGATATGAGGGATTTATTGTGGAGTTGGTCTAACCCATTTCATACATATGAGTCTAATGCCAATGCTTGAACACAGGAGTCCTCATATTATACATCTTGAATCCATCAATCTATTGAAAGAAGTAGCATCTCTACATCCTCCTGCAAAATTTTAAACAAAAAGTCAACAAATATAATATCAGATGCTTCTTCCCGATCAACGAATATGCACTTACATGATAATCCCTGCACATGTAGTAATCTCGGGTAGTCGTGTCAGGATGTAGCAACTGGGTGACCTCAGCAGGCTTACTACAATCACAATTGGGGTCGTAAAGACCAGGAGTGACTGGGGCATCCTTGCAAGACACAGTGGGTACATTTCTTTAGGACAATGTATCCACTTTTGTCCATACTACATCCCTCCCAAGTCCCCCATGCCTATAAACAAATCCACATACACATAGTCCATATATTAGAAAGAAAAACACATTGATGAAAAATTCAACCATCCAGCCTTACTATACACAAAAATGAACACATACAATATTGTATAAATAAATCTCTTGTAAATTAAACTCCGAATTACATTTGTTCATAACCTACCATAATATCTCAAACTTTTCTAACAAGATCTATTCTTGCATAGCATGTAACACCAAACCATAATTAATGAACCACAGTTCCAAAACCCTAAATAAATTCTACTAAAATATAAAAACTTGCTATACTACATTAGGTAGTCCAAACATATCACATCCATACCATCTACATCACCAAAACTGTCAAAAACTTGAGATCTAGGGTCACCCCAATTTATAGGGTTTCCTGTAAAATGTACCCAAGACATATAAAAAATACGGATGAATTTAGGGGAGATGAGAGATAAGACATGATCTCATGAATTCCATGTGAAAAAAATCAACCAAAATGGTAGGGATTTAAATATTTGAGGGAGATTAGAAAGGAGGAGGAGAAAGAGAGCTCAAGCTTCTCTCTTTGTTCCTGCTCTCAAGAAAGGGAGTTGGGAGTGGAACTGTAGGTGTGGCTCACGTGTATAAAAGGATTGGTTTTAGGGTTATCAGTTTGCACCAATGCATCAGCGCGTGGGCATATCGCGACAATGGCACTAGATGAGGGGCCTGCTCATCAGCCTCCATGCACTCCGGGAGCACCCAAAGGCCTTCAACAGTTACATATGTTACAAACCAAAAGATGTGATCAATTGTAATAGCCATTAGAAAGGGGTGTCTCCCCAATAGCAAGCATCCTTTTGCCTCTATAAATGAAACATTGATCAATGAAATCTCACACAAGTGATTCTATCTCTATTCTTGAGTTCAATATATGTCTAATTACTTTCTACTCACAACATGTTATTAGACACTTTGCTCTACACTATGCTAGTAAGCCAGAACATCAACGGAAGGTGATTGATGGTTCTGCCCAGAGCCTCATGCAAGATGTCGATCGTGCGATATGACAGGGACAACACAAGGCACCTGGTTGTCAAGCCAGATATGGGTGGAATGAACATACTCACCACGTCAAAGTCGACAAGCACCATGTTGTCCTCCCCGCTCATTGTGCCATGCCTAGTACCCACGCCGTGGCCACCTTGCGTGTTGTACGCAAAACCCGACGCACACGATGCACAATGGGAAGACATAGGTTGGCATCATCCTAAGCTAGTTGCATGGCCCTCGGCTACACAGCCTCACACCTGGCGGTGGACCCCCTCATAGAGTCTCCTCGCCTTCATGGAGACAGCATCCATTCACACTGCACAAAGCTGGTGGTACCATCCAATGCACAGCGCAACACGAAGGTAGCAACATCTGCCATCAGCAGCCCCTCCCTACAATGGCCAACCAACATATGGTGGCGGCCAACCTGAGTGGCAGCAGCAGTGGCCCGCACTACTTCCCAAACCCTAGCCGATTTGGGCCTCAGCCCATTTCGGCTAGATATTATATAAGCCGAGAAAATTCTTAGAAACCCCTAGGTTTTGCCAATATTAAGCACCAACATACACAAATATACATAAACCTATGGTATTTATAGTTTATCCATCGGCTATTAAATAAATTGTGTTATGCTTTATTTACTTCATGTAAATATGCATTTCAGACCCTCATGTCATCAGGAATTGTATAATAATATGCATTGTTTCATTTTTAATGTATTACCTCATGAATACTCCATATATTGCCCTTTATTATACATTTTCATTTATTCCTTGCAATCATTTCCATTGCACATTATTTATTGGAGCAAAATAATTCTGCATTCATCATTTATTTAAGCCTCACGCTTAAATATTTAACAAAAAATTATGCAAAACTCTTATTTGTGATTACCTTTTGTTATATTGGGAAAAGCACAAGGTAGTGAAGTCTATGACATCGGTTGAAATTGCAGTATCGTCTGTGTTTATTGGACAGAGTCCACATTCATAGCAGCGAGTTTCTCGCCCACTGCTACAAGGTATACACCATATCAACATGGTATCTTGTTTTACCAATATTTAATAGTACAAAACCTATGTCTTCGGTAGTGATGTATGTCACCCAATTCCTCAGAAGTGGAGTCCAAGACATTAGCAGTGAATTTTTCACCTATCCTATATTGAAGGCCTATATTAATTGTCACTATTGCATATTTTAATTCACTTTTTGCTTAAATAAATAGTAGAAATCAATGAAAAATATTTTTGATGGATATCTTCTATAACATTGGTAAACTAGATGGCACTGGAGACTATAGAATTGGCTGCAACTGTAGTTTGCTTGTCCTTATAGGACCGAGTTCATACTCATTGCAACGAGTTTCTTGCCCAGTATTGTGAGATCTATATCATGTTACATATCAACATGATGATTACCTTCAACGTGTATAACCAAAATTTATAACACATAGTCTATATTTTTTTAGTAATTATCAAATCACATATTCCCTTAGGAATGGAGTCCAAAACATTAGCAGTGACTTTGTTGTCTGTTCTTTATAGAAGACTACATTTATATTCAAGAATCATCTTGATTTTAAAGTTTGCACAATTACAATATTTTCATGCTATTTAATTTACTATCATAGTAAATTATTGAATGCATGGTCATTTCATATAGTACATGGTCATTTTAAGAGTTTAATGAACTTGCGTTAGATGGGAGCAACTATCTAACTATAGATGTAAAAATCAGTTTATCATCATAAGTTCTTATTACAGCAATAAATGAATCTCAGCCTAAAGTCCAGATGTTTTTGAACAACTCAAATAAGATGGTTTGTATTTTTTAAGGCATCACATCCATCCAGGTCTCAAAAATGAATATATAATGGAAGAGAATCCACGTGCTCTTTGGACATCACTCAAAGAGCGCTATGATCATTAAAAAGGCTATAATTCTACTAGAAGTAACGCATGAATGGTCTCTCATTCGTTTTCATGACTTTAAAGTTCGTCATAGATTATAATTCCGTTGTTCACAAAATCTACTCTAAATTGTGTTTCTATGATCAACCTATCTCAGATGCAAACATTATCAAAATGACTTTGTCCACTTTACATCTGGCTAACTTGGTATTACCACCACACCCAAAAGTATATAAAATATTATGAATTGATCTACACTCTTCTCCAGGCAAAAAAAACATGATGAACTTCTAATGAAGAACCATCAAAATTGCCCTACAGGCACAACACCACTGCCTGAAGTGCATTCAAACATATAGAATATACACAAATTTGGTAATCACAAAAGGCACCAAATGAAATTCGAAGGAAAGTGGAAACGCAATAATAAGCAAAAATTCAATGGATTTAACAAGGGTAAAGGCAATTTCAAGAAAAAGAACTACAATGAGAACTCACAAGCTTGTTGAAAGTGTAGATGTACGAATCAACATACCAAGAAATGTCATACTCCTAAACATTTGGTTGATCTATACCTCAAATTTTCTAAAAAAGAAAAAACAAGTTCAAGGGGATAAGTTTGAACCTCACTTCAACATACAACCTGAAATAATATGGAAGCAAGTTATTCTCAGTATGTCTCTCAATAGTACAGTTACAACATGATCTAGTAGAAGCTGGATGACTTCCTCAATGAATATAACATGCTTGATGAATACAATTCCCAAAATATGTTTGAAGACCTCAATTAATCTCCTAAATACCATAAATTGTTATTATCCTATCTTTGAACTACTAGATGTTGTATACTATATGACATTATATAAAATAATATCTCTCAGACATGATACTTAATACCTTTGTTATGTATGTAATGAGTTAAATTGATACTGAATTTTCTCTTACACTATATAGAATTTTTCAAGAAGCAATCAGATGGAGGAGAAAAATTCCTTCTTTTTCATCTAGATTGTATCATATATACATCAATCACGTATCAAATATTACGTACAAAATTGTTTTTCAAAATCTTAAGATTTGGCACGAGTGTATTGGTCATTATGGTTTAAGGATGATGAGAAAAATTATTGAGATTTTTATTTGTCACAACATAAATATTGCAAAGTTCTCAAAATCCTCAGATTTTATGTCCACCACATGTGCCACATGGATATTGATTTTGAGGATCTCTTACCTTAAAATTAAAAATAAGCTACTCAATTTCTTTGAACGCATTCGAGGAGATATATATGGTCTTATTCAGCCATTATTTGGACCATTCATGTACTTTATGGTGCTCATAGATACATCTACAAGATGGTCATATGTGTGTCTCTTATCCACAAAGAATAATGTTTTTATCAAATTTATGCTCAAATTACCAAATTAAGAGCAAATTATCCTGAACACGGGATAAAATCCATTGGAATGGACAATGCCATTGAATTTACTTCATGAGTCTTCAATGATTAGTGTATAGCCTTAAGCATTAATTTGGAGCATTAAATATCTTATGTGCATACTTAAAATATTCTAGCTAGATCTCTTATTGAGAGAGTTAAAATAATTGTACGACTACAACTTCAGAATTGTAATTTACCAACCTCTTTTTGAGCTCACGGGGTCTTACACACCGCATACTTAATTTAAATAAGACCAAGTGCATATTATACGACTTCTCCGTTGCAGTTAGTATGTGAAAATCTACCAAGTATTTCCTATCTATAAAAATTTGGTTGCACTCTATACATACTAATGTCACCACCGTAACATACATCAACAGACCCTCATAGGAAATTAGGAATCTAGGTGGGGTATAATTGTCTGTCAATCATAAAATGGCTCGAGCCCCTAATGGGGGAATTATTCACAGATTGGTACATTGATTGTATCTTTGATGAGGATAATTTTCAGACATTAGGGGGAAATCAAAAGTACCACAAAGAATAGTATGAAATAGATTGAAATGTCACATGTATTCAATCCTTATATCCACGTACTAAAGAATCTAAACTTAAGGTTCAAAGAATCATAAATTTGCAACACATTGCAAATAATCTGTCAGATGCATGATCACAAAGGTGTCACTAAATCATATATCCCCACATTTAATGTGCTAGAAAGAGTGGAGCTATCCAATAAAAACACTTATCTCCCAAATACAAATAAAGGGGGGGGCATATGGTCACAATGGATAAAGCTTCTTAAAAGCATTTGCAAAAACAAAGGAAGTTATCTTCCAAAATAGTAAATACAAATCAACCTGAGGTTAATAGACATCTTATGGATACCCAAGACCTATGGATGCACAACATCCAAGACCTATGGATGCTCAACATCCAAGGCCTAGAACAAATATGTACACAAATATAGATATTGAGATATCGAAACACCCTAAATCCATTGTTCTGGGAAATCACAAGGGGTTAGAAGGGGTAAATGAAATGTCCACAAATTATATTGACTTAGGAAAATCATAAAATAGAAATACGACAATTGTTAACATATATTTTTTCCTCAAAAATTGGCAAAGACTTTCAACTAGATCCAGACCAAAGTCCATAGCCATGGTAGAGTGCCTCAAGCGCTCGGATTGGACCAAATGTAAGAAAGCAAACAAGGCAGAATTGCACTTGCTCAATAAAAAAAGAGGTATTTATATCAGTAATACCTACTATTTGAAATATCTTTCCTATGGGATCAAAATGGAATTTCATCTGCAAATGGAATGAAAACATTGAGGTGGGAAAATACAAAGCGAGGCTTGTAGTACAAAGGTTCACGCAGAGACCCAATATCGATTATGATGAAACATACTCTCCAATTATAAGTGAAATAACGTTATGATATTTAATATAATTGGCAGTTCACAAGAATCTATCCATATAGTTGATGGATCTAGTGACTACATACATATATGGGTCACTTGATTTAGATATGTATATGAAAGTCCCTTAAGGGCATAAAATTTTGAATCTCAAAGCAAATCACAATATGTATTGTGTAAAACTAAAAAAGTCAGCGAGCAGATGGAAGGGAGGTGTCCGAATCTGCTTGGCTCATCGACGGATATGCACTCCTCTGCCCAGGATTTGCGTGCAGGTGACCTCCTTGTGCTTTGCAACCGGTTTGTGCACCGTCGATGTTGCCCCTTCGTCATTTTTTTTAAGCTCCGTGCGGTTGGTTTCGGTATAACCGTGGCGCCCCAACAATTGTCACTCGCGCTTCCTACTGTTCTGGTGGGCTGGTTGCGTGGCGAGCCAGTGTCAGCGATCCAGGAGGGTGGCCCTGAGCGTATGGTGTGCCACCAGTAAGGCCAGCAGCAGCTATGTGTTGGTGGTTTGGTGGCCCGATGCCGCGGGGTGAGCCAAGGCACTTGGTGGCGGGTGTCGCGGTCGACAATGGGGCTTCCCTATGTCACTGGGGCATGGTTGCATTGCGATGTGGAGGAGCTACGGCCTAGTGGAACAGCGGCTCATCTTCTACTGCTCGTGCGCCCCACAAGCCTTGTGTGGCGACTGGGCGGTCGAGTGTAGCGAAAATGGTCATATTAGGCCATAATTATGATTTTGATGATTAATGAAAATATAGTCATTAGGACTAATATGCTTGTCAAGAATATATACTAGTAGATCTCATGGATGCAATATATCAAGAAGCTACTATAGCCAGGACAAAGTTTGATTGAATTGGAAAACTCCCAGAAAATTTTGCCCCACTAGAAGGTCCGGTGCAGAGGAGTTTGCACTCACCTGAGCATTGTGTCCAGATGTTGATAGCCTACCGGATAGTCCGATGAATAGGACATAAGACCACTAAAGTATTTCTGACAAAAGGGGAGAAGGCTGAGGACCTCACCAGATAGTCTAGTGATCTACACTGGTTAACACCAGAGTATTTCCTGCAGAGAAGAATACAAGTGTAGAAGACTGAAGATCCACACACCGGATGGTCCGGTACTTGGTTTGTGCGCACCGGATTGGAGCATTGAAGTATTTCTTACAGAGGTGACTGCAAGTATTGAAGACTGAAGAATAACCCACCGGAAGGTCCAGTGCTCTGAAGATGAATGCACCGGAGCATTTTACACAGAGAGGCTACAAAGGCTCGGCTGGCTCAAGATAACTCACCAAAAGGTTTGGTGATGGATTTGAAGGCACACCGGAGTGTCTGATATTCACAGAGGCATTGAGTGTAGCTTCAATGGCTAGTTTCTGAGGTTGTACTCACCGGATGATTCGGTGTTAGTAGTACTATTCTAACCGGATCATCTAGTGTTAACAGTTTTTCTAAGCCATTGGGAAAACGGTTAGTTGGCGGGTTTTAGGCTATAAATACCCCTATACTCAGTCATTTGAAGGTGTGGCATGCTGCTGGAGTGTAGAGGAAGCTCATACACATTTGAAAAGACATCCAAGCCACCAAAGTACTTAAAATGAGCATCCAAGGTGACTAAGCACAAGATTAGATAATGTTTAGTGCTTATAGGCCTAGAGTGAGTTGTAGCTAGGTGCTGCAGCTTGAAGAAGTGATCAAGAAATGATTCTAGCTTGTACTGAGTGGTACGTTAGTGCCTTAGAGTCTTAGTGACTCACCGGCATCTTGGGCCTTGGTGGCTCAAGCTTGTTGACCCTTGGACTTGGTGTGGAGCGGCGACAAGATACGTATACAGGAACACAGAGACCCTTGCCTTAGTGACCCAAGCTCCGAAGTGATTACGACAACAAGTGACTGAAAGAGAGGCTAGTGGTGAGACCTTGCTTTAGTTGCTTGGTGGCTCATCTGGCTTGATACCTTGCCTTGATGGCCTGGTGGCTTAAGAGTCATGATCGGGTGCTGACCGGGAGCATATCCTTTGTGGAGCTCCAACGTGGACTAGGGGTGGAATTCATGCCATTGATACCATGGGATAAAAATCTTTATGTCGAATTTGTCTATCTACCTTATTTACGTTTCCGCATTTACATACTTGCAATTTACCTTGCTAGAGTATATTGCAATCCTTTTGAGCGGTACAGTAGACACGTTAGATAAACTTAGAGCACATTTAGATAGAAATTGAGATAGGTTTATCTTTTGAAGTTTTTAGAGCTAATTTGGTTTAGGTCTCTAAGTGTCCTAATTCACCCCTCCTCTTAAGACATTGTGAGGACCCGTCTAAACAGTATTCGAATTAATCATCAGGTGGATCATTATTCATAATCCAACCTCAACAATTAACCCGAATACCATTTCGGCAATCTCAGCACGTGTTTTGTGCCCAAGGATCGGAACACATGCCTCCAACATAGTGCATCACCACATAGCTTAATAAAGAGCAAGTAATAAACATTTATATTACAAATATTAAGCATGCAACAAGTTATCACAATTTACAGCAAAAGAGAGCTAGGAGGAGACTAAAACCTGCTCAACTCCTAACCAGCAAAAGAACTAAGCAACGGAAGACTAAAAGCTATACAACAAAAGGATATGGAGCCACATGCCCTTAGGCTCCATACCAAAACACTGAGTTTCAGAGTAGAGTGTGCTACTCCTGCCCGCCACCCTGATCGACAGGCACAAAGTAGCCAAACACCGCCTCTTCCTCAACGACAGGAGTACCTGAAAACGCAGGCATAAGTACGAAGGTACTCGCAAGACTTAAACCATATAGAGCACATATACATAGCTCGACTTCAAAGATTATGCATTGATCATTAGCAAAAATGAACCACAGGTTAAGTAAAACATATGCACTAAGCACCAAAACAAATGAAAGCTACCATGCAACTAACAACTGAACAAGTGTATATGTAAACAATATGTATATCAACAAGTAACAAGTGCCCACAATCACCATATCCCACAAACCGAACCACAAACCATACTCAAAACTCTACGACCGTGTGCAAATGAAACAATAGCATGCTCATGACCGAGAGCACGGTAGTTCAAACTGTTTATACACCCAGCAGGGGATACTCCTGGACCCACACGACACGAGGACCATACGGCTTGTGCCACCCGCTAAAGTGCACACAAGGGGGTACTCACGACAACCTTTCCCAACCAGCCCCAACCGTGTACGACATGCAACGCTCGGCGTGGCGGTACCAGAACTACTCCTGGAGCAAACTAGTACCACTTACAAGCCCACTCGCTCACACCGTCGTTGTTCAGGCCCCACAAAGCCACAGCTGTGAAGGTATTCGGCTCGCCTTACCATTAGATCGGCATGTGGTGAGTAAGATAAGTGCTAAATCCAACTACCCCAACGATCGGCCTTAAACGATGCAAGCAGTCTACGGTGTCCGATCTTCCTCTACCAGCCTACCCAGGGGAACTCCACATCCGGGTAGGATAAAACACCATCCTAGCACCGCCCATATCTCGTCTCATACTCACCACTCATACAACCATCCCAACCTCAACAAGTGTGCGTAACCATAAGAAGGTCCTATGCTTGCGAACAACGGAACGCGCCGTCGTTCGACTTCTACCAATGACCTAAGCATGGCTAAGCATATAAGTCGAACTCATGTCTAAACATTGACAACACCTCACAGCTACAAGGAATGTAAATACACAAGTATTCGAAGTAGAAGAATGCAATCGGCATAGGTTCTACCCATTGGTACCCGATACTGACTCACTAAACATGCATACATACATAAGCATAATTTATCGATTTTAGACTTATCCAATTACACAAGAGGGATCAATATGCTTAGTTGCTTGCCTTGCTGTTCAGGTGGATCTCCTTCGCTCTCCTGGAAAATCGGCTCGACGTTCTCTAAAAAGAATAAGGCGTGCAATGTCATGAGTATGGATGAAATACAACAATGCATGCCATATGATGCGTAAAACATGTTAAAAGTGCAAACATGCGAATTAGAACAAAATTGGGACTCAAACCTATTTGAAAAGTTACTGAAAGTGCGGAACCTCCGGACATATGCAGACTATCCGCAAAATTTTGCGGAACATCTGGACATTTGTGCAACTCAGGCGAACTCCGGACTATCCGGAGAATTCTCCGGATACTCCGGACATGTGCGGACCCTTCGGACTTTGTCCAGACACTCCGGACATTGACAAGAAATGTGTTTTCGCCAATTCGTTGATCGATTCAATTTGAATACTAGACACACTTTACCTAAACATGGTCATATACTATATAAGGGGTTTAGATCCAATTAATTACGCAATGTTAAAGATTGAAACCATTTCAATGACTCATTAAACCAACGGAATTCATACACTCATCTCATGGCTCATAGTATTTTTAATGTGTAGAGCATGTTAATACAAAGCTAACAAAAGTGGTTTCATAATTTTAGGACATGGCAACAACTAATCGTGACCTAAACAAGCCGAAACACATTTAATTATCTTACTAATTCTCAAAAAGTATTTTCTGGAGTTCCAACATTTTTAACACGTAGTTTGTACTCATACGAAGCTAACGCAACTGGTCTCACGTCATTTGGAGTTCGGATGAATTAATTATGAATTTTACAAGCCTCAATGCGCCTGATGAATAGTAAGTGCGGACCCTCCGCACTTTTTTGCGTAACCTCCGCACTTTTGCAGACTATCCACACTTTTCTATGGAGGTTCCGGACTGCGGAACCTCCGGAGGTTCCGGACTTTTCAGAACTGCTCCTATTTGAGAGGAAACTTTGCCAAATCAATTTACGATCTTTTCCACTCCAAAAGGGGATGTGTTTGGGAGAGTCTAGAGAGTCTAGAACTCAATCAACAACCTAGCAACTCGATTCCTAACTCAATTTTATCAAAATCTCCATTTTTGATCAAAAACATCATGAACTCATGAACTTTGCTAAAATTCAAAATCGACCAACCAAACCACGAATTCTTGTCATGAGAAGCCTAAGGGACTTACCACGGAGCTTGTGAAGGTTGGTGACCACCGGAAAATGGAGGAAACGCTCGGGAGACGATGAATTCCGGTGTTCTTCACATTTCGATCTAGAACACCAAAAGACACCAAAATCGGTTCGAATCCTTCGGGAAAATAAAAATGAATTGGATGGATGAGTAGCTTATGAGTTCTAGAATGCAATGGTACCACATGCATACCTTCAATCCCTCTCTAGAGCTCGAATTTTGGAAGAATTTGAGAGAGGGAGTGAGAGGGGAGTGAGAGCTCTTGCTCTCCTTGCTTAGGCCGGTTGGAGCACGGGAGTGAGGGTGGGAGTAGGTGGGAGAGAGAGAGGGTAGGTGAGCTACCCCTTTAGGGTGGTTGGGAGGTGGGGCCACATGTGGGTCCCACATGTTAGAGAAAAAGATGTCCGTTTTAACTGCGACTTCAATTCTTTTCTCTCCAGATTTCCTTCTCTCATCCAAATGATCTCAAACGAATTGCATTAGTATTACGAATTATAATTATGCAAATTTAAACAAAATGCTTAAAAAGCATGATTATGCTTTATTACATGATTAAGAATTTGGGGACGTGATAGACATCACCGTTCCTCACACCGGGCCCTTCCCTGTGGCATTGTGACATATGCAGGACACTATGGCTACCCTAGAGTGGCGTGTTGTGCTGCCCCTCCCCCCTGATCGGGCTCCTCACCTTGTTGTTCTGTCCCCCCCCCCCCGGAGCTAGCCCGCGAGGAGCCTGATCGGCCAGTGGGGGCTTCTCGGGGCAGCGCGCACTCGTGAAGATGGAGGCTGTAGCATATTCTTGCTCTTATTTTTGTTTCTCTTATCGAGATGAGGGTAATCATATGACATGCGGCTATATTCACCATAATTGTAGCACTTCTTATCTCGACCACCGAACTTGTCAAATTTCCTAGAGCGAAATTTGTTCTTCTTAGGATCATAGTTGTATCCCTTCTTTTCCAACTTGGATATCATCCTTGTTGTTCTTCTCATGAGGAGGGAAAGCTCGGTGTTAGAGCCATCATTATCATCTTCATCATCATCTTCATCGCTTTTACTTGTTCATGGAATCCTCACCTTCTTTTTCTTCTTGTGAATCATTTTGGCCTTGAGAACAAGATTCTTTTTGGAGGAAGATTCTTCTTGATCTCCAAACAAGAACATCTCATGAGCACAAACTTTGCCCACAGCGTCGGTGACGGTCATGTCATTGATGTCTTTCTCATGAAGAAGAGAGATGATAATGTTGTATTGTAGCTTGGAAAGTACTATCAAGATCCTACGAATAATGTCTCCTTGAGACAATTAAGTGAGTTTAAGAGAATTAATTTCTTTAACAAGCATATTCATGAGAGAATACATATCATTGCATAACTTATTGGGAAGTATCTTAAATTAATTAAGGTTGTTCATTAGCATATGATATCTTTCCTCCTGGATTTTTATAGAACCCTCATGAATTTCAAAAAGACCGGTCCAAATATCATGAGCTAATTCCTTATTTCTTACTTAAAAAACATCTCTTCACTAATTCCCTCAAAAATAGCATTTTAGTCTTAGCATTCCATCTAATTTGTTGTTTGGTAAATTGTTGATTATACCCAATAGAAGCGGCTAGCCAAACTATGGAGAAAATAGCCTCAAGATAGCTTACCATGTGAACTTTTCAATAGAAGAAGTTTTTTTCCTCGAACCTTGGCACGCTACTTCCATTCACGGGAGCTATTGCTCTACGACTTTAAGCCTGTCAAGAGCATGATACTCTAATATCAATTGAAATGATCGAATGATCTAAGAGGAGGGGTGAATTAGGCTATAAAAAAATTACTCCTGCGAAATTCTAAAATAAGTAGCAACCTTAGCCTAGATGAATTGAAATACGACTACACGATCAAACTAGAAGGAAGTATGAAAAATAAACAAGCTAGAACACAAAATAAATATGGAAAGTAAAGCTTGCAAGTAAACAAAATACTCAAATGTAAATACGGGATAGTAAGAAAATGGACAAGAGAACACCGATTTTTTCCGAGGTATCGAGGAGTTGGCACTCTCTTTAGTTCTCATTGGAGCATCCACAAAGGATATCGCTCATCCTTGAGTCATAAAGTCTCAAGTGCTCACTCATGATTGCCACTTATTCATCTCTGGATTGACGGACATCAAACCAAGCACATAGCTCTTTTCGGGGCTCCGCAAGAACTCCAAGAGCTTACTAAGACAACTCCAATCACCAAAGACCGGCTAGATGTTACCAACCACCAAGAGTAATGAGTCAATAGCTTCACTTGACTAAGATTATGCCTATTACTACAGCTAGATGCATATTTTCTACTCTCTAAACACTAAAGATGTCCTTAACCTTCAATTAAGAATTTATAATTCGCTCAAGTGCACTCTCTTGCTTCTTGATGACACACACATTGTATGAGCTCTTTTGGAGTCGCAAAAGAGCCAACTGAAACCAAGTGAGGGGGTATTTATAGGCTAGACATCCAAATTTAGACATTGCCTAACAACCTATTTTTCTGTTAACACCGAATGATCCGATGAGTAACTCCTCACAACCACCAGACAATTCGGTGAGCACAACTTTCAAAGCCACGTTGTGTTAGCTGTTATTAGCCGTTGCTGCTAATAATAGTTTGGTGTAGCTATTCGGTGAGCACACCTTTAGCACAGGACCATCCGGTCAGTTAACCTTCATTTTTCAAATAGTTGCAACCTTCTCTGCAAAAATTAGTCCGGTGATTTCTCTTTGCCTTCACCGGACCATCCGGTGAGTGTAGCTTCTTCTAGAACCAAAAATTCTTCTCTGCAAGAATTGCTTCGCTGGTTCCTCTTTGTCTTCACTAGACCATCCAGTGAGTGTAGCTTCTTTTGGAACCAAAAATTCTTCTTTGCAAGGATTGCTCTGGTGATTCCTCTTTGCCTTCATCGGATCATCCGGTGAGTGTAATTTATTCTGGAATAAAAAATTCTTATCTGCAAAAATTGCTCCGATGCTCCCATCTTTCCATCACTGGATAATCTGGTGAGTTCAACTTCAATTTAACCTCGAAAAAATTGCTTCGGCTAAAAAAGCTCTAGTGCTCTCACAGGGGTAACACCGGACCATCTGGTGCAACACTTCGAACAATTCAGGACACGTGTCACCAAGAATAGGTTCCAGTGATGTCTCCATGTTAATCATCGGACCATCCGGTCAACATATGTGATTTCTGTTTGAACCAAGAAAAAATGTTCCGATGGGAACAAGAGTCACATCATCGGACTATTCGGTGAGGGTAACTTCACTGAGCTCATCCAACTTAATCTTTTTTGAGCTCTAACTTCACGACATCTCAACCAATGACTTCTATGAGCTATCTAGTGCTAGAAATTCACAAGTGTGTATCAAACCAAGTCTGAACTCAACTAAGTCAAAGCTACTACTCTTAGCCCCTCTTTATAGTATGGTAAAAAAGACTAAGAAAGAAAACATATACTACTCTAAGTGTCCTTCATCTCCTATGTGACACTTAGAACTAGAATATCCTTAATCTTGATGCATATGTCCTTTAATCATCCATATAATTAACTTAGGGATCAAGAATACCCAATCATCATTATGAACTAAATTTTTTTATACCCTTTAAAATAAATTTGTTAATCACAATAATATGGTTGTCATTAATCACTAAAATACTTACACTTACCTAGGGGCCTAGATGCTACAAAGTTCCAAGTGGCCGGTCGCACGCTGTGTATCCAACCGCATTGCGCCGCTCTGCCTCGGCGGTGGCCACGTCGTAGATCAGTCTGCCCCGCCCTGCCTCGTCGGTGACCATGCCCTGCTCTGGTGAGCCACGACCGCATGCGGGTTTTGGGGGGGGGGGGCAGAGGGAGAGAGAAGAGGTGCGAGATGAGAGAGAAGATATAGAGACATAGAGAGAATGAGGAGTGAGGATGGGAGGAGATCGGGGACTTAGAATTTTAGGTGGAGCGAGGACAAGTGGATATGAGAATGTGAGATAAAAGTGGATCGAATGCAAATTTCGAGTCCGATCTACTGTAGCAACTACCAGTGGCGGTTCGTGGTTAAAACCAGCACTGCTATCGACTATCAGTGTCGGTTCATGTTACAAATTGACAGTGATGTATCAGTGTCGGTTTATAACACGAACCGACACTGATAGTAAGTATCCGTACTGATTCTTAGCGGCTCCATCATGGTTTGAGCACGGGAGATTAATAATCGGCAGTGATACATTTGCACTGCTGGTTTTTACAGAACCGGTAGTGATGAACCGCTATCTATGGCTAGTTTTGTAGTAGTATGGTTAGCCACCTATCGATAATTGGAGTGTCGACTAGCCCCTTATCAGCAACCGGATAGCCGATATATAATTCTCTAGGGACCTGTCGGTACTACAATTGCCAATAAGTCATGTGTCCTCACAGACGATATTCAAAGAAAACTTCATAATTTTTTTCATATAATCTCGGATGAAGATGATCTTTATATAAAAATTGTACTTATAGACGATATCTACAATTTTGTAGTTAAATATATTTTCATTGAATAAGTTTAGATATCCAAAAAGTGGTTATAAATTTTAGATCTGAAAAACTAGATTAGAATTTCTAGTTTTTTAGACATCTAAACTGATTGACATCGAAAAATATTAACTCTAAAGTTGTAGATATCGTCGATAAATACAATTTATTATATAAAGATCATCTCCATTTATGATTATATGAAAAAGTTATAATTTTTTTTAAATACAATCTGTAGGAATAATGGACCGCTCAACAATTAAAGCATTAATAGGCCTTCACATATGTACCAAAAAATTGTCATACTCGGCGCCTTGGCGCAGATCCTGAGGGCTTTGCCCTTTGCCCCACGGCCAGAGAAGCGGCGTTCTGCTCTGCAAACAGTGATCACGACTTTGCGTGTAGCTACCACATAAAGTTGGATGACATGACCGGAGCAGAAGAAAAGAAAGATGCGTCGGCACACACGGCGCAGCCTCAGCAAACCGGGGTTCGCGTTCCATCCCTGCCCACCGTTTCGCTCTAAAAAACAAAAAGGAGGATCGAAGAGACAGAGACGGGAAACCGGCAGCTGACATTTCTTTCGGTCCATTTTTGACCCCGTTCAACGCATCGTCGCTGTGCGAGCAGGACGAAGCAGCCCAGTGGCGTACGTAGATCTGCATGCGCGCTCGGCGCGAGACAAGTGTGGCCTCCTCACCGGCCTCGTTCGGAGCGCGCTTTTCCACAGCCACTACGTGCGGACACGTAAGGAGGCGGTTGCTACAGCCTTCGCACGTGACGCGCGCACAGCGATACGTACTCTCGCTTCTCCCTTGAAGGAAAAAAAAAACCTTACTAGTATATGCTTTTATAATTATGGCTCACTGTCACTGCCTAGAGAAGCGCCCGCTCGCCATTTAAGGGGGCCCAGTCCGCAATTTACACCACGTCTGCCCAAAGTCCAAGAACCTCCCGACGAGTGAAGAGCGAGGGTTTGGTGGCGTTTTGGGTGAGAGCTCGACAATGTGCGGCGGAGCCGTCCTCGCCGACTTCGTCCCCGCCGGCGCCCTCCGCCCGGCAGGAAGTCCACCGGCACCGCCTCAGAATCCGGCTGCACCTCCAACCTCTCCGGTTCGTACGCGCACTGTGTTTTGTGCACCAACAACTCTGTCTGGTGTCTCGTTCTCCGGCTATCTAATTCTCCTGCTCTGCTCTGTCTGCATGCGTGGCTACAAATAGTATAACATGATTCCGTTTTGCCACCTATATATGAGCATGCATGGCAATGGCATCGTCATTTTCGCTGACACTGCTAGCAACTTCCTTTTGCAAGGCGACGAGGTACCGCGGCATCCGGCGCCGGCCCTGGGGCCGCTGGGCGGCGGAGATCCGGGACCCCAGGAAGGGCGCGCGCGTCTGGCTCGGCACCTACGCCACGCCCGAGGACGCCGCGCGCGCCTACGACGTAGCCGCGCGCGAGATCCGCGGCGCCAAGGCCAAGCTCAACTTCCCGCCCGCCGTGGGAGGCGGCGCGTCGGCAGCCAAGAAGCAGCGCCGCAGGGCCGCGGCGGCCGAGAGCTCGGGGTCATCTCCGACCGCGGCCGTCGTAGATGGAGGTGACGGTGGCAGTGGCAGCGGAGAGGAGAGGCTGCGGGGGTGCATGTCCGAGCTGGAGGCGTTCCTGGGGCTGGAGGACGTCGCGGGCGTAGGCGGCGGCGAGGAGGGCGATGGCTTCGAGCCCTGGGACGCCGGCGACCTCATGTTCGCGTAGGCGCGCGTACGTGCCGTAGTGCCGTCGATATGGACGGCCGCCGCGGTTGCAGTTGCAGGCTTGCCACCGTTGTTTTGGAGCAATCTTTCTGCAACCCTCCTGTTGGCTGCTTTTGCGTGGTGTTACTACTAGCCTTCACCGATTTATGCATGTACCGGGATGAGTTTAATTATCTTGTCGATAAATAAATTAACTCCTTCCTATGCTGCAGACGCTTGAAAACTCGATTTAGAGGTTTGCTGGCGGTTTTTGTCTGGTAGGATTCTCTATCTCCGAATTTTGAGGTTTGTTCTGGTAGGATTCTCCATTTTTGGTTTAGAGGGAGCTCGGTCAGCGGCGGATCGGGATCCTCTGCAGTTGCAGAGAGTCTACTGTAGCTACAGTAAAGTGCATTTAGGTCCGCGCTGAGCCGTTGATTTCATGGTGGGGGCATCAGCACCAGACTCATTTTACTGTATAAACAGTTATCCTCTGCATTAATGATGTATTAATGCAGAGAATCCGGATCCGTCAGCGGCAGGTCGGTTTGGTGAAAAAGGCGTACACCAGGGCGGGGCAGCGAGGTGGTGGGTCGCCCCGGCGGGCGGTGGAGGTCCGTCAAATGGGCCAGGGCGAGCTGACGGTGGATTATGATAAATTAGAGAGAAATAAGTTATAAGTTATTTGACAATTTAGATTATTGAAGTCTGAATTATTGGTTAAAGTTTAACAATATTTTTAATAGGGGTGATAGATTCGGACCTAGGATAGGAGAAGTGGTATTAGTGGGTAATTTTTTTTAAATTTGATGAGTAGTATAGTAGAAGATAAAAATAAGTTAAAATAAATTTCTTTTAACAGTTTATAAGATTATTATAATTTAAAAAATAATTTATTAATTTTGGTTATTCGTGTCATATAACTAGAGATCATGATTTTTTAATTTTACTCTAACAAAGCATTATATCACATTTGAGAGATCGAATAGAATGAAGGCTAAAGAATGATAAAAGTAAATGATAGTTCCACCGTTAAAGATACGGTTCCAGTTAAGTATCTGGAATATAACTTATTTTTTATATTTTAGTTGTTTGATAAGGATTTAGAAATGCGTTTTTTTAAACGTGGTACTTTTTGATTTTTTGAGTTGCAGAGTTTTTGGGACTAACTTTTTAAATCTTTTGGTTTTTCTCAGTGTTTAATTGTGGATTTTTTGAGTTCTTGATTTTTTTATTTAAAAGATTTCTTAAGTTAGAAGAGTTTTTAACCTGATTTTTCTGAATCTTAATTCTTGGTGTTTAATTACTCAAATTTTTTTAAGCTTTAAAATTTAAACCTTGAATAGTATATGAGCTTTAATTTGCTTATTTGTTTGAGTATCTTAAGAGGGATTATCAAGTTAAAGTTTGAGAAAATTTTTATTTTTGCTGTTTGTCAGTATGGTAAGATAGTTGTCGTTCTATGACTGAACGACTAGGAGAATTAGTCTAAGATATGGTTGATCTTTTTTGTTTTTTGGCGGGTGAGAAGTGATATGTATTTAATATTATTGATGATTACCCTTTTACTTTTGAGTTTTTTTAAGCAATAATAAAGTGTTCTCATACTTTCCAAGTTTAACTTTGAGATTAGTTAAAGAAATCACATGTGTATTAAAAATAATTCGTAGTTATAATGATACTGAGTTTAAGAACTATTTTTTTTATTTTTTCTGCTTTGAATATGATATTGAGCATTAATTTTTTGCTATATCACTGCGAATGCGTTTTTAAGTAGAATGATATGATTGAAAGAAATAATATGACTTTAGTGGAGATGGTTAGGACGATGCTCGATTATCATATGACTCTTAGAAAGTTTTGGATTGAGTTCATTAGTACAACGTGCTACATCTCAAAATGGATTTGTTGCGCTTCATTTTAATTTAACTTCTTATGATTTGCGCTTTGGAAGGAAGTCAAATATTTCACATTTGAGAGTTTTCGGCTGTCAGTGTTTTATCCTAAAACGTAGCAATCTTGATAAGTTTGAGTCATGCTCTTCTAATAGTATTTTCTTGAGTTTTTCTATTTATAGTTATGCTTACATGGTTTATAATCTTGACATTAACATCATCGTGGAATCTTTTAATGTAACTTTTGATTAATCAACTACCTGTGCTAGTTTTATCTTTGAGTGTGCAGATGATCATTAGGTAAGTGAGAATATCTTTATAGATAGCGACCATTCAGCTTTTCGTGATGACAAGTGGGGAAATGACCTAGCCTACAGGCATTACTAGGGAGTCGTCATCTGGTACTGCTTTGGTGCCATAAGGTTCCGGGCTCCCTACAGAGACTACAATCTCTGGAGGCCATAAGAGTTTATCAAACCGCTTCTTCTCTAGGCTATGGAGGGAGCTAGCCTCTAGAGAAAATATTAGCAAAATAAAGATACCCTTGCAGTTATCTGACACAAAGTGATCGGCAGTTAATACCAGTACAAGTGAAGGCTATCTTGACACCTGGGATAATATGACGTTGTGCTGTAATTAACGATAGGCTTAGTATTGCATCCTTACGGTTTCTTGCAATACTGTATTTACCATGATAGATAATATCTTCTAGGTAGGGGTAAAAGTATTTTTATCAGAGCTCAAGCTGCGTAACTTTGATCAGTCCTGGGTACCTTTAATATAGCGGTAACTTGCAACGTTATCTCTGTAAGAGCATATTTGTCTATTTACACCCCGAATGGCACTATGAATACAGACCCCTGACCATCAGATCAAAGAAACAAATCTTTTGATGATCAATATATTTGGTGTTCCTTCCTCTCTAAGCTTGAGCTAGTCATGTGAGTGTGTTCTCACCATATTTGTTCGTAGAAGATATTTTCTTCCACTACCGATGTTCCGTCAGTGGAAGATCTCGCAGCACCACTATCACACCCCAAAATGCTAATTACATAATTAGGCATACATAATCATCATCGCATGTGCTTGCACGTGTTTGTCTATCAAAAATTGGTTAAACATATTTCAAACACCCGAGAGATGATTTAGAGCATTTTGAAGAATCCCTACATACCTTAGAGAAGGAAAAGAATGGAAGGAGGATGATGAGGGGAGACTTAGGCAAATTTTAGTAAAAGAACGCCCTCACAGTCTGATCGGTGTCACCCACGGTCTGACAGCTAGGTGCGTTGCCATGTGGGCTGCCACATGGATTTCCCGTGGTTTGATCGCTCGAACTCGTGGTCTGACCACTAGCACATAGAGGCTCACGTTAAGTGGATCAATCACTTCCTTTTGCTCTGTCCCTCTCGCTTTTCTCTCACCCTCCCTCTCTCCACCCGACCTTAGAGAGAGAAAGAAAGTTCTACTCGTCGTGTTCGAAGGTCAGAGATCGAAGGTGGGAACTCCCACGAGCTTCCTGGAGGACTTCCGCAAGTTTCCTCCCTCTTCTCTCTCGCCGAAGACTTGTTCATCGACCGCAAGCTTCACCCCCACTCTGGGAGTCGATCCGCAAATCGGAGCCTCCGAAAGCATTCCAATCCAATAGAAAGTTTGCATAAGTTAAGGTGAGATATCTCCTACCGTTTTTCGTTGTTTCCGAGCTCGATAGACCCTCGTGTCGTTTAGGACTAAGTTCAACATAGCCTATATCTAATCCATGGGCTATTTTGAGTTTAGCTTGGTGAATGATGTACAAACCACTTTAGAAACACTCCACTCATCCCATAGAGCATTTCAGTATCCTTTGTTGTCCAAGGTCTCGTCGGAATCCTCGCCAACGACCCCGCAAAGGCACTATCGGCAAGGTCTGGTTGTTTGACCGCCGCTAGGGCCGCTTTGACTGCCAGTTGGGGACCGATGAATCTAACTTATACATGAGTATGACCACCACTTGTGCCGGTCTGACCATTAGTGGGCGGTCAGATCGTCACCATGCCTACATTCAGACCACCAAAGGCCAAAACTCTCTGCTGGCTGCCAGTCAGATCGCCACCCCAAGGCCGGTCTGACTGCCAGCATGTGATGGTTAAGATGAGGCTAGGTTAGCTTATCTGGGGTTTCAAGCTTTGAAACCCTAATCCTTTAGCAATCCTTTGTGGATGTTTCCGAGTCATAACGCTCTACTATTACGTGAGCATACACATTGCATCTTTTTTGCATTGTTCGTTTATTTATGCATTGCACCTGTGTTTCTTCTAGAGAGCGTCGATCCGACAGTTCAAGCAAGCGAAGACAACACCAGTCTACCACACTTCTATGAGTTTTGTACAGATAGTATCAGGCAACTGACAGAGCAGCAAGGCAAGCATCTAAGCATATTGCACCCTTTGTTCAATTGAAGGGAGTCTAAATTGATAAACTATGCTTTATGTATATTTGCATGTATTGAGGCAAGTGTCAGGCTCATTCGGGTTGAACCTATATTGAATTGCATATCCTCTACCTTGAGTTGTTGATTGTCCTCATCTTTGTCGCCTCGGTAATGTTGTTGATGTCTAGCTTAAATGTTATTCGACATGCTTAGCAATGCATAGGTCCTCGGTAAAAGTCGAGTGACGGTGATGCCATTGTTCGCGAGCATAGGACCTACTTATACTTTATAAATACTTTTATAATGTTGAGGTGGTTGGATAAGTGGTGAATATGAGGCGAGATGTGGGCAGTGTTAGGGGTGTTTTCTGCTCAGGAGGAGTCTTTGGGACAGTTCGGGAGAGGAACCCGGATACCGTAGACCGCTTTGCATCGTTTAAGCACCAACCATTGGCCACCGTTGGCTTTAGCATCTATCGTACTCACCACATGCTGATCTAATGGTAAGGCAAGCCGAATACCTTTGTAGCTGTAATCATTTGGCCTTGAACATCGATGGTGTGAGCGGGCGGGTTTGTATGGGTATCTAGTTTGCTCCGGGAGTAGTTTTAGATATCTGCACGCCGAGCGATGCACGTTCCAAATGGTTGAGGCTTATTGTGAAAGGTTGTCAAGAGTACACCTTGTGTGCACTTTAGCGGGTGGCACAAGCCGAATGGTCATCGTATCTTATGGGTAAAGGAGTATCCCCTACAGGGTGTAAGAACAGTTCGAACTGTCGCGCTCTCGGTCATAAGCCTGTCTTTTGTCCATGCGCACCATCGTAGAGTCACGAGTTGTGGTTTGTGGATGGATATGTTGATCTTGATGGAGATGATTCGTGCTACATATATGTTCATGATGGTTCCAGTTACATTTATGTACAGTTGGTTATTACATGGTATAATTGTATTGTTGTTGGTTATGTTTAGATGCTCACACATATGTACCTAGGTTACGGGCGTATATGTTTTAACCAACCTTGTAGCCTTTTTCCTTGCTAATGGCCTAATACATAATCCTTGGAGTCAATCGGGTTATTTATATGTACCTTATATGGATTATGTCCTGCAAGTACCTTCGTATTTAGCTGCTCTACAGGTTTTGCAGGTGAGGAAGATGCGGTTTTTGACTACTTCACGCCTGCCGATGCTAGCGGTAGGAATGAGTAGGTAACGACTCGGAGGTCGCGCTTTTGGGGTGAAGCCTAAGGGCATATAGATTTACCCATCTTTTGTTGTCTTTTAGCTTTTATTTCCACTGTATAGTTTCTCTTTTGACTAGAAGTTGATCAGTTTTAGTATCCTCCTAGATCTCTTTTGCTGTAAATTATTAAACATGTAAATAGTTAAGAACTTGTAATATGATTTAATTACTCGCTCTTTATTAAGCTTTGTTATGATTGTTTATGTTGGAAAGATATGTGTTCCAATCTTATGCATAAAACACGTACCAAGACTACTAGGATGGTATTCTGATTAATCGATGATGTTGTGATTATAAATAATGATCCTCCTGATAATTAATTAGAATACTGTTTGGACGGTTCCTCACAATCACAGGAGGTTACAGCCGAGACCGTAGCCATACAGGCTGCTCTCCAATGGTTCTAGACGCTCTAACACAAGGGTATTCATGCCTGGGCGCAGCTCTGAGGCATCTCTTCAGACAACACTCGGGACACCCTTGCCGAACCGACATCTTCGGAGAGTCTGGCTGCTCAGCATCCTCCTCGACCCCCTCTGGTGGAAGAGGATTTCAAGGAGGGCCAAGACTTCGGGGCACGTAGATCCCGCCAATGCCGTTGACGCAGCAATCACGGCGTCAACCACATGAAAGAGACTCTGAGTCCATCCCTGTCGAGAAGGTGTAGTTAGGACTACTCTGGCTCTGAGAGCCAGTTCGCCCGTCAGCCTCCCCAGATGGAAAAGGACATTGGGCCGCACCTTAGGCTCTAAACGGTCTGAGCTCTCGGTGGGCCTCCCCTGTCGGGCTCAGTATGGGTAGGGTCGATCAGGGGAAAAGGATGATGGGCCATGACAAGAAGGCCATGGGTGCTCTGAAAGTCCACAAGACCAAAACCCTCCGATGGACGACTCAGGCCGGAGGGGCCAACCCTTCCCCTGCCTCGGAGTTATGAGGGCTTTTGGGCCTCCGACCTTGCGACGGAGACCTTATTTTTGCAATGGTACGCCTATGACCACTTAGAACTAGTTTGCCTAGCTGGTATCTAGCCTAGCTATTGTAAGTCTCTATAGCTACTAGGTAGAAATAGTAGAGCTCAATTTATATCTCTATTTCAATAGTAGATAGTAAAAGTTAAGTCATATTCTTGTTCACAGTAGATAGTGAAACTTGAGTTATCTCTTAGTTTGGCATGTGTTGAGAATAGCCGTGTGACCTAGTCATCACTTGTGTCACAGCTAGCCTTTCACTGACAACAGTAGACTATCAAACTTAAGCTATATCTCTGTTCAAACAGTAGGTAGCAAAACTTAGTTTAGGTTATGCCTTCGCTCAAATAGTACACATCAATGAAAACCTACACACTTGCAGACGCAACATTCCTAGGTCGCCTGGAGGGCATATTATACCTAGGTCGTTTAGAAGGCATTGCATTGCCTGTTAGTGTAGATGCCACACACCAGAGGGATATCCTCAGTAGCGACGATGAGATGCACCCAAGGATATCCTCAGTGGCGGAGTGCCTCCCCCAGCCCAGCTATCGGTTTCACCTCAGGCAAACCACCGTGGGGCTCCGGATGGCCCTGCCTACGGAGCCTGGCTGTGGCTAAGGGCCGAGGGGATTACGGACCACCTCCCTCAGCCAAGCCATCGGTTTCACCTCCAACAAAATGTTGCGGGGCTCTAAATGGCAATGCCTTCAGAGCCAGATTGTGGCTAAGAGTTGAGAGGGTCGCGGACCGCCCCACCCTGGCCCAGCCATTGGCTTCACCTCCAGCAAACCACCGTGGGGCTCCGAATGGCCCTTCCTCCAGAGCCTAACCGCAACTAAGGGTCGAGGGGGTCGCAAACCACCTCTTTCTGCCCAGCCATTGACTTCACCTCCAGCAAACTACTTCGAGGCTCCAGATGGCCCTATCTCCAGAGCCTAACCACAGCTAAGGGCTGAGCGGATCACGGACCACACCACCCAGCCTAGTCATCAGCTTCATCTCCGGCAAATCACCATGGGGCTCCGGATGGCCATACCTCCAGAGCCTATTCGCGGCTAAGGGCCGAGGGGGTGCAGACCGCCTCCCTGGCCTAGCCATCGGCTTCACCTTCGGTGAACCACCGCGGGGCTCTAAATGGCTTTGTCTTCAAAGACTAACCGCGACTAAGAGACGAGGGGGTCGCGGAATGCCTCCCCCAGCCTAGCCATCAGCTTCACCTCTGGCAAACTACCGTGGGGCTTCGGATGGCCCTGCCTCCACAACCTGGCCATGGCTAAGGGCCGAGGGGGTCGAGGACCGTCTCCTCGGGCCTAGCCATCGGCTTCCCCTCGAGTAAACAACCTTGGAGCTCTAGATGGCCCTGCCTTCGAAGCCTGGTCGCGGTTAAGGGCCGAGGGGGTCGTGGACCGCCTCCCCTGGCCCAGCCATTGGCTTTACCTTCTGCAAACCACTGCTGGGCTCTGGATGACCCGGCCTCTGAAGCCTAGCCGTGGCTAAGGGTAGAGGAGTCATAGACCGCCTACCCTGGCCCAACCGTCATCTTCACCTCTAGCAAACCATCACGGGGCTTCGGATGGCCCTACCTCTGGAGCCTGGCCATGGCTAAGGGTCGAGAGGGTGACGGACCACCTCCCCCAGTCTAGCTATTAGCTTCACCTCTGACAAACTGCTGTAGGGTTTTGGATGGTCCGACATTCGGAGCATGGCCACTGCTAAGGGCCGAGGGGGTCACAGAGTGCCTCCCCTGGCCCAGCCATCGGCTTCACCTCCAGCAAACCACCACAGGGCTCCGGATGGCCCTACCTCGAGAGTCTGGCCATGGCTAAGGGCTGAGGGGGTCGCAGACCACCTCCCCTGGCCTAGTCATCGACTTTATCTCTGGCAAACCGCCATGATGCTCCGCATGACAATGCCTTCAGAGCCTGACTATGGCTAAGGGTCGAGGGGGTCGCAGACCATCCCACCCCGGCCCAGCCATCGGTTTCACCGCTGGCAAACCATCGTGGGGCTATGGATGGCTCTTCCTCCAAAGCCTGATCGCGGTTGAGGGTCGATATGGTCGTGGACCGCCTCTCTCTGCCCAGCCATTGGCTTCACCTCTGGCAAACCACCATGGGGCTCCAGATGGCCCTACCTCTGGAGCCTGATCGTGGCTAAGGGCCAAAGGGGACACAAACCACCCCACTCTGGCCCAGCCATCGACTTCACCTCACCTCTGGCAAACCACCACAGGGCTTCGGATGGCCCTGCCTCCAGAGCCTGTCCACTGCTAAGGGACAAGGGGGTTGCAGACTGCCTCCCTTGGCCAAGCCATTGGCTTCACCTCCGACAAAGCACCTCGGGGCTTCGGATAGGCCTGCCTCAAGAGCCTAACCGCAGCTAAGGGCCGAGAGGGTCGTGGAACACGTCCCAATGCCCAACCGTCGGCTTCACCTCCGGCGAACCGCCGTGGGGCTCCGGATAGCCCTGCCTCCAGAGCTTGGCCATGGCTAGGAGTCGAGGGGGTCACGGATCACCACACCCAACCTAGCCATCGGTTTCACAGCGAGAAAACCACCGTGGGACTCCGGATGGCCCTACCTCTAGAGCCTAGCCGCGGCTAAGGACCGAGAAGGTCGTGAACCGCCTCCCCTGGCCCAGCTATCGGCTTCACCTCCAGGAAACCACCACGGGGCTCCGGATGACCCTGCCTCTGGAGCCTAGCCACGGCTAAGGGCCGAGGGGGTCATGCACTGCTTCCCCCGGATTAGCCATTGGCTTCATCTCCGGCAAACTGCCGCGGGGCTCCGGATGGCCCTTCCTCTAGATCCTGGCCATGGTTAATAGCCGTGGGGGTCGCAGACCGCCTCCCCTGGCCCAGCTATCAACTTCACCTCTGGCAAACCGGCGTGGGCTCTGGATGGCAATGCCTTTGGAGCCTAACCACGGTTGAGGGGCGAGGGGGTCACGGACCACCCCACCCTGACCTAGCCATCGGCTTCACCTCTGGCAGACCATCGTGGGGCTTCAGATGGCCCTTCCTTCGGAGCCTAACCGCGGCAAAAGTCCGAGGGTGTCGTGCATTGCCTTCATTTGCCTAGCCATTGGCTTCACCTCTAGCAAAACCGCCACGGGGCTCCGGTTGGCCCCGCCTTTGGAGCCTGATCGTGGCTAAGGGCAGAGGGGGTCGTGGACCACTCCACCCAGGCTCAACCATCGGCTTCACCTCCGACAAACCATCGCTGGGCTCCGGATGGCCCTACCTCCAAAGCTAGCCGTGGGCCGAGGGGGTCGCAGACCGGCTCATCTCGGCCCAGCTATCGGCTTCACATCTAGAAAACCACCACGGGGCTCCGGATGGCCCTTTTGGCGGAGGGTGACCATGGCTAAGGGTTGGGGGGGGGGGGTCACGAACCACCTTCCCCGGCCCATCCATCGGCTTCACCTCCGGAAAACTGCCACGATGCTCCGGCTGGCCCTGCTCTCCTGATTGCGACTAAAGGCCAATGGGGTCGCGGACCACCCCACCCCGGCCCTGCCATCGGCTTCATCTCTAGCAAGCCACTGCGGGGCTCCAGATGGTCCTGCCTCCAGAGCTTGGCTGAGGCTAAGTGCCGAGGGGGTCGCGGAATGCCCAACCCTAGCCCAGTCATCAGCTTCACCTCCGGTAAGGCACCGTGAGCTCCGGATGGCCCTGCCTCCAGAGCCTAGCTACAACTAAGGGTCGAGGGGGTCATGGACTGCCTCTTTCTGCTTAGCCATTGGCTTCATCTCCGGAAAACCACCGCTGGGCTTTGGATGGCCCTGCCTCTAGAGCCTTGCCACAACTAAGGGCAGAGGAGGTTGCAGACCACTTTCCCAACCCAGCTATCGGCTTCACCACTAACAAAACATCGTGGGGCTCTGGATGGCCTTGCCTTCAGAGCCTGACCTTGGATAAGTGCCGAGGGGGTCGCAGACCACCTCTCTTGGCCTCGCCATCGCCTTCACCTCCGGTAACTCCTATGGTGCACCATCATGCAGCTCCAAATGGCCCTGCCTCTAGAACCTGTCTGCTGAGCTCCGAGTGGAGTGCTTTGAGTCAGAAATCTAGAATAAATTTAGAGATGAGTCTGAACTAACATTGGACAGAATAAAGCGTATATCGACTTTACCTCCAACAAACCACCGCGGGGCTCCGGATGGCCCTGCCTCCAGAGCCTGGCTACAGCTAAGGGCTAAGGGGATTGTGGACTGCTTCCCCCGGCCCAGCTATCGGCTTCACCTTCACCAAACCACTATGGGGCTCTGGATGGCCCTGCCTCTAGAGCCTGACTACGACTAAGGGTTGAGGAGATCGCAGACCGCCTCCCTCTGCCTACCCATCGGCTTTACCTCTGGCAAACTACGACGGGGCTCCGGATGACCTTTCCTCTGGAGCCTATCCACGGCTAAGAGCCGAGGGGGTCGCGGACCGCCTCCCCTAGCCTAGCCATCAGTTTCACCTCCAGCAAACCACTCTGGGGCTTTAGATGGCCCTGCCTCCAGAGCCTTGCCACAGCTAAGGGATGAGGGAGTCATGAACCGCCTCCCCCGACCCAGCCATCGGCTTCACCTCCAGAAAATCACCGCGGGCTCCGAATGGCCCTGCCTCCGAAGCCTGGCCACAACTAAGGGCCGAGGGGGTCGCAGACTGCCTCCCTTGATCCAGCCATCGGCTTCACCTCTGACAAAGTGTCGTGGGGCTCCGGATGGCCTTGCCTCCAGAGGCTAGCTACGGCTAAGGGACGATGGGGTCACAGACCGCCTCCCCCGGCCCAGCCATCGGCTTAACCTCTGGCAAACCATCTCAGGGCTCTGGATGGCAATGCCTTCGGAGCCTGACCGCAGCTAAGGGCCGAAGGGGTCACGGACTGCCCCACCCTAGCCGAGCCATTGGCTTCAACTACGGCAAACCACCGTAGGGCTCCGAATGGCCCTTCCTTCGGAGCCTGGCCATGGCTAAGGGCCGAGGGGGTCGCGGACCACCTCCTCAGCCCAGCCATCGGCTTCACCTCTGACAAATTGCCACGGGGCTCCAAATGGCCCTACCTCCGGAGCCTAATCATGCCTAAGGGCCATGGGGGTCGCGGATCGCCCCACCCTAGTCCTACCATCAGCTTCACCTCCGGCCAGTCGCAACGGTGCTCTGGTTGGCTTAGCCTCCGAAGCCTGGGCACAGCTAAGGGTTGACAGGGTCGCGGACTGCCCCACAATGGCTCAGCCATCGACTTCACCTCTAGCAAGCCACCGTGGGCTCCTGATGGCCCTTCCTCCGGAGCTTGGCCATGGCTAAGGGTTGAGGGGGTCCCAAACCGCCTCCCACGGCCTAGCTATCGGCTTCACCTCTGGCTAACCACCGTGGGGCTCCAGCTGGCCCTGCCTCCGAAGCCTGGTCGGGGCTAAGGGCCGAGAGGGTCATGGACGGCCTCCCCTAGTCCAGCCATCAGCTTCACCTCTGCCAAAATGCCATGGGGCTTCGGATAGCCCTGCCTTTGGAACTGACCGCGGCTAAGGGCCGAGGGGGTCGTGGACCACCTCTCCCAGCCTCGCAATCATGTTCACCTCTGGTAACTCCTGTAGTGCATCGTCGTACGACTCCGGATGGCCCTGCCTCTGGAGGCCGTTTGCTGAGCTCTGGGTGGGTCGCTTTGAGTTGGAAATCTGGAACAAATTTGGAGAGCAGTCTAAACCAACATTGGATAGAATAAAGGGTATATTGTGTTGGAAGCGCACAAAGACATGTCTGGCCACCATACACTTTGATCTGAGAAAGAACACTAATCGATTCCAAGAATTTAGTTATATTACTAAAAACTTGCACATCAAAAGGACACAAACAAAAACACCGACATACAAAAAACAAATCTTGAGAGAACAAACATGGGGGAGAAAGAGTACAAGGTGACAAAAGAAAACAACGAGCCCTAACAATGGCCACGCATGAAGCAACATATGCGCTTCATCTGAGGCCTACCGCTGTGGAAGCTGATGCAGTAGCCATCCCCTCTGAGCTATTGGAAGATGAGGATGAGGACAAAGAGACCTCCCTCATAGCCCTATTTCCCTCCTCCTTGGCCTCGTTTTTCATTTGGGACACCCCTTTCTTTGCTTTCACCTTCTCCTCCTCGTTGATCTCCTTCATCAAGAGATCCCAGTCAGCTTCCCCTTCGTCGGTGAAGATATCGATGATCTTGATGGGAGCACCGCTCGGATTGGAGGTTGATCCAAAGCACCGCTCAGATTGGAGGTTTGTCACCTCTGCAAGGATGGAAGCACGATGGTCATCGGTTCCAACCTTGATAGCACTAGCCTTAGCCTTGCAAGCATGCCCACGAGATCGCTTGCCTCTGGAGGTGCCACGGCAAGCGGAGCTAGGGCAAGCGTTGGAGGTGACGAACCAGTCGAGACCATCATCATTTCCACGATGAGGAGGAAGAGGGCGCCATGCTCAATCCAAGGAGAAATGCTCCCTCACACAACAGTGAGGGATTAGCTGGGTGAACCCCAGCTTTTATAGCCGATCGATCAATCACGCATGCCTAGGTAAGGAAATAGAATAGTCACGGGTGTCACTTCACGACACTTTCCATTACTCCCCTAGGTCCCGTGGCTACATTCGAGTCGATCTCCATATGCGTGGCAGCATCCTATGGCGACGCCCTGGTTTTTTGCGCGCACATCTCGTCACATTTATGGCTCGAGCCTCCTTTCAACACGTGCAACGACCGTAGGCACGAGACCCTCGGCAAACCCACGCGTTACTCGATCAGCTGCACCATTATCACTTCACATCCTTAAATACTTGGGCCAAGAAAACGAGGAGAACACCTTGCTTCCAAATGCATCTCTACTACGGCGATTCAAGTGGTGAAAGGACTCATCATTAGGGGGGCTAAAGGGCTCACTCAGGCCCCCACATGGGCTCTGGAGCACGTGCCCCTGTCACAACCTTGACGACCTTCTGCTCCAACGACGGCCACACCTCTAGCCCCCACATAGGCTCCAGAGCCTAGGGGGAACCAAGTAATTCTCTTCGGACTACATCGTCTTCGTCAGAGCCTCAACACCATCACTCGCGGTTACTACGGAGAGATTCCTCGATGGTGAGTGGTTGTTTAGGAGACCTTGACTATGAGGCTAAGTTGGAGCTAATTCCTTCTAACATATGCTCACCCCTCTGAACCTAGGGGCCAATAGATGAGGGAGTATTGTTGGGGAAATGCCCTAGCCCATAGGCATTACCAGGGAGTCGCCATATGATGCTGCTCCGGAGCCCTAAGGCTCTAGGCTCTCCATAGAGATTGCAACCTCTGGAGGTCGTAAGAGCTCATCAAGCTGCTCCTTCTCCAGGCGGGGAAGGCAGCTAGCCTCCGGAGGAAATATCAGCAAAAGAAGGACACCCCATGTAGGCATCTGACATGAAGTGACTGGTAATTAATGCTAGTGCAAGTGGAGGCCATCTTGACAATCGGGACAGTGCGACATCATGTCGTAATTGATGATCGTCTCAGCATCGCACCCTTACGTTTGCTTGCACCACTGTATTTGCCATAATAGATAATATCTTATAGGTAGGGGTAAAAGTATTTTTAGCAGAGCTCGAGCTGTGTAAGTTCGACCGATCCTAGGTCCCTACAGTATGACGGTAACTTGCACCGTTATCTCTGTAAGGACATACTTGTACCTTTACACCCCGAATGGCACTATAAATATAGACCCCTGGCTACCAGACCCAAGAAATGAATCTTTTGATGATCAATACATTTGGTGTTCCTTCCTCTCCACTTCTTCTCCAAGCTTGAGCTATTCGTGTGAGTGTGTTCTCGCCATACTTGTTCGTGGAAGACTTTTTCTTTCGCCAACAACAAGGATGATCCACTACTTTCCTTGACCACACCTGCTCTAGTGCTGGCTCATGCTTCTTTTACTCCAACAGAGGGTCCTACAGCCTCTACTTCTACTTCTGCTACTTTTGAGCTTGCACCAGTTGTGTTTAAGGTGGAGGTTCTCTCAATGCTTAAGCCTCCTCAACACTTCAGTCGTGACACCCTCCACATATGATGATCGACGATCTCGATGAGAGGGAAACTAGGTCCAAGTCCACTCATCAAACTCATTTTACTGATTCTGCATTCGTTGCTTCCTTTGAGCCCGATGATATTGGACATGCTTTATCTGATTCAAAATGGGTCAATACCATGCATGAAAAGCTTGAAAATTTTGAGAGAAACCAAGTTTGGGTCCTTGTAAAGCCACTCACTAATGTTCACACTATAGGTATAAAATGGGTTTTCAAAACAAAAAGGGGGAGGATGGGTCTGTAGTTAGGAACAAGGTGAGACTAGTGGCTCAGAGTTTCACTAAAATAGAGGGGATAGACTTTGGAGCGACCTTTGCACGGGTAGCTAGGCTAGAAGCCATTAGGATCCTTCTTGCTTTTGTGGCATCCCAGGGTTTCAAGTTGTATCAAATGTATGTTAAGAGTGTGTTCCTAAATGTTTTCATACAGAAAGATGTCTATATGAAGCAACCCCTAGGCTTTGAACACACCAAATACCCACATAGAGTATACAAGCTTTAGAAAGCTATGTATGGGCTTAAACAAGCACCAAGGGCTTAGTATGATAGGCTTAGGTCTTTGTTGTTACAGCATGGATATGTCATGGAGTCGGTTGATAAAACTTTATTCACTCTCAGGCATGTCAAAGATTTCCTACTTATTCAGATTTATGCGGATATCATTTTTTGTGGCTCTTCTCGTGCACTTGTGGCCATGTTTGTAGAAACTATGAGTAGTGAGTTCAAGATGTCGATGATGGGCGAGCTTAACTTCTTCCTTGGACTTCAAATGAAGCAATGCAAGCAGGGTACATTTTCCACCAGACGAAGTACACCAAGAAGCTGGTGAAGAAGTTTGACATGAGCGACGCGAAGCCCTTGGTGACACTGATGGCTACCTCGATTGTACTTGATCCGGATGAAGAAGGCGAAGCAGTGGACCAGCGGGAGTTCAGGAGCATGATTGGGTCCCTCTTGTACCTGACAGTGACAAGACCAGACATCCAATTTGCCATCTACCTCTGCGTGCTTCCAAGCTTCACCGAGAACGTCTCACCCCCAAGAGGTGAAGCGCATTCTGAGGTACCTCGAGCACACTCTCGAGTATGGACTCTGGTTTTTCGCTTCGTCTTCGCTTTCTCTTCAAGGTTTTTCCGATGCGAATTTTGTTAGGCGTAGAATTGACAGGAAGAGTACTTCTGGTACATGTTATTTCTTGGGTACTTCTCTTGTGTGTTGGTCTTCTCGCAAGCAGTCTAGCGTTGCACAGTCTATTGCTGAAGCTGAATATGTAGCTACCGTTAGCTGTTGCTCACAGATTTTGTGAATGGTTGCTACCTTGAGGGACTTTGTGTTATATTTTAGGAGTGTGCCACTTTTGTGTGATAGCACCAGTGCCATAAGCTTAGCCAATAATTCAGTTCATCACTTCAGAACCAAACATATAGATGTGAGATTCCACTTTCTGAGAGACCACAATGAGAAGGGGGATATATACTTAAAATACATTGATACCTAACACTAGCTAGCTGACATCTTTACCAAGCCTCTAGATGCTACTAGATTTGCCTATTTGAGGTGAGAGCTTGGTGTGTGCCATCCCTATGGCATTGTGTGATGGGGAGTTACCTTGTATATACTCTATTTTACTTTTGTTGTATTTGCATTGTATCGCATCATGAAAGATAATCATAATAGTTGAGCTTTGACTTGTATGTCTTTAGCATTTTCGATTGCTAGACTTTAATTTAGAATGTGTTGAGTAGTTGTGTGGAGCAAGCTTTTAATCTTAGGCTCCTCTTGATGTTTGATATGAAATATTTCAAGCAACCTAGCTTTCCTTAAGATGAAATTTGGTAATTTTATGAATCATGTAGACTATAAAATGCTATATTCTTGATCATCATATTTTTAATTGCTTTGTCTTAGTCAATACTTGTGTTAATGCTAGTTTGATGAATATCTTACTCTAGGATTCTTGGTTCAAGTCAGTGGATTGGGAAACATTGTACTATATTTTCTATCTTTGTCAAATGTTTAGCTCAAGATAGAACCTTGGGAGAACATATGTTTCTTGTGTCGCAAAGACACTACTTGACTTGATCATGTGAAAATTTGATTCTTTTTGGAAATGTGAATAATCTTATGAAATCAAGTATCTTGTGCTAAAAGGTGATCCAATACAGTTGTTTTGAAACCTCAAGGTCTTTGTCGTACCCAGTCGCGTGACACTTTATTTGGATAAGAGGAAACTTGAGGATAAAAATGAAAGAAATATGCCTAATTGCTCAATTTTGTTTTAAATCACTTGATCTAACTAAGTCTTGGTTTCATATGTGAGCGTTTGTAAAGGCTAATGTAATGAATGCTTGTTTGCCTAGTTTGAGATTGAAGTTGTCTAGTTCTTAATGCTTGTATTGCCTCAATACGAGTAGATGCTTATGTAGTGGTCGCTTTGTACATGATTCAGCTATGTGAAATTAAATGCGCCAACTACTTCTTTGGGTTTAACTAGTATAGCTTCATGTTCTTGTGTCACTGTTTCTTTTTGAGACTTTGTGTATTTGTGAGCTCCATCTTCTACTTTCTATAGCCTTTTGACATTTCTAGTTTTTACAAATGCTTCGTGGTATACTTACGAAAGCTCATTAGGATTGCATGTTCATGCATTTTATAATATTTTGTCCTTGATGTTTGCATTGCCAAAGGGGGATAAATGAATGAAAAAGGAGAGAAATGAAAATTTTGCACCAAATCAAAGAAAAATCTTGCATAAATGAAAAATATGCATTCATCAAGGGGGGACATTTGATTTTGTATTTTTGAGTTGTACTTGCTCTTGTGAGGATTTTGGATTATCTTTTCCTATCTTAGGCCTTATGAAGCCTTTCTTATGCCAAGTGAAATGTTTTTGCTCTTTCTTAAGTTTTTGGTCACTTGGATGAGCATATCTTCTTCAAACAAAAATTTTTGTGCTTTGAGTTATTGTCAATGCACTCATGAAGGGGAGATATGTGCCTTGGTTTATATATGATGAGTAATTGCCAAGCTTGTCGATTTGGTTTGTCGAGTTTTGGATTGCTTGAGTTTGGTTTGAGCATTTTGATTATGGACTAACTGGAGTTGGAGTTGGAGAATATGTTTACTTGTCTCATGGTGTGCAGGTGACAGATGCAACTTTGCGGTCAACAATGGGTGATTGGGGCTAAGCGGGTGCTTGGTGTCGGACAATCAAGGAGGCTGGGCGGAGTAAAGTGTGATCCTGATTGTACACGTGGAGGTCAAACAAAGCATGAAACGGAGGATGAAGATGGCATGTTGATAAAGTCAAGTGAAAGAGATGCCGGTGCAAGTGACAAGATGACCCGTGGGATTGGGAGTGGGAGAGAGTTGCCAGCGGTCAGGATCGCAAGACGGAATACATGTGTCGACATCAGAATGCTTGCTTAAGATGTAAGCAAATGGCGAGTCACGCACTGAGAAGCGTGTAGTGGGTTTTACAGTTTGACCTCAAAACCGTAGGAGGATTAGAGGAGTATGTGGCACCATCGTGAAGCTTGCATTGAGGCAAGCTAAGTCATGAAGGCATCGTGGCCGTTCGATGGACGGAGAATGAAATGGATCAAAATAACCTCGGTGGTAGGTTGGAGTGTACTACAAGAGAGGAGTATTTTTGTAAAAAGCTAGAAAACTTAGGGGTCAAATTTTATAGGTCTATAACTAGAGGGGTAGAGCTATGGGAGAGTTGGAACCAACCACTTGAGCCATTTGTGCCACCTATTTGAGAGTCTAGTACTAGGATTTTAGAGAAGAAGAAGATAAGTGCTTCGCTTATGTAATAGGTGAGAGTTTTTTAAGAAAAATCATTATAACCTAAAAAGGGCTGACCTATTTGAGTAATAAAGTTTATATTTTTGCATATGCTTGAATTCCCCTCCTTCTAGTTTTTCTCTATTGGTTCTCTTGCAAGTTTGCAAGTTTTCCTTTTTCTATTGTGATTTTCTTTTTCTCTTTGAGATATAGTTTTTCAACCTTTGTGAAGTAATTCTTCTTGTTGCTAGAGGCATAAATATTAATATACTCATTTATTTTAGAGGGCCTTGAATCCCCTTGGCTCTAGACCATCAACTTGGTGATTTGTTTTTTTCGATGACTATCTTTTTGCTTAGTTATTCATTCAAGTTTCAAACTTTTGTGCATAAAGACACATGGAATGGTTTTGAATAGAGCTTATGGTTTATATTCCATCCATGAAGTCATGCTGTCTTGAAACTTTCTTTCTCGCTTTGTCTCTCTAAAGTTTATGCTTCCGTTTGTGCGTTTTTGAGGAGCGTTGGGTAAACAAGAAGTAGACCATCTATTTCACAAGAAACTTGTAAGGCGTCTATTCACCTCTCTCTATTCGCTTATCTCAGTCATCTATTTCGTAAGAAACTTGTAAGGCATCTATTCAACCCCCTCTACTCTCTTATCTTGGTTCAACAATCTGACAATCAATGGATGAGATGTTTCGACTGAAAACTTCTTAAATTTAGGAACCTGAAATTTAACAACACCTGTAAATTAAGAGATAGGCTAGTTATATGTGACAGATAACTTATCCTTAAATCTGTCAAATTCTCAACCACTGGATTCTCATCCAATGACCCACATCCCCTAACCATTCTTTAAGCCCTTCTCCCGAGCGCCCCACTCCCTACCGCCACTTTGCCCCAGCCTCGCGCGTTGACTCCGCGCCGCCTCATCGTCGCCATGCCTAGCTCCAGCCTGGCCCACCCACCTCTGCTGCCCCTCCCTCCTCTGTCACCCCTCTCCCTCCTTCGGCACCACTGCTTATGCTCCATGCGCTCCCCCGCCGCCACCGCCTCCTTGCCCGGCTCCGGCAGCGCCCCCGCCGCGAGATCTGCCAGCATCGACCACCGCCACCACCACAAACCACTCCAATCCCGACGCCCACACTGCCATCCTAGGGATGGCAATCAAGTATAGCGGGTACGGGTAGTGCTCACCCATACCCGTACCCGTTGGTTTTTTACTCACCTGTTGGTATACGCATGAACGCCCGCAAGTGAAGAGTCGGCCTAAAGCCTGTTACACGTGGGTACCTATTTACCCGTGGGATTGTCACGTCCCAAATTCCGTAATTGTGTGATTAAACATAATCATGTATCATTAGCATCATAATTAAATTTGTGGTAAATTATTTTGACACACTAGAGCAATTTGTTTCAAGTTAATCGGATGAGAGAAAGAAATTCAGGAGAAGAAAGAATAGAATTTGCAGTTGAAACGGACCTTTCTCTAGCATGTGGGCCTCACCGGAGTGGCCAACCACTCCCTCTCTCCCAAGTGCAGCAGCCCCTCCCCTCACTCCCTCTCACTTCCATGCTCCCTCTGTTGAGTAACGGGTAGCCTACGCTAGCACAAAATAAATTTTCTCTACCGCATTCAACCAGGAAGCCATGCGACTAGGGGATCATGAATCGTTACCACTTGACGAGCAGTGCAGCGGAAGAAGAGTTGGAGCAGACCAATCCAACGTCGTGCGCGTCAAGTAGTTGATCGTCAACCTCGTCCCGAGCACGTCCCGAGCACCTTCCGAGTATTCGCGAGTACGTCCCGAGTACTCCCGAGCAGATCGGCACCGCAATAGTAGCAGCGCCTCTACGGTATCCACACATACAAGGATGGAATCGCCGTGCGCCAGTGTGCTAGCACCGCGCGCCCGGCTAGGGTTTCGAAGGGAGTTCGGGAATAGGAGGCGGCCAAGGTTTTTGGTGGCAAGATCTGTTTTTTTGGAAAAAACTCAATGCGCCTTGGCCCCTGCCTATTCTTATATAGAGCACGCTAATGGGCCTTTAATCAACATTAAAGCCCATTACGACTCTAAACCCTAATGGTCCTTTAATCAACATTAAAGCCTATTAGCAGATCCAATCCGCAAACTCGATCGCCTCTAGGGCACATCACCAACACCCTCTCCCAACCGGCCAAGCACCAAGGGAGCTCTCTCTCTCTCTCTCTCTCTCAAGCTCTCTCATTCTCCCTCGGATTCCTCTCTCTAGGAGCAAAATCGAGGTAAGCATGTTGTACCATTGCGATCTCTAGCTCATAAGCTCCTCATCGATCCAATTCATATTTGTTTCCCCAGAGGATTTGAGCCGGATTTGATGTCTTTTAGTGTTTAGGGTTGAAACATGAGGAACACCAGGTTTCTTCCTCTCCTGGGTGATTTCCTCCATTTCCTTCATCACCCGGCGGTTACCCAACTCCACAAGCACGGTGGGTAAGTCTCTTAGGCTTCTCTCGGCAAGAATACGTGATTTGGTTGATCAATTTCGAATTTAAGTGAAGTTCATGAGTTCTTGAGGTTTTGGATCAAATTTAGTCTTGTGGATGAAATTGAATTAGGAATCAAGTTGCTAGGTTGATGAGTGAACTCTAGACTCTCTAAACTATCTCAAACATATCTCCCTTTGGATTTGAGAAGCTCGCAAATTAAATTGGTCATTTTTCCCCGCAAAGAACATATGTTTTGGAAAGTCCAGAGACTCCGAATATTTTCCGGAGACTCCGCAAAACTTCGCGGATGCTCCGTAGTTACTGTTTATTGGGCAAGTTGAGGCTTATAAAATTCATAGTAAATTATCCGGAGCTCGAAAAATTATGAAACCAATTTTGTTGGTTTCTTAATAACCTCCTAGACCTGTTAAAAATATCTCCAACCATTAAATGATTAATTAACGTCTTCATATGAATTAATTATGTTAATGTTTCTAATTCACTGTTAATTCTTTGCACGTCCAAAATTGGTGGATCCAATTTTGTTAGTCTTCTTATGACTTGTTCTAACTAAGAAAATGGTTTTCATACATTATAACATACAATTTCATGGAATTTTATCATATACTTATTGCGGTGTATTTTTTTCTTTAGTGATCATCATACCAGAGAGTGACAGGTTTCCGCGGAAAGGTTTTGTGGTTGATCTTGTTTTGAAGAAGAGTAGCAATACAAGCATCTAAGCATACTCTATCTACTACTTTCGATCTCTGATCCGACCCGACCCGATAGCTTCGCGGGGTTTTTTTTCACACGAACCCGCCCCCGTCAGATCTGAAACCTGCGGGGACCCGACCCGACCTACGGGGAAAATTGCCACCCTTAATTTACTCTTTTGACCTTGGACCTTCGGCCCCAAGAAACTGCTGGACCTAAAACCCAATCCAAGTCCAGTCCAAACTCGAACCCTGTCCAAAGTTGACGTAATCAATAGAGCCCACTATGTAGTAGATTTCAGAATTTTCAAATTTTATTTAATTCAAGAAATATTCCTAGAATATTCTTCTAAAGAACTAATCTCCCATGAGAGCCTTAACTTCTCAATTTTAACTTTGATTTCAGCGATTCTTTCACTGATTATCCGCTTGTAATTTTTTGGAGCTCTTTTTATTTTCTCATTCGATATTTATTTCTTATCGCAGCATTTAACCTAGCAATAGATTTTGCTGTTTAATAAATAAAGTTGAGATTAAATAATTCAATAATTATGTTTAGGTTATAATCATAATTTAGTAGCATATGTTAACCTATTTCAAGTGTAGGTTTAATCCTTTTGCTTATTAGATTAGTTTTTAGAATATCTAAACATTGTTTTTTATTTAATGTTTAGAAATAGATTGTTATTTCATGCTATAGGCTATAGATTTAATCTTAGTAAAATTAATATAATAAGTTAATCAGTGTAGATGTTAGATAAATATATTCCACTCATTAGAATATAATAGAATAATTTAACATTGGTAATCAATTAATTAATTACCCTTTTAATAACCTATAAGTAGATTTAAAGAATAGTTTAACCTAGTTAATTAATTACATATATGTTTTGCAATAGCAATAGTTTATAGAGTAATTAGTGTGATGATAAGTAACACTAGTTAATTAAGTTTGATTACTAGATAACCTTAGTTTAGTGTTATATCTTAGAATAATTCATTGGCACTGAAGCATATGTATGTATGTATGTATGCATGCATGCTAGCTCACCTAAATATAGATGTAAGTATCACACGTACACATACATCGATACACGTGCGCCCACCTACAAGTATAGAACCTTCACTATCGCTTTCTAGCAATTAAACTAATGGAAGCTCACCTAGTTAATCATGTCTTGATTAGAATTTCTCATAAGTCAACAAAAAAAATAGGTTACTAACTTGACCTAACTTCACTAGACAATCCCGCTAGGCTCCATACGTCAATTTCACTTAGCTAAGAGTTGTCGTCATCTTTCTGCTAGGTTAGCTTCTGTCATTTTCCCAATCGTTCTTCTTTCTCCTTAGAATTCCTTTGGTTTTATTTTGGTGTTCCTTTGCTTAGTTGCTATGCACTTTTTATCGTTAATCTACGTAGGCTCAAAGCCAAGAAACTAAGCATGGAAGCAAGGAAGGAACTGAAGGCGAGGCATGATGATGAAGAACCCGGAAGACTCGAACGACAGGACCAATCAAGAATTGACTTTCATAAAGGCAAGTCCTAACTTCTTGATCATGTTGAACCCAGGTTTGCAATATAATAAAGGAAAAAGTCCAAATTACTCCTCTGAACTATTCCAGGTGTCCGGATAACCCGCCAAACTTTAGAACTATTTATTTAACTTCCTGAACTTTAAATACCAGATCACATAACCCCCTAGAGTGGTTTGCAACAACGGTTTTGATAACATGGCTGCCACGTCACTCGTTTTTGCCACCTGGCTGCCATGGCATCTCTCTCTGGCAGCACGGAGGCCACAATGGGCCCCATTCATTAGTGACTAGCATTTCTTCTCGTTTTGTTGTGATAGAGCGCTACCGCCGCGTGGCTACCGATGCCTAAGCTTGACGTCCCATTGCCACTTAGTGGTGTGATCGAGGGGGAGGAGCCAAGATCCTTTACCCTGGCCTCCCCTCTGCTCTGCTCTCTCTACCTCACTCACTTTTCCTCACCAGCACCACGAGCCGAGCTCTCATCCACAGCAATCGAGTGCACCCGACCAGATCTGGCACGCCACCGATGAATCTGCCGCACTTGAGCATGGATTTGCCTATCCTGAGCTCTAAGGGTGGGAGGGAGGTCACACGACATATTTTTTACCGGTTCGCACAAGTTCCCATCGGACCGATCCGTGTTCCCCCATCTTCTTCAGCTCAGGTGTCTTCCTCTACCACCTCGCAATCAAATCCAATCACACCACCTCACTGTTTCTCTCCTTTCCAATTCAAGCCACGATGAGCTTCACTGTGACCCCATAAGTGTTTCTCACACACTGGTTCCCTTTTGGCCCAATGCCGGTGCGACCTTCTGCGTGAGCTGACCTCCATCGTGCTGGGTCACTCGACATCAGTCGGGCTCTAGTTGGGCTCGTCAGACGCGACCCACACCACTGGGTTCCCCATCTCGTGCTACAGGTGATGGTGCCCTCAGTCGGCCGTGCCGCACGGTCGTTTGCCGGTGGCGATGTGCGCCGCTATGGCCTACGCACACGCCTTCAAGTGGTCAGCCGGTGAAGCCTTTTGACCCAACCACTGTGCCCTATCCCCACCATCAAAGAGAGAGAGATGACATGGTGGTCAAGTGGCAAAAATTAGGTGACGTCGCAGCCACATCATCAAAACTGTTGTTGCAAACCACTCCAGGGGTTATGTGATTCGGTATTTTAAGTCTAGGTGGGTTAAATAAATGGTTTTAAAGTTTGGGGTTATCCGGACATCAGGAATAGTTTAGGGGAGTAATTTGGACTTCTTCTTATAATAAAATGACGAACTAAAACCTAGTAATAATACATGCATGCTATATAATAGTTTCTCTTTAAATGTCGGTATTAGTTATAACCCATGTACTGATCCATACTACAATCACTATTCGCAATATTAGAATAGTAACCCTATAATACTCCCAACACCTGATATAATTATGTTGGATGAAACCTTATCAACTAGTATGCTTAGGGCTGGTTACTCTACTCTCTTCGAGGACGCTTGATCTCTTCTTAGAGAGTACTTAATCACTTTTTACTATAATCACTTTCTTTGCGAATGAGTTAAATGTGTTGAGGTGATTTATGGTGTGTGTGATGGAAAATGGTGCGGTGTTAAGAAAACCCTGAAAACCATTTTGGCAAGGGAAAGCATGATAATCCTCTGTGAGGTGGAGGCTATATGCTGCGGGTATTCCTTTGGGAAGGATGCCTCCTGGTAAGCAAGTCATCAGGAAAAGATTGATGATATGAAGATGCTTGCCCTGGCTATGTAAAGACTGAATCGTTGACCTGTTGTGCTAAGCCACCCCAGTGCAACCATACATCCTATATGGGATTTGACTTTTCTTTCTTCCGACTGAGCTGGACATTCTAATAGGAGGGCGGTGAGCAACGAGGACACAAGTGACTATATGGCTCTCTACTTGGGTGTTGCAGGATCGGTAAAGCCTAAAGGGATCAGGCATATGGTATGAGGCCTCTGGTACTTTGTGGGTCTCAAAGTAGTTGTCCAGCAAAGAAAGGTGAATGAAGTGTCTCGGTATGATTCGCTTCTCCACTTGCATCAGTTGGAGGCTGAGCATATCGCGTGGGTACAGTGTACAAGCTCTGTAGAGTATAAACCTATTAAAATAGCCATGTTCATGGTACATGCAAAGTTATAGATTAATAATGGTTAGTTTTGTGGTGTACGTACCCCTTAATATGTGAGTGGGCAGTGTGCTCGTGTTTTGGAGAAAGTCGGATGTATGCTGTTGAAACTAGTCGGACTAGGAGTCAACCAGCTAAAAGATAGGAACTGCAGAGAAATGAATAGCTTCCCCCCAGGGCCAACAACTTTATCAATCATACATGACTTCTGTTTTACTGGTTTAAACTAAGTGTTATACCTTAATTCATATTGCATGTAAAACTAGATTTGCGCCAAAACTATAGCCATATGGCTTTATCCTTGGTTACCTCCCTTATGCATCTACTCAACTTCTTGAAGTAGTTTTATGACTTGTTGAGTATCTTTCGTACTCAGTCTTGCTGCTTTTATATTGTTGAGATGGAGATAAATCTCGACTGAGTTGAAGTTAAAAAGAAGGAGTCTAAGGTCACGTCCGCACTTGAGTTATCTGTGGCATTAGGTTGTTTCGCTTTTTTCCGCTTCATTCCGCTGTAGGCTCTTCTGCTTGGCTGGTCTGCAGTGGATCCTAGTACACGAGATCATCATTCGCTCTGTTCAGGTAATTATTTTACTCGAAGTATGTATTTGATATCATTTTGTAGAATTATGTGCATATTAGCTACTTGATCCAAAAACTAATACATTAGGCACAGGGGAACCCGAGGTCGAGGTCCTTACAGCCACCAACCACATAAATAGTGTGATGGATCGAACAATCCACCTCACCTAAATAGCTTTTATCTGTGGCCGAAACATCATGGAAAGGATTGTCATCTTGCACAAGACCATACACGAGCTCTAGTTAAATGAGGTTTTTATTAAAAATAAACTTTGAAAATGCACATGACAAAGTGAAGTTGCTTTTCCTACTATAGACTCTTCAGATGAAAGATTTATCATATAAGTGGTGTTCATAGATAGAAACCTTCATTTACAGGGCAAGCGTAGTGATCAAAGTTATTGATAATACCAGTCTGTACTTCCAAACGAAAAATGACTTACATCAAGGAGGCATGCTATCTTCGATTCTGTTCAACATCATCACTGGCGTGTTAGCAGTCCTCATTTAGATAGTCAAAAGTGACTGGCGGAGTAGTGCCACACCTTGTAGAGGATGGTCTTTCTATTCTATAATATGCCGATGGCACAATCCTCTTCATGAAACATTATCTGAACAAATGCCAAAAATATGAAGCTCTTACTCTGTGCTTTTGAGCAGTTTTCTATTTTGAAGATCAACTTCCACAAAAGTGAACAATTTTGTTTTGGTGCGGCCCAGGATAACATTGATCAATATGCTAAATTGTTTGGATGAGCTATAGGTGAGCTTCACATATGCTACCTGGAATTATGATTCATTTTCGAAAGCTTAGGAATACAGACTTAAAACAAGTAGAGTAATGGTTTGAAAAGAAACTAGGTAGTTGGATGGGCAAGTATCCATCTATGGGCAGTAGGCTTCTCCTTCTTAATTCCGTGAGGGGTACTTAAAACACTTGACTACTTTTGGTTCTAGATTTTGCTAGCAAAGTGACAGCAATAAAAAGTAGTACCGTGTGGCGAATTGAAGTGTCTTGTGCCAACTTAAAGATCGCGGTGCTTTAGGAATATATGACCTCGATGTTCAAAATACTTCTCTACTGTATAAATAGCTTTTTAGATTATTGATCGAAGAGGGGATCTGACAAGACTTATTACGAAACAAATATCTGGGATCAAAATATTTGTCATAAGTTAACTGAAAACCATGTGACTTATTTTTGGACTAGATTAATGAAGGCAAAGCGATATTTGCTTCGCTTTGTTACCTTCGATATCAAAGACAGCTCCCAAATTAGGTTATGGGAGGATAACCGGTTAGGAAATTCGCCACTAAGAAACCAATATCTATGTTTGTATAACATAGTGCAAAATAAGCAACCCACCGAATGTCTCATTCTGACGGGATCTAATTGGCCCAAAATTGATAGGGTGAAATGAGCTACTTTCACGACTTATCAATATCAATCTATCACAAGAGCCAAATGAATTTTGCTAGATTTTGAATCAGTCTAGGAAAATCTCTGTGAACTCTCGTTATGGGGCACTTATACAAAGTGATGCACCTATAACAATACAGACAGAGGACTTATACATAGTGACGCACCTATAACAATACAGACAACTGTGAAAACTAAAAGTATTGTTAAAGGTTAAAGTTTTCCTATGATACTTATGTAAAAGAGTGCTACTAACAGAAGATAATTTAATCAAAAGATAGCAGCAAAGATGTAATACCCTTAGTGTTCCCCACTAAAACAAGACGTTGACCACGGGACCCACGGTAGTGCGCAAAATTTAATTTTTAGATGTGTTGCTTGGATGAACGATATGATGGATACAAAGATTTCATCAAAATGAATCTATTTGACTATTCAAACTATTTGTTTAGATACCTGGTGAATCCAAAATGAGTCTAATAAATCTAGAGTTGTACAAGAAAATATAAAAAAATATATAAAGGGCTTAATGGATCGGCCATCACCCGGATCCATCCAGAATCACCAACCACCTCCCCTGCTATCAGCTGTCGCCTATCGTGGCCCACTGTCGCCCAACCCCGCACCACCCAGTTGTGTCGTCATCGTGCCGCCTGACCGCACCGTTGCTAGCTCCATTCGTCCGTTCTGCTCGCCATGCCGCCTAGCCGTCCGGCCATCTGCCGCCGACTAGCCCTGTACCATCACCCTCCACTGCCTAGCCAACCAGCCGCCTCCCGTGCTATCAGTCCACTCTGGGCCCCGTGCTGGCTCGATTCATCCGTGCTGCTCGCCATGCCGCCTAGCCGTCCGTCCACCAGCCGCCGACCGGCGCTGCGCCATCACCCTCCACTGCCTAGCCCACTAGTTGCCTCCCCATGCTATCGGCGCACCCTGGGCCCTGTGCATTGGGTTTCATGTGCTGACAAGCTGAGTTGGGTTGGGCCTACTCATGGCAAATCTGCGGACTCAAATGGATTGGATGACCCGTGGGCACCCACAGGTGAAATTGAAAATCCGAGCTCGACCCAACTCAATTCGGTACCCAACCTGCCAGACCCATGAGCAAAAATTTAAACTCAAACCCGGATCCATCAGATGCAGAACCCGCGGGTATCCAGACTACGAGTCTAATTGTCAGCCCTAATTGCTTCCTCAGCGGTACGAGCTGCTATCAAAGTTAAGGCTTCTGTCATCATTTGCTTTACATCTTCTGGACGGGCTGCAAGGTTAATCGCAAAGTACAAGCCCAGTATAGCTGTTCTATCTGTTGTTATTCCTCGTCCAAAAACAAACCGAGGTGGAGTTTGGCCGGTGCATTTGAGGTGGTGGTATCTCCGATTGTGGCTAGATGAGCTCCCTACACTGGAGTACACCTCATTAAGAGGAATAACCTGGTTTACTGTGCACTCACACTACTAAAAAATGAGTTATTATAAATGGATTTTAAACCATATCACAGATGATTATATGTTCCGCTTATGCAAAAGTGTTTGTGATATCGATCTTATTACAGACAGTTTCAGAACCGTCTGCCATAGAGTTACACATAGACATATTTTCTGTAAAACCGTCTATAATAAGAGTCACATATGGGTTTTGTGTAAACCCGTCTGTGTTAGCTGTCACAGACAAAAAAAAATTTACATTCTATTTAGGATTAGGAATAGGTGTAATCAGACCTACTTTTGACATATCTATCCTATCCTTATTTGGGTACCATATGCACCTCTTTGGGCTTCTATTGAATCGAGAAATTGGATTGTACATCTTTTTGATTTTGATACCACCATGTTAACTAATCGATTACGAAAAATTGGATCGGATTTTGCAGTTCTTTTTTCTGTAGTACAGTTTGTGTGACTATTTTCTCTTTATAAGCAAATTTGCTTTGTAGCTGCATAGCCAGAAAGCAAATTTGCTTATAGGGGGAAATGGTCACACAGATACACTTTATGATTTATAAATTAAACAACACATTAACACATTATTCATAACATCGGTCACACATTGTTCAAAACATAAAGCACATGCATTTATATATAACAAAGGTTAAGAACATCAAACATATGCACATCACACATTATTCAGAACACATAAACCTAGCTAGCTAAACACAATCCCTAGCGATACATCATTGGTTGATTGACGCTGTCTTTCAAAAAAATGAAATGATTGACATCATGGCGACACCGTCTTCCAAATAGATGAAAAGTGATCGATAAACTTGGGTCGATCAACACCGTCTTTCAAAAAGATGAGATGATAGGTATAATCTCAGCCTCCTATGTTTCAGCATAATGTCAACCCAAGCACCATCTTCAATGAGCAACTTGCAATCTTCCGGATCTGGCTGCAACTTAACTATCTCAAGCATGAGCCAAAATCAGAGTAAGTTGCTACCAAACCACCAGGTATGGTTCAGCAAGAATGGGTGTTCAAGTCTGTCTTGCAGTTGATGAAAATGTCTCCATTGTAATAAACAACAATGAAGAAATTTGCATTTGAAATAATATAAAGGAGAACGCAGTTGACAATAGACAAAGGGTCTATAGAGGGAGCCTTCACAACAGTGAAGAAGATGAAGACCACTCGACTAAAGTCAACGCCAAGCATCCACGCTATCAGAGCCTCCATAGGGACAATCCCATCCTGCCACCTCCTGATTGTCGTGAACTACGTCATTACAAATCTATGATGGAAACAAGGTTCTTCCATCAGTTACAAACCCTAACTAAACTACGATGGAAACTATATGATACTCACCTCAGTGTAGTGAAAGGGATGGCGAGTGAGGACTTCTCAACGCAGTTGAACACTTGGCTATGATGAGTGAGGAAGAAAAACACTCCTCGTCACTTTATATTGAGAGAAAATGAGGGGTTGTATGTGTGGAAAGCCAAAAAAGTCTGAGGAGACGAGCAGGTTGTGTGTGTGCGAAGCCAAATGAGACAGGGGAGATGAGCAATCAAATTTGAAACAGTTTGTGGGTCTTTAAATACATACAATTTTCATAAAATACATCTGTTTCTAAAATTCATTTGGAATAATATCACATACGATTTTTTTAAAAGTTATTCGTGTCTGTACGATACAAACAGACAGATTTATGAAAATTGCCTATGAGTTCTGTCACACCGTGATGACTGTTTTGTTACATACGCGTCTATCTTAGCAACCGTTTGAGGATATTTTATCAGTTACAGTCCTAAAAAATCATCTGTGACACACCCTACTATCAATAATTATGTGGTAGTGTCACTTTCGGTACTATTCTATGGTCAATGTTTTACTTATGAGGATGCACTTATGCTTGTGCTAATTTTATCTGTCCCATTATAGAGATTGTTGTCGTGAGATGAGTTATGCTTACTGGTTGCTGTTATTTATGATTTATTTCAAAATATATAGTGCACTCTCTTATTGTGTGTGATATCATATGCATATACACATCATGTTGCAACCATGCCATCTCATGAGCATTATTCATGCTTTCGCATAAACATGAAAATGGTGATGATTCTGACGTTATGGGATTCTCTTTTAAATTTTGTTGTCGTATGGATACATATTCATATCATATAGAGGTAAAGGTCGGTCACCACTATCGTGTCGTGACTCGTACCAGTACATGGAGTTACATGAGACGTTAGCATCGTCCAACATTAAACTCTCAAATAGAGTTGCATCATGGCATTCATACATTCCCATACTGTCTAAAGAATATAAACCTTAGAGAATTTGTACTATGACATATTGGTAGTTTGGGTATTTGTTTGGCAGTTTCACCATGTCGAGAGGTTGTACACCCTTGTTTAGTTATATTTTTTTTGCATACCATTTTGAATTGTCTTTGTTTTAAGATGTTATGGGAGATATTATTAGCAGATGTTGTACTATGTGGAAGAATACCTTTTCATTTCCCATGTCTTGGCCCATCTTCAAGAGTAAGCTTTTGCTTTCAAGTTAGTTTTTATTTAAACTATAGATAAGATATGTATATATATTTATAGCTATTACTTGCTGAGTTTATCTCACTCTACTATTTTTTTTACAGGTATGCTTAAGTCATTTTGACGAGCATGATGGGCTTGGGGTTAAAAGTTTGCACGTTCCACACTGTTTGTAATCCAGATCATATGAACTTAGCTAAGAATGTGACGCCTCTACTTAGATAAGCTTTTGGTGTAAAGGAGCTTTATTTTTGTTTGCGCTAAAAAAGGTTGTATGGCTTGGTCGAGTCATAAGGAGTCTTGATACTGCTTATATCATGTTTACGTAAGTGATGTGGTGTCAGTTTGTACCTCAAATTACAAAGGAGGTGTTGCCAAAAAATTTGAATTTTTCATAAAATAAGCTTTTGTCGTAGAGTAAGGAGTTACAAAAGAAGTTAGAAGTGTTGCTTCAATTCTGTCTCAAAAATGAGACATCAAGCTCCAATTTTTATTACTATTTTGCCACATCTTCATGGTTTATCATTCACCTGGCTTCTAATATTTATCCACTGCATAATATACCAAATATGTTTGAAAATTGGCTCTGTAGTCTTAGCAAGTAATGTAAAGCCAAAGTATTGGTTGCGGCAGCAGCTTTTGTTGATCGCTTTGATTATACAGAAATAACATTGTCTTTAATAAGAGCAAATTTAATTCTACTTTGCGGGTTATTTATACTTATACGTGCTAGCTCCGTACATGGTCTAAGTTGTACAACAAAAGCATCGAGAGATGGTGGCAGTGGTATGTTTGCATTTGGAGCGAGTGGTCAGGGACTTCTTTACCTAGTTTGCATTGAATGTTTTTTTCTCTTTTTCGAGTCTTTTTCATGTGATATTGTTTCATTTATTATTTTCCTTTTATTTGTCTATGTGCATTTGAGCCATGTGGGGACCGAGGGTGAACTGTTATACGATTACATCACCTTGATGTAAGAACGAGAGTCTATAAAGCTTCTATTATCTAAAAATAATATACATCATACTAGTTGTTTTCTTTAGTCTAAAACAAAGTTCAGCTCAATCTTTTATAACTTTTTGTTAGACCAAACCATGGAATAAATTGAATGTCACACTAGGGCCAGGGCGTCCAAGGGTGTGAATGGTTGCATGCATCGATGGATCTTGACTTAGCAGATGCGTATAATCTTAGGGACAAGCGTGTTTGGTTACCCGCATGCACTGTTCCAGTTTGACCCGATCGATGCAGGCTCCGATGCAGGCTCTTGCATTTGCTCATGCAAGTGGATTCACTTATTAGTGTCACAAAATTACCTTCATATGAGCAACCAATCAGAATCTCAACTCTTACGTCTATTCATGCGATCTCAGATTCAGTTAACTAAACAGAAACTTAGCACAACCCATCCAAACAGATACAACCAAATAAACACTATTCTTTTCAATTGATATGACTCTGTTCAACATGTGCCCCCTAAACCTGCATATGCGATCCATGCGGACAACACCCCATACGGGCAACCAATTACACCCCAAGTTTGTGAGGCTGCACCAAACCTTATATCTAGGTTCTCTCTGTAGGATCGAGATAGGCAATAAGAGGGGGGGAGTGAATAGACGTCTTAACAAATTTCTTTCAAAATTGATGGCCTTCTCCTATTCCTCAACCCAACGCACCACTAAACCATATGCGAAAGCAAGAGAGACAAGAGCAAATTACAAAAATTCCAAAATCAACACTCCTCTTAGATGAATATAAAATGTAGGTTCTGGTTAAGGCCATATTAAAAGTTATAGCATAAGGAATCAAGCAACTTGACGAAAAATTCCTAAACACAAGAGAACTAGCCGCTGGAAGAAGGGATTCTTCACGTTGATGGATCTAGAGAGTTAGGATGGTTCAAGACCAACACATATGAGATGATAATCCTCTAGCAACAAGAAAAACACCTCTTACACAACCCAAAATTAGCAGCTCTCTATGAAAAAGAAAATCAATAGGAAAAAACTAAGAACTTGCACGAAAACATGAGGTCCAAAAGCATGAGACTAAAAGGAGATGAACTCAAGTATATGCAAAAATTCTCTCATCATTAAGCTCAGAGGAACGCCCTCTTTTGGCAGATTATAAATGTTTTTCCTCACAAAAGCTCTCACCTTAACATAGGCTAAGCAATACTCTCTCCCTCTCCATACAACACAAGTGGAAGGCTCTCAAAACTCTCGAAAAACTCTTCAATGCTCTTGTGTTTCCACCAGCCATATCCCTCTATTTATAGGTCTAGTGGGCTTGCTTAACACTAAAGCAATCCTATCCCTAAACTGCCCTTCCCTTACAATACACTCCCACCTACCACCGGGGGTAGTTCATCTAAATTTTTCTCCATCCATTGGATGGTCATGGTACGTTCATGGCATAGCTTCATCTTGATATAAGCGTCGCAATGATGCCACGTGCACTCCATCCTCCTATAGTTTTTGGGACCAAACCGGGAAACCACCTTGCACGCTTCTCAAAGCGTGACTCACAGCTACTTGCATAGATCTTATGCAAGCATCCCGATGATGAAACGTATACTCTGTCATGCAATCTTGACCACCAGCAAGTCTCTCCATCTCCCAATCCCTCGGGTCGCCTTGTCACTTGCACCGGCATCCCTTTCGCTTGACTTTATCAACATGTCATGTTCATCCTCCATCTCATGCTTTGCTTGAACTCCATATGTACACCTGGGATCACCATTGACTCTGTCCGGCTCCCTCGATCGTCCGGCACTAAGCTTCCCGCTTAGTCCCGATCTTCCCGCTGTCGGCCACCAAGTTGCATCCACCACCTACACATCATAAGACAAAAAAAAATGTACAACCAACACCATTTAAGTCCATCACAAGTTAGTTGAAATCAAAATCCCTGCAAAAATAACACATCTTTGAAAAATTGTGAACCCTGGATGATCCGATATTCACTCCACCTAAATGCCGGACCATCTGGCATGTTCAACTCTATAGACCAGGCCACTTGAAATCCTCTCTACAAGAAATAGTCTAGCGTGTATTCATGCCCATCGTCAGACCATCCGGCATATCCATTCTTGTCGGAACCCATTTTGCACCCTCTCTAGAAAAATTACTCCAACGAAGCATCCAGCATACACATTGCCTAGTGTCGGACCATCCGGTGTATATAAGTCCGCCAGAGCCAGTTTGCAAGCTCTCTGTAAGAAAAGCTCCGGTGTTCACTGATGCCTAACGCCGGACCATCCGACGTGTACTTCTATTTTTTCTTCTTCGTTGAAATGCTCCAGCATGTATTGCATATGAACGTCGAATCATCCAGTGAGTTTATTTTCTTCAGTGACAGATCATCCAACCTTTTCAATTGTCCTGGACTCGAAGATAAACATGCCAACTTTATTTTCTCTGCAACTATGGTTAGTTATGATTATAATTATAGTACATAACCATATCCATACAATCTCAAAATCATCAAACTAAATCAACATCATTGTTAATCACTCATCATATATGAACCAAGGCATATTTCGATTTAGTTTCTCAATCTCCTCCTTGATGAGTGCATTGACAACTTCACAAAACCCAAAGAATTAGTTTGAAGAAAACTCAGGAAGCTCATCCAAGTGACCAAAAACTCAATAAAGAGCAAAAGAAGATGTCACTTGGCATAAGAAGATCACAATGAAAACTCAAATGCTCCCCCTTGATGAATGCATAGGTTCATTATAGCATATTTTCTCCTTTTTTCATTTATGCAGGATTCTTTGTGTATAACAAATTTTTCTCCCCCTTTGGCAATTCAAACATCAAGGACAAAAGCATCATGCAATGCATGAACATGCAATCCTAATGAGCTTTCATAAGTATACCACAAAGCATTTGCAAGAGCTAGAAAGTTCAAAGGGCTATGAAGAGTGGAATGAGAAGCTTCAAATTGCACAAATGCTCAAAAAGGTATAGTTACACAATAACATGAAGCAACACAAGCTAAACTGAAGAATTGTTGGCTCATTTAGGTTCACATAGTCGAATCATGTTAAATGAGATCACCACATAAGCATCCGCTTGTGCCGAGACAATACAAGTATTAAGAACTAGCCAACTTCAATCTTAAACTAGGCAAACAAACATTCATGACAGAAGGCTTTGTAAACGCTCACATATGAAACCAAGACTTAGTTACAACAAGTGATTAAAAAAGGGTTGATCATATTGGCATATTTTTCATTATTATTCTTTTTATCCTCAAATTGTCTCTTATCGAAGTGTCACGCGACTGGGTATGTAAACACCTCAAGACTTCAAGACAACTGTATTGGATCTCATTTGAGCACAAGAAACTTGATTGCTTAAGATTATTCAAATTGCACAAATTATCAAGTTTTCACTTAGATCAAATCAAGTAGTATCTTTCTGATACAAGGAACACATATTCCCCTAAGGTTCTATTATAAGCTAAAGATTTGACAAAAAGAAAAAATATAGTTCAATGTCCCCCAATCCACTATCTTGAACCAAGAAACCTAGAGCAAGATATTCATCAAACTAAACTTAACACAAGCATTGACCAAATCAAAGAAATTACGAACATGGTGATCAAGAATGTAGCATTTCATAGTCTACAAGATTTGTAAAATTACCAAATTTTATCTTTAGGAAATCTAGCTTGCTTGAGATATTTCATGTCAAAGCATCAAGAGTAGTCTAAGATTAAAAGATTGCTCTGCACAACTACTCAACTTAGTCCAAATCCAAATCTTACAAGCTGAAAATGCTAAAGACATACAAGCCAAAACTCAACTACTAAGTTTATCTTACAAGATGTTATCCAATGCAAATACAACAAAAATAAGATAGAGTATGTATAGTTGCTACTTCCCCTCACACAATGCCATAGGGATGGCAAACTCTAAGCTCTCCCCTCAAAAAAGCAAATCTGGAAGCATCGAGAGGCTTGGTGAAGATATCAACAAGCTGGTTTTGGGTATCTATTTATTTCAGTTCAATGCCCCCCTTTTCATTGCGGTCTCTCAAAAAGTGGAATCTCATATCTATGTGTTTAGTTCTGGAATGTTGGATTGGATTATTGGCTAGGCTTATAGCACTGATGTTGTCACATAGGAGTGGCACACTCTTGAAGTTTAATCCAAAGTCTCTTAAAGTAGCAACCATCCACAAAATCTAGAACATCAGCTAGCAGTAGCAATATATTTAGCTTTAGCAGTTGATTGTGTAACACTTGACTGTTTGCGAGAAGACTAACACACAAGAGAAGTACTCAAGAAATAATAAGTATTGAAGGTACTATTCCTATCAATTCTACAACTAGCAAAATCTGCATCCGAAAAACCACGAAGAGAGAGAAGAAAATGCAGAAAATCAAAGATCATACTCAAGGGTGTGTTTGAGATATCTCAATATGCGCTTCACCACTTGGCGGTGAGATGTCCTTGGTGACGCTTGAAAGCGGGCACACAAGCAGACAGCAAAGTGGATGTCGAGTCTTGTCGTCGTGAGGTACAGGAGGAAGCCAATCATGCTCTTATACTCGCGTTGGTCTATCTCCTCGCTCTCTTCATACGGATCAAGCAAGATCTAGGTAGCCATCGGTGTCGCCAGGGGCTTCGCATTACTCATGTCGAACTTCTTCAGCAAGTCTTTTGTGTACTTCATCTGGTGGACGAATGTACCTTGCTTGCATTACTTGATTTGCAGTCCAAGGAAGAAGTTGAGCTCGTACATCATCGACATCTTAAATTCCCTGCTCATTCTTTCTGCAAACTTAGCCACAAGAGCATGAGAAGAGCCACAAAAAATGATATCATTCACATATATCTGAACAAGTAGGAAATCATGATCACGCCTAAAGGTAAACAAGGTTTTATCACCAATCCTATCACATTCCTATGCTCTAGCAAGAAAGATTTAAACCTATCATACCAAGCTCTAGGCACCTGCTTAAGCCTATACAAAGTTTTCTCAAGCTTATATACTTTATGTGGGTATTTGAAATGCTCGAAACTTGGGGATTGCTTAATATAGACATCTTCCTCTATGAAACCATTTAGGAAAGCACTCTTAACATCTATTTAGTACAACTTGAAACCTTGGGATGCCGGAAATGCTAGGAGGATCCTAATGGCTTCTGTGGCTTCTAATTTAGCTACTGGAGTAAAGGTCTCTCCAATATCTAACCCCTCTATTTGAGTGAAACCTTGAGCCACAAGTCTAGCCTTGTTTCTCACTACAGACTCATCCTCCCCCAATTTGTTTTTGAAAACCCATCTGGTGCCTATGGTGTGAACATTTAGGGGCGGCTCTATAAGGACCCAAACATGGTTTCTCTCAAAAATTTCTAATTTTTCATGCATGACATTGACCCATTTTAATCATGTCCAACATCATGGGTCTCAAAAGATGCAAAAAATGTAAAATCAGTGAAATAAGCATGTTGAGCAAATTTGGATCTCATTACCCTCTCACCAAGGTCGCCGATCGTCATTTGTGGGGGATGTCCTCGCTGAATGTGTTTTGGAGCCTCACGCTATGAGACGATCTCCCCCTCAACCTATGTAGATGTAGGCTCGGATGCACCTAAAGTAGATGTAGATGTTGTAGGACCCTCTACTGGTATCGAGGAAGCAGAAGCCAACTCAGAAGGTGTGATGGCAGGAAGTAGTGGATCATCCTCATTATCACCGAGAATTGTAAGTTCACCATCTACAAAGATACTTCCGCTCATCTCTTGTTCACCTATACATTCAAGAACAGTGCTAGCACAAGGGGTTGATTCATCAAATGCCACACCACAGCATTCTATGATAGTGTTAGTGTCAAGATTATAAACCCTGTAAGGATGACCATAAAGTGAATAACCCAACAAGACCTATCGGAAGCACGCGACTCAAACTATTCAAGATTGCCATGTTTTAAGATGAAGCAACGACATCCAAAAACATTCAAATGAGAAACCTTCGGCTTCTTGCCAAAACACAGCTCATAAGAAGTCACATTCAAGATCGAGCATAAAAAATCCGATTAGAGATGTAGCAAGCGGTGCTAATAGCCTCAGCCCAAAATTTTCTATGAGTCATGTGCTCATCGAGCATCATCCTAGTCATCTCCACCAAAGTTCAATTCTTCCTTTCAACCATATCATTCCACTGAGTAACGTGTGGAGCAGAAAATTAATGCTCAATACCTTGTTCAAGGCAGAAAGAATAAAAAAGATAATTCTTGAACTCGGTATCACTATCACTGCGAATTCCTTTTAATGCATCAGAAAATTTCTTGAACAATCTCAAAGCTAAGCTCTGAAAGTGTGAGAACAATGATAAAAAAAGAACACCCAAGAGTAGCGAGAAAAGTTATCAACAATGACAAGTACATACCACTTTTCACCCACCGAACGAACCCGGGAAGGACCAACGTTGTTCATATGGAGAAGTTCTCCCAGTCATTCAATCATCACCAGATTGACTAATCGGTGAGAAGCGGCAACCATATTGACATGCCGACAAGGAGCACAAATTAGGTTCTTCTCAAACTTGAGCTTGGGCAATCCTCGGATTAAGCCTAGGACACTCAAACGAGAAAGCAAATCAAATCTCATGTGCCCTAGTCTTCTATGTCACATCTAAAGTTCAAAGGAGGGTTGAGCAATTAAGCATCGAGAAGAACCAAAAGACTCAGAAAAATAAGCTGCAAAGACTCTCCATACTTAAGAAATTCCGTAAATCAAAACGCTCGAGGAATAAAGAACTCTACAAGTATCACGCTTCAAGCACACTTCCAAGTCCTGATCCAGTAACTAAGACACAGAAAGCAAGTTGTATCCTAGATGCTCCACCAAAGTCATATCCTTGAGAGTGAAACTCTCACTCACTCTTACTTTACCTTTGGCCTTCACTCTACCTTTTCTATCATCCTCGAATATGATGTACTCGTGTCGCTTCATCAGGGTGATGTTCGAGAACCATGATGCATTTCCGGTCATATGATGTGAACAACAAGAGTCGATAAGCCACTTACTCTCTAGGCCTTTGTATGTCACCAACATATGAGAAGAATAATAGGTAGATGGCGCAGTACTGAGGTTAGACAAAAAACCTCTTGAAAATACAGTACTGGGTCATCTGCCCTGAAACAGTAAATGCATGTGCATACAAATCAACACTAGTACGCAAGAGACGAGTACCATGATGAGGAAGACGTGGACCACCAAAGCGTTGTGACTCTAAGCCTCTGACATGTGAACCAAAACCATATGAATCATGGTGTGATCCACGTCAGGTACCACCTCCGAGGAGGAAACTGAAGAGCGGCTGAAGCATGTGAGTAAGAGCTAGGAAAAAGGGTCATGTACACAAAACGATGAGCAGTACATGTCCCAAGTACTCCACTCCTACTCACGTCGCTTATCTCTTCTACGATGAAAGCAAAACCCAATAAGGTGACCCTCTTTCTAGCAGCAGGTGCAGTGGTAGCGTCTCTCAAGAACTAAACTACCGGTTACTCTAGAGTCTCTCACATGGGCTTTCATCTTTGGTTGTGGAGATTTCTTAGGTTGTTGAGTGAATTTCTTCTTTGTGGATTGTTGTGTGGTATTGATCTTAGATTTATCGGCCTCAAAGGTAGTAGGTGTGGTGAAAATAGTCTTACCATCTCCATTGTAAGTCACCCTCTCAAAACCCAACCCTAAAACTAAACCCATCTTATTTGCTCATATTCTGGTCTTGGCCAAAATCAAGTTCATCTTGCCTTTGCCTTCTGAGCATCTCTCCACAAGAGAAATAAGCTTCTTCTCAACAGTCTCAAACCGACCGGCAACTTGAGTATGCAAACCTTGAATCTCAGCAAGTTCTATCATGACAACAAGACAACTCATACACTCCTCATCTTTTGCCCTAGACTTAAACAAGACAAACTCAGTTATCACGCACTCATATCTAAACCTGACCTCCTTCAACTCACGAACCACTTTCTTAAGTAACTTATCCTGGTTGACAAGGGTGTTATTCAAAGTATCAATCTGAATAGAAAGCTAGTTGTAGTAAGGAGATACCTTAGAAGGATCATACTTGGGGTTGTTGTCGTTATCGTCCGTCATGAAACAAAAGCTGGTAAAATGTTTGTTCTTCCTTTTATGCTTCAAGGTCTGCTCCTCCTGCTCTGAGCTCTTCTCCTTACTTGAAGAAGTGTCAATATCTGTTGGAGGGTGAACTCCTAAAGCAAGGATCCGGAGGGACCCCCTTTGAGATTTGGCTGGGGGATGATTCTAAATCTGTTTTGCGGGTGAAATAAATGGGCGTAAATGCGATGGTAGGTAGAATGGAATGATCGGATGCAGGATGCAGTAAATGCACTGGAGGTTTTTAGACAGGTTCGGGCCGCACTGAGCGTAATACCCTACTCCTGTGTGGATGCTATAAACGCACTGAGAATGTCTCTCAGGGATGTTGCTGGTTACAAGAATGTTTGTCTATCTAGAGCTTCGGACTCCTTGTTCTTCGATGGTCTCAGCTCCTGTACTTGTACTGAACCTCTGTCTCGTTCCTTGGCTCTCAGTGTTCGAATCCAGGGGGGAGACTTTCCGCGTCCATCGGCTCCTCTTAAATACTCACCGGCGGTAGCATGCCCCGAAAGGGAGGGCATGAGTTTCAAGGCACCATAAATGGAAAAGCAACTATCATGGGCTGCTGCGCGAAGTGACGGGGGGTTGAAAACGCGCCCCTGCCCGGTCTCGGTCGTCATGATGTCGTTCTGCGATGGGCACCGTGAAGAGGGCCCACCGGGCAGCCACTGAATGGCCCGGCGTGCCCGCCCGGTCTTGTACGCCTGACACAGCAGGGCGGCAGGCGGGGTGGCTTGGGCCTCGCGATGCTATCCCAAGGTGCGCCGGATGATGCGGGATGGGACCCGTGCATTAAATATCCCCACGCCCTCCTGCCAGAATGTGGCAGGGACGGACACCAAGCGTGGCAGGAGCAGTTGGAAGTGACAGGTCACGCACCCTCTTAAATGCGGCATCGGGCCTTTCACTGGCTGACACCTCACCGCTGGACCTCTGTGGGGGCCACTAGCGAAGGACTTCTTAGGCCATTGGGGAACCGAGTGCTCGGGGGTCACTGTTCACATCCCCGAGCATCTCTCCCAGAAACGCCCTTTCTTGGTCCTCGGGGAACCGAGTGCTCGGGGGCCACTGTTAACGGCCCCGAACACTCTCTCCCGAAATTGACTGTTCAGATCCTCGGGGAACCGAGTGCTCGAGGGCCGCTGTTCGCAGCCCCGAGCACTCTCTCCCGGAACTACCTTCCTTGGGTCCTCGGGGTACTCGGGTGCTCGGGCGTCACTGTTCGCAGCCCCGAGCACACCCTTCCTGGTACTCGGTTTTTCTGGTCGTCGGGGGACTTGGGTGCTCGGGGGCCACTGTTCATGACCCCGAGCACTCTCTTCCCGGCACTTGGTCTTCGCAGATCATCAGAGAACTCGGGTACTCGGGGACCACTGTTTATAGCCCCAAGCACCCCCTCCCGGGACTTGGTCTTTTCGTACTTCGCGGAGATGATCTCCGCGGGAGGGCGCCACGTGGCAAACTGCTGACTTGACCTCGGGATTCGGGGACCCCTGATTCCTGATTCACCGACAGCTTTCTTAAGTAACTTATCCTGGTTGACAAGGGTGTTATTCAAAGTATCAATCTGAATAGAAAGCTAGTTGTAGTAAGGAGATACCTCAGAAGGATCATACTTGGGGTTGTTGTCGTTATCGTCCATCATGAAACAAAAGCCGGTAAAATGTTTGTTCTTCCTTTTATGCTTCAAGGTCTGCTCCTCCTGCTCTGAGCTCTTCTCCTTACTTGAAGAAGTGTCGACATCGCTCACCACAAATGCTTGAGATGCTGCCAACGAGTTTATTTTCTTCAGCGACGGATCATCTGACGTATACATTTTTTTCTAGACTTAGAGACAAACACATCAACTCCACTTTCTCTATGACTTTAGTGAGTTATAATCATAATTACAGTACATAATCATACCCATATAATATCAAAATCATCCAACTAAATTAACACTATTGTCAATCATTCATCATATATGAAAAAATACATTTCAACTTAATTTGTCTCGGAGGAGGATTCGTCCCTAATTTTGGGAGGCTGCACCAAACCTTATATCTGCAGTGCGCCGCGCCCTTTTTTCTGGGTTCTCTCGGAGGAGGATTCGTGATTCGTGCACCGCACCGCACCGACCGCGAGAGCTCACGCATATCGGACCGAAACCGCCGGCGCGGCGGCACACAGGTTTCGCATGCACCCCCCGCTGCCCTCCTTGCGTCGTGTTCATGTGGTTTCTTGCCCGTTCCAAGCTACGCTAAGCTGCCAGTAGTACAAGTTCTTGCCGCTACGTTTCACGTATTTGGCCACGACGAAAATATTGTCGTCCCGATCGAACCTCTCGAGATCAGGACCCTGTCACACTGGGTCCCAAAAGTTGTTCCATTAGGCCCTTAGAATAGAACGTTGTGTATATATATAGCAGTGTAAAAGTAGAAAACAAAGAAGACAACGTTTGAAGACAAGTAGGAGAAAAGCATAGCAAAAATGTATCACCTCAAACAAATGGTACGTCGGACATTTTTCACAATGATTGTATTTCGGACTTGGTGGCTAGCGAATTGGTCGCGCCTAATTTGATGGAATGCTGCGATTCCTATAAAAAAACAAGCCAAACGGAATTACGTGTTAATGGGCAGGCCGGGAAATCTTTGGTGGGCTGCGTGCTGGGAAACAAGTCGAGCTTCGACGAGCCGAGATTGAGCGTGTTCAATCTTCGGCTAAGCTTTTCATAGAAGGATTTACATAATGCAGTTGCCGAACTTTGACTGGGCCGAGCTCAAGTCTAGCTCTAAGCTCGCCTGATTCAAGTTTGTACTTGTTCGATTTTGTTCTAAGCTCCAGCCTAGTCAGGTAGGCAGCTTTCGATATTAGATGTCATGCAATATATTCACGAGAAAATTCCTTATTTGCTAACAAAAAATAAGATAATTTTTTATTTACCATCTCATAAAATAAACTTTCTTATTTACCATTGATTCTAATTTTCATTTCTAACTCAGTACTGACATCTATTTGACCTATAGAAAAGACACATTTACTCTTGAGGAGGAGGACGACAGCCTTGAATGTGGCTACCGGTGGCGAATGGTGGCCGGATCATAGTGCCGGCATCAATGCCGTCGCCCGTGATAGGGATGCAGTCCCCCGCGCAGATATCCTCCTTGCCATCGACGTCTTCCCCTTCCACCCGCTCTTCCTCCTAGGAGGGGTTTATGACTCAAGCCCCTCCGCCGTTCGCTACCGGCAATCGTGCCCGAGGTCACCGTCCTCCTTTCCAATGATAAATATCTTTTTTATGAGTCAAATAAATGTCAGTAACGAGAAAGAAATAAAAATTAGAACCGATGACAAATAAAGAAATTTATTTTGTACGATAGCCAATAAGAAATTACATATCTTTTGATGACAAATAAGAAATCTTCTCTATATTCATCACCGCATAGGTATAGCTAGAGATGTTGCTATGGAATCGCGAAGGCCATGCGTAAAAAATGTTAGCCGTAAATATATAGGTTTTGTGCTCGTAGTAGAACTTTGATACGCATGTCAGCGAATCATGTAGGAAACGATCAAATCGATCCATTAATTCACCTGCCCAAATCGTTGCATGAGAATCTCATGTGATTGTACGTCATATAGAAACACTGCCCGAAAGATGGTAGATTTCAAGATACAGGTGGATATAGGGTATGCAATTGACGCTGTGCGTTCCATCGTTCACATATAGGAAAGAGATCGACACGCATGCGTCTTAGCTGATTCCATGCATTTTATTTACTCGATCTGCCTACATATATACACGCACGCTCATATCCCCTGGACTCCATCTTCACAACTTGGAACCAGCAAGCCCAATATCGTCGGTTCTGCGTAAGAACAGAGCCAGCCAGCCACAATGACGTCGCACAAGGGCGCCGGCGTCCACCACTTCAACATCCTCCGAGCCGTTGTCAGCCTAGGGCTTGTCGCGGCATCGGCATCGGGAAGAGAGGTTCCCGGCGCTGGCGATGACCTTTATGAGCCGGCGAATATTTCTATCCAGCATGAGTTCTCAGCGGCAGTAGCCCAATTGAAATCATTCTCCTCCACCCTATATGTTGTAAGGCACGCGGCGAATGTTTCTACCCAACATGACGTTGCCAGCGGCAGTAACCCGATTGGAAACCATTCTCCTCCACCCTATGATGTCGTAAGGCGCGAGATGAAAGTTTCTATCCAGCATGACGTTCCTAGCGGCAGAAACCCGATTGGAAATCATTCTCCTCCACCCTATGATGTTGTAAGGCGCGCGGCGAATGTTTCTATCCAGCATGACGTTGCCAGCGGCCAGAACCCGGGTGATAGAGGTCGTCGCTCCTCTGAGAAGGTGAACATGAAGTAGATTTAATTTGAAGCCAAAATTGTACCACGCACTATGTGCTCACGGTTAATAAAAAGAGGGTGCTACTTCGTTTTTTTCTTTCGATTAGGCACGCCGGTCTCAAGTTCTGTTCGTTTTGAGAATCTACCTAGCTCGTTAGCTTGGCTTTTTTTAACACCGCTCCCCCCCCCCCCCACCTATAGCCTACATTGAAGGCTAAATCAGAGTGTGTGACACCTAGAATGGAACTCGGGTGGGCTCGGGCACAGCCTTGTGCCTTGCCGTCGAGCTCCGTGCTCGTTCGCTATCTTGTTTCCGTATGGTTTGCTATCTTTGCTAGATTATTCAGTCACAGGAACCTTTACAACTTCTCTTGTTAATTTCTTTCGCATCGTTTATAGCTATGTGTGATGCTGGGTTATACAAATCTAGTGTGTGATGAAACAGTTCTGATTAGTGACCACCAAAACACTACCCTAATTTTTTCCCTCACACTTCCTATGTGTCAGGCGACTGAAAAATCATCTTGATTCATTTGACGATGTACATGCAATCCTCCGGCGAGATTAGGGATTCGAGGGGGTGGCTTTGGGTTTGGATGTGTTCTTGATCTTTAAGAAAAAGCCTTGGGCAGAAGATGATGACGGACACGGGGCGGGATGATAAGATGGCAGGGACACTGCTGATCGCGAGAGGCAAAGAACCACCGGTTGAGAAGTGTTTGGGCAGGAGCGAGCGAAAACGGATGGGTTAGAGTTGGAGTGGCTAGCGGCACGGACACCGTTAGATATGATGTCAAATATCTAACTATTGGGTATATAAACATAAGAAATATATCATATACAGACGAGATATGTCGTGAGCACTACTAGAGAAAATATTTGTACAGACAGTTCGAAAACCCCGTAAAGGATGTTTTTTCGAACCGTATGTGAAAAAGAGTCAGTACAAATCAAATTTATACATACGGTTTTTGAACCGTCTGTACGAATGATTCGTGCAGACAGTTCCAAACTAGAACCGTCTGTACAAATGATAGTACAGACGGTACCAGTTTAGAACCATCTATACTAACACAAAAAAATACAGAAAAATAAATTTTCTAATTTCTGATTCACTGCAGAGATAATTAACCACATTTCTAATATGTAAATTCCCTGGATTTCTAATTTGACAAAAACAAAGAAATACATTTCTAATTTGACAGAAACAAACAAAGATAAAGCTTTTTTTACTGCAGGGCATCTCCGGCACATAACTTTGTTCTATTACATAACTTCCCAGCATGACTTCATCAACTAAGCAACTAAGAAACTCTGTGTTCCCTTCTGAGCCCATTAACGGAGATTCAACCCAGCCCTTATTGCTGAATCCAAACTCTTCACAGCAAAAATTATTCTATCCTGTACTTGGAATTAATAAATCAGCATAGGGTGATTACCCAGTCACAGCTCAGAGGGGAAACAATATTCAAAGTACCTGGAATGAAAAGCTTAACAACATTACCATAGGAACAAGATCAAAAGCAAAACCATGAACCATTACCTCTTTATGAGCCAGAGGATCTCGAGCAATCTCACCACCTCCTACCTGAGCAGGATCAAAGAAGATTCATTTGAGTGCCTTGTGTTTCTCTATTACCGTGCGTATAACAAGTAGCCTGAACTCCAACTAAGCAATTAATCACTCTTTACATCCAGACATAACATCCCAAACGATATTTCGCACTAGTACGAGCAGGAGATCACACAGTCCATGAGAAATTTATGCACAAGTCGCCCAATCCAGCAATAGATAGAAAGAAGCACACGAGGAATAAGAAAGGGAGGGTGGAAGGTCTTGTTTGTCTCCAGGAACGCGAGCCACTGTGAGTAGAGCACGTCTTCGGGTCCAACGCCGCCGCGTCCCTCCTCACCATCTCCACCTCCATTCCTGGATCGAATCGGAGCTTTGACACCCATTTCTGTAGATCTACCCCCCATGCGCACCCTGGCCCCGGAGCTCGAGGCGCTCCCACGGGAAGGGAGGGAGTGAATCAGAGGTCGGCATGATCAGTGATGAGCTGCGGAGGAGGATCAGGGGCCAACGGTGTCAGGATCTGAGGTGACGTCCGGAGGTGAAACCCTAGGCTAGGGTAGCGAGCGATGGGGAGGTGGAGATGGCCAGATGGGGGAGACGGGAAGACGATGGTTGTAATGGTGGGCGTCGATATAACAGTAGTACGTGGTGGCTAGGGTTGGAGTCAGAGAAGAAGGTCCTGGGATATAGTAGTGAACGCTTGGGGACACTCGGTGTAATTCGGGACGCTCGGTGTGACGTACAGGCGTTGCGAGATGCACGGTCGTTGCGGGACGCACAATATTTATTAGAACTATCTAAACTACTTCATTTGTACAGACGGTCACATTTTGGAGCTGCCTGTATTATTAATACAGACGGTTCTTAAATGTGAATCATCCATACTAAAGCATCCCACTTCGTGGAAACTGCTCATTGTCATTTTTCAAACGGTTCTAATTTGGAACCATCTGTGATATCTTTTGCACAGATAGCTCCGAATAGGTGTCTGTACAGGGGGCGTCGTACTAAATCATTTATGTAGTAGTGGAGCATACTTCATAACTCCAAATATTATGGAACCGAATTCGCAATACCCGATACGCCTAGAATCCAAAAGGTATATACTAGGAAGGTCTCGATTGCTTACCCAAATCAAGGAGACTAGTATCCAGGACAGATCTATCTACTTGGATAACAATGAAAAGAACTCCCTATCAACTATGGCTAGATAAGAGCTAGTACATCACCCCTATATAAGGAGGTGACCCATACCCCTAGGGGAGATTTTTTTTCTCTCAAATATTGGAGGCAATCATCAAGACCTGAGAGCAGAAGAAACTAGGCAACTTTAGCCCTAGGTTAGACTAGATCCAATCTACTCCTTGTAATAGGTTAGCTACATTGCACGTACTCGAGTGAATACATACACATAATCATCCACACACGACGTAGAGTATTACTCCAATTGGAGGCCTGAACCTGTTTGTATTGTGTGTGTCTCGCTTCATGTTCGATCTTTTATCTACGAAGGTAACCCCGTTATTTTTTGACACATTGTTAGGAACAAATCCTCAACAGTTGGCGCGCCAAGTAGGAGGCTTCTGCTTTTCAGGATCGACTATGTCTCGAGTGCACATCGGCATCGGATTCTCCGACGTCGGCTTCTACGATCACTTCGGGTCAATAACGATCACCCTCGAATCGCCCTAGCCAGATCGAAGATCGCATTCAGAACTATGATCTTTCGTTGGGACCATCAAGGTGAACTGATCCACACTGGAATTATCGAGTCCAGGCCATTGGACGCATACCGCAAGGTGGGACATCTCAAGTGAGATCCCAAGGAGTCTAATGTTATCTACTGCATGGACACCGACAATGACGAGGGTAGCGACGATGACTCTGCCACCAGCCAGAGTAGCCGAATAGATCAATTTGTGTTCAAGGCCAGAGGAGCCGATATTCCACCTGCTGACTCAATGGGGGTAGATCCAAATGCCGTGGTAAACAATGGTACGGAAATTCCTAAGGATCCAGCAGCGGTAACCGCCGCTCATGGTACCGATGTTGCTGGCAAAATATTGCCAAAGACATCTACAGCTGGAGCTTTACGTGTACCTAACACAACTCTCCATCGATGAACCGTAGGAGGTAAGGTACCTCCTGGTCTTCAACGATGACTTCCGGTGAGCACACCTCCACTACCAGCAGCTCAAGCGTCAAGGAATGAGCTCCTTCAGAATAATGATCGCAGAGTAGCATTGTCTCAACCATAGCCAAGTCTAGGCAGCGATGTTTTCAGCACTCTGGATGCTAATATTTAGGGACCCCATTTGATTCTAAGGTCCCTTCCAAAGTTGGATCCAACGAATCCATTAACCCCTATGGTTAATCAGGTCGGGACCATACTCAATACGGCCTAGATCCAAGTCGCTCGAGCGAACAATCCTAGCAACTATAGGCGCCTCAGTCGGTGAGGCGCCGACTCGAGGAGCCACAAACATAAGCAACCCCAAATCGAGGGATCCCAAGCGGGAAGTTTAGATAATCGAGCTCGAGCACCACTTTGTAGGGTAAACTGTAACTACCTTACCTATATACATAGGAACAAGGAAGATATGAGGAATCGTATTCCTCACTATCAGCATGATCTACATACAGTGATAGACAACCGTTGTGAGGAACGCCGCGAGGACGACCGTCGTTATTACAATCATAGATCTCCAGGATGAGATGGTTGACATAACACCCTACTTGAAGGAATAGGTGTGATAATTCTCTCCCACCTCCTCCTGAAGAATTCAATGGAGGCTGCGAAGTTTTTGTACATGAGCTTCAGTTGATACAGTGGCTCGAGAAGTTCAAGGTGGGCCTGATTTAGAAGTATGATGGGAAGATCAACCCCAACGAGTGATTACAGATCTATACCACGATTATTCGAGCAGCTGGTGATGACAACAAGGTAATGGCCAATTATCCACGCTCGATGGACCTGCTATGTCCTGGTTGTTGAACTTGCCTCATAACTCGATCTGATCGTGGGCCGAGTTGAAGACTCAGTTCATAGCAAACTTCCAAGGCACATTCGAGAACCCAAGAACGGAGAACGGTCTCCATCCGCTGAACCAGGGTGAGGACGAATCACTCCAGGATTTTATTTGTCGGTTCAGCGATAGGCATAATATGATCCCAAGCATCTCTGATTAGTCAGTCATAATCACCTTCAAGCGAAGCGTCCGGGACACGGATCTATTCGGGAAGATGGCTACTCGGAAGATCTTCACAATCAAATAGATTTTTGAGTTAGCTGACAAGTGTGCAAAGCAAGTAGAAGCCCAGGTACACGCCAAGAATGCTCAGAGGACAAGTTTCAGTCCTCAAAGAACAAGGGGAAGAAAAACAAACCTGACGACAAGCACAAGGGTCCATATATGACCATAGCCGAGGGTCGATAGAAGCAAGTAGCACAACACTGGGGACAAATAAGGCTTGAGTCAACGTGGTGAGAAGTGGTGTCCCATCCATCGAACTAGCCAATGCAACTTCGACAAATGCCATATCATCAAAAAGAAAGTCGATGAAAAGCTTAAGGTCGTTGTTCCTGAGCACAACAACAAACAGGCCAAGCTATACATTAACGGTGACGAGCCTGAATTCCACAAGGCCAACCAAAATCTAGCACACATCGTTAGAGGATTCACCACATATGAATCTAAGAGGCAGTACAAAGAGGTCAAACGAGAATTCAATTTGGCTCTAATTGGGCCTACTCGATACCTCAAGTGGTCGGAGGTTCCGATCACCTTCATTCAAGGTTATCATCCAGTTCAGTTCCACACCCTGGTCAGTACCCTGTCGTGGTTTAGCTGACTATCCTCAACATCAAAGTTTTTTGAACATTAGTCGACAAGGATAGTTCGCTTAACCTCATCTTCGCCAAGATCCTAGACAAGATGGGAGTTCAAAGGTTGGAGCTTAAGGCAGGAGTCGAGCCTTTCCATTACATAACCCCCAACTCATCAACCATGCCCCTTAGCCAGATCAAGTTGTCGATTACTTTTGGCATGCCCGATAATTTCTGTACAGAGAAGCTTACCTTTGATGTCACAGACTTCGAGACGACATACAATATGATCTTGAGCCACCCAATGCTAGGAAAGTTTATGGCAGTGGTGCACTATGCATATCAGACGCTCAAGATCTTAGGTCCCAAAGGGATCATAACTGTTAGGGAAGATAAGCATGCAGTAGTCAAATGCGACAAGCAGATCCTGGACATGGTTGAACACCTCAGTCGAGCGGCAACCACTTCTAAGGGCACGGATTCCAAGCATCAAAAGCATCAAGCCACTGTTGAGATCAAGGACTCCAAGCATGTAAATCCTGCTGATACTTCTAAGTCCAACGATGCCACCAAGGATGAGACCAGCGATTGGTGCCAACGACAAAAGGACTGATGACAACATCAATGCAATACCCCTCGACCTATAAGAACCAGCCAAGACGTTTAAGGTTGGGGATAAACTTAACCATAAATAGGAACTCGAGCTCATCACTTTCCTCTGGGCAAACCAAGACGTGTTTCTGTGGCAACTGTCCAATATACCCAAAGTCCCTAGGGAGGTGATCGAGCATTGACTAGCTGTTAAGCCCAACTCCAAATCTATGATGCAAAAGCAGTGAAGATTTGTGGAGTATAGGAAGCAAGCAATCTAGGAGGAGGTCAGCAAACTCCTAAATACGGGCTTTATCCGAGAGGTTCGTCATCCTACATGGCTGGTGAATCCTGTCTTCGTCAAGAAAGGTAATGGCAGATGGAGAATGTGCATCGACTTCACCGACCTCAACAAAGTTTGTCCCAATAATCTTTTCCCTCTTCCTCACATAGACCAGATCATCGACACCACTGCAGGTTGTGCATTACTATGTTTTCTAGATGCCTATTCGGGGTATCACCAAATTAGCATGGGCATAGAGGATGATGAGAAAACTGTTTTTACCACTCCTTTCGGTGTATTCTGCTATGTAAAGATGTCTTTCAATTTAAAAAACACTAGTGCTACTTATCAACGGTGTATCCAGAATTGTTTACAACCTCAAATCAAAAGTGCTAGAGCTACCAATTTTTTGAAAGGTAGACCACTCGACCAGCCCAAGCTCTACAAATAATTCCTCCTTCTTGGTCTTTCTCCATCTGAGATTGGATATCTTGGGACCGTTTCCAAGGGCCCAAGGTGGTTACAAGTTTATACGTGGCTATTGACACGTTCATTAAGTGGATCGAAGCCGAACCCGTGGGAAAGATAACTGCAGAAGTGGCTAAGAAGTTCATGAGTAGTATAATTACTTGATTTGATATTCCGCATCAGATAATTATGGATAACGGTAGCCAGTTCAGAAGTGGGACCTTCACTACATTCTGTGAAGAATTTAGCATCAAAATCTGTTTCGCCTCAGTACCTCACCCACAAAGTAACGGTCAGGTTGAACGTGCTAATGGTATAGTCTTGCAGGGCATCAAAAATCAAGTCTTCGACATGCTAAAGGCTTACTCGAAACACTGGGTAAAATAACTTCCCTCGATACTATGGGTCATTCGTACTTCGACTAACAGGGTCACTGGTGAAACTCCATTCTTTTTAGTTTATAGAGCAGAGATAGTGCTCCCTACTGAGTTGCAGTTCGGATCACCGAAAGTGGAAAGTTACTCGGAGGAAGGGCAAGAGTAGATACGAGCGAACGACATCAATTTACTCAAGGAGTATCGCGATTGAGCATCTATTTGAGTGACTAATTATCAATAAGTGTGGCGTAGGTATCATAGTCAAAAGATTCAGCCCAGGAAACTCACTGATATGGATCTTGTTCTATGAAAGGTACAAAAACAGGCTAGACGCCATAAGTTATCACCCAAGTGGGAAGGACCATATATAATGGTCGAAGTTACCTAACCTGGATCAGTGCAGCTATCTACTCCAAACGGTGAGATACTCGAGCATTCATGGAATATCGACCAACTCTGAAAGTTTCATTCATAGAAAAAGTAAATTACGAGTAAGTCAATTACGTTTGATTCGATTAACTACTCGATTATATACCTTTTCTTTTCCATCTAACTTGTGTGGCTAGTGCAAAGTTGACAGAAAGTATTCTCCTAGCTCTTGCGTGCAGGTCCTACTCCCCTTTGAACGAGTCGAGGAACATTTAATACTCATCCCTTGGACGGGAGCTGATCACATCGGGGACCAAATATCAGCCAGCATAAGGGACAGGAAGAGTGCCCGAGGCAAAGACCCTACTGGAGATACTGACTGGCGCTGACAATGCTGAGTGGCCCTCTACGTGGCGTGAAGGCGATCTGGAAGTTGTCGATTGAGAAGATGACCGCACTTTCTTTACCACCAGAGGTTCGGAGGCTCCATCACCGAAGACCTTGTCGGCGACCTAGTCGATGACATCATCAAGATCACCACCATCTTTATCTCCCTCCTGCGCAGCTCGTGTAGCCGACTCTTGTGTCGCTCGTTCGGTGGCATCGGCATCAAGGAAACATTAGAGGTGGTGGGTGAAGGGACAGCGACCTTTGACAAACATTCTATTCTTTCTCCTCTTAGGCCTTTCGATCGATTCCTCCTCATTGGAAGAAACAATAATGACTCCCGAAGGAACCATGGCGAGGGGCCTTAGGGTGAGAAATCATATCTCTTCACTTTTTGGATTAGGCTTGGGAAACAAATGTGGAGTGGAGGCCATGGATTCAAGCTCTACGAGTTCTACTGGGCATGTAGGTGAAAATTCAATGGCATTAGTTTTCTCTCTATTTATAGTCATGGAAATGGGTCGCACTATACACACAGAGCTGTCAAGATCTGATATCGCTGGGTGTGAGAGCGAGGTCGCCTTAGTCGCGCAGCACGTTTGGCGAAAGTTGAGGTATCATTGAGACATTGTGATTTGTCTGTTGGGGGAAAATAGACTAGCTTGAGGATAATAGTTGATGATCACTATCAAAGTTCCCTCCGAAGCCTTCAGCCTCCGGACTCTTAGTAGGAGGCCTGGCCCTCAGAAGCTGCGGACCCCTTCGGACCACCTCTCCGGCACATATGTGGCCTTCCGAAGACTCGGAGCTACAGCAAGTCTCTCCAGAGCCTTCGGCCTTCAGACTCTCAGCAGGAGGCCTGGCCCTCAGAGGCTGTGGACCCCTTTGGGCCACCCCTCCGGTGCCCATGCGACCTTCCCAAGTATAAAGATGCAGCCGGCCTCCAGAGATAATATCAGAGATAAAAACCTCCTCACTGATGGCGCAGCCTCGGTGGTGGAGAGGTCTAAAAACCTATGGTACAGTGCCTTCGGCATCTTGAAGGAAGTGCCTTGATGCAAAGAAGTAATTCCGTCCGCCATCTTTATGGTCTAGCTAACCTACGTGGTAGATATGCAAAGACCGCTCCGGCATAGTGAGGGTGTAAGGCTCCGTGCTAGATAGGCATATTCCGTCTGCCATCTTTAAGGTCTAGCTAACCTACATGACGGATAGGCAAAGACCGCTCTGGCATAGTGATGGCGTAAGCCTCCGTGCTAGACAGGCATATTCCGTCCGCCATCTTTAAGGTCTAGTTAACCTACGTGGCAGATAGGCAAAGACTTCTCTAGCATAGTGATGGTGTAAGCCTCCGTGCTAGACAGGCATATTTCGTCCGTCATCTTTAAGGCATAGCAAGCCTCCGTGGTGGAAGGGTAAAGAAATCCCAGGCATCTTAAAAGCAATAGCCTCCGCGCAAAGAGGTATAACACTCTATGCATAAAAATGTGTGGGCCACTCTACGCATAAAAAATGCATGGGCCACTTATTCATACATATGCACACATCATACATACATCATACATACATACATTCATACATACATACACTCATACATCATACATACCTACATACCTGCGTACATATACATATGCTTACAGCTGGTACAATCGTCTTAGAAGATTCCTTGGCTTGGCTAAGGTCATGACAATAGAGCTAATAGAACGCGCCCTCCGCCCACTCATAGCCAAAAGGCACGAGGGGGGCCGGGGAGTCAGGGAGCCATAAGGCTCAGTCGATCCTGCACAGGCTACAGAATTTTGCTATTCCCTATCAAATATGTTCAAAAGTAAAACCCTCCGGCATCTTGAAGGCAAATCCTCCATGTCAGAGGCGTAGAAAACCTCCAGCATCTTGAAGGCAAAGCCTCTGTGCTGGAGAGGTAATTATTCTACAGACAATTACATGCACAATGCAAGAGCGGAAATTCCAACAAACATGATTGGGACTCGGAGTACGCAAGCTCTAGATGACTCTGCCTCCATTATGCCCCTCAGCTTCAATGATGACTCCACTTCCAGCATCTACCACTAAGGGGGTAACGAGCTGCCTCCCGCAGCCTCGTCATTGGCTCCGAACGGGTTGCCTCCTTTATGCCCCTCAGCTTCGCCGATGACTCCGCTTCCGACATCTACAACTGAGGGGGTAACTTGCTGCCTCCCACAGCACCGTCGTCGACTCCATCTCCAGCTTTCACCGTCGGGGGCTCCGGATGGCTCCGCCTCTGTTACGCCCCTTAGCTTCACCGATGACTCCACTTCTGGAATCTACCGCTAAGGGGTAACGGTCTGCCTTCCGCAGCCCTGTCGTCGACTCCATCTCCGGCTCACGACGCCAGGCTCTGGACGGTCCAACCTCCGATGAGCCCCGTCGTGCTTAAGGCTGAGGGGGTGGAGTCCTGCTCCCCTCGGCCTTGCCATCGACTTTGCCTCCGGCTTCCATCGTCAGGGGTTCCGTACAGATCCGCCTCTATCACACTCTTAGCTTCGTCGATGACTCCACTTCTGGCACCTACCGCTGAGGGGGTAACGGGCTGCCTCCCGCAGCACCATTGTCGACTTCGTCTCCAGCTTCCAACACCGGGGGCTCCGGATGGCTCTGCCTCCGTTATTCCCCTTTGCTTCGCTGAGGGAGTAACGGGCTACCTCCCGCAGCACCGTCGTCGACTCCGTCTTCGGCTTCCACCGCTAGGGGATCTGGATGGCTCCGCCTCCATTACTCCCCTCAGCTACGCCGATGACTCCACTTCCGGCATCTACCACTGAGGGGGTAACGGGCTGCCTTCCATGGCCCCATCGTTTTCTTCATCTCTAGCTCAAGGCGCTAGGCTCTGGACGATCCAGCCTCTGACGAGCCCCACCGCTCTTAACGCTGAGGGGGTGGTGTGCTGCTCCCCTCAGCCTCGCCATTGACTTCGCCTCCGGCTTCCATCGTCAGGGGCTCCAGTTGGATCTGCCTACATCATGCCCTCAGCTTCACCGACAACTCCACTTTCGGCATCTACCGCTGAGGGGGTAACAGGCTGCCTCCTGCAGCACCGTCATCGACTCTGTCTCCAGCTTCCACCATCGGGGCTCCGGATGGCTCCGCCTCCGTTACGCCCCTCAGCTTCACCGATGACTCCACTTCCGGCATCTACCGCTGAGGGGGTAACGGGCTGCCTTCCGCAACCTCGTCATCGGCTCCACCTCTGTTACGCCCCTCAGCTTCGATGATGACTTCACTTCCGTATCTATCATTGAGGGGGTAACGGACTGCCTCCTACATCCCCATTGTCGACTTCGCCGCCTCGGCCGCGTCATCGACCCCGTCGTTGACTTCGACACCGGCTGCACCTCCGACCTCAGCATAACCCTAGGGCATGCCGCCACCACCAATGCGTCATCAGCCTTGAGCTTCACCATCTACGCCCGCAGTTTCCGCCAAAAAACTCCTCAGGGACAGGGAATGGCCTTCGAGCATTCTTGTTACAAGCCCAAGCTGGAGTTGGTTTTCCTCTACATCCTCTCACCCCTCCAAACGCCGAGGCTAGAAAATGAGGGGGTACTGTTGGGAGAAAATAGACCATCATGAGGATAAAGGTCCCTCCAGAGCCTTCGGCCTCCAGACTCTCAGCAGAAGGCCTGGCCCTCAGAAGCTGCGGACCCCTTAGGACCACCTCTCCCGCACATACGTGGCCTTCCGAAGACTCGAAGCTATAACAAGTCTCTCCAGAGCCTTCGACCTTCGGACACTTAGTAGGAGACCTGGCCCTCAGAGGCTGTGGACCCCTTCGGGCCACCCCTCCGGTGCCCATACGGCCTTCCGAAGCCTAAAGACGCAGCCGGCCTCCAGAGATAATATCAGGGAAGAAAGGACACCCCCTGCACCGATCTAACACCACGTGACGGGCAATTTATGCCGATGCAAGTGGTGCTTATCCTGACATCCCAGCACGATGCAAGTCGCCCTGACACCCTCGGCAGAGCAGCATCGGGCCGCAATTGGCGACCGACTCACCCCTCAAGTGGCAGGCACTACAATAGTTACCACGGTAAATATTTATCTTCTATGCAGGGTAAAAGGTAGTTATCCAAGATAAGGCCCAGTAATTCGGCTAGATCCTAGAATTTACCGTCTCATGGGCTATAATCCATATTGGTGGGCAGCTGGGCCGCGTAGGCCCACCGACGCCCAAGCTACACATCAGCCAACTGATGTATAGACATTCCCGTAACCCCCGACCTAAGGGGTCCTAGCCATCGAGAAAGGAGATGCGTTTTGTGCAGGGTGAAAAAGGTTACAAAAATTCCTAGCTGATTTTGCCTGCAACAAAAAAATCCGTATTCATTTTGAGCCACTTTGAGTCTTATTGCTTTGGATCATTTGAGAAAAAGAGCATGGTCTAGAATGGTATTAGCAATTGTCGACCCCCCTCATGCCATCTCCATTCTCTACCCTATGCACAGACTTTGTTTATGAATATTTAATCTTGTGTCATATTGGTTGTGAGTCCATTATTCACTGTATGTTAAGCGGGCCATTGAACTTATTTCTATTTAATGTTTGTGCGGTTGCATCAACCTATGCTATCATAGTATTATGTTGTGTGTAAATATGTAAATGGGTATCTAATGAGTAGTTTTGGGTCAGTATTATGTTTAGTTTATTTTTTTCCTTAGCTTAATTAGATGGGGGTGAATCTTTAATTTATTTTTTTAATTTTGGATTGATCCAACAACCTTAAAAATACAAAACTTACATCCTTAACTGTGTGTATTCCGAGTTATTATAATGTGAATGTATATTTATGTTGTGTATTCAGTATTCATGTTAAGTTGAAAGCTGAAAGCTATAGTACTCTAGTTTGGTTGTTTTTGTTTTGATTTATCGGATACTCCAACGGTTCCTATTCGATTCCAATGCTAACAAAAATAGTTTAGAAAATGATATTAGCAACGGCTTTTACCTAAGACCATCCCAACTGTTTTCTTCACTTTCTAGCCCAAAATCCCTTCCCGAAGGGATTTTCTTCCCATATTCGTTCCCTTCAAGTTCCTGCACTCCAACAGCATTTCCTTCCCTATTCCCTTCCCCAACAGACTTTAAATATTTTATAATTTACTCATAACTGCCACGACGCATACAATACGGCTACGTATACAAATATTGTATCATTTTCACTATAAATCTCTCTACCACTATCTTTCTATGTATTGTTGTTTTCCAAAATCCGAAGAGCAGATGTGGCTACAGGCTACCCATTTCATGGCGGCAACCAATAATAAAGCAGCAGTATGTACATGTGTTTCGTACAATGGTCGTATTTTCGAACCCATTTCGCTTTGACCTTCATGAACAAGATTCTTCTCGTGAAAGGCAAGAAGCACATGCGTGCTGGCTTCGAGTTCAAGTGTCTTCCCATGGAAGCAATTGCCCACATGCCTAGAAGCTTGCAGGGGAAGCCAAGCACGGGTTCCTTGGACGAGAAGAATGCCGTTGCTATAAAAGAGGGCGGGTATCACAGCAGAGAAGCACAATTGCCTCCACATTTTACATTGACACAATGGGCTAGTCTATGTTCGAAAATATGTTCATGTTCTCATCCGACTCGAGCGACGAAGAGAACGAATTGTTGTTCTTGGTCACCATGGAGGAGGAACAAGTTGCTGCCCAAGGTTGCCGCCACCCCCGTGGCTCCGTGCCAGGACATGCAGCCATAGACCGTGGGCACCAGGAAGGTGCTGCTAGGCTATTTCGAGACTATTTCACCGATATCCCAGTGTATGGTGATACATTGTTCCGTCGTAGGTGAGACCATCTTCCCAACTATATACTTTTGTAGGTTGTGATCCGTATTAACAAATGTGCACCCTCTAAGGTATCGGATGAGTCGCCCATTGTTCTTGAGAATTGCCGCTGCTATGGAGAACCACGACTTATGGTTTCGATAGAAGATGGATGCCACCAGAAAGCTGGGCCTAAGCCCCCTCCAAAAGATGACAACTGCCATACGGCAACTGGCATATGGAGTCAGCATAGACGTAGTGGATGAGTATGTTCGGATCGGGGGTAGCACAGCGATGCTCGCCCTGACAAAGTATGTGCAAGATGTTGTCTTGATTTTCTCCGATCAATACCTCTGTACTCCCACTGCGGAGGATACTGCTCGATTGTTAGCATTGGCGAGCAGAGAGGGTTCCCTGCGATGCTGGGGAGCATCGACTGCATGTATTGGATTTGGAAGAACTGTCTGAAAGCATGACACGATTTATATACCGGTCATACGTGCAAACCCTCCATAGTTTTGGAGGCGGTTGCGTCGTACGATCTTTGGATATGGCATGCTTTCTTTGAAAGTAATCTAAATGACATAAATGTGTTGCACCGCTCTAACATTTTTAGCAGGCTCATGGACGAAACTATGCCCTCTGTGTCATACACCATTAACGGTGACACGTATGATATGGGGTACTACCTAGGTGATGGAATTTACCCCAAATGGGCGACCATAGTGAAGCCTATTTTAGCACCTAGGGGGAACAAGAGTATGCATTTCTCAGCCATGTAGTCATCTATCCGGAAAGATGTTGAATGCGCATTTGGCATCCTGTAGTTGAGGTTCGCCATAATTTATGGTCCATGCAGAATATGGAATGAAGGCACACTGCACAACATTATGACCGCATGTGTCATAATGCACAATATGATCATTGAGGACGAGAGGGACGGCACCGATGTGGAGGAGGTGTACGACTATATGGGCAAGAAAGCGATAGTGCACCGGGCATTGCACCACCAACTCCGCGATGATCTCGTGGAGCACCTATGGAGTCGTCATGGAGCACAATAGAGTGGTCATCACGTTCCGTCTAGATCATGTGTCGTCGTTGGCATGTCAGTCATTGTAGTAGTGTACTGTGCGTTTAAGTTAAGTGAGTAGCAATGTTTGGCATCGCAATTTATCATAATGTCTGTTTTAGTTTGGGAAATTGCAGAGGCTGCATTGAAGCAAAATGATCATGTGTTTGTACTTCTGCCGAGGAAATATCATTGGAACCCAACCTTTTCATTTCAGACTCAAAGACTAGTTCAAGAATTCCTGGTCTTGAGTTGTATATATTTACTAAAACAGAAACTATCTCATGTACCTTAACTGCTCAAATCAAGAGTAAACAAGAAACAAATAAAACAAGAGACAAGTTTTATAGGTGCAACTACAATTACCACCCAATCATATCAATATCTAGAAATGAGGTATGTACCTTGTCACGCTCGTTGGTCCCGCTAGGATTGAGCTGCTCGACCTTCCTCACGCACACCACAAACCTGCTAACTGCGTCCGTGATGAGCTTCATGTGGTTGATCAAAGCCTTGTTCGACCTAGGCATCATAGTTGGCTTCCTATACGTGTTGAAGTACTTAGCAATCCTACCCCAGTACGTGTCCTTGGTTTGATCTGTTCCAACTACCGGATCCTGGCTCACGTTCAACCATGTGGGCACGAGCAGCTCATCCTCATTGTCTGTCCCTTTTGTTCTGTCCGTCTTCGGCTCCGCCTTCTTTTTCCTCTTTTAGGAGGTCACCTTCTTCATTCCCGTGTCATCGCTGCCAAGGCTGAACTGGCCGACCTCCTGATCCGTTGCGAGGAGACATACTTGATTGTTCGCAACCACGAAATGGCCCATCTCCGCTGTTTGATCAATAGTGGAGGTCCCCCCTGCATCGGCGGCCCCGACCATATTATCCGCTGCACTCCGTCCTGAAGAAAACTCTCATAAAACATATCCATGTAGCAACTGCACATGACAAGAACAAGGGAACATGATCTTGCATACGAACTCTCAATGTATGAACGCACAATACAATTTATGCATAGTCCTAGAACACAAGGTACAGTTCAACTTTCATGCACCATCAAAATTAGACGAATACAAATGAAAAGTAATACAATGTCCCCCCAATTGCCTTCCATATCCTGCCAGTTCAGCACCCTAGTGCGCTGTACTGGCAACACATTTCATGCAGCTCTACATTGCAATGTACCTCCATTTGTCAGGTAAGAAAGTGCTGCTGTAAAAACTATACCAGACTACAAGCTTTGTCATCAAATATCAGGATGATCACCTCTATACAACGTGCCAGAAAGATAAATCTCAGCAGGTACGATACTTTGCATGCAAACTTGAGCAGGTTGTATACCATGATAGCACCAATAACATCTACCCAAGCTCTCAGATGCATACCCAGCTAGTGATTGTCAGGAGCTGGAACCATAGCTATGACAAAATACTAGGAAGCCAATGTCCATTCTGATGTAAAATCTCTTTTTCGACAAAAGGATTCAACCCATAACAGATGATCACACAGACAATTAACAGCATGTAACGACAAATTTCAGATAAAGCATCGATATCATGTACAAGCATATCAAGTCACCATAAAATTTGCACAAGCATATGAAGTAGAAGCATGTTACAAAGAAATTATAGAACAAGCAAATTGTACTACTGTCTCATTGCTCCTAGAACCACACCATTTATATTGATACGACATCATGCATCAACCTGACAAAAATACATTGCTGATATTCACCTCGTACACATATGAATCATGCCTCCTAAATTTCATATCCACGGTAGGAAAAACACAGTGGAAGGCCATCATATCTATGTGACCACTGACTCATGACATCCAACATGTCAAAAAAAAAAAATACAAACTGGCAACTTCATACATACCGCAATGCTTCATAGTTTATATATTGCAATCCCAAATCCTATCAATCTGAAAGTAAACAAGTCTTTAGTACATAACCTCACACAGCATACAACCATATCCAGCGTGACATTGTTATATTGAACATCAGTCTTGCAAGATTCAAGTGACAGCTGAACCCCATATTATCAAAAGACCGACTATTCAATACTCGACATCATATGACACTACTGTTTAACACACTCCTGATCCGACTACAACCACTAGGAACGATTGACTCAATAACAGCATGGCGGGGACACGAGGCACGCTGTCGCTGTCAGCTGATTATCGGGTTAGGTTAACCCAGCTCCAGCGTTACGTCAAATCTCGAACACGCACATGGAGATATATATTATCTTCTTTGCATGTGAACCACGTGATGTGACACACGCGCCAACCTCACGGTAACACGAAAATAAAAATGTCACCGCTGCAATCAAAATGGCAGAGGAACAAATGCGCTGCTTGGAATGCTACGATTAATTTCAATTCTTTAGCGGTACTAAACTACTTTCAGTTGGTGAAGTTTGTACATTGTGTGACAGGCTTTAGCCCTCGTCATCTCCAGAGTAAATGCGTCGTCATCTTCATATTGTTTGGCGATCCACTCTCTTCTATCGCAAATACATCATTTTGAATATTGACATTAACGACTTATTTATGTGAAGAAAGCTCTATCCGGGAGCTTTCACCGAGACTCCCTGACAAATCGTCTAAATCCAAAACTTTTTGAAAAAGAAATCCATTCTAGGGAGGAAAAAAAGAGCAATATTGTATCCGTTTACACGAAGAACAAAGTCGTTGATTCGATTCAAATAAAGTATTTTTTTCCTACTGATTTCATTCATTTTTTTTTCCTTCAAATCCTTAAACTTTATGATTTAGTATCCCAAATTTGAAGGTGCTTATCTAGGCCTATTAAATATTGTAGTTATAATTCTTGCTTATTGATCCTGTGATGGTGTATAATTAGTTTGATTAGGAGTTTGCACATCGATTGGCTCAATAGTTTAATTAATGATCATATTAGAATTTTTAGCATAACCAGAACATAAAGTAACTAGCTATAAAAACTCTCAAGCGTTCTTAGCCTCTTTATCATGACCAAACAAGTTAACAATTAAAACTATTAAAACATACTAAAATTAGCATCATCAATTCATCGCCATAACTAAATAATACATAATATAATTAACTCTACTCATATCTGATTAATCTAATTCTAAAGCAAAATTTCATACAACAATTAGAAATTATGATGGCTAAGAGAGACTACGAGGTATACCTTTCTAAGCCCGTGGTTTAGCGGAGCACATACATGAGCGATACAGGTGCGGCGGTGGCAGAAAAAACAAGAGAAAGTCGAATGATACGGTGCGGAACCAATGTAAATTGACTATTAATAAAAAATTTATTTGGTTGGGCTAATTCTTTTATTGGGCTTAGAAGGGCAGCATGCGGGCGGCATAATTTCCTTGTTTGATTAATTGATTAAACATGTAATTTGCGGGGTATTAATGGGGTGCTTGGGGAGGCTCTCTCCGCCCCCAGCACAGCCTGTGCCTTGTGCCTGCCGCACGCACGCGTCGCCCATTCAACTGCCGGAACTCTGCTACCCGGCCCCTGGAACCTCTGTCCTGCCCCGCCGAGTGCCGTGCCGGGTTGCCGTTGCTGGAGATGGCGAGGGGCACCACCACCATGGAGGTGCGCGCCGACGGCGTCGCCGTCATCACCATCTCCAACCCGCCCGTCAACGCCCTCTCACTCGACGGTATTATTCTCCCCCAGACCATTCCCCCTGCACAGAGAGCAAATCTCCTCTTCCGTAAATTCTTCTCCCCCCTTTTTTCTGGGGTTAGTTGAGTTGTCTGGGGGCGGGGCGGGGGGTTGGGTTGGGGGGACTGCGCTTGTATCAATTGATCTGCGCTTCGCGTTGTGACATTATCCATTGGCGAATCTATTATATTTGATCCAGAATTGCGTGTAGGCTGTAGCAAAGCAGTGCCTGTGCCTGCTGAATATGAACATGTGTCGGCTCACACCATCAATAATTCTACACATAATCGTCCCATTTCTTAACCAAACTTTTTTTTACCTCTGGCTTTGACCGTATTTTGGCATACGCTTCGTCTAGTTTGCTCAAGTTGTCAACATGTCAGTTCGGCTCTTGCCTCATGCTCTGAGTAATGCATGTAAGTTGTATATTTTAGGATCGCAGTTTCTCTGGCATCTTAGCACCGTTCCACTTGCTACATGTGACTGCTGATCATTGTTTCACTCTTGGAGCACATTTAAATGATTTAATCGGTCCCCCTTGTTGCTAGGTACCATGTTTTCCCTGAATCTGACACTATAGGGAATGTGTGAGTATGACAGGTTCTCTCATTTCTGTTTTTTGCAGTCATAGCTAGCTTGCAGAGAAACTATGCACAGGCTCTTAGCAGGAAAGATGTCAAGGCAGTCGTCCTCACTGGTACTTTACGAGAAAAGATTTCTTGTCAATCATCCTATGCTAGTGCTGTGATTCTAATTCTAGTGTTTTACATAAATGTTGTGCAGGTGACAAAGGGAGGTTTTGCGGTGGCTTTGATATAAATGCATTTGGAAATAAGCCAAGTAAGAATGAGGTTGTGTGCCGAATTTGTTATTGCCCTTTTCACTTCCACAACTAAATGTTTCTATGCCATCAGAAAATGAGAAGACCGGATCCCTCTCAATTGATTTTTTGACTGACATAGTGGAAGGTAATTTTTATGCTCTTGCTCTAAACCATGTTTGTCGAGAAGCACCCAATTTTCATCATTTATACATTAAGTGTTTGGTGCTGCCAGATGCCCACAAACCGACAGTGGCTGCTATAGACGGCATTGCTCTTGGTGGTGGATTAGAGGTTGCAATGGTATGTCTTGAGCATAAGTGAATTCCTCGCTTTTGCTCACCAGCTTAGGCTTTTGGGTGAACTGGCTGGTCCATGCAACTTTATAGTATGTCTAGGTTGTTTTGGTGGATCATGCTTCAAACTGTTGTAATTTCATCTAATACATGGCTATTTGTTACTACCTCCAATCCCAAATATAAGTCCATTTAGGTTTGTCCTAAGTCAAAACATTTTTAACTTTGCCCATCTGTAGCCAAAAAAAAAATTCATATCGATTGACAACATAAGGTTGATGTTACTAGATTCATCATGAAAAATACTTTCATAATATATAACTCTTTCTATTTGAAATAATATATTTTTATAGATATTATTAGTCAAAGTGTCATATTGAAGACCGTATTGTTGTTCTAATGGACTTATATTTTGGGTCAGAGGGAGTAATTGTTACACATTGGAACCTCTTTGTGCAGGTTTGCCACGCTCGCATTTCGACACCATCAGCTCAATTAGGATTACCTGAACTTCAACTAGGAATCATTCCTGGAATGGGAGGTACTCTCAAGTCCTAACATACATATGCTTCAATATTTGGTCAAACTGTCCTGAATGTGTTGTGTCAACCTTAAGCCTAAGCATGAGCATGTTTGGCCGTACATCTGTCTCCTTTTAGGAAAGGGCTCTTGTGTTCATATTCAGATTTCCATGATGAGTTGGATATGGAAGCATTGATGCAAAAAAAAGTTTAATTTAAATCTTCAGTGATGCCAAATGATACAAGCAATTCAACTAGGTCAGCAATTGACAAATATCTGGACATATTAGAACCATAACATGTTGGAATTAGCTGCTCCAAACAGGCTGAGGTGTTCAAGTGGATGAACGCCATCTACAGTATCCATACAATGGGAACTGGGAAGTAGCATGGAAAAGGGAGCCTAGCACAAGTTCTTTTGAAGCACTCCTGCTCTAACTATATTTTGTTTGGTCTCTCACACCATACAGCTAACCATGTACTGGACATGATAATCATTTGATAGGGCAACATATTTTGCCAAAAAAACAGCTATTAATTAGGATTCAAAATTTTAAACACAATTGCATTTTTGTCATCTATTGCAACAAGAGGTAGCTTCCTTGCATTTTGATTTCTCAGCAAGTACACAGTTTTCTCAATTTTGTTGTTACCCTGTTTCTATGCTGAAGATCTTAACTTGTTGCAGGAACACAACGGCTTCCCCGCCTTGTTGGCCTGCCAAAAGCCCTTGAGATGATGTTGGTAAGCTTGACTTATATTTAACAAGTAACAAGTTGCAGTGCAAGAAATCGATGTGAGTTTGTCCATGACCTTAGTACTGGTCTGTTCTCTTAATAGATGTCAAAGCCTATAAATGGCAGGGAGGCACATGAACTTGGTTTAGTTGATAATGTAGCTTCAGCTAATGAATTGGTCAGCACTGCCTGTTCTTGGGCTCTGGAAATTGCTGAACAGAAGCGACCATGGTTCAAGAGTCTCTACAGAACTGATAGGCTTCCCGCTCTTGGGGAAGTGAAGAAAATTCTTAAATATGCAAGGGTTCAAGCTCAAAAGAAGGCCGCTTATGTTCAACATCCCATAGTTTGCATTGATGTTATTGAAGAGGGAATAGTCTCTGGCCCTCGCACTGGCCTCATGCAGGTAAATCACTAGTTTTTTTTTTCTGGAATACGCAAGAGAACTGCGTATCATTGCATTAAGAAGAAGACAAAGGCCGAAAAAAGGCCAAAACAAAACACACACCACACACACACTCTAGGAGGAAAAAAGAACAAAAACACCCGTTCAGAAAACTGGACGGCCAACCCGCAAAGACAGCAACCTACTAGCCCCCAGGTCGAGTAGCGACCATGGCACTTAGACCTTTGGCGCCTGCCAACATCCAGAAGGCAGCTTCCTCCTTAGCAAGGAGAAGCGCCCTGTCTATTCTAGGCGAGGCACCATTGAACACTATATCATTCCTTATTTTCCAAAGGATCCAAGCCCCCAACACGACCAAAGAATTAAAGCCGCGCCTAGTTTCTTTGGTGAATGTGATACTTGTTTGTTGCCACCAGTCAAAAAAACTCCCTGAGTCTGCTAGCGGTGCAACATCTGGGACAGTAAAGTGGCACAGCAGCTCTTGCCAGAATTGCCGGGAGAAAACACATGAGCACAGGATGTGCTGAATTGTCTCAACCTCCTGGTCACAAAAGGGGCATTGCTCTGGATGGGGAAGACCACGCCTAGCGAGTCTATCAGCAGTCCAACAGCGGTTATGCGCCACCAACCAGAGGAAAAACTTGCACTTCCTCGGCGCCCAAGCTCTCCAAATGAGTTTGCTTGGTTCAAACTGAATTGAACCCAGGAACAAAGCCTCATAAGCAGACTTGGTAGAGAATTCACCAGAAGCTTCAAACTTCCAAATGTGAACATCATCAACCTCTGGTTGGAGCAGTACATCCTGCAGCAGGACCCAAATTCTCAGAAATTCCGCTAGAACTGCAACAGTATGATGTCCCTAGATATCCTGCACCCACTTATTATCAGTTAGCGCTTCATGTACAATTCACTTTTTTGCCCTCCTTTTTGGCACAGTAGCAAATAGATGAGGGGCCAGTAGCTCAATGGAGCACCCATTCAGCCATCGATCAGTCCAGAATTTAGTATTCTGCCCATTGCCAACTTCTGTGATTACAGCAGATTCAAAAAAAGCTTGGGCATTCCCGTGAATTATGACTGGGAAAGAAGCCCATGGCTTACTCGGTTCAGTTTTTCCAAGCTACAACCATCGCACTCTGAGAGCCCAACCAAATCTCTGAAGATCCAGGATACCCAGCCCTCCTAACTCCTTTGGGCGACTAACCTTGGGCCAAGCGATCAAACAATGTCCTCCCTTGGTCTCCTTCCTGCCCCTCCAAAGGAAATTACGACGGATCTTATCCACCGCCTTCAAGCACCAAGGAGGAAGTTCTAGGGCAGTGGCATAATAGATTAAAACGGAGGTGAGGACTGACTGCACATAAACAGTTCGGCCAGCTCTGTTTAATAGGTCGGCCTTCCAACCTGGTAGCCGAGCAGCCACTTTCTGGATTAGTGGTTGCAACTGAGCTCTAGATAGCTTCTTAATAGAGAGCGGGAGACCAAGATATTTGCAGGGAAAGTTCTGAACTTCGCAGGGGAAATTAGTGTGAATCACAGCCAAGTCTTCTGCTGAGCATTGAATGGGAGAAATACTACTCTTCTGGATATTAGTTGTGAGCCCCGTAGCTGTGCCAAATAGTTTTAACAGTGCCTCCACCATTCGCAAGTCAGAAGCCACCGGTCGAAGGAACAAAACCACATCATCCGCATAAAGGGAGACCCGATGATGAATACTTCGAGTGGAAAGGGGCTGCAACAATCCTTCCGCGCTAGCCTTCACAATCAAGCTGTTCAAGACATCCATCACAAGAATGAAGAGCATAGGGGACAAAGGGTCACCTTGCCGAAGACCTCTTCTGTGCTGTAGAATCTCACCAGGAACCCCATTCAGCAGCACCCTGGTTGACGATGAGCCAAGCAGCCCGCAAATCAGATCACGGCACTTGGGCCCAAAGCCTCTTCGTTGAAGGACCTCCAAGAGAAATGGCCATGACACGGAGTCGAAGGCTCTAGAGATATCCAGCTTCAGCAGAATACGTGGCTGTTTTTGATGGTGGAGGAATTTGGCTGTCTGTTGGACAAGGATAAAATTATCGTGAATGCACCGACCCTTCACAAAGGCGCTTTGGCTGGAAGAAACAAGGTCATTGAGCCTTCCTGCCAGGCGGTTAGCTACCAACTTTGTGACCAACTTGGCAAAGCTGTGTATAAGACTAATCGGCCGAAAATCCTTGACCAGGATAGCATCTTCTTTTTTGGCCAGAAGAGTTATCAATGCAGTGTTGAGGAGCTGCAAGTTTCTACAGTTCCCTCTCTGAACTGCTGCAATAGCAGCCATTAAATCCTTCTTTAAAACTGGCCAACAGATCTTGTAAAAACGTCCAGTGTATCCGTCCGGCCCAGGGGCCTTGTCAGAGGGCAGCTTCCTGATGGTGTTCCACACCTCATCCTCTGTGAAAGGCAGCTCTAGGCCCGAAAGATCATGCTGCTGCAGGTCCAAAACATCTAGATGGACAGTTAAATCCCGCTGGCCACTTGTTCCCAAAAGCTGGTAATAGAAGTCAAAAACTGCAGCAGCTTTGTCTTCATGGCTGGTAAGAACCTGGTCCTCAGAAATGATTTTTGATATGAAGTTCTTCCGCTTCCTGTGTCGCAGATGAGAATGGAAAAAGGCAGTATTAGCATCACCCTCTTTTAACCATCGTATCCTTGATCTGGTCCGAGCAATTGTTCTCTGAAGAGAACTCAGAGCGAGAGAGTGCTTTTTCAGCGAGTGCAGCAACCAAAGTTCCCCATTACAAAGTCGTCGGCTGTCTTGGGCAATCTCCAATTGGTGGATGATTTCTTTGGCCAGACTGAACTGAGCACTAATATGACCAATGCATTTTTGGCTCCAGCTTTGCAATGCCCGGGTTAACGCCTTAAATTTCAGTGACAGTGTCTCCAGCGGACATGACCTTGCTTCCACTGCGCCCCAAGCCTGGGAGACTACCTCCTGGAATCCATCCAATTGAGGCCAAAAAGAAGCAAAAAGGAACATGCCCTTGCCGGGCAGCAAGTCATTCAACCCCAGGATGAGTGGACAATGATCTGAGTCCAAGGAAGCTGTGCTTTGCAATAAACAGCTTGGAAATGAATCCTCCCAGTCAACTGTTGCGAAAACCCGGTCCAACTTGGTAAGTGTCGGCGAAACACCCCCACTACTCCAAGTGAATTTGCGACCAGAGAGGGGCAGCTCTTTCAGAGCCATATCGTCCAGAGCACGGCGAAACCGCCCCATCATGGCCCGATTAAGGTTCGCATTGTTCTTATCTTCCTCTTTGAAAATGAGATTGAAATCTCCTACTACCACCCAAGGTCCAGAGCAATGAGCGCGAATTGAGCGGAGTTCCTGCAGGAAGGCAATCTTCTCTTCATTCCCCTGCGGCCCATACACACAGGTGAGCCACCACGGCCCTCCCTCAGCCGGGAGGAATTGGACCGAAGCACAGTGAGTGTCCACCCGAGAACTTCCCGCAGGGCCAATGTCCTGCTTCCAAGCAACCAGAATACCTCCACTAGCGCCCACCGAAGAGACAAACAGGGAGTGACAGAAATTCGGACCCAAAGCAGAGAGAATCAGCCTCTGAGAAACATCCTCCATTTTTGTTTCCTGTAGGCAAACTATGTCTGCTCTAACTGACTGGGCCAACGAGCGAACCGAATCTTGTCGAGCAGTCGAGTTTAAACCCCGCACATTCCAAATCAAAATCTTTGAAGGATCCATTGATCGACAGGAAGAAAGAAACAACAACCAGGGAGAGATGCTCAGGAGGTGGTTAACAACACACCAGGGCACCTGTAGCCCTCAGGGGGAGACCAACCGAACAGGGCTGAGAGGGCATGAACATGGGTCGCCGAGAGAGGGCCGCCAAAGAGTTTAGCGTAGTCGTCCAGCGCCCTCTGATCGACAAGATCCTGTTCTAACCCGATGCCAAGGGAGCGCATAACCGCCTTCCGTGATCCAATGTCTTGATGCCCGGCTAACTCAGCTTTCAGGCCAGCCGTTCTTCTACTTCTGCGTGGGGCCGAGGCGGGGGGAGGACCCCACGCGCGTTTTCTAGGCAATGCGGGCGGCTGGAGCAACAGCCCCTCCGTCCTCTTGGACACCTTACTAAGAAACGACCGCACCGCACAGCACGTGGGGGAATCCTTGTTTCGCCGTCTTCTGGAGTAGACGCGGATGGCAGACGCAGGCGCCGGTGGCTTCGAAGAAGGCGCTCGCGGGGAAGCCGTCCGGGCAAGGGGAGGAATGTCGCTGGCGACGGGGAGGGGCGTGTCTGTCCTGGATGGGGCCTCAGCAAGACCCACCGACCCCGGCCCACTAGAAACCAAAAGCCCGTCCACATGCTTTGCTGCCACGAGCTCCTCATGCGTTGCCGCATCGATATCTTCCCAGGCTGCAAACTCTGCTGACGACGCGGCTTCCTCGGGACGGCCCCCGAGCGGGACAGCATCGGGATCTTCCCGCGTAATCACGCGCATGGGCGCTTCGGGAACTGCCGCGGCCAACGGCCCGGGAGACGCGCCAGCCCCCGCGGGAGACGGGCAGTCCGCGCCATCAATGCCGCCCTCCAAACGGTTGCACGCAGACGTCCCGGAAGACGCGCAGGCCGCCGCGGGAGACGAGCAGGCAGCCACGCCATCAATGCCACCATCCGAGTGGTTGCGCCCGGAGGGAGGTGGTCCCAGCCTGGAGTGCACTGGGCCCCGTGTCAGTGTGGCCCCATCAGACGCCGCCGGGTCGGGCAGCCCTTCCGGCGAGCCTCGCCGCCGCCTCCGCCGCCTACGACGGCGACCACCGTCAGCCGGAGGCGGAGAAGGCGGGGAATCAGCTGGGCCCTGAACAGCCGCCACGATCGAGACTTCAATGGGGTAGATGAGAGAACGCTTCGCCGGGAGGTCGTCGCCGGCCACCTGCGGTTCGATGATCTCCAAATCCAAGCCCGCCGGGACGTGATTCAGCGAAGAGCACCAGGCAGCCAGCCGGAAAACATCCCGTCGATCATCGGAGTCCGGAAGGAGGCCACTAATCCAACAAAAGTCGTTGAGCAGCTGCTCCGCGGTCGCAAGCTCCCAAGCGTGCGCCGGGATGCCGCGGAGCTCAACCTCAATGGCCACTGGCAAAGTTGCCGCACTGGCATGGAGGAGGCGCGACCAACGCATGACGTGCAGACGGTGAGAGGGGGAGATGATCGGACCACCCCTGCCGTAGACTCTCGCCGCTGATTCTTCATCGGGAAATACAAGCAGAAAGCTGGCAGGGCCAAAGCGGCGAGCGATGATCGAATCTTCGGCGATCCGGAACTGCTGCGAGATAGTGGAGATGATGGAACCTGCAGAGCCATCGAGCACGTTGCCGATCATCGAAACGACCAAAGCACGATTGAGCTCGTACTCCCTCTGCGAAATGCTTGCCGAGCGGTCGATGATGCGCCGGGGCCTCCTTGCCACGACAGGCAGGCCATCATCGTCACTCGAAGTCAGGAGGTTTTCGAGGCCCGCAGCTTCACCTGGCCCAACGGCGGTGCCAGCTGGTGGAGCAAGGCCTGCGCCCTCAGCCTCTCCACGGCGCCCCCGACTCCGGCGCCTGCGGCGACGACCCGGAGCACCGGCCCCCTCCGCAGCCTGGGCGACCATAGCCGCCAGAGGGGAAGGAAGAACAGCTGCGGACGGACGGGAAGGGGCAGCAGGAGGTTGGCGCCCCATGGGCCTCCAAACCAGGCGTCGGCCAGGAGGAGCAGCGGCCCGGAGCGAGTCCGAACACCGGCGCCGGCAGACGTACGAGCGATGGCCAACACCCCAGCAGGAGAAACAGCGGGGGGGCGACCTGCACTCCGCCGCGCGGTGACCAGGAGAGAGACAATTGAAGCACTTGTTTTGGAGGTCTGCGGGGACCGGCCGCCGGGGCAGGCGCGCTTGGAGGAGGCGCCGCTTGCGAGAACGCCGCCCTTCAGCCAAGCACCAGCCGTCACCGTCGGGACGACGCGCCGGAGCCGTGCGGGCTTGCGGGTGCAACACCACCCGAGCGGCCTGCGAGGTAACGATCGAGGCACCCTGGGGAGCAGCGCCCCCAGGGTTCTGCGAGATCACTACCGAAGCCGCTTCGCGGAGTACAACCTCTTTGAACGAAGGAGAGCACTCGCCGGACTCACACGAGGGAGGTGAAGCATCCAGCCATCGCAGGGACTTGGACCGTCCAGCAGGGGTGAAGTTGACCGACGTCGGGGAAGGGGGGGGAGTCGGGCTTCGGATAATTGCGGCAACAGGGGTGGCCGCCGTGCCCGAAGCAGGCGACGGCGGAAGGCTGGTGGGAGGTGGGGAGACGTCGGGTAGGGGCTGGGTAGGAACCAGGATAGACATTAGAAGCATTTTCATGCTACCTTTTTGAGTATTTTGTCACATGCCTAGGTGGTTCTTAGTATATATTTATTTTTCAACAGGAAGTGCTCTCTGCAAAAATGCTTGAGCGGTCTCAAACAAGCAAAAGCTTAAGACATGTATTTTTCGCCCAACGTGCTACTTCAAAGGTTGGTAGAACTATGAGGTTAAAGCTTTTCATTGTTAATTTAGTTGAAACCTTTTTTTTAAAAGAAAGATGAATGATCATCGCATTTCATGTTTTTTAATAAAATATTTTAAAGATCAAAACAGAATAAAGTGCAGTACATTTATTTATTTCATTTATTAAGATAAATCAAGTCTAGGTCTGAACTTGCAGTGCACTTCTGGATGTTTGTGTTAGGAATAGCAACTTGTATTCAATAGTAGTCAATGGTGGCAATATATAGAGTACATGAGGGAGTACAGGATAATGACTCTAGTAACCTATACGTATAGTTGCATGATTTTGTTATTCCAATAAGCTCCTTTTCAAGTGCCCTTATAATATATAGTTGTATAGATGGTAATTATGCTTTTCTTGAAAGTTATGGATATATACCATGGGTCCATGTTGCACGCGTTCATTTGTCTGACCATGTCAACCAATCACTTCCAGATTCCAAATATTACCAACATGGGTTTGACACCACAGAGAATAAAAAAGGCAGCTATTGTTGGGGGTGGTCTAATGGGATCTGGAATTGCAACGGTATTCATATTGAACAACTTCTTGGTTGTCTTGAAAGAAGTAAATGAACAGTTCTTATCTGCAGGAATTAACAGAGTTAAAGGTAGACCTTTTTTCACTTCACAAACTTTCTATTGAGATTGTCTTCAAAGTTTCTCAGAAGTTTGTTCTTCTATTCAGCTAATTTGCAGAGTTTTGTCAGAAAGGGGCAACTTACTGAAGAAGATTATGAAAAGAAACTTTCTCAACTATCCGGTGTTCTTGACTATGAACAGTTCAGGGATGCAGATGTAGTCATCGAGGTAGACCCATTATTTATACGCACCTTTTTCTCTGATTTACTCGATAGAAAATAGCACTGCTTATTCAGCTTTCTCAGCAATGCCGGTCAGTAGCCTCAAACAATGGTATGATATCTGCTTAGGTTTAATTAGTTACGTGTATCTCATATCATCAGAATCAAGCAAGTATATTGCTGAAGCAACAATTATGTTCTTACCCAAAAGTACTCCTATTGTTCTTGATTGCTTAATTTTGTAGAATCACTTGTAATGTTCAGATCCTTAGTCTACTTAACCTGAAGTTCAAAAGACAATAATCTTGATGGCCACTTGGACAGGCAGTTATTGAGGATATATTGCTGAAGCAGCAAGTATTTTCTGATCTTGAGAAG